>NC_054373.1:108537457-109153323 GCF_017654675.1 Xenopus laevis
CGCGAAAAATCGCCAGCGTAAAAACACACACGGCGATCTTTTCTCTACTGTCGCTTGAAATTGCCTCGCTAGGCGATTTTGAGCGACAATAGAAAAAAGATCGCCGCGTGTGTTTTTACGCTGGCGATTTTTCGCGATTCCCCATAGACGCCAGCGCAAAAGTTTCCCCAGCGATTGCGGCTTAAAAGTCGCGGCGAAAAGTCACCGCGAGTCAAATCGCGGCGCTATCGCCTAGTGTGGCCTTAGCCTAAAAAGGTTACAGCTGTAAACACGCCCCCCTCGTTTTCTTCACAAGATAAGTTGTCTGGACTTTATTTTGGTTTTTTATACATTGTGTCCTTAAGTGGACTAAGTCACAGACCGGTGCATACTCCACTCCATTTTGTTTCGATATATATATATATATATATATATATATATATATATATATATATATATAAATTATAACAATATTTATACTATTGGTATATTTTAGTATCTCAATAGCCTTAGTTATTATATAATGTCTAGCATGCATTATATATAAACACAAAAATAGGAAGGTATTGCAAACTAAAGTATCTAAAGATTTTAGTCTATCTATCTATCATCTATCTATCTATCATCTATCTAGTTTCTAACTCTTTTTCCAAAAGTACATATGCACAAACTTATAAATTAAGAACAGAAAAGCAACTTGCAAAAGGCAGAAGCTTCCAAATAAACTTCCAAAACAGCATATACATCTTAATACTTATTAAGGTCTTTGGCCTGAAGACTCTCCAGTCTGGGAATCCAGTATCTCTCCCCTATTGGTCTGGAAACCTGTTCCATAAAAGACAAACATCGCCAGGTTATATTATGCTCCCCTGTATTTATTTCTGTTTAGTTATGTGTTAAGCAGGGTGCCTGCTATGTCATTTTCAGTTCTTCTCAACCCATCAGCTGATTTTGTACCAGGAGAAACATGTGCTAGGATCTTAAGAAACTTCAAAGGGTGCAGCATCTAGCAGTGCCTGAATGGCTTAGCTGTGTATCTGAAGAGGAAATTAACCCCCTGTAGCTGAGAGTGCACCGGTACAAAGAGAGACTGGTACGACAAGTATGAGGCTTTCATGTTTACTGAAACTAGCATCATCCTGCATCTTTCGTTGGTGTCTACAAGAATGTTAATCAGAATGCTTTCCAGTCAAATCTCCCTCACATATATATGTGACTTGCTATCTGGACAGACTTTACGGATCCTATATCCTGGTTTCTATGGATCAGACCTGAAGATGCAGATGACAAAGCTTGAGAAGGACATATTCTAGATTAAGTTCTTGGCACCGAACGTTACATAGATGTAGAACACTAGCTTATTAATACGATTTTGATGTTTTGGTATTCCTAAAGGCAGCTTTCCGCTATCTCTGTGAAATCTACCTCTATAATTTACTAATCCCCTCCAGGAATCGTGGCGCCTGCCTTGCACTGAATGCTCTTTAGTTTTGTTCTGTCTGAGGGAAGCCCATCAGCACTGTCTGCACTGTTTTGTTCTTAGTCCAGGGTTTTGTTTTGCCCTTCTATGTGGATTAAACTATTTTCAGAAGACGTTAAAACTGGAGAGTCCTACAATATAGACAACTAAATTATATAGTTGATTTTTCTAGCTGTGCACTGAACGTATCTAGAGATGAATGATAGACTTCCTGACTCCACAGTTGCTTATATTGTTTTTGCTATAGCGAGGGACAGATGTCCCAGTGTTCACAAACAATGTTAAATAACTGCTAATGACACATGGATGGTTTTGTCGTCCAAGATAAAGCACGTGTTGTGCCTTTGGTGGCATTTTATATTGCTGAAGTGTGGTACTTTCATACAATCACACATCTGAATAATTTACCCACACTGATTTCAATTGCTGGTAAAGGCACCGAATTATGCTCATTTAAGACGATCGACTAAGCAATCCGTGTGTCAGTGCCTTCAAGGGGACCTGTCACCCAGAGCTGTATAATCAGTCCTTTTCTCATTTAATATGGAACCCAAATTATTTTTTCAATTAAAACATCCATAAAGGTATTTAAAAATCTCAGCTGTCAATCATATATTGTCTGCCCCGCCTCTATGCCTTAGGCAAATAGGGCTGGGCAGGCAATTACTTTCACTTTCCATTCTGCATATAGATTTAATTGCACTCCTCACATTCCCCCTCCCTCCTCACTATCTAATTATGTAGCCAGTGCATCGGTATTGGCATCAGGTCCCCATACTGGTCCATAAATAAGATTTTACCATGATGAAAAGCTTCCTTTAATATGTGTTTACAAAATAGCACCTGCCTGCTTGTTGTGATTGTAAATTCGATGATTGAAGGAAACAATATTTAACTAATTTATATTGTGTAAATAAACCCAAAATAAAGCAATTTGGAGTTATTTTGTATGGTGACAGGTCCCCTTTAAGAGACAGCAATAAAGGAAAACTGTATATAGTGTAATATTTCCACATATACTCCCTTGTGAGTACAGTGCAAACATTTTTATAAAAAGTGTCCAGAATGGTCTGTACAGATTCATCAAAATATCAGTCATAGGACTATGGGACTTTAGTGTATTACTGTTCAGAAAATCCAACACCATTCCTACTGTGGCGAAGGTGGGTACTTAAAACCCAGAATTCAGAGTAAGCATTATTTATAAACAACCAAAGCAAAGACTTCAGACACTACTCTTAAAAATGTTGGTACTTACAAACCCACATGTGACAAGCACATCTTGTATACTGTAGCTCTGTAGCAGTGGCTTACCTATTATAATGTCTCCCAATCTCCATTAGAAGGGAGGGATAATTAGCACTGTCTTCCTCTCCTCTTGTCCTCTCCTCTGGCAATGCAACATGACTTCACGCCTGTACTTTCATTGATTGGCTTACCCAAAGGCATCCTCATACATTGTAGCAGAAGCCAGCTGATTAACAGACCTGGTGGGGAAACTGACTTCTGTCAAACCCATAGAACAGAAAGGAATAAACATATACAGACACTGCTTTCAGAGAGGCCTATTTTTTTTTTTTTTTAAAGATGGTAACTTTAACCTTTACTGCTAAAACTGACTAATGGGTTTCACTCTCTGCCTGGTTTTCAATTGAGGTTGAATAGATAATTTTTTATCCTGGTTAAAACGTTACTATAATAATAACTTCCCTTAATCCATTGCTCTATCTAATGGTTTTGCCATAATGCTTGTAACATCACATTTATAACTTGGGTGGGTCCTTTAAATTTGCTATATTCTAACCATGCTAAACAACATGTATTTATTATAAATACAAGAGCATATTTGTTAATGCGAGTGCTGAGTGTTTTTTTTACTAAAATAGCGTGGGCTTATCTTATGCACAGTTTACCAATGTGGATGCTTTTTTGGTTGTGGTGTCATTTGTTTAATGTCAATGTGTACAAAAAGCGCAAATTCTTGGGGAGCCTTTCCACACATTGTCACAAAATGTATTAGTATGCGGTTCATTAGGTGCATGTCAATTGCTTAAATAGGCACAACATACAAATGGGGCACTGGAAGAAATAATTCTTCAAGGCTAGTGTTAATTCCAGAGCCCCTTCATGTACATGCACACTGTACAGGTATAGAATTCGTTATCTGGAAATCAATTATCCAGAAAACTCCAAATTACGAGAGTCCCATAGACTCCATTGTAGTGAAATACAGGTATAGGATTCGTTATCCGGAAATCTGTTTCTGTATAGAAAGCTCCAAATTATGGAAGGCCATGTTCCGTAGACTCCATTTTATTGAAATAATTAAAATGTTTAAAAGAATTTCCCTTTTCTCTGTAATAATTAAATGGTACCTTGTACTTGATCAAAACGAAGATATAATTAATTCTTATTGGAAGCAAAACCAGCTTATTGTTTTTTTTTATTGTTTACATGGAGGGCCGCTTCAGCCATGAGGGAAGGTGAGAACCTTGCCTCAGGAAACAGCGAGCGGCGATTTGCAAGGGGCGTCAAAAAGCCGCCTCTTGTAACTTTAAAGGAGAAGGAAAGGCTAAAATTAAGTAAGCTTTATTAGAAAGGTCTATATAAATACACCAGTAAATCCTCAAAGTAGTGCTGCTCTGAGTCCTCTGTCAAAAGAAACACCACATTTCTTTCCTTCTATTGTGTACACATGGGCTTCTGTATCAGACTTCCTGTTTTCAGCTTAAACCTCCAGGACACGGCCTTGAGCATGCTCAGTTTGCTCCTCTCCCCCTTCCTCCTCCCCTCCCTGCTGTAATCTGAGCCCAGAGCTATGAGCAAGCAGGGAGAGACTCAGACAGGAAGTGATGTCACACCAAGCCAATATGGCAGATGCTATCCTAAACAAACAGAGAACACTTCAAGAGCTGCTTGCTCAAGTATGATAAAGCAGTCTGCAGAATAAATTTAGTGTTATTGCTTGCACTATTGTGGTTAATATATTATTTATAAACTGCTTCAGTAGCTTTCCTTCTCCCTTAAAAGCCGAATTTCCTGGATTTAACCAAAAAATTCGCCTCCGCTAGTGCAGAGTGCGCTATTGCGCTCAATGCACTAGGAATGCGGGACCCTTTGACCCGCTCTGACACTACTTTTTAAGAGTGTAGTGGGAGAGGGGGGCACATCTGGGCTGCTGCCTCAGGAGGCACCAGGCCCCAAACCCCCCCCCCTGTTTACATGATTTTATAGTAGACCAAATTATGAAGATCCAAATTAAAGAAAAGATCAGTTTTCCAGAAAACCTCAGGTCCCAAACATTCTGGATAACAGGTTCCATTTTAAAAGGTAATTCTGTTTTTCCCTGTAACAATAAAACAGTACATTGTATTAATCCTTATTGGAGGCAAACCAATTGGGGTTATGTTTAACTGGCATATTGTTGCTAGGCACAAGTTAAATGCGGGTACAAATGCATGAATTGCCTTTAGATTTGCACAGTTTTGCTCTTTGCACTTGGGCATAAATTAACCCTGCAGTATCCTAAATAAGTAACAAATAATAATTCTGGTTTGCAATTAAAGTAATATTTGTTATATTTGGTAAAGTGTGCAACATTGTCTTCCTCGGATGTTGTCATTTACCAGTTGTAATAAAAGTGTAGGCCATAAGGAGTCAGCTTGTGCCACTGTACTTATAAGTGTGAAACATTTTCAGCTTTTGCAATCTGAATGTGTGTAGGATCCCATAAGGACAAAAAAATTTGAAAATTACATTCTTCCAAATGTTATTTTCACATAAAGATCGCATTCCGTTTATATATGCCAGTTGATACTGTCAAGGCTCACGCATTATCCCCTGGTGCAAAGAGACTGGAAGGAAAATGGGAAAAAGTGTGTGAATGACGACAGAAATGTGGAACTTACACAGTCCCTGTTGCCTCCGCTGCACAGATTAATTGTCAGTTTTCCTTTAGTGCTATACAGGCAAGGCCTTATTGTTCCAGTCACAATAGCTAGTGGGAGAATTGCTAACCCCAGAAACAGGTTATCATCCCTCAATCCTTTAACTGTCATTCAAGGCAGCCTTCCATACTGTGAGATGACTGTTTGATAACCTTCCCACATGACAGCACAACCATGTGTAAAGAGCATACACAGCTCATATTATGCGCAGTCAGAAACTGAAAATGGGCCCTAATATAGTCTTGATGCAGAGCCAGGTTCAGGCATTGGGCTACAGACCAGAAAGCACAATGACTGCGCAGGACTGTCAACACTACATTTTAAATATCACTGTCAGTGGCTCAGTCATACTTCAGAATTGCCCAGACATTGCTCTGTGCATTGACCCTCTAGGTGACAGATCTTAGTGTGATCTCATTGAATTGCAACCAGTCTGTCAGCAGCGTCTCCTATAAACTGTGGGAGGTTGTCAGCCAACATAGAATCATCCTCCATCTAGCTTCCTGTTTTATTTCAAAGCTTGATCCATGAGACAAACTCATGGTTTAACTGGAAGTCACTGAACAAGACAGCATAGGATGTTAAGCTTCCAATGTTCTAAAACTTTCCCTAAATCATTTGTTTAACTGAGCATCAGCTGCGATCAGCTCTGGAACTTTTACTCCCTTAACATTTGACATTGGCTTTGTATAAGTGGTTCAGTGGTGTGCTTCTTTAAAGGGGTGGTTCACCTTTAAGTTAACTTTTAGTTTGTTACAAACTGCCCAATTCTAAGCAACTTTTCAATTGCTCTTTGTTGTTTATTTTTTATAGTTTTATAGTAATTATTTGCCATCTTCTTCTAACTCTTTCCAGTTTTCAAATGGGGGTCACTGACCAATGCTAAAAAAACAATGCACTGTAAGGCTACAAATGTTTTGTAATCGTTAAGTTTTATTACTCATCTTTCTATCCAGGCCCTCTCCTATTCATATTCCACTCTTTTATTCAAATCAATGCATGGTTGCTAGTGTAATTTGGACCCTAGCAACCAGACTGGTGATTGGATTGGTGGAAGAGTTTATATGCCGAGAACATCCCACACCAGTCAGTTGAACTGAAGAAGCTGCTCGGATGAGCAGTGAAATGTCTTCAATAATTACTCAGCAAGTCCAGTTGTTTATTTTTGAATTACTTGTATTAGATATACCATGACCTGGATGAATGAAAATCTTCATAGTCATATAAGCATTCAAAAAGTTCCTGGGGCTTCCAAATAAGCCTTTGCTTTAGTATTTGTAGCTCCTATGTGGACTTAAAGCCAACAGGAGGGGCTGTTTGGCAATACAGTGGTTTTTATCCAACCAAAACTTGCTTTTAAGTCAGGAATTCAAGAATATGCACCTGCTTGGAGGCCACTGGGGGCATCACTGTTCTACATCATTATTGAAAGGTGAACAACACCTTTAAGAAAATAATTATGTTTGAGGATATACTCTCTGGGAAGCAGGCCCCAAGATTTATCCTAAATTTCTCCTGGACCTTCTTTAAACTTTTTTTCTTTCTAATGCAGATAAATCCACTATGCTGTGTCAGTATTATATTGCTAATTGCTGACTTATGCTGGAATCACCAAGTCTGACCATGACTAGGTTGTGGTGTAAGTGAGATGAGCTGCAGATCCTACTTTCTTTCGGTCAGATCTGATCATTCATATTGTTAAAAAAGAACATCATGATATTATGTGATCATCCCATATGACCAATATAGTATCTGTCCCCCTCGCAAGACATGGAAAGTACCTGGACACCTTTATTGTGGGTATGTTGTTACGTAGATGAGCTGAAACATTTCAGCCATATTGTTTGTCTGTTGAAAATCTTCCAATGTTTAGACCTGGCGGCCGGTATTATTTTAATCTTCTGCTCCCGGTGTGGCCTGCAATGCATTACAGAATACAGTGTTAGAAGCATCTTTAGCAGCCAAGGGGCTAATTGAAGGTCCCTCTATCTCTTTTCTAAACACACATCTGTCAAGATAACAGGGAAAGCAAAATACTTTTTTGTTCTGTGTAAAGTGCCACCTATTGTGTCCTTGAGATCCTGCTTGTTTTGCTTGTGCTGTGATAGATTCAAACAAAAGAGATGACTTTTAGATAATTGTTCTTTTTGGTTTAAATAGCATAGATTTTTGCAGGGCCTTTTTCATGTTTCCCCCTAGAAATTTTTTTTTTTATCGTAAATACAGTAATTTTATTATCTCTAACATTTAGCAACAAGCAATATTCTGACGGTGATGCGGTAAACAAATAGTGGTATAGACAGACATTCCTAAAGTGACATGTTTGACAGGTGATAGCTGAAACTCAGATTATGAAGCCATAAGACAACCAATAGGCTGAGTATAAACACTACAGACATTGAAAAACAAAAAAAGCATTTTGATCTCTTCATTTTTATGGTATGTATGGTCTTTAGACCAATAATAAGGCAGCAACTGCTCAAGTATAGAATTGTGGGAAACCATCTGGCATCTTTTTGGAATAAAGACTTTGTCATTATCATAGCACCATACACTGGTAAAATATTACCTAGAGCAATAGTTTAGGGTGTTTGGCCTTGTGCTTAAGGTCCCTGCATTGCTATATGAGTTTTTAAGGGATTGTTTACCTTAGAGTTGACTTTTAGTATGATGTAGAGAGTGATATTCTCTGACAATTTGCAACTGGTTTTTATTTTTTATTATTTAAGGTTTTTGAGTTATCCAGCAACTCTTCAATTTCAGCAATCTGGTTGCTAGGGTCCAAATTACTCTAACAACCATGCATTGATTTGAATAAGAGACTGAAGTATGAATTGGAGAGGGCCTGAATAGAAAGATGCGCAATAAAAAGTAGCAATAACCATAAATGTTTGGCCTCAGAATATTTTTTGTCAGATGTCGCCAATGACCCCCATTTGAAAGCTGGAAGGAGTCAGAAGGAGAGGGCACATACTAATAAATAAAAATAAATAATAAAAACTATAAAAAAAATAAATATTGAAGACCAATAGAAAAATTGCTTAGAATAGGCCATCCTATAACATACAATGTGAACCTTTCAGTCCTGCTTCCTTTAGTTACAAACGTCACCTTTAAATAGTATCTAGATGAGTCTAACCAGTCAAGTTCCTTCAACTGGCTCTGACACTTTTGAAAAAGTGCCAGAATCTGTATGTCTGTACCTTAATTCCTGTAGTTAAACAGTGCTGCCATTCAGTTAGACATGGAGTAGATTTAGCAAGTTAAAGCAACAGGTAAGTGTTTAAAGGGGTGTTTCTCCAGAAACGACTTTCTATTTTCGATGTGTTACCATATTAATATTGAAGTGTAAAGTGTCATTTTTCACCTTCTAAGGACCAGGGCACATGCTGCTATTTCAGGAGATTAGTCGCCCATCGACAAATCGCTTCTTCTTCAGGCGACTAATCTCCCCAGGCTGCCTTCCCGCTGGCTAGAATGTAAATCGCCAGCTGGAAGGCAGTCGAATTGATTCAGCTTTCCAAAGTCACCCGAAGTTTCCTCGGAAAACGAAGCTCTCCAAGTGCCATCCTGCCGGCGATTTACATTCTAGCTGGTGGGAAGGCAGTTCTGGGAGATTAGTCGCCTGAAGAAAAAACGATTTGTCGCTGGGCAACTAATCTCCCGAAATAGCAGTGTTTGTTTGCCCTGGCCCTATAGCAGCTCTGAGAGGGGGGGTCGCCAACCATGTAAACTGTTCTAAATTGATACATTTAGTTGATACATTTCTTATCTTTGTCCCTGCTGAGCAGAATCTCTAGGTTTCATTTCAGACAGCTGCTGAGAAATGTATCAACTGAGAAATGTATCAGCTAAATGTTGCAAGATTGTAACAGTTTAGAATCTGAACCTGAATTACTGAGCTGCCAGACTGAAACACCAGAGACAGGGACATTCAACTTTAAACTTTATTTTGGAAAAACTGTAAAAAAAGAAATAATGGAAGGTAATTGAAAAAAGTCTGGGGAACAATCTGAAAACAACTGAACTGAAAAAAGTGTTTGAAAGGTGGACAACCCCTTTAAAGTACAAATGGAGCACTAGCTACTGTATACAAAATGATTTCTCAGACTATCCCAAATATTGATATGTATAAAAAAAACGTATTCCTAGGGGTTAATCTAGTTAACATGAATGTATTTGTTAGCCCTTTGGGTATAAGAATACCAGAATACATATTTGGCAATATTCATGCACATGCACTTTATGATACACCCACCTCTTTAAGACACAAACCCAGTACAAATTGCAAAGTCGTGTACCCGACCTGTTATGGTTGCATTATCCTCTTTATTGCAAGGCATCTTTGATCTGCTGGTGTGGCCATGTTTTTTATGTCGGTGCTATAAAAATATGTCAACCAACAAGCAGCACATTATAGAGAAATCCATTGCAGGATGCCTTTTAGTTACCTTCTAGCTTGCATTATATAAACATCTTTTTATAAGGTCTCAAACACCCAGGCACCAGTGTATTGTATTTAATAGACATTTTTAATGCCGCTTGAACTTTGTAAATGCATAAAAAAAATAATGCAGTGCTAAGTAAATTGAGCAATGCTCACCAGCTTTTATTCATGTGTTCGGTTAACATGCTCACAATAAGCTTGTCAGTTAAATGATGTGTTTTACGCATTTCACAATATTTTCAGAAGCCCAATATTAATCTGAACATTTGTCAAACATTGGAAAATTTCCCATGTCGTGTAAAGAAAAATGCTTGAAGACACCTCTGATTGAAAATGCTTGGGTGAACAACTGTAACTCTTGCTCAGTGTACTTGGTATTTTACCTTTTTTTAACATTTACAGTGTATTCAAGAAGCAATGCATTTCATACACATGAAAAGTGCACCTAAATGTAAGATGCCTTAGTGAAAAACAATGGGTCAATTTATTGTTAGGTTAGCAACATGCAGTTCAAGTTGCAAGATGACTGGTCAGATGCCAGTTGTTCGGATCAGATGTATAGGTTCAGAACTGAAGCCCCAAAACCTCCAGGGAATCACTAGCAAATGAGCTTGAAGAAACTGATCTTTTATGTACCCAAATGTTAAAGATCCTGTCCTTTTAGGTATATTCATGTTCTCCCACTTAACTAGACTGAATAACTTTGCTTGATTTCTCTGAATTTTGTCATTTTTCACCCTTCTTAAACTTGATGTTCAGTATCAGTAGGCTATAAAAATCGTTCCTCTTGTAGAAGTGGTCTCTGGACTGCTTATAGTAAATGGTTCCAGTAGGCATAGCATGGCCTAAGGGCAGTTTTGAATACCCCTTGTGTTACAGTTTCATTTTTGCCAACTTTTTAAAAATCTAAATAAATGCAACATATTGCACACAGCAGTTTGCCATCACTGGGATCAAACCTAAGCTGCTCTTTGAATTTTCAATCACCACATATTGTGTTTTTCACAATACTTTGCTGAGCCCCAGGCAGGGACAGAAAACAATGATTGAAACATACTCTAAAAATTATACCGGGATCTTGTTTTTAGGACGTTACTTTTTGAAAGCCAGATACTCCAGTTCTCAGCAATCCATTCACTTTCAGCAATTGTTACTGCATATGGCTAATGACCATCTAATGGTTTAATGACCAATCTCTGAGCGTGCTTATCTATGTGTACAAATAGGGAAGACATTAGTGATAATTCTCATGCACACAGCATACTATTAAATTAGTCAGGGACATGGACGTTTCTCAAATGGGAATCTTTCCTTCTTTAGTGAATAGGGTTGCGTGTCTAGGAGATTCCTGTCCAGTTTCCAATATTTTAGCAGTTTTAACCCAGCAGCCCTTCAGAAAACCAAGCTGTCCGGATCAAAACCGGACAGGTGGCAACCCTAGTAGTGAAAACACTGCTTATAAAGTGCTTATAAAGTATATATATATATATATCTTCGTAGGCAGAGCCGGGCCAAGCCGGGCAGGCGCCCTAGGCAGCCTGCCGGCTGCTGCGCCGGCTGGTTGAGCGTTTCTGCGCATGCTCGAAAAGACACCTATGCGCAAAAAGGCGCCTCTGTGCATGCGCGAAAACTGCTTCTGCGCATGCGCGAATTGACGCATTCATACTCGCACAGATGGGAACAAGTGGGCGGTCAGCAGAGAAGGGACTGGACTTGGGGTAGGAGTAAGTACGTGCCTGGCGCCCCTCCGCCTTTGCGCCCTAGGCACGTGCCTACTCTGCCTACCCCTAGTTCCGGCCCTGTTTGTAGGGGCAACACTCCGCCTTTGGAACATGCCTCGGCTGCACGGTAATGAAGTATACAAGCAAAAATAAGACCAGCAACACCGAGATGGACTTGTGGAATGCTCAAAGTTATATTGTAAAATTGCATGCAAGTAAAAGCAGGATTAGTTACATAGTTAAATCTGGTTGAAAAAAGACAAACTCTCCAAATGAAAACCCAGTGTCTGATTTTATTTTTTAAAATTAACTTTTTGGGCAATTTTTATGTAAAATTCAAAGCCACGGAACAGGAGAGTCATGTGCATGCTGAAGAATACCTGTTCTCATCGATATCAAAAAACGTCCCTCTTTGAAGTCCGAATATATTCAATCACCCCGTCAAAATGTAAACGTTTTAATCCAAAGTAAAACTCAGCTCTCGCTTATTGGAGCCTTTGGACCTTGAAAGCTATGAATATGAAACGGCGTGTGCAGCAAGGGGAGCAAAGATTACTCATCAAGCAACAGGGTACTTCTTGGGCTCACTTACTCATTAAGCCCCTGGGGATATGGTTAGCAGATAAACCAAAGCAGTGTCATGCGTGGAAAATCGCATGGCATTGAAAAAGCGAGATGCTTTTAATTTAACAAACTGAACCTTAGCCAGTCTCTGCCCATATCATTATAGTTAAAATAAATATATAAAAACTGTCAACACAAATTCTTCTCAAAACATTACAGCATATGGTAGGTGATTACCCATATTGTCAAATACAATAAAGTGGAATTTGACATGATGGAATAATGTAATATTTTAGAAGTTTTAGTTACGGAGCTGCAAGAGACCTGACAACAGTAATTCTCCATGGCCTGCACGCAAATAAATATGCACAGCAAATCCTGACGCTGAACTAAAATGGCCATGGACTTAGCTGACATGCTGAGGATCCTTAGCTGTAAGGTTCTGCACAATGAAAGGCATTATTCAGGCGCCATTGTCATTTACAGAGAATGGTTCTATATAATACAGTATATTATGTACCTGTCTTGTCTTGCCTCTCAGTGTGTTCATCCACTAGCACCAAAACAAAAATGTGACATTTGTGAAGCAAATGTAACAGTAAAATTAAGCACTGGCTTTGTGGGTCAATTCATGTTAAGCATTTGTCCCCATTTAGTTCATTTTCACTATTTAGGTGTAGAAATGTCTGTGTTTAGTCTAATATTTCCATGAGGAATTGACTCTGATCATAAACATAAATACACTGGTGCCATATCTTTGCTAAGTAAAATTTTACACTGCAGTTGTATATTTTCATGGTGGTACATATCAGTATTGACTCACCAAACACTTGACAAAAATCAGTGAACTGATCATTGATCAGTTTGGCTGCATAGTCCTGTTCTCAAGATAAGCACAGGCCCTGTTTGCCAATCAGGCTGATATGTCCATTTAATCCATTTGCTTGATGATCCTAAATACAGTATGTCTTGATAGAATCATCATCCAAATATGTATATTTGCCTACATCTTTGATGGGTCATTGCAAGTATATATAGTTCAGAATTCTGGTAGTTTAGACCAGAACCCAAGAGCCCCTGCCTCTGTGTCCCTTGCTTTAAACTTCCAGGGAGGAACTTACTATGCCTAGCAAAAGATATATGAACCAATATTTATATAGTGCAAAACGAGTACTTGTGTAATGACATGCGTTGTGTTTCTGGATTCTTTTTGTTCTCAGTGATTCTATCTTGCAGCTAGTTCATCAGCCTCCCCTTTTCCAATTAAAGGATTCAGGTCTACGATGTTAAATTCCCATATCCTGCTGATCTGAGGCCTTGGTAATCAGTATAATTCAATCCAGTGCCTTGCTCATTTACAAATGAGAAACCACCACAGAGGTTTGGAATAAGGAATGTAAGCCATCCGCTTGCAACAGGAAAAATAAAGCACTGCTAATTAACTCCGGCTTTCCCAAAGTGGTTAATGTGATGTAGCCACTTCTGTCTGTATGGGTTCATTGGCTTCTCCTTCTTTTTCTAGTCCTAGCAACAGACTCATAAGAGCTGTTTTTATACCTTACTGAAATAGTTTGAAGACCACTTTAACACAGATTTAGACATCGGGGCCAGTTAGGATTTATGATCTAAGCTTTCTTTTAGTTTCTTAAAATGGGGCTATTTGAAATTTATTAGATAATCTGCTCCATGTCTTGTTCAACCTTCTCTAAGGCTGGTGTCATGTGTGCAGGGTAAGTCATCCACCAAGGAACAGCTCTACATAGCTGCTCTTGCACTAGACAGTAGGTGGACAGGGTGTTGACCCAGGAGCAGCTCAACAGCAACAGCTCCTCTGTGAGAGCTAACAAGCCATTGGGGAGCTGCGCTTAGCATTTGTACTCTCCCGTATGAGTATCCAACAGCTAGCTGTCAGTGGTTTACTTGCACAATAGCACAGGATTGTATGAGAGATTTATAGAAATAGACATGGGTGCACGTCTTCCATATCAAACTTCACAGGGACCTTAGATTGTAAGCCTCACAGGGACTGATGTGAATGATTTATAATCTCAATAGCAATAATAAATAATAGTAACAGCTGTTAGGACTTGATTGAACCCTCTAAACTAATGCACACCAGCCCCCAGACAGCTGCAATATTTTCGTCTTCTTTCTTCTCCTAAAGAGCAAATCATGGAGTGATGCATTATGACACCACAATATAAGTCATTTTAACAGGAGAGTGCAGAGAACCACATTTGTTGAAATGTTCCATGTGGGAGTTCCTAGGGCACAGATTATAGGTGAGCCCAGATATAATATTGTCAACTGTACCTTTCAGCCAATAAAGGAGCCTACCCTTGACTGCTGAAGTGAGACTCAATAAATGTAGCTCTTATCAACCATGTGCTAAGTAAAAAGAGGTTGGGCGGGATATCACCAATATTAAAGCAACAAGTTCAATATAGGGATTTGGACAACCCATGAGCAAAGTAAAACTATATATATATATATATATATATATATATATATATATATATATATATATACACACACACACACACACACACACACACACACATTACTATATGAGAGTGAACCAAGTCATGCACATTCACTGTTTTAATGGGAAGTTTCAGTCATGGCTTCGCTCTATCAGTCCTAATAAGTCCCTTTTTCCATTGGAAAGTGTTGGATATAAGATATGGACGAGAGCCTTCGGCATTTATTAGAGACGAGAACCTTCGGCATTTATTACAGGCGTGTCCGTGGGAGCAATGTGCTGCTCATCTCTTTTTATTCTTTAAGCTCAGGTGCTAGATCCTGCTTAGCAATTTTCCAGCATTAGAAGGTTCTCTTCCTGTTGCCAGTGAAATGAAAGCATTAGAATGCAGGAGGCATGTGATTTGCTGTGAGATGGAACGGCGTGGTTACACGATTTGGTCATTCATACACTGATGAGTGAACAGTCGCTTTCGCCTCACTGTGCTTTATTGGCTTGAACAGTATTTAAAGGACGTAAAGTTTCCCTTATCAAATTATCAACAGAGAGAGAACTTTCAAAACAGTCTGCTCCTTTTTTTTCTCACTAGACTTGTTTACCTTTCTACCTGGAATTATTTCAACTGATAATTTCTTCCTCGCATGCATTGCCATTATTGATCTGCAATAATTTAACCTTTTGACAGTATGTCAGTTGTGTGTTTGCAGCCTTGTGTGTGTATCCACAAAACATTTGCAATCACTCTTTCCAAGGACAATTTTTTTATTGAAGCCTGAGCAATGCTTTAGTCGGCCACTGCAAAATATGCAAATGCAAAAGGGTGCACTTGTCAAAAGTACAAAAAAAATTATCCAGAATCTTCAGGCTCCTTTTTTGTGGAAGCTAGGGGGAGACCCTTTGAGCCTGAGCTCCGCAGCCAAAAGGCCTGCAGGAGGCAAGAGTCTTCAGCACCCCTTTGTCCTTTTCCTTCCAGCCCGATGGTTAGCAAGGGGTTAGGATAAAGAAGTAGACCCCGAAAGAGGCCCCAGCACCATAATTAGTGCCCTCAGTGGGTCCAGGTTTTAGGGGAGGAGGGGCCTAATGACCAGGTCCGGACTGAGAATTAAAATAGGCCCTGGCATTTCAGGCACACAGAGGCCCAAACAGCCCCCACCAGCCCACTAAATACTGACTTTCTATGGCACCTTACAGCAGCCCCTCTGGCATTTGCCAGAACCCACAGATTGCCAGGCTGGGCCTGCTAATAACCATACACCCCAGGAGTAATTTAACCCAGAGGCTATAGCACCTGATCCAAAACAGCAAAAAGTGCCTTGGTGACTCCATAGGGCATAAAGCATAACATTTAAAATGTGCAGCCCCAGTCTATTGGCCGGATTTTATAAATTTCTATACGGCCAGTGCCAAAAGGCTGGGGGTAAAGAGCAAGGTGCAGTATAAGTGCTGTCATAAAGTGTTGTAGTGCCATTAAAATCACAGTGCTCTGTGAAACCATGTTTCTCAGGCAGGGGTTTACAAGGCCTGGGGCGTAAATTACTCTTGCTCCAAGCTGCAAGCCGTTTGGCCAGAGGATCAACTGCTTCAAGTCCTTGGGATGCTATGGGTTACATGGGACTGCAGTTGCAGATGAATGGCACTACACACTCTTAAGTTTGCAGTTGCTGTAGAACTCCACTGTTAGAGTATAATAACTAGCTAGTTAATGAAATATACTCATACTAGAAAAGGAGGGGGTAGATAAGCTAAGGTCTTGATAAGGGGTGTAAAAGAAGACTTTTGCAGGTGCTGCTAGTGGCCATATGCAAGTGACTGCACGTGAAGATTTTAGTTTCTGCAAGCAAAACCAATAGGGAATTGGCCAAATACTTTAATTCACTGATCTTAGTCTCACTCCGCCAACCAACAAAATCAGACCAACTTAACTAAATCAGATCACATTTGTAATAGTCTACTTGATGCAGGAGCCCTGACTAGGGGGGAGAATATTTTTGAAAAATCACCACTGTGCAGTTTTTTATAGACTGAATGGTTAGAATGACACTAGTTAAATACAGTATGTTTCTTCAAACTGAAGGGTCCCCCCCCCCGCTAACTCTGACCCTGGAAATATGTAAATAATAATTTGAATTTGAGATCTCAGAAGCCTAGTCTCAGGTGCAACATGGCTTATTAGTAACTGTTCCTGTGGTTATAGGGGAACAAAGGAGGGCCACATTGATTCACACCAATCTATTCTTCCTCTGTGCAAGAGCCAGTCCCAATTCCCAGAGCTAGAGAAGCTGTGTAACAGCAGAAGAGATAGGACCAGGCAAGTTGAGAAAATAAATTAAGCCTGTGTCAACTTTCCTTGTTTTTTTCCCTTCATTATTAATGGACAGAATGGGGCTCATTCATCAAGAGGAAGAAAAATTAATTGACACAGGCTTTAATATTATTATGCTTGGCTTGTCTGGTCACATTTCTTCATCTCGGGAAAGGCATTTTATTACAGTTTACGGGAGCCAGCTGCTGATGACTCGGTGTAAACAGGAAAGCAGGTGCATAGATATCACACCTGGAGATGGGAGGCGAGTTGGTGCCACTGCAGGCAAGGAAATCCTTCTTCTTCACACTCGAACGGACATATTTGTTAAATCCCTTATTATTAAGAGACTTATTTTTTTAATGGGATGTATCTATATTAAGAAGTGGAATTGAGGGGCAGATTACATTATGTGTATCCTCTTTGTTTCAGTTTTCCTGCAGATCTCTTTCTTCCTTGTTAGCCTTTCAGTCTGTACGGACATTTTGCTTCTTACGTCTCTTGAGTAAAGGCTAATTTCATTTAGTCATGTGGATGCACTAAACTTCTGCATAGATGTGAAAGCTCAATCTGTAAATCCTTTTGGCCATTGCCAGCACTACCACTTATATGGAATCAAATTGAACCATGTGTGTGTCATATTGCTTGGCCTTCATGGCTGTCTTGATTAGGAATCTTTATTCAGTATATATCTATGGATATGCAGTGCTGCAGTTGGCATGTTGTGCAGTGTTGTGCATTATTTGGGCCTCAGCTAAATGGTGACACATGTGGAAATTTGTCTCATTGTGCCATATAGCTGTGTTCACAGAAAAGAAGAAAAAATATGCGTCATCACTCTCCTCTACTAGTGGATCCATATGTGTGAATGCCCTGAATGCACAGCAATCACTGCACTCCAATGAGTGTCCCGCTGCACTTTTTTTTACAACTTCAGTAGTCTTACAGTACTTCTAATATCATTCAGACTCTTATAACTGCATTTTCTAGCCTTAGGGAATGACTTCCTGTTCTTGCACTTCATTACATTTTTATTTACTTAATGCATTTACATATTTTGATTATATATATATATATATATATATATATATATATATATAGTTATATATCTTCAGTATCCGCACTCCAATCAAGCAATCTCAGGGGTGCACGGCCAATTCTCAATCATATAATCAAAATCTGGAATAAAGCATTCCTGGGCCAGCACTTCCCTTTGTAAAACAAGTGTCTTTTTATTACATTAAGGTCCCAAGAGGGACCGAAACGTTGGAGCACTGTGATGTGTGAAATGAAATAATAAAAAGACACTTGTTTTACAAAGGGAAGTGCTGGCCCAGGAATGCTTTATTCCAGATTTTGATTATATATAATATATATATATATATATATATATATATATATATATATATATATATATATATATATATATATATATATATATATATATATATATATATATATATATATTGCCTTTCTCTTTTGTCTTAAAAGCAAGATTATAAATAATTATCGCCTAACACAGAGAGCAACATACAAAAGTTAGATCTTGCACATAGTAGGCAGAACATTCCTCAGTGATAATATTCTTATTCTCAATTTTAGAAAGAAATGCATTACATATACAGGTATGGGACCTGTTATCCAGAATGCTCAGGACCTGGGGCTTTCCGGATAATAGATCTTTCTGTAATTTGGATCTCTATACCTTGTCTACTAGAAAATCATTTAAACATTAAATAAACACAATAGGCTTGTTTTGCTTCCAATAAGGATGAATTATATCGTAGTTGGGATCAAGTACGAGGTACTGTTTTCATATTGCAGAGAAAAAGGAAATCTTTTTTAAAAAAAAAACAGTTATTTGGAGCTTTCTGTATAACGGGTTTCCGGATAACGGATCCCATACCTTTAGTAGCACATTGATGGGCAGTTACAGATGCCATGGAGAACTGATAAATGTGCCCTGCAGTGCCATCTCCTCATTTCTGACTTGCTCTATATTTTATATATATTCATTTCTTAATATACATACAACCTAATTAGGTATAAAGTAGTTTCAGTTTAGTACCCTGGATAGCACCTTTCACCCACCATCAACACTACCACCACCACCACCACATAATGTGCCAGATTCAATTGGGTGAGAAAAAATTACCTTACTCACGGACGAGATTCAATTCGAGGAGAAAAAACTTTTCTCCTAATTCAGTTCGTTTTTTCCCATAGACTTCAACAGAGTTATTCACTTGATAAACCATGAGATTATTTTTATGAATTGAATTGCATCTCAAATTGAATCTCATCCTTGACTTTTCACATGCGAAACCTTTTTCTTACTGAATTGACTCTGGCCCAATTTTGTAGATTCACTGTGAATCAATCAATCAATCCAGTAAATCAATGATTGATCAATCAATCATCCAGTAAATTAATACGTGAATGCAAATGGGTGTGCTGTGTATATATATATATATATATAATATATATATATATATAAAGTTTGTACAAAGTGGAGGCACTCAAGGGTCTTAAATATTGAAGAATGTATTAGATCTTTTCACTTGGGGGATGATGTGAAAGATCCAATAAATTCTTCAATATTAAAAACCCGTGAGTGCCTCCATTTTCTACAAACTTTGCATATATTGGGAGCCGCACCTGGGACTTGATAGAAAATTGGGTGAGTGCCGATACCTGATGTGTGTGTCTGTTCTGTATCTTGTATGCATCAGTAAAAACTGTATGCGTATTTCTGGAAAGCAGTTGTACTGACTGCAAATTCGAGTTTCCCTCTTGGGACATTTCTAATATTTATAATGAATTTGCTGCTTTTTGTACTTCCTGAATACTCCATCCTAGAACCCATAACCATTTGCACATTGCCATTGCCATATAATAATAATCACAACATAAGAACAGAAGTCTGTTTTTCACAAAAAGCAATTTGCTATAGTACTAAAAAAAAAATTTGGAATAAAATTGGGGTGGATGATTTCATTGCAGCGTTTCCCTGCACTCTAGGCTGCCTTTAGAGAGCTATATATTTTTTTCCCCTCATGTTTTATTTGTTTAAGTATTGAGCAGTTGTTAGGAAAATGACAGCATGTTGATTTTTAAGAGGGAATCGATATACAGAGCTTAAATTGCATGCCAAAAGCTTTCCATGTGGCTTTGTCTTGCAGATCCAGGGCCTGGCTGAGTATATAGGCTGCATAGCTGGTGGGCAGGCAGTAGGCATCAAACAGCCTTTAACTGGCCAAATCCATCTTCTGTTTGATGCGGCAGTGCAGAGGGAGATCTGATGTTCAGATCAGAAGCCTCAAACTTTAATAGGTTCTTACAGGCCTCAGGATGTCCTGATGAGGTATTAGAGGAAGTAATTCAGGAAGAAAGGGACAAATAACCAGCTCCGGATGCTGCATGACCCTTGGGGTTGACCGCATCAGGGTGTTCAAAGACAAGTGTGGACCTGCACTGATCCATGGAGCGTTCATTATTACACTGACTGTTTTCCTGTGAGAGGCAAGCCTTAAGCCCCTGTGTCTCTTGACCCTTGTAAATAACAGACAAGTAAACTCGTTGTTTGCTCTGAGGCACTGGCACATTGCTAAATGATGGTGTGTGTGCATTTAGTGAAACCATTAACTTTTCCTCGTTAGTCCAGGCAGGAAGAAGCCATTTCTGTTCTTTGCACCTAATGCTTATTTATTTTGTGTTGGTGTCTGGGTGTGTATATATATATATATATATATATATATATATATATATATATATATATATATATATATATATATATATATATATATATATATATATATATATATATGCTCTTTACATACAGTACAATCCACTGTCAGATAAAAGGTGCACAACTCAATTAAAGTATCTGACAATGTTACTGTTTCTTTACTAAATGACCCCACGGCAGGGTAATTCAGTTTTCTCTGAAACAATTTTGAAATCCTCAGCAAAATGTCATCAAAACTATTTATTCCAGTTAATTCCTTAATTTCTATTAGTTAGCGGTAATCACTGAATTTTCCAATTTTTTTTTTATTTTTACAGGTTTTGGCTTTGTAACTTTTGAAGATGAAGATGTTGTGGAGAAAGTATGTGAAATTCATTTCCATGAAATAAACAACAAAATGGTATGTGATTAAACTTTTTTTCCATTTTTTTGTCTTAAATGTTAAACTAGATATGCATATTGCATTCCAAAATGTAATAATATACTCTTGCAACAGATATGAGAAGCTTCTATTTTGTGCCTATTCTTTTATTCAGGCAAAATCTTTTCTATTTTTAAATATAGGGGACTCCGGCCAAACACCCAACATTTTGCATTATGAAAGAAAATGCAATAGCAGGCGTCTAATATACGTGAATTAAAAATGATTAGAGATTTATTTGTAAATATACTTGCTTATGAAAGCAACATTTGTATTTCTTTCACTGCTGCTCCTGACTATATGTATCACATGATAACAATGTAGCCCCCCTCCAGCCAGGACTCATTTCCCACAATATCTTTCATGCACTGTGATTCTCCTGTTTCCCATTTTGGGCTAGATTCAATTCAATGAGAAAAAGGCTTATCATGTGAAAACTCATGGACGAGATTCAATTTAATTCAGAAAAACTTATCTCGCTGTTTATCAAAAGAAAACTCTTTTGAAGTCTATGGGAAAAAACTGGAGCAGAGTTTGCAGAAAAGGTTTCTCTTCTCGAATTAAATCTCGTCTGTGAGTTTTTATGTGATAAACCATGAGATACCTTTTTCTCACTGAATTGAATCTGGCCCATTGTAGTCTTGTCTGGAGTAGAGATTTCTTTTGTTACTTTGTTTCGATTGTACGTGAAGTCAGGACCAGCAGTACAGAGCACTTCCTAACATTTAAAGACTATCACATTTCGAGAGGTGGTATTCAGTCAATGGTCTGGTTGGTTTTGCCAGATACTCAATGCCAGGCAATGTAAAACTCAGTGGCATTTACTATGTATAGAAAAGGAGCACACGGTAGTATGAAATTCAATAGATAAAGACCTGTGTCCTCTATGTTAGGGCAGCCCAAAAACGAATTTTTGATCTACCAGCAGCATTGTCTTCAAACAACCTCATTAGATCACCTTTCCAGATGCCGCCCTTGTTCGGTGATTGCAAAGGGGAAGGGGGTAGAGGCGTGTGACCTGAAACGTGGGCTGTGGGGTTACCATGGGGGACTCGCAAGTATGGGTGGCAAGGATCCCATCTTACACACGTGTTGGACTGGGGGGTCTGGGCCGACCTGTGCTGCAGCATCAGGGCCCTGTCGCGAGCAGTACCTGTGCTCGACATTTCTTCGATCAGTCGGGGGGGTTGGAGGTCAGGAGCACAGATAGTCTGTGTGGAGTGGGTTTCGGCCAGTGGGGCTGGCGGATCAAGGCCCTGGCCCCCCTCCCCAGCCGTAAATTTTAAGGGCTAGGGCCCACCTGGGTTTTTCCCGTCGTCCCGCCAGCCCAGTCCGACCCACCCAGCATCTCCAGGCCTGGACATTTGTTACATCAAAGCAAACGTCACTTTTACATTGACATACTTCAAGTTGCGCTCAACCTCAAACATGCCTGCCATCCAGCTACCCGGATAAAGAAAAGGGTTTTTTATTTGCCTATTTGTTAAAAAGGAGATCCTGCTTTACAAATCCCCACATGATATCAGAATATTCCTGTTCATGGTGAAGGCTCCATCAGCTGCAAAAGACGGAGGACAAAAGTACATCAACAAAATATTTTTAGCTGATTTTCCTCTTTTTAATCCATTTCTTTTTAAATAACTGAGCAGCATTTCTTGCTTCTTCAAAGAGTGTAGTTATGTATGCATTGTATATTGGCCTTGTATGTGTTCACACAGTATAAATTCAATAATGGAGCTTTTAGAGCGGATAAGATCAAAGCAATCTTCTTAGCATATGCTGGAGGCCTGACTCAATATTTGACTTGCTAATTCTTTCCTAGGGCGCGGAAATAATATTGTTCATTTTGTTCTTACCATTACGTACAACAGGAATTAAAAAAAGGAAAAGTTTCCTGCATAAGCAGCAATCGTTTGCTTAAGTGCCCATTGTGTCAGCTTAGGAGTTTGAAAAGTCCTGTTTAAACATGTGCTTTTAATAATAGGAATTATTTGCGCTCACTTTTACATATGTTGACTTCTATGGTAAAATTAAAAGCAAGCCTAAAAGGCTAGAACAGAATTATTTTGTTAAACCATATATCTGATTAGTCTAGACCCTCCAGGCCAACAAAAATATTGCAAACAGTTGAGTATACTTAATAAACAGCCTTAAAAGTAGGTCTCTCTATAAATATATTTTGAGAGACCCTGTGTATTATTAACACATATTTATAAAGCAGTAACATGTTCTGCACTTCAGTAAAAGCTACAGGATGGCCGTATCCCATGGACTCCATTTTATCCAAATAATCCAAACTTTTTTAAATGATTTCCTTATTCTCTCTAATAATAAAACAGTACCTTGTACTTAATCTAAACTAAGATATAATTAATCATTATTTGAAGCAAAACCAGACTATTGGGTTTATTTAATGTTTACATGATTTTCTAGTAGATTTAAGGCACGAAGATCCAAATTACGGAAAGATCTGTTATCCGGAAAACCCCAGGTCCAGAGCATGTTGGATAACAGATCCCATACCTGTATACATCATACAGTACATACATATAACATGCCTAACAGAGAGACCCCTTATTCGGAAAACCCCAGGTCCTAAGCATTCTGGTAACAGGTCATATTCCTGTATAATAATAATTATTATTATTAATAATACTAATAATAATAATAATAATAAAGATGCTGTTCACATTTAAATTAAGACTGGAATATGAATAGGAGAGGGCCTGAACAGAAATGTGAGTCATAAAAAGTAGCAATAACAATAAATTCTTATCCTTACAGTTTTGGCTTTTAGAAGGGGTCAGTGACCCCCATTTGAAAGCTGAAAATAGTTGGAAAAAGATAGCAAATAATTAAAAAATGTAAAGGCCAATTTAAAAGTTGCTTAGAATCATTATATTATAATTTATAGGTGAACCACCCCTTTAAAAACACGAGCACACGTTTTTATAAAGCACCTACATAGTCTACAGCAGTGCTGTCCAACTTCTGTGGTACCAAGGGCCAAAATTTTACTGGCCTATGTGGCTGATAATTGCAGTCAGTGTTGACCACTCCCCCTTTTAAACCACACCCACTGTGAACCACACCCATGCTGCCACAAGAACTTTCAAGATCATATCCACATTAACGGTGGTAGCACACCAAAAAACCAAATGGTTGGTGCTCACTGCAGGGAAATCCCTCATCACTCATATGTGAAAAATTTAAGTCATGTTAAAAACATAACCTTAAATCCATATGCCTCATCCTCCCCTGTGGATAATACAGCAACCCCCCCAACACATGATTAAACACCTTAGGGGCCTGTAACAACGATCTCCAAATGCTAACAAACCCCAAGAACAAACCACTAACAGGCTTACATCCCACAGGTGGCGTAGGGCAAGCAGAGAATGGCACACCCAGGCAGCACTGTGCAAGCAGAGAATGGCACACCCAAGCAGCACTAGGCAAGCAAAGAATGGCACACACAAGCAGCACTGGGCAAGCAGAGAATGGCACAAACATGCAGCACTGGGCAAGTAGAGCATGGCACACACAAGCAGCACTGAGTAAGCAGAGAATGGCACACACAAGCAGCACTGAGTAAGCAGAGAATGGCACACACAAGCAGCACTGGGCAAGCAGAGAATGGCACAAACAAGCAGCACTGGGCAAGTAGAGCATGGCACACACAAGCAGCACTGAGTAAGCAGAGAATGGCACACACAAGCAGCACTGAGTAAGCAGAGAATGGCACACACAAGCAGCACTGAGTAAGCAGAGAATGGCACACACAAGCAGCACTGAGTAAGCAGAATATGGCACACACAAGCAGCACTGGGCAAGTCTTGGATCATTGCTTTCAAGAAGCAGAAACTTTAGGTCATTATATAAGATACAGGATTTTTAGCCATATTCATTTTTAGGGTTTAGTTCTCCTTTAATGAGATGCAGGATATGACCTGGAGTAGGTGCCACTGGGCTTTTAGGTGTCACAACTACCTAGGTTGCAGGGGCCCTGTCTCTGGTGAGTCATGCCCATAAGCACATTGTAACACTGGTGCACATGTAAGTGTAGCATTGGTCATGTGTTGGAATTGGGCTGGTGTTGTAAGGGGGCACACATGGAGGTTAGCCAGGGCCCTTCCTGCCATGAGGCACGGTGAGAACCTTGCCTCAGGCGTCAGCCAGCGGCTAGTCACAAGGGGCTGCAAAAAGCCTCCTCTTGTAACTTTAAGAGACGGAAATTCGGCTCTGAGTGCAGGAAGTGTTATTGCACGCAATGCAATTAGCGATGCTGCCCCCCTTTGACCTGCTCCAACGCTGCTTTTTAAGTGCGGAGAGGGGGGAATCTGGGCTCCCTCCCCTGAGGTTAGCACGTGGAAGTGACTGTGGCTGTTTTATATGATAAATCCTGCAGTAGCCCTGTCTGATATAAGCAGAGATGAGTGGTCCTGATATGCAAGAGGCAGATTGTTACATTCTGCATAAGCTCTTCTTTGTGCAACTGGGTTGGTTTTAATGAGCACAACACAAAGTGCAGTATTTTCCTAATGTACAGGTGTCTTTTTCCCTTTGATATCCCAGAGGCCGATTTATTTGTGTGCATCTGAATAAAAGAAGCGGCCCGGCCTTTTCAGATATAACACATGCCACTTCATCCCTGATATTGTTTTAATGTTAATGTCACAGAGTGGTGTTTGCTGGACATTTTGTCCGCCTTCATCTTTTATGTTTTGCTTCCTTTTGTTTTTTTAATTGTTTTCCACCACCTTTGGAAGATTGACATTTTCAGGATTTTATCTTTCGGCTGGTTACAATTCAAAGTGCGGCTTCGCAGACACCTGTGGAATATAATAACTTGTTCTCCTGGTGGAGTTAGCGATGTCTTTGTGTTACTGGCGACTGACCAAGCGAGAGATTGAAGTGGCAAGAAGAGATAAAAGCTTTTGAAACTGATGAATGTGTCGGCACATTAAATGGGGTGGGGAGGGGCTAAGTCTCAGCCAAAATACACAAATGTATTAAAGTGCTGAAAGTTTGTAGGAAATCGAGTTACGGGCTGGGGTGATGCGTGTCACAGAGAAGGACACACAATTAAAGGGACTTTTGTGAGCATACATATATTTCGGTAGCAAGATTTTTGCTTTCGCTTATGAATGCGCTGTGCAACGAAAACATACATATACTCTTGTCTTATTACACGAAGGAATGCTGGGAAATTTAAATCTGTTACAGATACCTAATGTGATTGTTAATAAATAAATGAACATGCGCTGCAGTCTGCACTGATTTCTGTGTAGTCTGTGCTATGGCCTTGCAGCATGAACACATACCTCCCAACTGTCCCGTTTTTGACAGCTCAACCACAGTCCCGGATGGTTGCTGAAAGTCCCGATTTTCTCGTTGAACTCCTTCACTGAACAGCCAGAAAATGATACAAAGTTTCTAAAACTTAATTGTATTTTGGCAGAGAGCCCAGAATACATGGCAGGTGCACTTGGATACTTTTGTACCAATTTCAAATAAGGAAAGAAGCAATTGGAACAATTTGAGATAAGCAGGTTTCTTGGGGAAACTGTAGCTTAAAGGGTAATTCACCTTCATTAGCAAAACTGTAATAACATACAACCACAGAAATGTTCAAACTTTTATAACCTGCCAAATGAATATAGTAATTAGCGGGTGTGACCACTAACCAGGTGTGGTCAAAAGACTTGCTGCGCGCAGCAAATCTTTTTGTCCCTCTTTCTCTTTTGTTGGGAGATATGTGAACACATTTAAAGGAGAGCTAAAGTATTGGGCTAGATATGCTGTTCCTAATGTTTTGGGATTGTCAGTGAAGATCCCCCCCCTTAATTCCTCATCTTTTTTCTGCGGATTCACTGCACATTCTCTGGGCTACTGTGTGTTACATGAGCGAGCTTAGGGGCCGATTCACAATATACTGTATATACAGTATACTTGCACGTTCCGTATGCTTGACAAAGGGGTCTGCCCAGAAACATTGCACTGCACTCCGCAATAAACACTTAAAGTGGACCTGTCACCCAGAAACAAAAATCTGTATATTAAAAGTCCTTTTTAAATTAAACATGAAATCCAATTTCAATTTTTTATTAAAACATTCATAGCTATTGTAAACTCATTTAAAAATCTCAGCTGTCAATCAAATATTGTCTGCCCCTCCTCTATGCCATGGGCATAGAAGCTGGGCAGACAATTACTTTCACTTTCCATTCAGCACTTCCTAGATGTCACTGCTCTCCCCACATCCCCCCATTCTCGTTACCATTTAATTGTGTAGCCAGGGCATGGGGATGGACATCAGGTCCCCCATTCTGGTGCACAAACAAGATTCTGAGATGATACAAGGCTTGCCTTAATAACAGTGTCCACAAAATGGCTCCTGCCTGCTTGCTATCATTTTGAATTCCCAGATGGAAGGAAAAAAGATTCAGATAATTTATATAGTGTAATTAAAGTTCATTTTGCTTGACTAATGTGATAAAATGGGATTTTGAATAATTTTTTTGGGTGACGGGTCCCCTCTTAATGTGTTGCATCAGACCTGTGTGCCATTGGGATTTTTTTGTGTTTGTGTTACTATTGGGACTACATCTCCACCTGTGTGCACCAGGCATCTCTGCTCAGCCAAGTAGGTAGGGTGTGCGAGGGCCAAAACTCTTCATAGTTTATAGCCAGTGCAAGGACATGGACATCAGGTGCCCCATTGGGGTGCATAAACAAGATTTTGGCATGATGCAAAGCTTGCCTTAATAACAATGTTCACAAAATGGCACCTGTCTCTTTCATGTGTTTTTGAATTCCAAGACTAAAGAAACACGATTTAAATCATTTATAAAGTGTAAGTGAAGTTTATTTTGCTTGACTAACATCATAAAATAGGATTTGGAATTATGTCTTAGGGTGGCAGGTCCCTTTAAGCCCCACTCACTCCAGCCCCTCAGTGTACTGTTTTTAAAGACTTTTGTTTTAGTAATGCAGACGTAAACACTTGTTGAGATTGTATGATAGTGAAAAGTTTTGTTTAGTGGACGGCCTTTAATTTTATAGTATTATTTATCTTTTTATATAGCGTCAGCATATTCTAGAGCGCTCAGAACATAGACGTTATATTGCCCTGTCAGTATTTGTAGACTGTGCCCATCATGTTGTCCTTTAAATAACCTTCACTCAGCAGGCACCCAGATTTTTGCCATGGGGAGTATGCTGGCTGGGAATTTGATACAGAACACAAACAACTATTCCGTAATGGCAACACACTGCTGATTTTGCTGTTTTAAGATTCCTTATCTGCAAGACGTCTTTGAGACTATGAATTGTTCAGAGATATTAATCTGTTTCTGTGTGTGTTTTCCAAAGAACGCAAAGGAGGATCCCAAAGTGCTCACTTTCTTTGAACTGCAGCTTCGCGGTGCGGGGCGAAAAAGTAGAAATGGCTGTGGAAATGGCAATGGCTGCCATTTTCATTTGAGTAACGGCATGACCACCCTGCCATTCCATCAACATTTTTTGTGATGGAATCATAGAGTATTAAGTCAGTTTAATTTCATTTTACTAATTAAACAATAATATTGAAATATTTTCTATAAAATATAAGCTAGGAATTGCATAAGCCATTATATATATCCAGAGCATTCTGGATAACAGATCCCATACCTGTATACATCATACAGTACATACAAATAACATGCCATATATATATATATATATATATATATATATATATATATATATATATATATATACACCTTAAATTCACTAAAAACAAATGGGTTTGACCAATAACTATAAATTTATAAAACCAAGTGCTGTTATTTTTTTAAGAGAGCATCCTTTATTAACTGTCCCAGTTTAAAAAGAAAAGGGAGGGATTTACCTAAATGAAGGAGGGATTCTTAAATAGGGTACCCATTGGTAGGGTTCTGTAATCCAAAATAGCAGATAGGAACCTGTGAGCTAGGACATGCAGAACAATGCTAAAGAGTCTGAATAGAAAGAACTCATGTTCAAAATAATTATAGGAAGTGTAACCTAATAAATTAACGGTTTCTGGTGTCATTGACACTACTTCTTATAAAAGGCAACACTAAGAGCACATTTATCAAGGGTCAAATTTTAAATTCATGTGAGTTTTTTTAATAATAAATCAGTAGTTTAGGGTCTCTAAGTAGAAATTGATAACTCACCACACAAGGGAAGAGCCCTCAGCACAGCGAGCGGACAAACCAAAAAGAACCATTGAAACAGGCACTCAATAAAGGAAATCTTCCACCAGGCAGATAAATTCAAAGTGAGGAGTTTATTGTGTCCACAGCCTTATGCGTTTCGTGATAAACACTTAATCATAGGCTCATGATTAGGCCTATGATTAAGTGTTTATCACGAAACGCCTAAGTCTGTGGACACGATAAACTCCTCACTTTGAATTTATCTGCCTGGTGGAAGATTGCCTTTATTGAGTGTCTGCTCCAAAGGTTCTTTTGAGTTTTTTTTAACAAAATTTGATTGGGGGTTATTTATTAAAAAAAATTGAATATGTAAAACTCGATTCAATTAAACTCGAATGTCAGGAAGGCTGCAAACATCTTCAAATTGGTCACTGGACCTCTCCCATTGACTTATACAGGACTTCGACAGGTTTTAAGTGGCAAATAGTCTACCGTATATACTCGAGTATAAGCTGAGTTTTTCAGCATCCAAAATGTGCTGAAAAAGTCTACCTCGGCTTATACTCGAGTCAGTGGGCAGTAGCTGAGATTGCAGTCACTTTTAATCATTCCAATACCAACATTTCGCTTGGGGAGAGACTGCAATATCACACAGCGCCCTCTGTTGGTTATATGAAAGAATAACAGTTCGCCCTCTGTTGGTTATATGAAAGAATAACAGTGACTGCAATATCACACAGCGCCATCTGTTGTTGGCGACAGTGGGACAATGCAAATGCACACAGTAATCCGTTTGGCAATTCTCTGTCACCATCAACTTTGCAAAGAAGTCCGGTTGATCGCTGGGGGGTCACTTTGGCGGAATGTGAGCTGCTGGGAGACAGGGCTGTAGTTGTGTCTAGGCTTATACTCGAGTCAATAAGTTTTCCCAGTTTTCGTAGGTAAAATTAGGTACCTCGTCTTATACTCTGGTCGGCTTATACTCAAGTATATATGGTAATTCAAATTCTTAAAGGAGAATTCAACCCCCCAACTAATAATTACGGACGCCATCTTCCGGCGCCTTCGTAATCTTCCTTCCCTTCAGAAATTTTCATCACTTTCAGCGAATGCACAGTTACCAACTGCGCATGCGCTGATACGGCGCTTACTTCCCGAAGAAGACCAAAGAGAAGAAGATGGTGCCCGTGAGCTCCACTGCGCTGACTCTGCAACGAGGGATTATTACAGGATTAGGGCATTTACAGGTGTTAACACCTGTGCGGGGGGACTATGTAGTGTAGGGGGTATGAGTTTTAATTAGTTGGGGGGGTTAAATTCTCCTTTAAAGGGACAGAATTTGATAAATCTCGAAAATCAAATTCTATTTTTTTTTTTTAAGAAACTCGAACTGAGTTTGTATAATTCCCTATTCGAATTTGACAGTTTTGACCATAAAAATATTCAAATTCAACCCTTAATAAATCTGCCCCTAAGAGTGCACAAACATTACCCTTAGGAAACGATTAAAAAATGCTTTTCAATGTGGTAAAATGTTGCTTTTCTCTATCTCTGGCAAATAAGAGTGTAGTGACACTCCTCAATAGCCTTTCTTTCAGAACTACATTAGTCTGCAGACACATCGCCGAATAATTCTCGCGCACATTTAAATTCTCTACCTGTTCAGGGCCTTAAGATGCCCAGCGGCTTAGCATAACGGTAAATATGCTTTCAAATTGTTCAGCGTTGAGAAATAAATCGGAAATGAAAGAACCCAGGTGCATAAACAGCGGTAAGGAAAGCTAAAACCCTTTAGTAAGGGCATTGCAAATGATTTACTTAGGGCTGTGTGAGCAGATTTTCATTCATCTGAGCAAGAGAAGAAGCTGCTGCGGTGTGTGATCATCTCATCTTGGTTTAATGCTCACAGTTGGTAGGGGGTTATTTGTGCAGATTCAGTCCATTGGCATTTACTGTGTGACATTCCCATTTTGCTGTGGTGTGTGTTTGCTTACTATGCTGTTTGCCTGACGCGTGGCTTGCTCTTGTCAAGGCTGGTTATTGAAGAAGGTGCTAGAGTTGCACTTGAAGCCTGTCTTTGCTAAATGGATGCATAGAGCGTTGCTGGCTGATGGGCCAGTGAAGGGTTAAGCTGAATAAGCAATGCAAGATGTTCTAACACTGGAACAGAAGGACTAATTCCATAGAAAGCAGCATTTTACCTCTTTGCTTTTGTGCAAACAGATCTGAATACATTATCCACCATATCTGTTGAATTATTGTAATTGTAGTTTATTTTTCCTTTAACAAAAAAGTCCATCAGTTTGTAATGTGATTTATGCAATAACATTACTGTCTAAAATACAAGTCACAGAAAATAGTTGGAGGGAGTCCTGCTTGAGCGGAAGACTCACCTTCAGGCATGGAGCTTAAAGGAGAAATAAAGCTCAACATTGTGCTTTTGGGCTTCTGCACTGACCCAATACCACATCTGCTTTTTAGCAGTAAATATCTGTCCCTTTTGATTTCTGATGGCGGACCTGTGCATAGTAGTGTTTGATGACTGTATTTCTCTTCCCGTGTGTAAGCATGCCACCTGGATGGCATTTTATTGGCTTGATCAGTAATAGTGATGCTTGATGCCAAACATTGATAAGATAAAGATAAAATATAGGAAAACTAGTAGGGGGTAGCCCTACTAATATGTTGAAATTTGAAGATGTTGCTACTTGGCCAGGTGTTTATCTTGAAAATGGTCTTTTAATCCAACCTTATTGCAAAGCAAATGTGATTGGAATAAGAGGAACTATTGATTTTTAAGCCACTTGTCTGAAGGTGAACATCTCCTTTAATTACAAGAAGGTGGGTTTATTATTGCATCTGCAATCTGCAAAGTAGCCAGACTCTTGTCATGTTGATGTCCTTGAATATGTGGGTCTTTGGGGAGCATTTGAAAGTCTGCAGAGCTGGAGACTGTCAGATAGGACAAGGCAAATATTTTAGTAGCAAGGAAGAGTCATACCTTGGAGGGAATTGTGGGTATATTTGCAAAAGAAAGACAGAGTTGTGGGAATGTGTTAAATCAGGTGCTGACGTTTGCATAAAACTGAGGAGGAAATATGGAGTAAGAATTTTATACTACAGAAAGATATAGAAAAAAATCATCAAATACATCTTTATGTTCCAACACAAAGTAAAACTGATGCACTTAACATGTGCACACCCAGGCAAGCTTGCTTACATATTTAATTATACATTTATTTGGATGGGTTTCTAAAATTCATGATATTTTCTTCAGGAAAATAGAGTTTTTATCCTAAAAGTGTTTTCATCATTACAAATAGTATACTTCTCTAGATTGAGTGTTATAAGTACTGAGCATGAGAGCAAGACCCATTATGCAGCTTTCACTTTTCAGCTGAAGTCAATAAGGCATTTAATCGGAAAAGCAGCTCAGGCCAAGAAATAACCTTTCACAGCTATTACAGGGCCAGGTGTTTCTACCACCGATGGAATTGTATTTACTTCTTAGAAAGCTGTGATGTAATTTTGCTTTCAAGCCTACCCTGGCTTCTTTGTACTTTCCAGAAATCTGTGCGGCATCTGAGCAATGTATTAAGCATACCTCCCAATTGTCCTGTTTTTCTCTGGACAATCCCAATTTTGACAGCTCAGCCCACAGTCCCAGATTGTTATTGAAATGTCCTAAGTTTCTTGTTGATCTCCTGCACTGAAATGTAATTAAATAAGAAGCTTTTTGGCAGAGATCACAGAATACTCAGCAACTGCACTTAGATAAATGTGTAACAATTAAAGATAAGCAAAGATATAATTAAGATAAGCAGGTCTCTTGGGAGAACTGAGACTTACAGCTTAAGGACTCTCACTGAAGAGCGTTTTTACCTGCGTTCCCCTGCGTTCCCCTGCGTTCCGTTTTTCTGCGTTCAGCCGCAAGGGAGCGCAGGAATAGACGCATTACATTTTTTCCAATGGGGCTGTACTCACACAGGCACATGTAGGCGCCGAACGCAGGTTGAGACGCAACATGCTGCATTTTTCCTGCGTTTCGGTGCCTACACGCGCTTGTGTGAGTACAGCCCCATTGGAAAAAATGTAATTCGTCTATTCCTGCGCTCCCCTGCGGCTGAACGCAGAAAATGGTCGTGGTCAAGAAATTTTTCACCTTGCTACGTGCTCCAGATCCTTTTCTCCCTCTTTCTATTTTTCAAATGTTGGGAAGTATGATAAAGCCTTTAACATGCTATTGCCACACACACTCACATTACAAATTGATCAGGTTTTTAAATGTGAATATCTAAATTATGCTCAAAGGACCTTTATTTGGAAAAAAGCTTTTAAAAATGGACTCAGTATGAAAAGGAGAAAATATTTGCATAAGGTGGATAGTCTTAAATGTCTATTAAAGGCTTTAATGGAACATTAAAAGCACATTTATTTCATGTTTAAAGGGCAGTATAATCCCTTTTTAACATGAGGTCAGTGAATAGGAATTGTGCCAGTCTTACTACTTTTGCTTATTGTTTTAATCACAAAAATTCTATAGTTTTTTTCATTTCTTCAGAAAAACAGGGCAGATTAAAGCTACTCCATGTTTGGTTCTCTCAGGCTTGATAATAAGATTACCAGTGCATAGATAACCCTATGGAAAGATAACTCTATGGACTGGTTATCTGTGTGATAGTACTAGCTCACTCCCGGTGCAAGTGTCAACTACTGTTACTCCCAACTGGAGTACAGCCTGTATTAGCTCGCACCTTTGGTAGGGGAATATATTTTAGGGCAACAGGTGCCCTTTAAACAAACGGCAAAAAGTATGTTTGGCACAGGCCCGATTCATTAAACTCATGTTGAACAAGGGGTGCACTGACCCTTAAAGAATACTTTTTTCATTGAACCCCCGAATCCTTTGTGAAAAATTCGCCCGAATACCGAACCGAAGCCAAACCCTAATTTGCATATGCAAATCAATGATGGGCAGGGCAAAATAATTTTTTTACTTCCTTGTTTTGTTACAAAAAGTTATATGATTTTAAGGGTTAGGTTCGGCCAGGCACAAGGATTTGTCTGAATCCCGCTGAAAAAGGCAGAATCCTGGCCTAATACCGAACCTGAATCCTGGAATCGGTGCATCCCTAGTCAGTAAGCAGCCTTACTGGCCATTATATAGAGATAAAGGAACAATATTCCTATTTCCCCGAGAAAAAAAAAAGACTTGCCTTGTGCTTGGTTAGAGAGGTTGACACCTCTCCCAGATTAATAGTAATATGGAATACTATGCAGGTAAAGCAGGTAAAGTCAATATGTGTAAGGTTTGCATAAGCTCCACAGTCTTAAATTCCCTATAAAGGCTTTAATGGAACATTAAAAACACAGGGTTTTTTTTCTCATGTTTAAAGGTTCGGTATAACCCCTTTTTAACATGAGTTCAGTAAATAGAGCTTGTGCCAGACATTCTGCGACACCTATCGATCATTAATAGTAATAAGGAATAACATGCACAGAAAGGCATATGAAGTGGGGAAAACCCGTGCATGTTTATTGCATCAATACGTGTAACATTACAGGGGATGGACCCCTTCAGACATACAAAAACATTCTGTACTTTACTGGCATCCAGTACTTAGTCATAAGTAAAGACTATGTTTCTGAAGAACACTCTGGTTGAAATACAGAGTGAGCAGTGCTGGACCGAGCCATCATTTACTCTCAGTAACCTCCCTATATCAAGCATACCTGTAAATCAGTTGCATGAATAAAATAATGTATATAATTGCTGCAGTGAAGTGGTAGTCATTGCATTTAGATGCTTAGATTCTGGTGACATCGTGGTACACGAGTTAAAGAAAAATAAATGACAAGGTTGGAATGGCAGCTATATAGGTAGTTGCTAGTTCAAAAAACTGAACTCCCTCTTAAAAAACACTGATGAGATCCTACATTTCCATGTACTTTGTTAGAGATTATGTAACTTTGCCTGTGTGGGGCTTTTTAGAATCTTTGCAATTGTACTTGCCTGAGGCAAAGTCCTTACCACACCTCATGTCAGAAACACCCCAGAAGGAAAGTGCTAGGACTAGACAGAAGCACTTGCCTTGGGCACGTTGTCAGCCCTGAGGATTTCAGATAAACTGTTATTTAGATTCTCTTCTGTCACCACCACCCTCTCAAATCACCAAATTACATTTTACTTTTTTGGGTTAAAAGATATATTTTATTTAAATGCAACATCCCCCCATTTAAGCGGGAAGAACTAGACACTTTACGTGTGCCGCTGCTGTCTGTAGATTAATCCCTGTTTTCTTTCTAATAGAAGTGGTTGAATAGTTTTACTAACAAGGGAGATATTGTAACTCTTAATTGTGCATCTTATATCAGCAGGTCAATGTATCTACCCTGGCAATTTAACCATTATAACAATAATAATGTGTATAGCATCAATTGCATTGTCTTAGATGGGATCATATTAATTGTGTGTATGTTTTATGTTAAACTCTTATGTAGTATTTGTATAAAATATTGATATGTGTCACAGGTATAGGATCCATTATCTGTAAATCTGTTATCCAGAAAGCTTTGAATTATGGGAAGGCCATCTCCCATGGACTCCGATTTAATCAAATAATTCAAATTATTAAAAATGATTTCCGTTTTTTCCTGTAATAATAAAACAGTACCGTCTTCATGATCCAAACAAAGCTATACTTACTCCTTATTGGATGAAAAACCAGCCTATTGGGTTTAACTTATATTTTAATGATTTTTTAGTAGAATTAATGTATAGAGATCCAAATAACTTATACAGCCCCACGTCCAAAGTGTTCTTTATAACAGGTCCCATATCTCTATAGATGGAGGTAGATTTTAGTTTTCAGCATTTTATATATGAGGTTAATGAACTTACACATTTCCCTATCCTAAAGATCACTGCAAGTTGTCCATGTCTTGTGCATGTACTTTCTCTCATTAGTCACATTAATCCATGTTGTTTGTCAGGTTCTTGCCTGCCTATAGCTTGGTGGTAGCGTATAGGAATATTTGGCTCAAGCCAAAACTTTCCATGTCTTGATGCAGTTTCCAAGATTTTACAATGTGAAGCTGCCAATATTTATTTTTTTAGAACCAGACCTTGGGAAGTGTTTTTCCTTCACGATAGTTACCTACTGGAAAGAGAGTCAGTAGAGTACAGTGATTAATGGGGCTACTGTAGTTAACCAGCATTAATTTGCGAGCATGACTGAAACAGCGACCGTTCGATGTTTGCCTCAAACTGATTGAATCGATCACAGTTAAATAAAGGCACAGATCAACAGAAAAAAGGGGAAAAGTGGAGTTTAATTAATGCACCGCAAACCACCATGATTCATATTGATCAATGTGTTCATCTCTACTCTTAAAAAAAAAAATTACAACCACCACAGGGAATTTATCACTTAGTAGACATCCAGATGCCATCAAGATTTTTCCCAGGTTTTTAGTGAACTACCTTGTACAAGGATATACTGTAGTGACCATGATTGTGCATAGTTTTAAATGGAATCATCTTGATGTCCATGGTGACTGAATGAATTCCTCTTATGAAGCAAGTTATAACAAAAATTAGGAAAGTCATTTCTGGTATCCAGTGTCTCTTGCTTTTGGGAGGCTGGAAGAATTGACTAGTTGTTTAGCAGTAGGCAAATGTACTGTTAATGTCCTATTGGGAAAGAATGGCTCGAGAGGCTTAGTATAAACAAAGCCCTTTAATTTACACTTTCCGAGGAAAGACAAGTCATACACAGTGAGACATTCAGTCTCTGACAAGACATCTGAGATTTGTAAAGTTGTTTGTTTGGCACTTGCACTAAGTGCCACAAGAGGTTTTCGTGATATTGCTGCCTTTTGAGGCAGATAGCACACCGTCAAGTGCAGCCGTTCCTTGTGAGAACCCAAGGCTGTAAAGATCTGTCACTTCCATCTGTCAACTGGAAAGCCTAGCAGGATTTTGGCAATTCTGAATTAGACACTCAAATGAAGACAGAATAAAAGCATTTACCAAAAAAAACAAAAAACAAAACAAGGCTAGCGATTTTTTATAATATACATTTTTATTTTGCTGTCTTTTTTTTTTTTCAATGGTCGTAAGGGCCATTTTTGATATGTTGTTTTGCAAAATTGTGTGGATATATATATATATATATATATATATATATGTGTTCATCACTATCTAAGCTATCTTTTTCTGCTAAATTTTCTTTCCATGGCATTCAGTCACACGGCAACAGTCTATGAAGAATACAGTAAATGTGTGGCTGAATGCATAACATATCTTATTTTTCTAGAATTGCTACAGGTGAGTGTCATACCTATTCTAGCTTGCTTTGATTGTGATGCTGTCTTGCTTGGTTACTTTTTGTTTGGGGGGGATATGGAAAATTAGAAAATCATATAGTATGCCAATATGATATTTATAGGTTAAAAGTATCATAAAAAAAAACTTGCCTTGCTCTTTTACTCTGCAGACAATAAACTACCGTATATACTCGAGTATAAGCCGTCCCGAGTATAAGCCGAGGTACCTAATTTTACCTCCAAAAACTGGGAAAGCTTATTGACTTGAGTATAAGCCTAGGGTGAGAAATGCAGCAGCTTCTGGTAAGTTTCAATCAAAAAATTGAGGGTTTCTGCTCCCATTGGAGGGTCTGGCGTCTCGTTTTTGGATGCCGGCGACCATTCTTGGACGTCGGCGAATATTCTTGGAGACTATTCTTAGACTTTTCAGCATATTTTGGGGGCTGAAAAACTCGGCTTATACTCGAGAATATACGGTATACCTTGGATGCAGGACTTGTTGTTTATTAAGGTTAATCCCATAAAGCCATTGGGCATTAAACTCGTTAGTAAGTTGGTGGTCTGAATAGAGTTAGAGTTTTTCAGCATATTTTGGGGGCTGAAAAACTCGGCTTATACTCAAGAATATACGGTATTACCTTGGATGCAGGACTTGTTGTTTATTAAGGTTAATCCCATAAAGCCATTGGGCATTAAACTCGTTAGTAAGTTGGTGGTCTGAATAGTTTTATGATTCATAGCTTCTCTAGCGCTTCATTACAGTTTTTAGTTGAAGGACATCAGTCTATATAGTCAATATGATGACTATGGAATTGAATACCAAAGAAACCTAGGGGCAAATTCACTAAGATTCGTAGTTGCGCCAGGCGTAACTTCGCCGCACTTCGCCACACTTCGCCAGGCGTAGTTTCGCCAGCGCTTCGCAAATTCACTAAAATCCGAAGTTGCGCTCAGGGGTAGCGTAAGGTTGCGAAGTTGCGCTAGCGTTGATTCGCTTAGTAAAGCGAAGTTACGCTAGCGAAGGCTAATTTGCATACGGCGCCAAATTCAAATTTCAATGGAGGAATACGTATCAGCACTACAAATGGCTAGAAAAGCTTCAAAACATCAAATAAAAATTTTATTTTGCCCTACACATGTGCCTACTGTCTAGGTAAGTTGCCATGAGTCAGGAGATGTAGGGGGGAAGGAGGGGACCCCCAAAAAAATTTTCGATCTTTTTCAGCCTATCACCCATAATGTAGAAAACACGCCAGCGTTTTTTGGGACTTAGAAAAAATTTTGCCTTTTTTTGAAGCAATCCCTATCTACTCTATTGCGCTTCGCCTGGTCTGAGGTGGCGAAGGAAGTCTAGTGTAAAAGGTAGCGTTCAGTACACTGCGCGCGTTAGTGAATTTGCGTAGTTACGTCGCTAGCGAAACTTCGCCAGGCGTAAGGGTGCGAAGTAACACTAGCGAAACTACGCCAGCGTTCGTTAGTGAATTTGCGCAGTAACGAAAATGCCAAACGCTAGCGAAGTAACGCTAGCGAAGTAACGCTAGCGAAGTAACGTTTGCGAAGTAACGCTAGCGAAGTAACGCTAGCGTTCGGCGCTTCGGCGCTTAGTGAATTTGCCCCCTAGAGTGTAATTTATATAGCATAGGGGATAAGCAGTGCAGCCAAGGTACTTTAATTAAGCCTTATAAAAAGTTAAAAGTCATTCAAAGCAAGTCGTAGCACTTGTTAGGCAGGTTCATTGACTATTCCCTCTTGTAAGGGCATAAAGAACACTAGAAAAGGTTCCTGTATCGTAATGGTTTGGCACTGTCACTGCCTACTTCTGTTGATAATAAAATGTATTTAAAATGTATTTTAAATCTAATGGCCTTATGCAAAAAGAATAAAAAGCTATGAATTCAGGTCCAGTTGTCTTTTAATGGGAGATAATAAACATATGATTCTGGTACAGGTTTCCAGATAATGGATCTTTCCATAATTTGGATCTTCATACCTGAAGTGTACTAGAAAATCATATCAATTATTGCGTCCAGTGAGGATTAATTATATCTAAGTTTGGATCAAGTACACAGTACTGTTTTATTTATAAAAAGAAAAGAGAAATCATTTTTAAAAATTTGGATTATTTGGATAAAATGGAGTCTATGGTCCATAATTCAGAGCTTTCTGGTTAACGGTTTATAGATAACGGATCCCATACATCCAATTTTAGAACAACTGTGTACCCATTCATGCTAATTTAATTCTGTTTTTAATTTAGCTGTCTACTCCACATCTTAAATCTGTTCTGCTGAGAGACCCTGAATCTCACAGCTAGTCCCTCTGCGTACCGTCGACTTGTAAGACAGTGCTCATTCATGGTAGATTTTTCGACAGATAAAGCTGTGGTTGTGGTTCACTGCAGTGTGACTGACATTTTGTCTTGTAAGTAATAGAGCCCAAGTTACAGAGCTGTGGTTTACCAGTTAGTGCCTCAAGCTTCCTTTAGCTTTGAGACTTTGATTGACGGTGTAATGACTTTATCGGTTCTTTATGCTATTACTGGTACATGTTACACATTCATTGAAACCTGTGGCACTGTACTATATCTGCAATACTTTTAAATGGCTTTGGTTTAGGGCAGGGTCCTCAGATTGTGGCCTTTGATCTGCTGCTGAAATTCCCCTAACAGCTACAGGATGGTCAGTTCAAGACTAAAAAAAACCTTAATATCAGTAATCTTGACAGCGCTATATAAATAAATGATGATGATGATTCCTCTGGACTAAGAATCTTGCTGACCCTTTCACATACTGGCAATGAAATAGTGAAAATAGGGATCTTACAAAATAATAGTACAGTATTTTGTTTATTTAATAAACTGTTAACATAACATAAATAAATTCACATAATAATCCTATTAGATGTATTCAATATTTAATCATTTTATAGTAGACTTAAGGTATGGAGATGCAAATGACAGAACAATCCCTTATCCTGAAAACTCCAGGTCCCGAGCATTCTGGATAACAGGCCCCATACCTGTACTATACAGATTCTCCCAGCCACACGTTCATATCCTTAGCTGACTCCTGCTCCCCTCTTTCTGTGATGATTAAGCAGAGATTGCAGTGGAAGCACAGTATGTCACACAATTATTTTGCATGCTATTTCAGATTCTGGATTTTTCTCCGTTGACATGTGTCGTCTGTTTATAAATGTTTTGTGTCTGGTTTCGTATGCTGTGAAAATCCTAAACGGCGCTTGCCGCTCTGATATCAGCAGTTGCCTGTTATGTGGTTGCAGAAGCTAATTACTGGGTGACTGTTCCTGACAGCGCTAATCCAAACTGCATTTTCTTTTTAATTGTTGAGGCAACCAGAAGAGATTGTATTATTATCCTGAACGTGTGGAATGAAAGGATTGGAGAAGTGGGACAAATGACTCTGTGATATTTAGAATCTTGTATATTTGTTTTCCAAGAAATTCTCGATGAATTGGCATACCACCCTGAGAATGGCTTTGTAGGAACGAGTTATCATTATTGCTGAGTTGGAGAGCCACAAGCCCTATCGGTTTTTAAGGCCATGCAGTGGGGCTTAAAAACTCCACCGACCTCCTAATGTTTATGTGTTTTTTAATAATAATTCAACCCATGGCATGGAAATGTTGGCCTCCACTTGATCATTCATATACATCTACATTTACTGCCATGTACCCTTGCTTAAGCTCTAAAATACAGAACATATCAGCATAAAATTAAATATAGTATAAACTGATTATTGTAATAAAACAAGCCTACCAGGGGTTTATTTTACATATGGTATACTTGCATAATATACTGAACCCTTAATCGACTCCTGAAATAAACTCAGGGTCCCCATGATTTGACACTCACAGTCCTATAAAGCGTATGACCAGAATTAAAGATTTTTTTTTCCAAGCACCACTCCCTGTTTTTTAACTTGGCTTCAACTGCCATAAAGTAATTTCCATTAATAATCCTGATAATTGATACATTTTACATCTGTCTACACATGCGTTCAGTAAGGATATTGATAAATATGTGTCAAAATATGTATTTGTCCATCAGTAGATGAAAGGTGTTATGAATTTTGTAACCTTACCGACATGAGGAGAAATTTGAAAGGGCAGTTTGGAGTCAGATGAGTTTTTATGGTCATAGACCATCTGGTATAAATCTTTTAGGCAGCAGAAGATGCTTTACCCTTTAAAGCACTCCTGTATGATTTTGCTAATGACATATTTTTGGGGGCTCTTTAAAGGAGGTTCTGCTGTACAATCTTCCAGTAACAAAATACAATAGAACCCCCATTTTTGAAAAACTTGTACGAACTTGTACATTTCTACTTTTCAGTCTTGGAAAAGTTTTTTCCCCCCTAAAACACTATCCTACTTTCCTGCAGAAAATGGGCTGTTATTGCTAGCAACATATCCTGACATCATTTCCATACGTCTTTTCTCTCATTACTTTGCATATTTCATTTTCCATAATTCCAGTGATTTGTCTATGTTTGAGGCTTTTGCTACCAAATGTTGCACTCTTTGGAGCTCCATCTGGGTGATAGATCTTCTGAAGACTGCATCTAGGCCTGGCTGAAGAATTTCTTTTCCTTTTCCTTCTCTAGATTAGTCCAAACTTCACTCATAGCATTCCACTTTGTTCTCTTGCTCTGTCTCTTCCTTCCCACATTACTGTCAAATGATTTCCACCAAGCTGTAACAACATGACAAATATTGTGAAATACGGAGGTGTTCTGAGAAATGTATCAAAGGATATATTTCGCACGTCCGGATGTGTGACATATCAGTAAAATGGTTTTGTGCTTTCTTTCTCTCTTTTATTACCTCCGGGTTTTATACTAGAGCAATGGAAAGCAAAGGGTAGGTGTGTTTGTTTTAAATCATCCCATTACAGTGAGTTAACCTCCGCTCCCTAAATGAAGATTGTATAAACCTGAGATTTCTTTTCATGCGGTTGCTTGGTAACAGGCAGCGGGTATCCATAAGACAATGAATAGACTGTCACTGATAGGGGTATTAGGAAAAGAATGGTTTAGACACACTATACTGTACAGTATGGTTTTTATTTTGTGTAATGATCAGTGTTGCTTCTACCATTATAAAAGCTCAGCTTATACCAGTACAATTATGGGATCTGTTATCCTGGATGCTTGAGACCTGGTCATTTCTGGAGAAAGGGTTTCTCTGTAAATCAGAGCATTCGAGCAATCAGATTAATGGACTAGAGTTTGGAGCAGATTTTCTGGATCTGGTAAGATTAAAAAGCTGATGCCGTTTTTTGGAGCATGCTGGCTAAGAAGTCCGCTACTGAATAATGTAGATTGTAATTGTACATTATGGGGCATATTTATTCTCAATTCTCAATAGCTATCATTTTTTTCTCTCCATGGAAAAAAAGCAATAGATCAAGTCTTTCCTACAAATGCTGTTATAAGACTTTTTACCTGCAGCAAAAAACATTCTCTGTAACCATTTTGGCTATAGGTTAGAATGGTTTTCACTAACACAGACCTTCCCAACACTTTCGAATGAAAAAGTGAAGAATGGGACATTGAAAAATGCTTTAGTACGTAGAGTACGTTAATTTTCATAAGAATCATAAGAACACAACAAAGATTTGCATCTAGCTCAACTATTCATGAATGAGATTTTTTTTTTATTTTTTAACTTAAATTTAAATAGGAAAACTGTAAAGATCCATCAATGGTACCACTGCCCTGAGACCACCAGCGCCCTGAAGCATATCTTTTATTCCATCCAAACTTTCCCCTACCCCACTGACACCTTCAGCTCTCCATCTCTAAGGACATTTGCATCTGTCTGCACTACACAAGTAGTTGTATGAGGTGTTACCAGATCCAGTGATTGGTTCTAAAGAGAAAGAAGTGCTCAATGATCTGGTCGTCTCTCTTGCTGCCTCCTGCAATGAGGGGCTGAAATAATGGACATAGGCATTATGTATTTGTGAACATCAAAATAGAAAAGCACATCCGTAAGAGAGGGAGCTACTTAGGTATTCATCTTTTTTTTGCCACGAGGGCAAAATTATTTTATTGAATCCTCTGATGATATATGCCTACCCATAAATCAGATATTCACTCAGTATTTAGCTGCTTAAAGGAAACCTTGTCAATAATATTAGATTAACAAATACACAAGTTTCATTGTGTATACAAAATTATCATAGAGTAAGCATGGGTCATTTTAGGACATCCCTTATTTTTATATACATGTATACTGTATTGAAACTGTGTATAAATCAGAGCTGCACTAGACCCTCTATACCTCCTAGGCCCCCCAGTCACTGTATTTGCTTCCTTTTGCAGGGTACAATCGTGGTTATATATGCAGGATTAAATCTGTACATGCACTCATATTGTTAATATTGTTAATATAAGTAAGGTAAGGATATTGCTGTTGGCTGGTGTATTGTGATTATGTTTCTATTGTAGAATTTCGGAGCTTCATAAATCCTTAAGCATCCCTTAGTACAGTAACATTGCCCAAGTATATTTTTATTCTTTATTATATTGTTTGATGGCATTGTAGTATGAATACCACACTACTTGCCATCTGTAGAGTTTGATTTGTGTTGAATGCCTCAGATTTTAGGCTTTTCACTGGGACTTTTGTAACGAAATTCTTTTTTTTTTTTTTTTTCCCCCCGTTCATCTAAATGAAAGAATACAATGAAATGCAGATCAGTGTTCTTCTGTGCTGCTCTGTCTTTTGACTGGGTATATTATTTTAAAGACACTTTGAATAGGGATGACTTGTTAATGATCACTAGTCAGTAATTGCCTTGTTATAAGGTGACATTCAGACCCAAATTATGGTGAACTGCGATAATAAAATGTTCACAATGTCAGGGATTTATTTCATGGTCCTGTTCATTCTTGTATAATAGCAGGTACAAAGAATATTCCCTGCTTCCCTGCTAACTAGCCAAAAAAGGCAGAGTAACATGAAAATGTTATTTTAACTAATCCAGTTCTGGAAATAGGCCCATGCTTGCTGTGTCTCCAAGACTTACACTATTCCGATGGAGGAAAAGCTGATTTCCACCATCTCCTTGGAGTCCACAGAGTGAACGATAATCCATTATCTAGTGAGAGATGAATTAATCCATAAATTAAAACACAAATTCCTTCCTCTGCCTGGAATTAAAAGCTCTCCTTGTGTTATTGGTTTAAGGAAGTATTATTTTAACGATTTTAAATTCAAATGTCTTGAGGCCCTTAATAGAGTAATATTTTTTTCCAATGCTAATTTTTTCCCCCAGACTGTAGTAAATGGTATATTCAGATGACCCCCCATCTGTTCCCCCAAAAAGGGTGTCATTCAAAGCCGGCTGGTGCAGTGCACGACAGGCCAATGCTTCTCTCTGACCTCTTAAATCATTAAATAGTTTGGTCTCCCTCTCTTAACAAAGCAGCATTTTTGCTGTGCTTTCTGGCTGAGAGTCTAGCTATAATAATTACAACATTTTCTGACTGCATTGGTCAGAGATCCTGTTTGAAGGCTGCTGATAAAATCACTATTTTGGGCTAACAGGGTTTGTCAGCAGAGTAATGTGCAGGGATGGAAAAGGGTAATTTTATGTTCAATGATGTCTTTAAATGTCCAGGTTGGATCAGTGTTGATATTTTGTATAATTGGATAGTAACTTCCAGCACAAAGAAGTTCAAATACTATGTCTCTGTCTACCGGTCCAGTTATTTTTGATAAAGCTTTTCCTTCTTCCTCCCCACCCATAGACACTCTGTAATATGACCAGTGGCAGATTGTTTGACCTAATACAACAGTAGTATTCAGTAATCTGCTCAGCCAAATGTCCTATATTTTAAAGTTCACAAGAAAGAGAAGCTAAATATATAATGCACATTTTCTTTGCTCTTGCCTTTGGTATTGTTATGTGACATTTGAATGGAATTCATTTGCATCTCATTTTGCTTGTCTTCTCTCAATAGGTTGAATGTAAGAAAGCACAACCTAAGGAAGTCATGTTTCCTCCCGGTACGAGAGGACGAGCAAGGGGCCTTCCCTACACCATGGATGCATTCATGCTAGGGATGGGAATGCTGGGTAAGTGTGCTTGTATCATGAACGGGACAAAACAATGCTTTGAGGTGGAAGGTCAGAGTAATCAATAAATTCACATTTTTACAGATGGTTTCTGTTTTCTCTGTAATAATAAAACAATAGTAATCATCCTCTGCTGTATAGCAGGGATTCTCTGCATTTTTTCAGGTCATATGAGAGCCATCAGTGTGTATGTTATCATATAAAAACTAGGCATGCACTAAATCCAGTATTTACTTTAGGATTCTGCTGAATCCCAGCACTATTTACAGGATTCTGATTCAGCTGAATCCAAAGTGTTGAACAGAATCCGAACACTTACATGACAGGACAACTGAAGGTGACAATTTTTTTGTTTGCAGGCAAATTTGAATATTCTAATTAGGGTTAGCACTGAGCATTTTGGAGATATAAGCGCTTGACTGCACTGGCTGCTTGCAGGCGATTCCCATTCAGAGTTATTTGAGTGTTTTGTTCCCTCCATACAATTGCCGTATGTGCCATTACCCTAAAGCTTACCTAAAAATAAGTGACAATATCTAATCTGCAGACAAGATAAAGGAAGCATTTACAAAATTAAATTTAAGCAGATACTCCTTTATAGAAAGTCACATTTATACGTGGTGATTGTACCACTCCTGTGCTTTTAGAAAGAGCCAGTGCTGCACAATGATACTGCTTTCAGATAAGCTATCTTAATGTAACTGAGGAGTCGCAGTGGAACACTCAGGGAGCTGTTATCTTGTGCCAAGAAGCTGTTATATTGTTAACTCCCCATTGTTCTGCTGAAGGACTGCTGGGGGGTAAAGGGAGGTGGGTGATGTCACTCGAACTTGCAGTACAGCATTAAAGAGTGACTGAAGTTTATCAGAGCACAAGTTCAATGATTGAGGGCACCAGGGAAACTGACAACATGTCAGATTGCAAAATTAAATATAAAAAAATCTGTTGGCACTTTTGAAAAACAGATTTCAGTGCAGAATTCTTCTGGAGCAGCACTTTTAACTAATACGTTTTGAAAATATACACATTTTCCCGCGACAGAATCCCTTTAAATGTACTATTGCATGTATTCAATAACAAATTTTCAAATCATACCCTAATCCTTAAAAACATAAAAAGAGAATGGGACCCTCCAATGCATGTGGAGACAAATGAAGTACATAATATATCACATTTTTACATCAGTATTGAATAAAGTTCAATATTTAAGAATACCTGGTGAAGAACTATTCGAGTAAAGGAAATGGCTCAGTTTTGCATAGCATTGTTGGCACCTGTCCTCCAGTATCCTAAAGACATTTGCTTAGACCAAGATCCCTGGAGCATATGTTTTCTTTTTATTGACATCTCATAGAGTTACCTGCCTGCTAATTTGCCTTATTGTATGGACTGTGGCACACAGCATTTCAATTACCTCCTCTTGTAGCAATGTTAAAAATGACAACATCTTGCCATGGGTGACAAGTAGTGGGCCTTTTGATCAACATGTCCATGTGACACCACACTATGATTTCTTATCAACACAGAAATGTTTTTTTTTTTTTTTATCTTGGAAATTAATTTATTGCCTTTCTGTTCATCAGCAGGGGAACTAACTTAAGGTGGCCATAGACGATCTTTCCAAAAAAGATTGTTCGTTTCAGTACGCACATGTAGAGCTGAATCGTCAGATATCGTAGAAAGAATAGAATTCTACCTGTATCTGAGCACTAACAATGGCCGATGTTTGGGGCCCGCTCAAAATGTTCCATCCAGCCCGATCAGCTGTGCATGGTATTAATTGAGGAATGCATATTCTACACTTCTTTTATTTTCTTTTTCAAAGATGATGTGCCTTTCCTACTACTCTGTGTTGTGAATAGCTCCTTTAGTTTTGCCTATACCATCAACAAAATCAGAAAGCACCCATTTACATGGCCATATCCTGAAGCCTTTAGGTTTTACAACCAAAACAAGATTAGACGCCTGTGTTAACAAAACAACTAAAAAAAATCCCTACCATTGCTGAAACCTGTTATCTAGAAAGCTCCAAATTACAGGAACGTCCCCTCCCATAGGCTTTATTTTATTTGAAAATAATTCAGATTTTTAAAATGATTTCTTTTTTCACTGTAATAACAAAATAGTACCTTGAACTTGATCTCAACTAATCAACCCTCCAATCTGTAATTGAAGGCAAAAGAATCCAGTTGGGTTTATTTCTTTTTCAAATTATTATGTTATGGAGGTCCAAATTTTGGTTTTTTCCAGAAAACCCCTGGTCTCAAGCATTCTGGATAACAGGTCCCATGCCTGTATTTCACAAATAAAAAACAAGCAGATTGTTCAAACCTTTTAATTAGGATATCAGGTGAAGGCAATTTCTAGGCTTCAAAGCTGTCAAATTGAACACTGATTCACAATTGAATTTTTGCAAAATGTTTAAAAATATACTTTCAAAGGAAAGAAAATATATGAAAATATGCACTTGAGAATGAGTACCCCAAGCAGCATGCTGAAATGAAATCACAGTTTTCTATGGCGTTGAGAGAACAATGCTTATGACTTTTCTGACTTATGAAATTGATCTCAAGAGATTGTCTTTATGGCTGTCATCTCTGCAGTGAAGGAATGTTGGCACTTTTTTTTTTTTTTGTTCCCTGTAATTAAAAAAGTGACTGGTTGTCAGCCACTTAACTGCCTTTACAAAACATAGACAGAAACAAATCCTCTGCTATTAAATCCCAAAGGGACAAAACTGTTCTGTTCGAAGTGGGTTCTATGGTTGTGCACTCTTTGCTCGTACTTCTTCTATAATAGCTTTGTGTAAAGCCAGCACCAGCTGGAGGGTGTCTATATAAATGGATTAAAGATAAAAGTGATGACCTCTGTGGGAGTATGCATTGGTTAGATGTGTCAAGTTTGTGTCACTGTTCTTGCTGTCAGCCTGTTGGATTTTGTCACTTCTCTTGCTGTCAGATTCCGTTAACGGAACTGTATAAGCTAAACCATTCTATGAAAGTCTGTGTTAGGAAGGGCAGACATATTTGGGTTTTTTTTTGGATAGCATGCTTTTATGTATAATATTTGCCTCGGTATTCTTGACTTTGCATTCCAGTCATAATGTTATGGTAACGAGCTGGATAATGGCCAAGAATAGAAGGAACAATTGAAAGAACTTCAAAAGTTGTAGGCCCAGGTTCATAGCCTCAGACTGCTTCAAAGGGAAGCACAGTGCTTTATACAGGTGCTGAAGTTAATGGAGCTAAGGGATAGAAATGGCTTAAAAAGTACTGTGACATTTAAACGTTTTGTCTTCTTCAGCAGGGGTCCCCATCCTTTTTTGGCACGGGGTCCAAAGAAGAACCAAATTTTTTTTGCAAGGGGGAGGGGCTGTCATTGGGTCAGGAAGGGGGTCAGAGGGGTCAGTGTTAATTGTTTGGTGCCCCACTTCATGTCCGCGGCCCGGCGATTGGGGACTCTTGTTCTTCAGGATGCAGAGCTCTGACAGATTTTTTTTTTCAGGCCCTATAACCTCTAATTATTATACAAATGGTTTGCTATTGACTATAGTCATTGCATTTGTTTTGTGTAGAATTTACTGGAATACTGAATATGACATGTTTATTTACTCTATATGAACAATCTTCAATCATCCTCTGATGCTATATCCCTGATAAAGTTTAGCTTCACAATATAGACATTGCTTATTACCAAATGGTTGAGTGCATGCCCTGTGGGGTAATGGTATAAAAGACCCAACAATTACCCAGGTCTAGTAAACATTTATTACTTCACCTCTTATGTTTTGGTACCATGCACATGGCCTGTAGGGGTTTTCATATTAAGCTTTAGTGGTTGCTTCCAGAGTAATGACATCACGAAACAACTTCTGTAGCTGCCCTCAGTATACAAAAAAGAGCATTTCTATTTTTTTTTTTAATTCTGAAGTTTAATGATCTACTAGTCATGTCACCTGCACAGGGTTAAGGAACACAGGGAGCAACCTGGGAAGCAAATCTCCCAAATATACCTTTGCATTTGTTCTCTGGCAGAACTCCCATGATTTTTCTGAGATGGAGATTTTAGAGTATAGTTTGTCAACATATGGAGTCCATCATGTGTGTGGTGGCGTATTGCTTAGCTACAAATGGTATTCACGTGTAGGTCTTTTAAGAAAGTCTGCTGTTGCAGGTTTTTGTAGAGTTCAGTAAATCTACATGGTATATACAGTACCATCACTTTAACCCGTTATCCAGAAAGCTCAGAATTACTGGAAGGCTGGTTCCAGAAAGCATGAAAAACCTATAATGTGCAGTTTGTTTGTAATGTCCTCAGGGTGTACAGATATGGGATCCGTTTACTGGAAAACTATTATCCAGAAAGCTCTGCATTACAGAAAGGCTGTTTCCCATAGACTCCATTTTATCCAAATAATCCAAATGTCTAAAAATTAATTAAATGTAATAATAAAACAGTTCATTGTATGTGATCCAAATTATAGATATAATTAATCCTTATTGGAGGCAAAACCAGCCAATTGGCTTTAGTTACCGTTTAACGAATTTTACACTAAACTTAAGGTATGAAGAGACAAATTACAGAAAGATCTGTTATCCAGAAAACCCCAGGTCCCTGGCATTCTTGATAAAAGGTCCCATACTTGTACTAAAGATGGTGGGATACAAGCTGACCGATATGGGCAGAAGACTTGGATATCAGTCGGCTCGTTGATTGGCCAAGGTGTAAAATTTTGATCGGGAGCCTTTGAAGGGACCTGAACATCGGCCGCTGTTAGTCCTGAATCATCAGCTACAGGTAGAATTCTATTGTTTCTACCTGTATATCTGATGGTTCAGTTCTACACGTGTTTAAACAAACAATCTTTCTTGGAAAGATCTTTTCCAGGAAAGATCGTAATTGTAACATTTATGGCCACCTCAAGTCTCCATTTAGGACCCAAATTCACTAAGCGCCGAAGCGCCTAACGCTAGCATCAATTCGCTAGCGTTGGGCATTTTCTTTACTGTGCAAATTCACTAACGAACGCTGGCGTAAATTCGCTAGTGTTACTTCGCACCCTTACGCCTGGCGAATTTTCGCTACGGACGTAACTACGCAAATTCACGCAATATACTGAACGCTACCTTTTACACTAGACTTCCTTCGCCACCTCAGACCAGGTGAAGCGCAATAGTGTAGATAGGGATTGCTTAAAAAAAAGGTCAAATTTTTTCTAAGTCCCAAAAAACGCTGGCGTTTTTTCTATATTATGCGTGATAGGCTGAAAAAGATCGAAACATTTTTTGGGGCTCCCCTCCTTCCCCCCTACATTTCCTAACTCATGGCAACTTAACTATACAGTGGGCAAATGTGTAGGGCAAAAAAAAAATTTATTTGATGTTTTGAAGGTTTCCCAGGCATTTGTAGTGATTCTACGTATTCCTCCATTGAAATTTGAATTTGCCGCCGTATGCAAATTAACCATCGCTAGCGTAACTTCGCTTCACTTAGCGAATCAACGCTAGTGCAACTTCGCAACCTTACACTACCCCTGTGCGCAACTTCGGATTTTAGTGAATTTGCGGAGCGCTGGCGAAACTACGCCTGGCGAAGCTGCGCCTGGCGCAACTACGATTCTTAGTGAATTTGTCCCTATGTGTTTATACTGAAGATTCACTTAGAATAAGGGCCTCTTACCAGTATTTAGACGGCCTTTAGGGCTCTTGTGAATATAACCTGTTTCTCTTTAAATTAAATTATTAAATTATTATTTCCCCCTTATATGTAATTTTCTTTCCTGTGCTAAACTAGGATAGGAGATCTCAACCTGTAAACAGTTTGTATGCCAACAAAAAAATCCTTCATCTTGCTGGTTATTTCGCTTTCAAGAATGGCCTTAAAGATTCTCTTCCTTTTAAATGATTAACATTTCCTCCTGGGATATCCAAATTTGCATTTAAATGGATGTCTTAAATAGACTGTTTTACTCTTATTCACCAAAATAGAATGATGAAGGATGCAGTATGTTCATTCAGACTAAAAATGATCCTTTCTCCTGGAGAGAAATTGAGTCACACATTTATTCTCATCTCCTAATGTCGCTTTGACAGTTCTGCAGAGGTTATATGAAATAGCTTTTTTGGTGCTTTATATGGGGAGGAGGAATTTTATAATGACATAGGTCTTTTAAATCTATTACAAATATAGATGATTTAGGTGTAAGCCCTAGCATCACAACATGCCAAAGAAGGCGGCACATTTACATATTGATATCCCATGCCCACACGTTTATGATTTCATAAATTAATTTGTTTCTGTATGTTTGTCCATTTCGGGAAAGGAGTCACTTTCTAACAATGGAGTTCATTGTTAGAGATGCCTTTAAATTGCCCTGTGCTATAGGTTTAATGTTGTTTAAGGGTCAGAGACAGCAAGGCAGTGACCTTTGGCACCATTTATTGGATATAGCACTCAGATCACACGCATCAGCTCTTCTTCTTACTCGTGGGATAACCTGTAGATTTATATGTTATCTCAAACACGAGTTTTCAATTAAAGCTATTGAAAACAAAATCCTTATTTGCTGTTGTTTCAGATTCTTTAAACAACCGGTATATTTCATTCATGCATTGAACAGATCATAATCCTTTTATTATTGACTCCAGTGGTGTGCGGATGTGGGTTTAATTACATGCTCCGAGGAAATCTGGATTGTTTAAAAAAAAAAAAAAAAAGTATCCTAATAATAATTTGGTTTAATACATTTTGGCGGGTGCTTAAGCTGCCTATAATAAACTACTGCCTCCCAGCAGTTGGATTAGTACATTTGCTATGATCCTTTTTATTTCAAAAGGTTTGTAATAGTTTTTTTTCCAATTTGGTTTTCAACCTGAGACCTGACGGGACCAGTGTTCACAGTCACGGCATCAACCTTGTTTTAATGTGAAGGAAGGAGAGGTGAACAGGGTCAGTTTCACACTTCTGAGCTCCAGCACTCACTTGCCTGTGGAGTTTCATCTATCACTTGTGTCCTGCTGGTCTTTGACCTTAGCCTTTATTCCTCACGCCTCTCACGTTGGCCCATCATGTGGCAGTCACAACACGGTAACACCATATTCATGTTTAGGCTTATTTGTATCAGATATTGGACTTGGTTTATCCTGGTTCTGTTTAATGTTTCAAATCATATAACAAAATTATTCTTTAACAATTTCTGGCCACATTCTGGTTAGTGTGCATTTTTATTATAGCAAATAATGCTGAGGGACAGGGGGAGAATGTGAAATAACCTGGCTCTGCTTAGCTCAGATCTACATTACTCTAATATCTGCCCCCCTTCAATTCGATTAGGTGTGGCCTCAGTAACGGCAAGTTATAATGCCACATGCGAAACATTTATTGAAACTGACAATCCAATTTCCTTCGAGTTGGAGGGAGTCAGATTCGATAAATGCATTTTCTTTATCAGCTTTTGTTTTGGGGACAGCTTTGGTATCTGAAATCACTGCAAACTCCATAATCAATGACCTATATGAATTAAAGTCAATTAAACTTTGCCTGCAATTGGCTGAGGAATTACAAGCAGTACACAACATTCTTCTTTGTAGCTGGTGACATTGCAAACAGAGTTGATGTAATTCACAAGGGGAAGTGCAACAGAAAAGGGCCACCCCTGCAATTTGTCCCTTTTTTGCAATGGATTTTTGCTTAATTTGTGCCATTTTGTGTTTTGGGATGAAAATAGGATCAAGGGCTTAGGTTGTCAAGATCCAATGTAACTGCTTACTTGTCTGTCTTATTGGGGCTATGTGTTTTTTTAAAAAAATAGGATTTCTTTCATGTGGCCAAAAAGGGTGGGGGTATAGGAAGCGGTAATTTGATGGCATCTTGAGAGGTATGGAATACTTTTTGTTAGTATACCCTGTCTGAATTTCTCAGTGTTACCAGTTAGACAATACATATGGATCCTTCTGTATCAAACTTGAAGAAACCTGAACTATTGAATTGTTTGAATATTTTCAAGTTCATGATACAGAAGGGTAACCAATTCTCCTTTATCATTGGATCGGAATAGCATTTTTTAAAACAAAAAGCCCAACAATAAACATTCCATTTATCTGCTCACTTCTAGTAGGAACAATTTCAATAAATGTTATTTAAATTTTTTTATTAAGATGTGCTACTGTATGTAGAAACAACTTGAATTCTACACTTATATTTACAGGCAGCCATGCCACAGGTCTGGTCTTTGCTGTAGAGCAGTGCTGTCCAACTTCTGTGGTACCGAGGGCCAACATTTTACTGGCATATGTGGTGGAGGGTCGATAATGGAAGTCAGTGTTGGCCACTCCCCCTTTTAAACCACACCCACTGTAAACCACACCCATGTTACCAAAAGAACTTTTAAGATTATATCCACATTAACGGTGGTAACACACCAAAAAAAACAAATGGTTGGTGCTCGCTGCAGAGAAATCCCTCATCACTCATATGTGAAAAATGTAAGTTACAGTATGTTAAAACATACCCTTAAATCCATATGCCTCATCCTCACCTGTGGATAATACAACAACCCCCCCCCCCAACACATGATTAAACACCTTAGGAACCCTTAACATCAATTTCCAAATGCTAACAAACTCCAAAAACAAACCCACAGGTAGCGTAGGACAAGCAGAGAATGGCACACACAAGCAGTACTGGGCAAACAGAGAATGACACACAAAAGCAGCACTGGGCAAGCAGAGAATGGCACACCTAAGCAGCATGGGGCAAGCAGAGAATGGCACACACAAGCAGCACTGGGCAAGCAGAGAATGGCACACACAAGCAGCACTGAATAAGCAGAGAATGGCACACACAGGGATGGAAGGCAGAACAGAGCAGGAGACGGGGAAAGCTATCATTCTAATATGTACTACATACAGTGACACAGTGCTGGTGCACCATTAGCATTTTGAATAAGGTGTGATCAGGTGAACAATGTGGGCAGTTTCAGTCTGGGTCTCAGGGGTGAACAGTACAGGACTTTAGGGTGTAAACAATAGAGGTGTCACAAGTGTGAACAATGCAGAGGGATCACAGTTGTGAACAATACAGGGGATTCGAGTCTGAATTTGAGGTTTAAACAACGCAGGGGCCAGTTAATCTCTGTAGTCATACCTTTTAAATCTTACATATGGTAAACAGACACAGCATGTGGGGGGCCATCCGCGGGCCACCAGTTGGACAGCCCTGCTGTAGAGTATGATGGCTCTATAATAAAGCAACATCATAAATGAGCAATTAATTCAATATATGACTCTGATTATGTTACTGGTAGTAATTGACTATAATTATTTCCTTGCAATGCAGGGAGAGTGCAACCAAAAAGAAATGTTACCTAGAAACTGAATTTGGAGCCATGCGAGCCGTCTCAGGTGGATAGCTAGCTGGTTATTGCATCTGTCTATTTTGGGACAATGAAGCTGTTGCCACCACTGAACTGTGTTGTCAAAGTTCTCTTTCACTTGCTGTCAGTGTTTGGAATTAAAGCAAGGTAAATAAACGAGAGTCACAGCTGCCACCCATCAGGGAGCCGCAGCGTTAAAGATTAGCTACTGAGTGTGCACACCATTCCTTTGCAATGGAACAAAAACCCACCTGAAAATAAATAAAACTATCATAGACTTTCCTTTACACATAACAATCCCCAGTCTTTAAATGCAGGCTCGGGTCATGATTACAGTTCTATTTATTTGGCCAGATTCAATTCAGTGACAAAAACAGTATATCATGTGGTACATTTTTCACATCAAACCTATGTGTCCATACTATAGATTAGTGGAGTCTGATCACTTAAAGGGCACCTATCACAGCCAAAATCAAACACATATTAACAATCTGACCAGTACAAGCTAAACACGTTTAATCAAACTACATATATAGTTTTTTGAAAAAACTGCAGGTTTTAAAAAAATCCCTTTCTTTGTCAAATGGGTTCTTTCACTGAGGGAGGCCATATTGAGACTCTAACAGACTCTAATGTGCAAATTTGAGGAGCATGCTCAGATTGTAACACTGCTTTGAGTATTCTACCCAGAATGCCTTGTTTTAGTAAACTCCTCCACTAGAAGTATCCACTAGAAGTGCTGCCACCTGCTAACTTCCAGCAGGTGGCAGCACTACTGAACAGCAGCTAACACACAGGTTTGGCTGATTTGAAAATAGCTTAGAAGGGTTGATAAGCAACAAGGAATTTGAACTGAGCATGTGCGAGATTTCAGAGCTACAGTTGGCTGGGAAGATATAGGTAGGAGGAGCCAGTGAAATCCAAGATGGCTGCCTCAGCTAGAACTGCAGTGGAGATAGGGGAGATTTTGCAGAAGGTATAGTGAGCTGCTCATTTACATTATACAAACAATTCTAACTGTTTTAAAAATCGGATTTCTTGAACTTTCACATAGTGTATTTACTTAGTAAATGATTTTGGTCATGATTGGTGCCCTTTAAGGTCAACACGTTAAAGGTAAACATAATTTAATAGTGCTGCTCCAGCAGAATTCTGTACTGAAATTCATTTTCAAAAGAGCAAACACATTTTTCATTTCTAATTTTGAAATCCGACATGGGACTAGACATGTCAGTTTCCAAGGTGCCCCCAGTCATGTGACTTTGCTCTGATAAACTTCAGTCACTCTTTACTGCTGCACTGCAAGATAGCTGCCTACATTCGAATATTACACCAATATTACAGCTAAAAAACATACACTTGATGGTTCATGAATAAAATTTTATATGGTTGAGTGAATAATTTGTAATGTAAACAGTGTAATTTAGAAGTAAAAACTACACCATAAAAATCATGAAAGAATCCCTACAGTGGTAGAGAAACAACTTTTAGGACTCTGGCTAGTTGCCATTAAAGCAAATAGCAACAAGGTGATGTATGAAGCAAATGGCATGCCATGTGCTTTATAAGTCTCCACACTTGAAGAAGAAAATCAGTTAAGAATAAAATATATACAGGTACCATCCATACTACCATTTGGTTCAAATAATCCAAAACAGCTTTAAACTAAGACATACACTAAAGCTCTCCTTCAGTATGCTTTGCAAGCAGTAGAACTATCATAAGGAAGATATTTATTTAACTTATAAAAATATATTCTGTTCATATTGCCCACTTGAACTAGGTGTGTATTAAAATAGAAAAAAAAATCCTATTCTTATCTAATACAGATCATTTTAACCAGATCCTGCATTTAACGCAGAGAATGTGCGAGGCATTAATTCTGCTGATATGCAGTGTGAGGAGTCAGCCAGGCCGAATACATTTTTTATAAATGTCCTGAATTACAGGGGGAGGTCAAGACAAAACATACTTACAAATGTGTCCTTCGCACCTAGGTCCCATGTTAAACGGAATATACTTAACACTTGATGAAACTTTAAACAGGGCTGTTCCATCTAGGATCTCTTCAGTGTTATGTATAATATTAGCTCAAACCAGTTATTTGCACCTGCATTACCCTACAGAGAAAGGTATGGAGAAGTTTAGCCTTGTTGTTTTATAGATAGCATAAGACAAGACTATAATAGGCAGCACTAGATGGGAAAGCCTGTTTTCTGGTAGCAGCATTTATTCGGTCACCACTGCTGCTGTCAAGTATGGAAATTGCATTGGGCCTTCAGTTTTTCTACAATGGCTATTTCTTATCTGACCAACTTGCATTTTTTTTCTGACCACTTTGCATTTTTTTGCAAATGACACATTTTCTTCCAAAAAGTTACATTTTTTTGAAGTTTTAAAATTTAGCATGATCTATGGGGAAGACTTGAGTGGCACACTTGGATAATACCATTGCATTGGTAGAATTTAAAAGGTATGGCGAAAGGCAGGTCCAGGCTTTGCGTATGAAGGGTCAGCATGGTACTGTACTGTTCTTGAGAAAAAACATATATATATATATATATATATATATATATATATATATATATATATATATATATATATATATATATATATATATATATATATATATATATATATATATAATGGAATTTAGGTGGCAGCTGTAATGCTAAATTCCCTGTAGTTCAGGATTGACATTTTTCATTTTTTTTTTTTTTCATTTTTATAATCAAATTTGTGTTTTAGAAACATTTATTCCATTATTGTGATATTATAAAATTGTGTAAATATCTCCCTCTTATACTTTGGCTGATTTTACCTGTGATAAATTAATGAGGTATTTATTTAGAAAAAAAAGACATTTGATTGCTCACACGTCTGTATGGTAGATAAATCCACAAATGGTTGGACCTACCTGACTATGCTGCTGGATAAACAAAACATCAAAGATGGAAAGGAAAAGGAACTCCAGCAGATTGACTGCAAAACATTTATTCCAGGTAGTGATCGTTGATGTTTTGTTTATTCAACTGAGCTGCTGCACAGAGCAACTAGAAGGAATTGGACATACAGTATACCTTTCATTGTTTTGTACAGACCACCAACCGCATTTTTTATGCTGCTGGATATCAGTACCCTAAATAATTGGCAGCATTATATAGGTATACATATAAAGACAGAATATTTTCTGAACAGACAAATATAAAGCTGATTTATAGTAGCCAATAACAATCAATCAGCAATTCATTTTGAATAGTCTACTACAAGTTAGAAATGAAAGCAAACACTTGATTGGTTGCTACTGGCAACTGCAATTTAGCACCAATGTTTGTAAACCAGCCCCTTTGTGTATACGTAGAAACAATATTACTGGATTCAGACGTCTATCATAAATAAATCTCTTTTATTCTGACTTTGATATACTGTGAGGCTGTCATGGAAGGTCATAGTAAATTTTATGGTATGGTTTGAAGATTCTGAAATGTTTGAAAAGTCTTGAGGCTGCTCTTGGCTGCCCTCTGAAATGAAGAATCAATCATCTATATAGTATACTCATACAATAAAATGACCCTTAAATGGGAAAAAAAAATGTGAAAAGCATTTGCACAGGATGCCTAAAGTGGGTTATAGTGAAATGTTTTTCTAACTGCATGAACAATTGCCATTTTGAAAGTATAGTGCTGAATCCACCATCTGCTGCAGAAAAGAAGAATTGTACCACAAACATTCTGTAATGTGCCAGAAATGGGGGCACAATAAATGATGAAGCAGAAATGTTTGCTGATAATAATTCACAGTCACTTTTAGCTTGGCTTTATAAAAGGCATAATTCTAAAGATAACTGTCCCTTATAAGCATACAAAATGTAGCCTGCCCTTGTATGGAAAAAACACAAATGTGTTGAAAAGAGCTTTCGGTTTTTTTCCAGTTTGGTGGGTGAGAAAAAAAATGCTCACACTAATACAGGTAGATTTCTGCAACAGTCGCCAGGGTTCTCAGGTAAGGCAGTAGTCACTCAGCAACTTAGGGGCAAATTCACTAAGATTCGTAGTTGCACCAGGCGTAACTTCGCCGCACTTCGCCACACTTCGCCAGGCGTAGTTTCGCCAGCGCTCCGCAAATTCACTAAAATCCGAAGTTGCACTCAGGGGTAGCGTAAGGTTGCGAAGTTGTGCTAGCGTTGATTCGCTAAGCGAAGCGAAGTTACGCTAGCGATGGTTAATTTGCATACGGCGCCAAATTCAAATTTCAATGGAGGAATATGTAGCAGCACTACAAATGCCTGGGAAACCTTCAAAACATCAAATAAATATTTTTTTTCCCTACACATGTGCCCACTGTATAGTTAAGTTGCCATGAGTTAGGAAATGTAGGGGGGAAGGAGGGGAGCCCCAAAAATTTTTTCGATCTTTTTCAGCCCATCACCCATAATATAGAAAAAACGCCAGCGTTTTTTGGGACTTAGAAAAAATTTGACCTTTTTTTGAAGCAATCCCTACCTACTCTATTGCGCTTCGCCTGGTCTGAGGTGGCGAAGTAAAGTCTAGCGTAAAAGGTAGTGTTCAGTACAATACGCGCGTTAGTGAATTTGCGTAGTTATGTCCGTTGCGCAAATTCGCCAGGCGTTAGGGTGCGAAGTTACGCTAGTGAAGTTACGCTAGCGTCCGTTAGTGAATTTGCAAAGTAACGAAAATGCCCAACGCTAGCGAATTGACGCTATCGTTAGGCGCTTCGGCGGTGAATTTGCCCCTAAGTATTTGCTTTTCAAAGAAACTCTCACTACACCTGCAATTCCAGACGATAGCCACTGAATTTAATGGGGATCATAACCAGGTGTTTTGTCTTCAGCTGAGCTGGAAACTGTACAGATGAAAAGCCCCAAAATAAGTATCCCATCATTCCTTTTTAATGTCTGTTTATATGCCTTTAAAAATAGCATTCATCCTGAGTGGCTAGAGAAATACAAACACTTATAAAGCTTGTGGTATCACTCATGAGATTATAATCTCTATCATATATCCATATATATCATATATTCTGTCACTCAGCAATTTTTCAGAAATATTAGCCATTTTCTTGAACCCCCTAAATCCAGTTATACAGAGATGTTTAAAGAGGTTTGTGCACGTTATTGCTCTGATATATTCTCTATAGCTGTGATCCCCAACAAATGGCTTGTGAGCAACATGTTGCTCTCCAATCCCTTGGATGTTGCTCCCAGTGGCCTCAAAGCAGGTGCTTATTTTTTAATTCCAGGCTTGGAGGCAGGTTTTAGTTGGATAAAAACCAAGTGTACTGCTACATAGAGCCTCCAGTCCACATATGGGCTACCAAATAGCCAATCACAGGTCATATTGGGCACTCCCAGGAACATTGTGAATAATTATGTGGCACTGAAGGTTGAGGGTCAGGAGAATAAAGGCAGGTTGTGAATGTGGTTGGAGAGCCAAACAAGGAGGGAGACTTCCATGCGAAGTGAGTGGAGCCCAGGAGGACCGGGACCCACCAGGATTTTTCCCAGTGAGCCAGTCAGACCCTGAGATTTTATGTCCATTATCTTTATTACTTTGCATATTTGCAATATGGGAATGTGGTGTAAGATTCATCAAAACAACAGCAGTTAAAAGTGCAAAATCATTTATTAGGACCTGAAAGAAAGGGGCCTAAAGCTTTCACATCTATCTACCTGTACATACATATGGGCACACCTCTGTACATATCTATATCTACCACATACATGTGTTCTCCTGATTGGTCACAGCCCCTATAAAATATATGTACAGGTGGTACATGAGTAAGTGCCCCAATAGGCATGAAACTTGTAAGGCCCCTTTCTTTCATGTCCTAACAAATTATTTTGTACTTTTAACTACTGTTTTGAATTTTTGGGAGTCTCACACCACATTTCCATCTTTCAATTGGTAGTATGCACCCTTAGACTGGGGTGAACTGTGAGATCTTCCCTTATTAATATTTGTCTGGTTGGATTTATGTATATATATGGTGTGGTGCCCTTACTTTTTAATGACTTCGATATCTTGCACTGTTCATTTCTTTTTTGCTGTTTGCAATATTTATTTCAGTGCTGCTGAAAAAGGCAAAGTATCTGTCCAGAAAAAGTGGGGCATTTCTTTAAGAGAATCAACTTTCTAGCAGCATACCTGTAACTTACATCATCAGAGTTTTCCTGTTAAGGGACTTGCTTCAATTTGCTGGTGACATTTTCACATAATGTATTCACTGGTCATTTGATCCTAAGATAAAATCACAACAATTAGTGTGCACATATTAGATGGAAGTAGAAGAAGCTATGGCCATCATACCAACCACAGAGTAAAGATAAGGTGAAAAATGACTTCAATATCTTGAGTGCACATTTGGTTTGCAAGGTGTAGCTCCACTGAACTATCTGCATGGTAAAATTATAATAATTGTTCAATGTGAAGTGTCCTTACATTTCTCTCCTTGGTTAGAAAAGAGGCAGATTGATTCAGTCAGATATTACTATACAATTTCCATAAAGTTGACTTAATTCTTCCATGCAAGGCTCTGAATTCTGTTGGCTACCCTAGAGCAGTAACGGTATTAGGCCTTCGCTACTCTGTTAGTTAGGGATAAAACAAATCTTAAAAACATTGTGGCATTTATCTAGATTTCATCAATTTTTGCAGGATTCAGACAAGTTCATTGTGCTCAGTACTGAATCACTGAAAACAATATTTTTTTCAGATTATTTATATTTGTGTGGATAATGCTTGCACTATTTTAGATATCTATTGTCCATTGCAAAGTCAGACTTAGACTTCGAAAAAATACATACTTATAAAGCTAGTCAGGCCTGATACAAAACTGGTTGCCGACTCTTGTTATTACTGTGGCCACTGGTTTTCTGTACGTTATAAAATGTAGAAAATATAAATAAGAATTCAATTAAGACTCCCCCGCATCCTAATTTCTCCATGGATTGTTCCCGTTTTCAACTCTGCATCACTGTGCTCTAAAGGTTTACTTTTGGGGTGTTAAAGTGTCCAAGTTTCTATTGGAACTATGCAAAACCAAAACTAAGGGGTTCATTTTCTAAACCCCTAACTTGTTTTTGTTGTTATGATATTATGTTTGCTCATTGCAAGGTAGATAATCCGATTGCCAGTATACAACCCCTAACCACCCGCATGGTAGTGACTATCTTGTTAGCTGGACAACCAATTCTAAAATGTCATAGTCCTATTTTAATGAATTGATCTGACAGTTTCATTTTGACTAATTTATTATAGGTTTTGTTCAGTTGTATCTCTGTTGATCTAAAAGAGTTTGATGTTCATTGTGCCTTTTTTACTGACCACTACATACATTATTTTCTTACTATTTTTAAATGGCTCCTTAGCAGATAGATAGCAAACACTCCACACATTAATGGACTTGCAAGCAGTATTATGAATCAGATGTTATCATCATGTTTGTGCTGGCAGCTATACAAAATACTAATCTGAAGTTTGTGGTGCAAACTTTTTGTCTTCAGAGTAGCCAATAATGATGTGACCTTGATTTTACTTTCAAGATTATAGCGTTTTCATAAATATTTGATTTTCTTTGTATGCTGACTGCACAAACCCATCTCTCCACATTCTGGAAGAGATATAACTGAAGAGCATAACCGGGAAACAACTGATTCTCAATTCATTTAACTGGATCCATATAACCCCTGAAACCCCAGCGCTGAACTTCCTAGTAGATGGCTACCCAAGAAATAATATCATTGGTGCCCAGTGTACTTGGAATAACTGTATTTGCATCCAGTTATTTTTGCTGTCTATGGAAATTAAAGTGGAGCTAAACAATATGGCTGAAGATATTTTTCATAAATATTTGGTGTTTTTAAAATAGTCCTAATATAATTAATATAGTCCTCTCTTTTAGTGGGTTTTACTGGATTTATTTTATTTCACCCAATGCTTATGTTATTTAAAGTTTCAGATAAATATAATGGCAAGAGCCAACTGTCAATTAACACATCTACATGTTTGCTGCTGCAGTTACTCATTCCATATACAGAGGTATATTTATCAAAGAGTGAAGTTAGTGATCACCAAAGTCCTCTAGAGTGAAATTCCACCACTCTCCATTCATTTCTATGAGATTCTTAAAATAGTATTTATCAATGGTAAAAGTAAAAGTTCATCTTTTGATAAATGCGCCTTTCAAAATCCCATAGAAATGAATGGAGTATGGTGGAATTTCACTCTAGAGGACTTTGGTGTATATATATATATATATATATATATATATATATATATATATATATATATATGGAATGAGTAACTGCAGCAGCAAACATGTAGATGTGTTAATTAACAGTTGGCTCTTGCCATTATATTTATCTGAAACTTTAAATAACATAAGCATTGGGTGAAATAAGCATTGTGGCGATCTCTAACTTCACTCTTTGATAAATATACCCCAATGTCTTTACAGACACCACCAATTTATATATCATTTAGCTTGAATAAGTCACGTAACAGCGTTTAATACTGGCCAGATCTCGATCGGATGGGACTAAAAATCCCGTCTGATCGCGGCCGCATCTGTTTGTTGATGTGGTCCCACGACCGACCGCCCGTTACCATTCGTTGGGATCCAATCATTGGGCCCCAGGGTGGGCATAATGGGGAGAGATCCGCTCATTTGGGGACATTGCCAAACGAGTGGATCTCTCTTTGTATGGCCACCTTTAAAAACACAAAAAAACACTAATACAAAACATTGTCATCTTAAAGGAACAGTTCAGTGTGAAAATAAAAACTGGGTAAATAGATAGGCTGTGCAAAATAAAAAATGTTTCTAATATAGTTAGTTAGCCACAAATGTAATGTATAAAGGCTGGACTGAAGAGATGTCTAATAAAACAGCCAGAATCCAACTTCCTGCTTTTCAGCTCTATAACTCTGAGCTAGTCAGCGACTTGAAGGGGGGCCACATGGTACATTTCTGTTCAGTGAGTTTGCAATTGATCCTCAGCATTCAGCTCAGATTCAAAAGCATCAGAAATGACCCATGTGGCCCCCCCACAAGTCTCTGATTGGTTACTGCCTGGTAGCCAGGGTAACCAGTCAGTGTAAACCAAGAGAGCTGAAAAGCAGGAAGTAGTGATCTGACTGACATGTTATACATCAAATCACTCCAGCCTTTATACATTACACGTTTGGCTAACTAACTATATTAGAAACATTTTTTATTTTGCACAGCCTATCTATTTACCCAGTTTTTATTTTTACACTGAACAATTCCTTTAAAGCTGTTGAGGTCATGTAGAGTTCCTTTCCCATTTGCAACATTTTTCTTTAATTCAAGCTTTTAGAGGTTTTTGGTTTTTTTCCATTTGTATTTGCTCAAGATATTTGAGCATTTCTAGGTTTTCGCTTTGCAATTCTGATTAGTTCCGCATTTTCACTCATTTGTGTTTTTTATATTAGGCTATTTAAAAAACTTACTTGGCATTCAGGGCTTAAGTGAAAATGATTTTTTTTCATGGCCTCTAAAACAACTAATGTTGATCAGAATGTTTATAAATGGTGATGTGTGATTAGGGCATGATGTGATATTAATTGAGAGGAGCTTATTATAGTTAATGGACTTTGGTACAATTTAACTATGATCCAAACTGTAACGGGTCCTGTTTTCTTGAATTAGTTGATAATGTGTGCCTAAGGGCAGAGACACACGCTGCTATTTCGGGAGATTAGTCGCCCAGCGACAAATCAGTTCTTTGGGCGACTAATCTCCCTTCCCGCCTGCTAGAATGTAAATGTACGGCAGGCTGGCACTCAAATCGCTTCTTCAATTTACATTCTAGCCAGCTTTTTTCACTATTAATAACACTCGGATCAACCATCATTTTTACCGGTCAGGCCGGTAAAATACCGGCCAGGTGGCAACCCTACCTGCCGTAGATTTACATTCTAGACGGAGGGAAGGCAGTTCGGGGAGATTAGTCGCCCGAAGAAGAAGCGATTTGTCACTGGGCGACTAATCTCCAGAAATAACTGTGTGTGTCTCTGTCCTTCAGCTTCACAGATACATAGTAGTCAAGACAATTCCTGATCTGGTATTATGGTGATTTTTTTCCTGTGGAGCTAAAACGGCAAGAAAGCGCAACAGTTGTTGCCATAGGAGACTCGTGACAACGGCATGAACCCCCTGCTGCAATACCTCATTCAGTCTTTCCATGCAACCTATAAAAGCTTGACTTGCTTATATATTATTCCCTTTGAAATGTGTCAAATTATATATATAAATAATTTTCGACAAAACACACTTAGATATATGGTGCCTCTTATATAGACTAGTTAGGGGTGAAATGTGTATTTGCCTTTTTCCAAAAGGTTAATTGTTTTCTGAGATCTAAATGCTTCACCAGGTTTTACACATTGAACATGTCTATTCCAGTAGACGATTTTCTCCCATGTTGGCCCCTCGCTTTCAAAGGCCGATTCTGCAAACACCCGCTGTTCCGGTGACCCATGTGTCGACGTCTCCCTTGGAGGAACCCATGCAAGTAGGAAAGACTCGCCTCTCCGAGCAGGAAAGACTCCGAAGACGTATGGCAGGTCTCTGTTTATACTGTGGTGGGCATTCCCATTTTGCCAACGCCTGTCCTGCCAAAGCCAAGAGTTTTGTACCCCGAGGTATGTCTCAGGTTTCTCATGTAGGGGGCATCACTCGAGGTTCTCTGGAGAAGTATCAAGAAAATTCACGCAGGCTTCTTCTTCCTTTGCAGATTCACCTGGCAAGTAAGTCTATCTTCGAAAGGGCCTTCCTCGACTCCGGAGCGGATGGCAATTTCATGGATGCCTTTTTTGCCGAACGCATGAAGATTCCTCTGCTTCCATTGTCTTCTCCCCTGCGAATTACTGCCATAGATGACAAACCCCTGGAGTTTGAATTCGTCACAAAGTTCACGGCGGAACTATCTGTACAAGTTGGGGCGCTGCATCAAGAAAAACTTTCATTCTTCATCATCCCTGTCCTTCTACTCCAGTGATATTGGGTCTTCCATGGTTACGTCTGCATAACCCCACCATAGACTGGTCCACTGGGCAGATCTCTCGTTGGAGTTCATTTTGCCTGCAACATTGCCTTCCGCCAAAACCCCTCGAGAAGGTGAATGTCTCCTCTGCGGAATTAAAGACTTTACCCTCCACTTACAAGGGATTTTCCGATGTATTTTGTAAAAAGTCTGCAGAGTTCCTTCCCCCACATCGCTCCTACGACTGTCCGGTTGAACTCCTGCCTGGGGCTATGCCCCCCAGAGGGCGCACCTACCCTCTCTCTCCTGCAGAGACTACCGCTATGAAGGAGTACATCCAAGAAAATCTCCAGCGGGGGTTTATCCGCCCTTCTACCTCTCCTGCAGGGGCTGGGTTCTTCTTCGTGGAGAAGAAGGACGGAGGCCTTCGGCCTTGTATAGACTATCGGGGTCTGAATAAGATCACCGTGAAAAACAGATACCCTCTGCCCCTGATTGCCGAGCTCTTTGACCAGCTGAAAGGGGCAAAGATTTTCTCCAAGTTGGATCTCCGGGGGGCCTACAACCTCATTCGCATCCGGGAGGGTGACGAATGGAAGACGGCATTCAACACTCGGGATGGGCACTATGAATATCTCGTTATGCCCTTCGGCCTATGCAATGCCCCTGCCGTCTTCCAGGAGTTTGTGAATGATGTGTTCCGAGATCTCCTAGGAAGGTTCGTAGTCGTATACTTGGACGACATCCTGATCTTTTCCAAGGACCTTGAAAGTCATCGCTCCCAGGTGAAGGAGGTACTCTCTCGTCTGAGGAAGAACTCTCTCTTCGCCAAGTTGGAGAAGTGTGTTTTCGAGGTATCCAAGATCCCCTTCCTAGGATACATTATCTCTCCAGAGGGATTTGAGATGGACCCCGTGAAAGTGTCGGCCATCCAGGAGTGGCCTCTCCCACTGAGTACCAAAGCAATCCAGAGATTCATCGGATTTGCTAATTATTATCGACAGTTCATCCGGGGGTTCTCTTCCCGCATTGCACCTATCCTGGCCCTCATCCGAAAAGGGGGTAAACCCAGCCTGTGGCCTCCATCTGCCATAGAAGCCTTTCAGTCCTTGAAAGAGGCCTTCACGTCTGCTCCTGTTCTTCGACATCCCAATCCTGCACTACCCTTCTGCATCGAAGTTGATGCTTCTGAAGTCGGAGCCGGAGCTATCCTGTCTCAGAGACACTCCTCTGATGGAAAATTGCACCCCTGTGCGTTTTTCTCCAAGAAGTTCTCATCCGCAGAGCAGAACTATGATGTCGGAAATCGAGAACTCCTGGCAGTCAAGCTTGCCCTTGAAGAATGGCGTCACCTCCTGGAGGGTTCTGAAATTCCTGTCCAGATTTTCACTGATCACAAAAATCTGGAGTTCATACAGTCCCTCAAGAGGCTAAATCCCAGACAAGCCAGGTGGGCCCTTTTCTTTTCCCGATTTAACTTTGTTTTGACTTATCGCCCAGGTTCCAAAAATCTGAAGGCCGACGCCTTGTCTCGTAGCTTCACTCCGGTGGACCGTGACCCTGAGAGACAGGAACCAATCATTCCACAAGTCAAGATCATTGCCTCTCTGTATCCCCAATTTGCCGACCAGATTCTGGCTGGGCAGTCCTCGGCTCCTCAAGATACTCCGATTGGCATGGCCTTCGTCCCTCCAGAACTTCGCCTGGCCATCCTGCAACAAACCCACTGCTCCAGGCAAGCTGGACATCCTGGTCCGGCCAAGACCCTTGAACTTTTGAGGCGCCTAGTCTGGTGGCCTGATATCCGCAAGGATGTAAAGGACTTTGTGGCTGCTTGTAATGTCTGCGCCACTTCTAAGCCTAGCCATTCCCGCCCCAGTGGGTTGTTACAGCCTTTGCCGATACCCTCTCGTCCATGGACGCACCTCTCTATGGACTTTATTGTCGAACTTCCTCCCTCCGGTGGGAATACTGTGATCTGGGTTGTTATTGACCGCTTCTCCAAAATGGCCCATTTCATCCCTCTGAAGAAGTTGCCCTCTGCGGTGGAGTTGTCCCAGCTATTTATCCAGTACATCTTCCGCCTGCATGGTTTCCCGGTGGAGATCGTCTCCGATAGAGGCACCCAGTTTACTGCCAAATTCTGGCGTTCCCTATGTAAAGACCTGGGAATTGTTCTTCAGTTTTCATCTGCATACCATCCGCAGACGAATGGGGCAGCTGAACGTGTCAACCAAGCCCTGGAACAGTTCCTGAGGAACCACGTATCCCTCTGCCAGGATGACTGGTCTGATCTCCTCCCATGGGCGGAATTCGCTCATAATAATGCTTGTCATTCCTCTACAGGGAGGTCTCCGTTCATGTCGGTGTATGGTCTGCATCCTCAAGCTTTTCCCCAAGACTTTGTGCTATCTGATGTCCCGGCTGCTGACGACTCCGCAGCCCATATGTCTGCTATTTGGGCTGCTACCAAGTTGAACCTAGAGAAGAGCGCTCTTGTTCATAAGACTTTCGCGGATCGTCGTCGAAGATCCTCTCCTCCCTACAAGGTGGGTGATAATGTCTGGCTCTCTTCCAGGAATATCCGGTTGAAGATACCATCTCCAAGTTGGGTCCAAAATTCTTGGGTCCATTCCCCATCTTGGAGATAATCAACCCTGCGGCTGTCAGACTCCAACTGCCACCAGAGATGAGAATCCCCAACGTGTTCCACGTGTCTCTGGTGAAACCCGCCATCACCAACCGGTTCTCTGGCGGTCAATCTCCTCCTCCTGCCATCTCTGTGGAGGGTCAACTCGAGTACGAGGTGGAGAGAATCCTAGACTCCAGGATCTCCAGAGGGTCTCTTCAGTACCTCATTCAGTGGAGGGGCTTTGGCCCTGAAGAATGCTCCTGGGAAGGTCACCGTGATGTTCACGCTCCTCGTCTGGTGAGGGAGTTCCACTCCAAATTTCCCCAGAAGCCAAATCCTGGTGGTCCGGAGGCCCCCCGTGAGGGGGGGGGTACTGTCACGAGCGCCGCCCGGAGCAGGTCCAAGAGCTCCGGGCGGCGCGTCCTCTCCTGCCGGCGTCGCTTCCCAAGATGGCGGCGCCCATGGCCGCCACGTGGGTAAGCGGCGCCGGCGCGATGACGTCAGTGCGCCGACGTCGGCGCAAGGACGTCAATGACGTCACTAAGGCGCCAAATTCAAATAAAAAGCCTGTTTAGACGCCAGAATGGCGCCCAAGTATAGGATTACCTTCCCTAAAGTGTATCCTGGGTTTCCTGTGTACCTTATTGCCAAATCTTGTTCCTGATCTGTTTCCTGACCCCTTTGCCTGGACCTTGGACCTTGTTGTATTCTGCCTGCCTGTGAACTCTTGCCTGATCCTGACTATTCTTCGTTTAACCCTTTGGACACCGCGACCTTGTTCCCTCAAGAGGGCTTCCTCCTTGATCCTGACAACCTCCCTGGAGGGAGCTCCCGGCTCCCTGACATATATTAAATGAAAACTACATGTGCACTCAAACATTGAGCAAATCAGTCTCCTTTGGAAAGGCTTGAACACACACCTGCAAATACCTGCTTGCTTATACAATTTGTATCTAATAATTCTAACTTCCTTTTCAAATTGGCTTTTAAAATGAGCTGATTAGCATCAAATCTTGAATTTATTTTGTGATTGATTTGATTTGTGATTGTGCAGAAAAGTTTAAGTACCCTTTCTGACTTCTTGCATACTGCCCCCTTCTCTCCCCCTCCATTGCCAAGAATATTTTTTATTGAACAACTTTCCCTTTACCCTGAACATGGCGGAACCGTGGCCAAGATTCCTGCGGACATGTTCTGTAATACGAGCCAAAACAAGCAAATAGGATGGAATTTGAATGACACATTAATATTGCACTCACTTTATCGAGCAGAATTAACATGCAGACAGATCAGATAAAAGTATGAGAAAACATTGTGCACATTTTAATATGAGAACAGAAGGCATTAATAGTGTATGTAGTTTGAGGGGGGAGGGAAAAGGAATTCCTGACTGGAGACCCTGATTAACTCACAAGCTCTATGTGAGTTACTGTGGGAAACTTATGGGCCATGTGCCTTTTAATTCCATATTTGCCAGTTACAAAGAGGCCATACTGGGAGGCATCCAAACCCCATTCAGACGATTCCAATTGCAGTTATTTGGTACTCATCACTCTTTCACCCCTGTCATTTGAGCTCTTTCCTGTGTTGCCATTTAAAGTATTCTTCCCTTACACATTTAAAGTGATACTGACACTAAAGAACGACTTTTTAAAATATGAATGTACATTAAAAGTTACCTATAGGTCATGTTGATCATTTTTTGCTGAGAGGTCTGTTTTTTTTTACTGTTAGTGGAAGTTTCTAAAACTCACTGTAATGTCAACCTGACTGTCCCATCTCAGCCTGTCAGTTAAAGTTTCTAATGCTAATGGACTCCTGCTGCACAAATATGGCAGCTCCCTCATACAGCTTGATAAAAGGCCATATATAGGCCTTAAACGTTGCTGAACGGGTCTGCCATGAGAATTTGAATAAAGGCATATTTTTAACTACGTGGTACTGTGCTGAATTAATTCTTCTAGCCCTCATACAGGAACATGGGGCATCCGACAGGTAATGTAAAAGCATTGTGCAAATACTTTATGGCAAAGTTATTAGTAGCTTTCTTTCAATATTATGACAGATATAAAAAAAAGTGCTTAATTTCTGGTGTCACTATCTCTTTATTATGGCCTAGCCTTGCATTTTTATCCTTCCCACAAATCCCAAAATGTAATCCTGTGCTTTCTCTACACTGCACATACCTGACTCTGCTTTTGCGTCCTCGCACTTCCTTTTGCATTGCCATATTCCTGCATATGTGACTTGATGTTACTTGCACCATTGGTTCTTACACAGTCACTTGGTATTATTAGGGTGGCCATCACGTCACCAATTAATAGTTTTCTATCAAAGACATTGTAGCCCACATTTTTGTTCAAATAGTTGCTGAAATCAGGAGTAGGGACCTTTCTCATTTTTTGCACGGTCAATTAAAATGGGCGAACACTAATGACCATTTACCCAACATTGGCTGTGTTGTGTTAGAGTGCAATTTGACATGCACCTACCTACAGCACAAGACAAGGCTTATCCCTGTAACTGTGAACACAACTACAGAATGAATGCAGGTGACTGATCCTGTTACATACATTGGGGTTCATTTAGAAACAGTGGGCAAATTTGCATCTGGGCAGTTACCCATAGCAACCAATCAGTGATTAGCTATTTTCAGCCAGCTGCAGGTTGAACAGTGAAAGCAATCAACTGATTGATTGCCATAGGTTACTGCCTTGGTGCAAATTTGCCCACTGTTTATAAATGAGCTCCACGATGTACCAGACTACATCCTGGGAATACAGTAGGTCTCAGAAGCTCAATTTCTCCCCACTGTTTTCTACAGATACCCTCAGATAATAAATATGGAACTGTCAGTTTGCTGAAGAATTGCCCCACGTTTCTAGTGACAGATATGACCCATGAGGTTTACTCATCGTGTCATTAGGTGCCAGCATTACGTAAGAGAAGGCAAGGCAACTCTTAAAGCAGGCTATTGAAGCCGAGCTATGATTTCTTCTTTATTTTTACTTTAGTGACAAGACATAATTATTGTGAGATTGATCATTCCCTGGAAGTATTGAAGCAAACAAATGTGTTCAGCGGCCGGCAAAGGATGAGCACAGCTCCTAATGGGAGCAGTGGATAGGTCATCCTGACCATAATTTGGCTTGATGAAGCATCCACATGGGCCTGGTGTTAATGTGCTATTGATATTCAGCCAGCCAATTTCCCCCGCGCAGACCGGGGCTGCGACTCGTTAGAGCAGAGCCGGGCATCACAGAAGCAAATGATGAGGAAAATTGAAGTAATGTTGTATTATAAATTTATGATTTCATCTGCCATGACCTGAAAGATGTTCAGCGATGGGGCTTATGATTAGACCCGTCAGACACAGAAGCAACACATTTTATCTTGGTTAGGCTTGTATGATAGCACCCAAATAGTATTCCGTGAGCCCTGCTGGTGCTCACTCCTTTTCTGTCTTGTCTCTGGGTGAAACTTTCATATTTAGAATGTGTTCTGGCATGCAGACTTTGTGTGACTAAGTTAAATGTATGTATGTAAATTTGTATTTATTCAGTGCTACTTGGATATGCAGCTCTGAGCATTAAATGCCACAAACAAATTATTTGCTTGCATAAAAGTAATTTTAAGTGCTGCCTTAATAATAAATTACGTGCAGTTACAGGTCATTATTATCATTTATCTACGAATCTGTATTCGAATAAATCAGAGTAGCCCTGCTGAAGTTTACATAAATATCATTTGTAAACCTTTAGTCTCAAGTTATCATTAACAATTGGCATGCTAGATTGGTTTTTCCAAGCAAAAAAAATCCTTTTACGCTATAATGTGAACCATGTGTTAAACCATGGTACCAGTTTTACCCGAGGAGATCCTGGCGACCAAACTAAACAGCACTGGTTTTCTGAGGAAATCAAAGCAGACCACTGTGTGTATCGCAGCCCTTACAGCTGTTTCATGCATTATGGATGGCTGCAGTTCTAGGAAATCACAGTTCAGGTATCATGTAATCAATGGTTTCTTTGCCAGACTTGGTGGCACCTATGCTTTATAGGTATTGCCAGCCGTAGCACGTTTAATGCCCTTCAGGATTCACTGACTCCCGTATGATTGATTGCCATCCGCAGCAGCCTTTGCAATGTAAGTGACTGCGACATGCCGAATACAATTCGATCTTTTCAGATACCCCTAATGCTACACGTTCAGCACTGAATGTTATCTTTTTTTGTTTTATTATTGTACAAAGTGTATCGCATTTCACAATCTTGCACTGATATGTTAACTATGGTACTTTGGGCTCTGGGGATAAGGCTTTACTAGTACCTTTATCTCAAACTGTCAATAGCTGTAACGCAAAGTACATTCATTCTAAGCTCTCCAAATGTCACAGCAAACCTGTGTTGTGTTTAGCTTGAGCGCTTGGCATTTACTCTTCCATCTTAAAAGTATGGACTTCAGCTTGACTGGGGGTACCTTGGTGTATTTAATTGCTGAACATAAACCCTTCAGACATTCTCTGCAGAGCAATGTTACATTAAATGGTGATTGTTATGTTTTCTGCCTAAGAGCAGTAACCCATAGCAACCAAAAAGATATTGATTGGTTGCTATGGGTTAAGCTGGCCATAGACGCAAAGATCCGATCATATGAATCGAGGATTGGTACGATTTTCGGACTGTGTGTGGAGAGTCCCGTCATTTTTCGTCCTGCGGAGATCGGTCATTTGGTCGATCGCACAGGTTAGAAAGTTTCTGTCGGCTGCAGATAATATCTCTGCGTGTATTGCCGATCGTACGATTTTCAGTGGGAGATTGTCACTAGGTTTTGTCAGACATAACTTTCGTACGATTGCTGTCAGGGGCAGAACATCGGCTGATCTGTTCTTTTCTACTTTATTTGATCTGAATGGTTAATGGCAGGTCGGGAGATGGGAAAGTCCGATCATTCGAGGATTCGTACAATCGGATCTTTGCATCTATGGCCAGCTTTAGGGTGGTGGCAGACGGGAGATTAGTCACCCAGTTTCACAAGGAAGCTTTGGGTGACTTTGGAAATATGAAGCGATTTGTATGCCATCCCGCTGGTGATTCGTATTCTTGCTGGCGGGAAGGCATTTGGCAAGATTAGTCGCCCGAAGTAGAGAAGATGTGTAGCTGGGTGACTAATCTCCCAGTCTGCCACCACCCTTAGGGTGAAGACACACAGAGCTACTAGTAGCAGCTACAAAATAGACAATAGTGATAAGTGGCTTTGCTAAGACACTACTGGGGGGATGTAATATGTTTCACTAGTGCAAAAAACCTGTGCAAAGACACTTGAAAACGTTAGTGAGCATGTTTACGTCCTTTTTGACTGATTACAGACCTCAGCGACTTCATCTCAAAGCCAAATGGCTTTAGCGAACATTCGAAGTGTATGTAATAAAATTTCGCAATTGCAAAGCTTTTTTTGAGGCAAAATATTTACCAAAACTCCAAAGAAGGTGTTACGCTACTCCATTGCTTAGCGAACATGTAATGTTTGCCAGTGAATGATTTTACATTGCGAGCAGTGCTAAACATTTGCAAAGACGCCATTTTAAATAAGGCTTGTGACTTTTAGTTACATTTCCCCTTACGTGTGTTTTAATTGGCTGTGCTAAGACACTACATGTATAGTCTCTGCTAAAACACACGTATGGGGTAATATAAAAAAAAGCCGATAACCTAAAAAATATTCACAATGTGAAAAGTTGCCTTTGTGCGAATTCAATATAACTTTTGCAAACCCGGAACCCGGAAATTGAAGTGCCACGAGTGCATTGGCACTGTCGTTTTCTCATTCAAGCAGGCAGAATGCAGGGGGAAGGCAGTTCGGGGAGATTGTAGCCCCGCAGAAGAGGCGATTAGTCGACAGGCGATTAAATCTCCCCGAATCTGCCCGTCTGCTTAAACCCTAAGGGGGAAATTTACTAATGGTAGCTGGCGTAATTTCGCCAAGGAGATAGACTCTGGTGCAACTTCGCCCTCTAACGGCAGGCAAATTTTCGGTAGTGTTACTACGCAAATTCACTAAGTTTTTGATATTACTGAACATTACCTCTATCGCCAGACTTGCCTTCGCCACCTCAGACCAGGCGAAGTGCAAAGAGTAGATAGGACTTCCTAAAAAAATACTTGCTGGCGTTTTTTTCCTATTTAAAGGGTGATAGACTGAAAAAGATCGTAATTTTTTTTTGGGGTACCCTCCTTCCCCCCCTACATTTGCTAACATATGGCATCTAAACTATACTATGTGTAGGGCAATATAACAACTTTATATAATTTTATTAAGGTTCCCTGGCCTTGTGTAGTGTAATGTATTTGCTGCAGTATATACTTTAACTGCATGCCGTATGCTAATTAACCATCGCTAGCGTAACTTTGAACTGCTGAGCGTAATTTCGCTGTGGCCAACTTCGGATCTTCGTTAATTAGCGTTGTCCAGGCAAGTTTACGCCTGGCGAAGTTTTGAGATGTGCGCGAAGCCAGCGCTGGCGAATTTTAACTGGTTAGTGAATTTGCCCCTAAGACTTTATCCTTGTTGTCTCTCTGATGAGTCTGTATGATGATGGCACATGCAGTCTCTCTTTGCTCTCAGTATAGCTGATTTGAAGCTGCGTTAGATCTGTAAAATCAGAAAAAAATTAATTTCTGGCTGTAGCAAGTACACAAGTTGTTTGCCCTGCACTCATGATAAAAGTTGAGAATGGCATCAAAAAACACAAATGTAACATCTGTCCCTTTTGGATTTGTTGCTCGGTATAGAGCAGAATCAACAGTGTGCACCTGAATAATCAAACCATGTAGAAAGAAAAACAATATAATAAAGGCTAATGATTTACAATTCTTTGATCTTCGGGCTCTCTGTGATGTGATTATTCCTTTAACAGAGAGATCCCAGTCTGCAATAATAAGCAAGGGATACTTGATGTGAAGTGGCAGGATTCTGGTTTTGTACTTGTACCATTTGTTTGTCAGATGGCCATCAAATACATTGCATGATATTGCTTTTTGGGTGTGGGGGAGGGCAAAGTTAACTATCCATCTGTGCTTTTTGCTCTTATCCATGTTTCTCATGCAGTGCAAACGTGATCCTGATATTGTTGTTTATTGTTTATTAAAGGTTACCCAAATTTTGTTGCAACGTATGGCCGAGGATATCCCGGATTTGCCCCAAGCTACAGCTACCAGTTTCCAGGTATTTCTTCTTTCATATGTACCACCAAACATGTTTGTAGGAACTTTGCATTTAAGGCAGAGGTACAAAGGCAACAGAGAATTAAAAAGCTGAAGACCAGAGGGCAGCAAAGGTAGGAGACATGATAATTTGAAGTTCTAAAACCAGTAATAGAAGAGTAATGGGAGATGATGCAGTGGCTGATAGAATGTGGTTAAGCAAAAAAAAAGCCAAGACAAGAAATCGAAGTCATATAAACTAAGAGTATTCTAATGACGGATGTTAGAACACATTGGGCCAGATTGACGAGATTCAATTCGAGGAGAAAAAGCTTTTCTGCTAATTCAGCTATTAGTTACATTGCTAGTGTGTTACTTTATTTACTATAGCACTTTAGTACTGCCATGAACTGGGAGACTTCCTTTTCTACCAATAACAGTATAGTATCCAATTCTTTCTTCATTAGCTTTAGTATGAGAATGCCAGCGACGGGAACATTTTTATACAAGTATATTTCTCTTTTTTTGCAGATTAATAATGAAACCCATTTTGTGACTCTTTCTTAAATGTTTACAGATGTGTTTTAGGTACAAGCACATTTCCATTTGAAGCTTGTTTAAAGTGAGAGTGTCTCATTCTAGACAGTACTCACAATGTATATAGTAGAAAGAAGCAGCATGAGCAAACAGTAGTCCTCTGGTGGCTAGTCTTAGCATTTCTGTTTTTGGGCAAGTTGTACTTCAGCATTCCCTGGGGGGCCGCTGGTTTGCCATATCTGGTGCAGAGAATGCATATATGTTACTGGCATAGCTTATTAACAAGTCACCATCTTGAGTGTGGCCTAGCTAATTTTAATGGTCTAGCATGAAATATTTGCCATTTACTTTAAAAAGCTATGTCATAAATATAAAATACATGTAATATGGTGTAAAGAAGAGTCTGTCAGCTAAAGAGGAACACGATGACTGAGTTGCCTTATGGCAGAGATTTTTTTATACACGATCAGAGCAATAGTCTGACAAGAACTATTTACCCTTTCTATAAAGTGCTCAACTGCATTTACTGCTTCCTGGAGAAGTCTGGAGACTTTGTTGATATGACCATGTCATAGTCAAATTATATATGTGGTATATTGCTTTCAAAAACAGCTTGAACTGGAAGGTCCAGACCCAGCTGAGTCTTCAGCTGACTGAGGATCCAGTTTTTTATGGTCAGATGGCACCTTCAAGTATCATTGGCCAAGTTATATGAACTTGCGGTACAGGACTTACTGTACATGAAAATCCCTGTGTACAGACATTCCTACTGAGTAGCATCAGGACACAAAATAGCTGTGCCCATTTTCTTTCAGTGCTGCAGCTATTACAATTTTTCTATACAGTGAGCGTAGCTTTTGCAATGCAGTAAATGGCAGCTCTAAATACAGGAGTCACATTTAAATGTTAAGTAAATCCTAGAATAATATGGTTTTCTAGGGATATTAACTCAGAAGCTCAGATGGATTTTTTTGTGCCCCATCCTTGAACTTCTATTCCTCCATCTCCATAGTCATGTAATTAATATGACCTTGTCAGTAGAGAGAAGCAAAATGGTTAGTCATTCTGCCGTCCAGGCATAATTAACCCAATAGTGACCATTAATAATAGTGATAAGCGGCAGCTCCAGGGCACAACACTGACATTGCTAAGCGGTGTATCCAAGTGACAATTTGATGATCAGCCTTTTGTGGTTGACTAGTAAATAACCATCTGAGTCCCATTACTTCTCTCAGTCCTATAGTCTTTTATCAAAGTCAGCTTTAATTGACTTGAAGGGGGTTATTTATCAATGTTTGAATTTTAGAGGTTTGCGCGTTTCTTTAAACCTCATATGAACTCACAACTCGAATGGTTTCTAATTTAAAAGATAAACTCAATGTAAAAAAGACGAATCAGTGTAGTCAGGGTGAAAAACTCGACTACTCTAATTGATCGAGTTTTGGGTGAAAAAAATTGGAATCGCTCAAATTGATTGAGTTTTCGGGTGAAACCCACCAAAAAAAAAACTCATGGAGGCTATTCAATTTTCAAATGGTTCAAGGAACCTCTGCCATTGACTCCTACATGTCCTCAACAGGTTTTAGATAGTGTATTTTTTTAAATTCGAGCTATTTCCAGCTTCGGGGTAAAATAAATCTCGGAAAATTTAATCCAAAAAAATATATATTTTTGACTGAAAACCCGATTTTTTTTTATGTGGAAAAACAACTCAACCTTTGATAAATAACCCTCTAAATGTGTCTATATGCAGGAAGCTTCATGTTCTTTTTACTTTAATGGGGGAATGAAAAGACAGCCAGGGAAGGAAGCAGTCAACTTCTTGCACTGTCCACATTCAGAGCGATCAATATCATTCGCATAACAACATTACTTACACTTGTTTATAGCCAGGGACTATTACATACAATGTGTCTGTAAATGTAAATGTGAAAAAGAAACAGAACCCCCACCCCCCCGTAGTATAAAAATAGATATAGCTGCATATATCCAAGTGACAATTTGATGATCAGCCTTTTGTGGTTGACTAGTAAATAACCATCTGAGTCCCATTACTTCTCTCAGTCCTATAGTCTTTTATCAAAGTCAGCTTTAATTGACTTGAAGGGGGTTATTTTTCAATGGTCGAATTTTAGAGGTTTGCGCGTTTCTTTAAACCTCATATGAACTCACAACTCGAATGGTTTCTAATTTAAAAGATAAACTCAATGTAAAAAAGACGAATCAGTGTAGTCAGGGTGAAAAACTCGACTACTCTAATTGATCGAGTTTTGGGTGAAAAAAATTGGAATCGCTCAAATTGATTGAGTTTTCGGGTGAAACCCACCAAAAAAAAAACTCATGGAGGCTATTCAATTTTCAAATGGTTCAAGGAACCTCTGCCATTGACTCCTACATGTCCTCAACAGGTTTTAGATGGTGTATTTTTTTAAATTCGAGCTATTTCCAGCTTCGGGGTAAAATAAATCTCGGAAAATTTTATCCAAAAAAAAATATATTTTTGACTGAAAACCCGATTTTTTTTATGTGGAAAAACAACTCAACCTTTGATAAATAACCCTCTAAATGTGTATATATGCAGGAAGCTTCATGTTCTTTTTACTTTAATGGGGGAATGAGAAGACAGCCAGGGAAGGAAGCAGTCAACTTCTTGCACTGTCCACATTCAGAGCGATCAATATCATTCGCATAACAACATTACTTACACTTGTTTATAGCCAGGGACTATTACATACAATGTGTCTGTAAATGTAAATGTGAAAAAGAAACAGAACCCCCACCCCCCCGTAGTATAAAAATAGATATAGCTGCATTATATATTTCTTCCAGAAAAGACACAAAATCATCAGTGACAGAGATTAAGCTGAATCAAGAGAACATTAATTACACAATCAACATTTGGGTCACCCTGGAGACCTCGATTAAGATAAATGTGTTGGCAGATGAAAATGTTGACCCTGTAATCAATCAATATTCCTTTGAATTTATTCAATCCTTGTGACTACAAACTTTCTGTAATTTTGCGAAAACCTAAAAGAGTAAAATGAATTGATCCTGCATGAGTTTAGTACTGAGGTCACTGAAACTAGTCATTAGAAGTATTTTAACTACAAAAGCTGCCTTAAAGGGCAATGAAAATTGCCTTCACAGACACCAGTAACCATTTATTCAGAAGTGTTGGCAACACGTTTCCTATACTGTTATCCAGAATACTCAGGACCTGGGGTTTTCAGGATAAGGGGTCTTTCCATAATTTGGATTTCCATACCTTGAGTCTACTAAAACGTAATTTAAACATTATTTAAACCCAATAGGATTGGTTTGCCTTAATAATTAGGATTAATTATATTTTAGTTGGGATCTAGAACAAGCTACTGTTTTATTATAATAGAGAAAATGGAAATCATTTTTACAAATTTGAATTATTTGAGTCAATGGGAGATGGCCTTTTTGTAATTTGGAGCTTTATGGATAACAGGTTTACGGGTAACGGATGCCATACCTGTACTGCACACTTTTGATTTCGATATCTTAGAGAAACAAGTACAAACAAAGTACAGTTTACCATTGAAACCCTTAAAGCGGATGGAAACATAAACATTTTTGCCTAATATGCTATTAGCAAGAAACATTTTGGGCCTTTTTTGTCTTTGTCCTGTTTGTACTTTTATAATGAGTTACTTCACAGCTTCTTTTTTTCTTGAGGTGTCCATAATGAAGATGAAGTTGTAGCACCTTGCCCTTTAACTGGGGCAGTTTAACATCGGACCTCATTTTCTACTTATTTTCGATTGACATTCACTGCTGAATTTTTGTTTTTGGGACTACGTGTCTACATGTTTGTGTTCCCCTATTGTAAAGGTAACCTTGTATGAAGCAGCATGGAAGAACTGGGCCTTTTTGGCTGAATTTTCCACCTAGACTCCACACTGGGACCCCTACTGGTGCAGCTGATACACCATTCATAAACCAGTTTTTTTGTCTATTGATGTGTTTATAGGAGCCTAATGCCAGTCTAAAAATGACAGTGACCTGTCGCATCTATTTGTGCTCCTTTTCTAACCATTGCAGGTTGCCTTTCCATGTATACAAATTACTTTTGGTGATAGTTTAGTGAATAAATAGATTGTTTTTAGTTTTTATAGTAAAATGAAAATACTTCTATTTAATGGAATGTAATGATATGCTGTGTGCCCCAAAGATGCATTAAGTCAGCTCCTTCCTTCATTTTGGATAGTTGATCAGTTTTGAAGGCAAGGTATGCACAGAAGCCGTCATTAATGTAAAATGAACCTCGCTAAAAAAATATGTTTTTTCATTTTTATTACTGTTGGTAAAGCATTCTAGTCAAATAGCCTTAAACGTGTTGTGCTCATTCAGCTGTTATATGCATTGGCACACTTGTCTCTTGTGGCAGATTGTGGTTTGTAGTATGAAAGCTTTAAAAGTAGTCACATAGGCACTCATGAGTTTAACGGCTTTCTTTGTAAGATCTCTAGCTGTAAAAGGGTTAATCCCTTAGGATCAGTAATTAGAGACTGTATGATAATTCTGCTAATTAATTGTATTGTTCACTTTTTTTTCCAAGAGGTAGAGGATTTAAATTAAACTCTGCTTGGGATGCATAGAGACACATTATTCTTCTATTAGTGTAATAATATGTTAAAGGTAAACTAAAGTCTAAAATAGAATAATGCTAGAAATGATGTATTTTATATACTTAACATAAACATAAACCTACTGCACCAGAAGTCTAATTAAACAAATAATTTATGCTTTCAAATTTGGCCACAGGGGGTCACCATGTTGTAACTATGTTAAATATTTTTGCAAGACCATGCACATGCTCAATGTAGTCTGGGCTGCTGCTTAGGGATCGTCATAAATAATCAAAACAGAACAATTCAAATAATATCTGCCATAGAAGCAGATACAGAAAAACTGATTAATAATCAGAATATGCAGACTGTACTGGGTCCTGTGTAATGTAATCTAATGTGGATTTTATAGTTTTTATATTGTTTAATACAAAATTTCTGCAAACTTGCTCTGACTGCTGCAGATATGAATCTCTACCTGGTTGCCGGCTGTTCTACAGGGAAACAAACAAAGCTGCTCGAGGTCTGTGAAGTCCCTCCCCCCTGAAAGTATGATCCTTTCCCTGCAGAGCAGTTAGGGGCTTTCTGAAGTTTCCTATCCTCAGCAGTCAGAGCAAGTAAACAAAGGGAGAATTTCACTGCTTACAGGTTTCTTATAAAAACAGTAGACATTTTTTAATTAAAGTATATTGAAGCTAAATTTATTTTTCATTAAAGAAAGTAAAAATGATTTTTATTTTTTTGCCTTCACATCACCTTTAAATATGTCATTTTTATTATTATGCAGAATTCAAAAGATTAACTGTATAAATGTGCTTCAAGTTTCTTCCCAGCTACAGCTCCAATCTAAACACTATATTCCAAGTGTCAGATTTGATTATCTTTTTATACATGAGAAAATAAAAAAAGAAGCACCTACAGATACATGCACAAACACTATTGCACCTTGTGATGTCCCAGTATCATGCCTTCATGCCAGTCACATAGTATAAATTAAATGAGACTTTTATTACCACCCATTTTGGATTTTTTTTGCAGATCAAGATGCAAGTCCCACAAGAATTAAAAGTCTCTCTTTAAATGAGAAGCTTCTTGTATTACTGTGAACAGCACTTAAAGGGGCATTTCAACATTGATATTCTGAGACAATATGCAATTGGCTCTCATTTTTTATATATTGTTGTTTTTTCCGCTATTTCGCTTATTGTCTTATTTACCCTAGCAACCAGGCACTAGTTTGAACGAGAGATGCGAAGATGAGTAGGAGAGGAACTAGATAGAAAGATTTAGTAATAAAATAAGATTAGTAAAAAAAGTTAAAATGACAATAAAATTGTATTCACACAGGGCAATAGTTATTGGTTGCCGGGTCAGTGACCCCAATTTGAAAGCGGAAAAGAGCCAAAAGAGGAAGGCAAATACTTTTTAAAAACTATAAATAATGAAAACCAAATGCAAAGTTGCTCGGGACAGGCCATTATACTAAAAGTTACCTTAAAAGTGAACGACGCCTTTAAAAAAAGTATTTGGGCCTATGATTAAAACCGGAGCTACTAGTGATTGTTTTGGGAAATGAGTAGGTTTAATTTTATTTGTGCTATTTGTATCATTCTCTTTCAGCTGCATTTTAGGGGTAGGATAAACAAACTAAGAAATAAATTGCATAATTTTCTCCAGTTCAGCTAGTCAGCACAACATATTTCAGCCATCATGGGCCCTTGATCCTGAAATATGCCGTAAATGTCATTAAAATATCAGTTATTCTGTGATGGTCTTTGCTTTTTCTTTTTATCTAAGGATATATAAGTTAGCGAAATAGCCCCAACATTTCTTTCTTTAATTGTTACACTTGTAGCTGGCTTGCCCTTTTATTCCTTTTGCATGGAATAGGAGTGCTTGGTTGAATGTTCGGTTTGATGGGTTGGTACATAATATTTGCCCACAGGGCTCTTTGAAATAACAAGGGAAAAGTAAAGTGAATTTATATAGAACTGGGATTTACATTATTGCCTACACTGTGCTCAGCTTTGGATCAACTTTACACTGTGCTCTATACACATAACATTTCCACAGATGATAGAGCTTCTAGATTTCCATGAGTCTTCGAGACATCAGGTTTACTTGAGCCGTAAACAGTATCATAGAAATAAAATATAACATTGCTCTAAGAACGGTATCCTTGTTACACTGTCATTCCATTCTCCATCTGTGTGATCCTTAAAATGCAAATGACAGACCAAGAGTAAAAGCAAAACTGTTCTTTAAAAGTTGAAAATGCTTCTATAGAATTTTGGGCAAAATGAAGGCTTTTATAAAACAGGTTATAGGCTGGTGAAGGGTGCTTTACAAATGGTCTGCAAATATGCCACTGAATTCTTGAACCAGCCACAAATTAAACTCTGTATGCACTATGAGTTCTTACCCTCACCCCCAGTATTTAATTGCCTATTTCATTTATTGGGACAGATCATTCTATTAATTCCTGTTCTAATTTTACTTTGCAGACTCTTCGCCTATATCACTAGACATATATTTATTTTCCAACTAGCCCTTAAAGAGGCATAACAAATTAACCTGCGGTTTACTGCTGTGCTAAAAGGAGAGAGCAAAGTGGCAATATTAAAATCTCATCAGCTCTTTCCACATTTGTATCTGCTGGCTGACATTTTTTTAATTATCTATTTTCTTTTGCAATTATTTTGTTTTCCTTGTAAAATCTTTGCTTTTCAATTTCATTATTTTTTTTTGTTTATTTTAAAGAGATGACAACATACAGGTGGAGCAAACTCTATAAAGACATGAAGCTGACATGACTCAACTTTTCTGTTCTTGCCTTTTCCTTGATAGTTTCAAAGTTATTTTTCGTCCTTATGAAAATATGTTGTAGACAAGAAAGGCTACGGGGCCTTCAATAAAATAGTATCCTATTGGTAGGCAATTAGGCGATATAGCAAATCAGTGTAATAATCCAAAATGTAAGATGAGGCTGCCCATGAAACATTGAAGCTGGCAAGTGCATAATTAGCAGACACCCTGCCTTTGCTTTGACATGTCCTTTAGGAGCTGCCATCATTAATTTTTACAGAGACATTTGAAAAATTAAAGTCCTAATACAGCTTTGTATTGTAGAGAAGGGCTGCTGGCCAGTGCACCGTCCCCTTGCAGTTTGTACCAGCAAACTAACTATATTTGTTACACACACTTCCACAGCAGGAATCAGACAGAATGTATGTATATTTTTTTTGTTTTTTGAGATTTAAGATTTTGTTTTGTAATTAATTCACAAATGATTTTCTAGTAAACTAGACCTTTTAATCCAAAAAGAATAGAATGTTTTCTTCTGTGTCGGCAATAGAGATATATTGTTTGAAAATGTTAGCCCACAGTATCATCTACAACATACACGAAGAAAGCGCTGCCGGCACATTTCAGCTGCTGCTCTGAGCCGCAGGTGGTCAGTTCTTTGCTTATAAATTAATCTTGCCCTTGTGCAACATTAATTACATGGATTATAGTCTGATACATCTGACGTCTTTGCATACACTATTTAGATCCAGGCTATCTTCTTGATGTACTGAAATGAACACCTTAATAACAAGTAGTAGCTCTACCAAGCTAAAATAAATCTTGGCCTTTTCCTTCCAGATAAGCCTATTGAAAGCACTGAGTTCTTCTTTCATTAGTCCATGAATTGTTCTTTTCCAACTGACGAGGAAAAAAAAAGCAGTTCAGAAAGTTAACTGAGTTTATATACTATTTTCTATTGTTTCCATTATTTTTTACAATATACCAGTTGTTCAGATATAATGGCTTTGTTTGTGTCTTGGCCTAAAACCAGGAGGAATAAGTTCCATGACCCATACAGCTTACAATGGAAGTACTGTATGTGGTTACTAACTTAGAAGGTAAATAAGTTCTTCTATTTACAGTGTGATGACTGGACCATATACAGTGCTAATGCTCCAAGAAGTAGGATTTGAGTTTAGTTTTAAAGAGGCTAAGTTCCTTATGGAGGAAACTAGCATTGCTAGTGCTCGAAGGAGTAGGATCTGAATTTAGTTTTGAGGAGGGTGAAAAAGAGTTCCTTATGGAGGAAATTATGTTTGCTAGTGATCCAATGAGTAGGATTTGAGTTTAGTTTTGAAGAGACAGAAGAAGAGTTCCTTATGGAAAAAAATAGGGTTGGTAGTGCTCCAAGGAGTAGGATCTGAGTTTAATTTTAAAGAAGCAAAGGAAGAGTTCCTTATGGAGGAATTTAGGGTTGCTAGTGGTCCAAGGAGTAGGATCTGAGTTTAGCTTTGAAGAGGCTGAGGAAGAGTTCCTTATGGTGGAAACTAGGTTGGTAATGCTTCAGGGAGTAGGATCTGAGTATAGTTTTTAAGAGGAGGTATCTAGGGTTGGACTAGAGGTAATGGGCAGCAACAGGGCTGTGGGCACTGTGAAAAGGTTGTGGCTCTGAGAGAAAAGTTAGCCATGATATCAATTTCAGTTAAGGAGCAGATTTAAATTGTTTGGTTTATTTTTATTGTTTTTGCTGTTGTATTCTTTCTATTTGGAGTTTAATTCGTAACACCTTAAGCAGTTACACTAATTTACATAATTTGTAGAGCACAGCACTAGAGCCATAGCTCCTTAGGGTGCACCAGGCGTTCATACATGTCAGTATGTCTGAAGAACTGTCCTGGCTCAAAGCATTTAAAAATGTAAGGTTTTGATATGTGCTATTCTTCCAACCAGTAGTTTCCATTACTGCTTTAGTTCTTGTAGAGGTTTTAGCTTACTAACCTACATGGGCTCTATGACTAGTATCCCAGCATACATTTAACACACACTTGTGGCTTTGATTTATCTTAAATGCTGACCACTGTGTTTTGAAGATTGAATAGAGATCAGCTTTTATAGCTATGTGAAAGAAGTATTGTCCTGTTTCAGGTGAAGACACAACTCTGTTCTTCAAGACAAAACTTTTTCTGAAAGGGTAGGAATTCTTAGTCTGCAACTCTGTTTTGAATTCTGTAGCATCCGTGCCTCTCCTTCACCTCAAGTGATGAATCTGGTCTGCAGGGCGTAAACTATTTTTCTGAATTGCTGTCTGTATTAAATCTGCCAGAGTGCACATAATTATGATGCCTCTAAATCTTCAGCTTTAATTTCCATCTGTGAGAGAAATCCATGCATAGGGTTTCATAAAAACGGTGGAGTGACCTGTGCAAGCAAAGACTCTGCATACGCATCTCGGAGCAACTGCTGAAACTGTGGTTTTCCTGATGAGTCTGTTCCTTCTACAGGCCGTATGCAGGTCATCTCCATGTCACTGGATTTGCCTTCTCTATTCATTAACGTGGTTCAACACTGTTTTTCCATGGTAAAAGGACAGTCGTGCATAAAACTAGTTATTTTTAATATGAAAGTGCGCACTAAATAAAACATTTTTTGTCTATGAATTTTGTAGCTGCTGGTTTATGTCAGTGTCTTAGAAATATAAAACAGTGTCTGATACCATTCCTCTAATAGGCAAGCATGAAAATGCAAATAAGGGAAGAAGAATAAACTGTGGGTGAACAGTGGGGAGGGGGTGTCTGCTCTGTAGGATAGAATGATGAGTGTTAACTAAACAGCTGGCCCAGACACTGAACTCAGTGCAGATTGCTTTGTTTCCTGTATTGCCTCCTAGACCCTCAAGAATTATGAAGATTATGATTTTTTGGCAGGAAAGTCACATTTCTAGCTAAATAGTTACTAAACTACACCAGCATCAAGACTCTTAACTGGTAATTCACAACAATGGGGTGGACTGTGATCTTGTGTTAGGGAGCTGCTATCTGGTTACCTTCCCATTGTTCTTTTGTTTGGCTGCTGGGGGGAAGAGGTTGGGGGTGATATCACTCCAACTTGCAGTACAGCAGTAAAGAGTGATTGAAGTTTGTCAGAGCACAAGTCACATGACTGGGGGCAGCTGGGAAATTGACAATATGTCTAGCCCCATGTCAGATTTCAAAATTGAATGTTAAAAAAATCTGTTTGCTCTTTTAAGAAATGGATTTCAGTGCAGAATTCTGCTGGAGCAGCACTATTAACTGATTTGTTTTGAAAAAAATATTTTTTTCCCATGACAGTATCCCTTTAATGTCTTCTTGGTTCAGTGAATGGAACATATAGCTAATACATTGTCTATATACCAAAACAATTTAGTTACAGTAAATAGTGTCATTTACAGCAAATGTCTTACTATATTGAAAAGCATGCTTTTCACACTTTTACTGTTTCACATCACTAACAGGCTGCAGGGTTAAATCTGGGTGTTAATGCTTCCTGGTTATTGGTGGAAAACTGTAAGTACTACTGCAATGTAAGACAGTGTTGAATCAGATAAATAATTTGCTTAAATTCAAGAGCGGGCAATGGCGAACGTGACTGGCACCATGCATTTCTACCAACATGTTTTTTTTATAAGATGACATGTAATCCAGATTGTACAATGCACAGCACTGACACTAGAGAGGTTGAAGTGAATTAGTCCGTATAAGCAAGAAGAAAATGTTACCAGCTCGGATAAACTACCAACCTGCTACCCGCCATCTGCCATAAAACCAGAAATTATGTTATCAGGAAACTGGACCCGTGAACTACTGGGCTCTAGCAGCAGGATCCAATTGGCATACAATCCCATAAGCAGTCTGTTCTATGCTCATGTGAGTTTCATCCTGCTGGAAGAAAGTGATTTTAGTTACATTACATTGCAAATAGTACAACTTAGAGACAGGTTGCTCTTGAGAGGACTGTGGGATTTCCAGATTTTATTTTGCAGTTTTCTCCAATAAATCTCCCAGACAACTCTATATTAGGTATAGGGATGCACCGAATCCACTATTTGGGATTCGGCCGAATACCTAACCAAATCCGAATCCTAATTTGCATATACAAATTGGGGGTGGGAAAGCAAAAAGTGGAAATATTTTTTTCTACTTCTTTGTTTTGTGACGAAAAGTCACGTGATTTCCCTTCCTGCATCTAATTTACATATGCAAATTAAGGTTAGGTTCAGCCAGGCACAAGGCTTTGGTTGAATCCAAATCCTGCTGAGAAAGGCTGAATCCTAGTCGAATCCTGAACCTAATCCTGTATTCGGTGCATCTCTAATTAGATATACAAAAATAATACTTGTCCTATATTTTGGCACTTGACTGTAGCCCACTTATTATAAACCCCCAAACAGTTGTGCCAGAGATGTCATGAAAGACTGTTACTTCTTAAATTTGTTGTGCATTTTGGAATTCTAGTTGGAAATTACAGCTCAACAATGTGTATTGATGTGAATTCACAGCATCCTTTAGGGGCAGTGAAGCAACAGGAGATGCTTTGTATGACCACTCTGGAGTCTGGGATGTGCGATGTAGAGAGCCGAGCACTGTGCGCAGCCCGAGTCTTGGCAATATGCAGCTAAGAGGCTTTTAAAAATGCTACAAGAGTTGTCTCACTATCAACACAGCTGGCGCTATGAAAAACCTTTGCAATATTTCCATAAAATCATTTTGTAGATCACTCCCTGATGGTCTGTAATGAAAACAATAACCATTAAAAGCAGCTTTTCATGTTCAGGGAGAAAAATCCCCCTCTGAACTGTGGAATATGAACATATAATTCCAAATAAAGATTGCTTTCGCAGGCCTGTAATGCAGCCTTTCTGCTGAGGAAATGTAACATATGGTAGCTTGAAAACACCAGCTTTTTTGCTCGACTGCTTTGTTAATTTTGGGCACTATCGGGCCTTTAGTGCGCCAGAAAAAAAGTGCATTGGACACATCGACTGCTTCTTAATACTACAGAACAGGCTCTTTTATATGCTTACAGGTTTACAAAACAAGGTTAAGGTTTCTGTTGCCTGTACTACACATTATTATTTAAATTTGATTTATTATGTGGAACTGCTGTGCACTTCCCATAACCTATAAACCTATGCCACTTAAGCTGCAGCTTTATGAACTTTTACCTTCTGAGATCCTTCAAGGTGACCTTCCTGTAGTTTAAGTGTCTTTAGGTGCACATATAGGTGCTGGAAGCACACCCTTAAAGAAAAGGAGGCTAAGTCTTTGCCACCTGATGGTAGAATTTTGGAGGCTAAACTAGTGCTTCTTAATATAGTAAGCTAGTTATCCTGCTAGACTGTACACCAATGTCAGGGGCCAAATTATGTGAAAATGGTGAGACCTGCACTCACTGGATTTTGTTTCCTCCAATTATAATCTGCTGACATAGTTCTGCACAGTTACAAGCAGACACACTCATACTTCATGTGGACTGACTACTTAGGCAGACAACTACATCCTCCATTTAACTTAAGAGTTCCAGAAGAATGATGAGTGATGTGCTGTACCAGTATAACAAATATTGTATATGACTATGGAAATATTTTATGCTGGTGCAATGTCTCACAATTAATAGGAGAAGCTGCAGACGCTTTTTGAGGACATGATGCTCTGATTACTGTATGCAAAGCATCTGCTTGCTGCGGATTTTGATGCTCTAAAAGTAATCTATTCCTCATGAAAGCACCACATTAAGGTTTTTCTGTATGTCAGGATTATGTACAGCTGTTCCAAGGGAGCCTGTGGTGTGACAGTACTCTGTAGGCCCCATTCAGTATCTGTTCTATGAAAAAAAAAAAAAAAAAGCTTTTCCTTCATTTTCTATATAAAACACAATTAGACAGATGTTGATTATTAGTGATGTTTGTAGCCAGTGTTTTTCTGCCACCAAGGAAAAGTCCAGGGATTTCTTGCTTTTTTTAAGAAAAAGAGAGATAAGGTGTGCAAACACCATGAAATGGAGGACTTAATTAGGAAACCACAGCAGTCTACAGAATTAAAACAGACAAATCAGTATTTAACACTGTGTTCTGTATTAAAGAGCAATTAAAGTCTACAACCTAAATTGGCTAGCTCAGCTACAGCATGCATTCCTAGAAGTAAACTTATAAACACTATATTTCCTATATATTCCCTCTGTTTCTTTCTTTAGTTCCATTCCTCTAGCCCAGTGATCATCAACCAGTGTTTTGATACTGATCTATCAGTGACAGCCATTGGCTCTAGGGAGATGGAGGTCAGCAAAACTTCAAGATCCGCTGGTGGAAAATCACTCATGTACCTTTATTTTGTATGTGCCAAGTCCTCTCAACAGTCACCCGGCCAATGATGAACATGAGTAGCCCTACTAGACATGAATAATTAGGTGATGTCAGCCTTAGATCTGTGGGAGCTTTGCTATCAAGGTGTTGCTTTATGACACAAATATATAGACAATAAGGAACAATATACAAGAGATTCAAGTGCTTTTAGATAGTGCCCTTCTTGTGATATTTATGGGAACTTTTTCTCCTCGGTGAGAGATGGCATCTCCAACTCATTGTTGTCAGCACAGTAGGTCATGTCTGTGTTCTTCAACATCAGTTCATTGGTAAATAAAATAACAAAAACCCCTTATCTCTAAGCATCTTTACTAGTTAGAAATACATTTGTTTCCCTTTCAGCTCTGACATTATGCACTTTTGCTATATAGCAGATATTAAGAAAGTAAATTAAAGAACTTCATTGAACAGAATGCACATTTGCATAATTATCTTTGCTAATGTCATTGACCCAGTGATGCAGAAATGTTGTCAGATGTAATCCCAAAGATTGTATTAATGACCACCCTGTTTGCTAAAGTTTTATGGTATAGACTCCTAATACAAATGGTCTCAGCCTAACTACAGTTAATATAAGACAGAGTTGGCGACACATGGAAGGATGTCCAACCTGTGGTCCGGCTGATGTGGAATGCTCAGAGCTGAGTGTTGGCTATCCCTGGGTATTTTTAGAATACAAGGCAGTAGAAAGGGTTAAACATTCTAGGAGTCACAATGCTCAACGCTTAACTAGGACACAACACCGAGTGCTTTTCCTTTTTCCATCACCTTTAAATGGCAAAATTGCCTGCTGTTATCCTTAGAACATCAATTCAAAGGTTAATTGCACTCAATTTATTGCTCGTTAGCCCAAACACACCTACAGGTCTGTTCAGCTACTGATAGATTGCAGAGATCTGAGGAAGTAATAACGTGCAGCCCCCTTCACTCTCATTAAATAAAATATCCAGCAATTAAATATAATCCAGGTATATACTTTCTCAGGTGCAAGGACAAAGGTGATCACATTTCAACTATGATATTATACTGCAGAAAGGAATGCTTATTTAATTAACCCTGTTGGTCTAAAGGCTTTCATCATCATCGTGTCTTCATATAGCCTATATTTTTTTCTAAGTACCTGGGAGAAAGCAATGATTAGACCAAAAAATTGCAATGACATTTTCTATTCTTTGCAGTTTTGAATGATTTGCCCTAGTTTCTACAGGGCTGGGTATGTTTAACTCAAAGATGTCCCCCAAAGATGTACAAATCATCTGAAGCCATCATCTCAAAAAATTGTAATGGTGCTTTAAAATCATGTGACTTGTAGGGTTGGATTCACTTTGGCTAAGCAGTGAGGATTCGACTGAATCAAATTCCTGGAAGGAGCACTGGTTTGCAGCCCAATCCTAGACTGAATTCAGGAACTGGTTCATTCTTAGATTGGCATAAATGCAATACTATATAGAAATGTTACAAACCCAAGCTTCCAGGACATTTAAGCAAATGTAGATTATACCTGTATATTCTTTTTTTACATTGCAAAAGGGAAATAGGACTCATCTTACTCCCTACTAAACCAGTTCCAAGCTTAGGATCAAAGAACATGCTCTGGGCTGTTGTATAGAGGTGTGAACGGTCTGTGCCTTTTTTAATTGGACTTTTAATTAGCCACAGCAGGGTAATGAACCAGAATGACTCAACAGTTTTTTATAAAGAGTTATAAAAGGACATGAATCCAAATTAAGTTATGTTTAAAAAGCATCCAATTTTTTAAAAACATTTTTCATACCCAGATTTCTTGCTCTCTCTCTCTGGGTAGGTTAAAATCTTAGTTTGGCATAACTCACCGGTAAGTTGTTTAGTGCCCATAGTGCAGATTCATAGTCATGTTTTGTAACTTGCAGGAGGAGCGATTCTGCAGTTTTTGTCAGGGTTTCAGAACTCTGAAAAGCCAGACAAGATGTTTCTTCTGTATGTCTAGAATATTTGATTTAAGTCTCTGGGGTAACAGAATTGTAGGTGCAAGAGCTGGCATGCAAACGGTTCTCCACACCCGTGATTGCCTTCCGTCATCTGTAATTTCTTAAATAGCAATCTATGTGAAATGGCATTGTTGTATTAGAGAGCTTTTTGAATAATGGGTTTTAGGATAATAAATCCCCTATCTGTACTAATATAATGTATTTGCTAGATTTTCTGAATATCTATAGTGGTGAAGAATGCAGAACGTGCTTAGGCTTTAGCAACACCGTTAGGTGATAGCAGCATTGAGGTCTGAGGAAAACTTCACTGGGGCAAATGTGAACAAAAGCGCATAATCCTTGACTGTGATGTCCTTTTATTGATTCCACATACAAAGCAAAGGAGATGAACAACTCTGAATCAGCTGACTGAAAAGATCAATCTTAAGGCAATGTCATCAAGTACAGTCCATCAAAAGCTTCATAGAGAGGGATATAACATAAAGCCTTAAAGTGATAATGACACTTCAAAGCTATTAGTACAAAACCTTTTTTGAATTTTTTTTGATATCACAGATCCGATACAAATGTGCTTGCAGGGCCCTAGTATATCTAAGAGTGGGTGTACAGAAGCTAATTTGTTCTGATCTTATTGGCAGATACATCTACCTATCTCCTGAAGCATCACTTAATAGTTTCGAAAACCTAAGGTTTTAGTTTAGGAATCCAGTTCCTCAGTTTGATTGTTAATATAGAAAACAGTCAAGTGCCTTAACCTTTTTCTTAACAAAGGGATAACTCAATAGGAACACAGAAGATAACCCATGTCAGTCTTCTCCAGTAGCATAATTATGGGCCCTAGAGAAAAACCATGGACCATTGTTTTATAAGAACTCATAGAGGCATCCCCTGCAGGTAGATAAACCACTGGTCTTCTCTATGGGTACTGTAATGATGGGAGGTCATGTAAATTGCAAATGCAGATACATATTCATATGCAATGGAACTCACTTTAAGCCACAGAACAGCAACACAACTGCAAGGACTGAAAGAAGTTGCCCATCACTATCCTAAATCTCAAAGACGACGACTGGTTGTCTGACACATCTTAAGATGTCCATAGACGCAAAGATCCGCTTTGTACGATTTTTGGACCGTATGTGGAGAGTCCCGACATTTTTCATCCCATGGTGATTGGTCGTTTAATCGCTCGGACAGGTTAAAAGATTTCTGTCGGCTGCCGATAATATCTCTGCGTGTATTTTCAGTAGGAGACTGTCATCAGCTTTGTCAGACATAACTTTTGTACGTTTGCTGTCAGGGGCAGAACATCGGCTGATCTGTTCTTTTACTACTTTATTTGATCTGAATGGTTAGTGGCAGGTCGGGAGATGGGGAAGTCCGACGTTCGAGGATTCAAACGCTCGTATCTTTGCATCTATGGCCAGCTTTATCCATAACCCACCTTAGAGAGGTAAAGTGGCAACATCACCTAGACTTTGGTACATGCCAATTTTGTAATCAGCAGTTGTCCGCTACTAATTGCTCCAACAGTGGAAATATTGATTGCGATAATGTCTGACTGCAAATGGGCAGCTTGCCCGACCGAACCACGTCAGCATTTCTCTCTTGCAAAGAAAGGTTTCCTCTAAATACTCCAGCCAATCCCCATTTATTTATTTACTGGTAAGTGTGGTGCCTGGTTCAGAGCAGCTATGTGTTAAATGAACTCCCTTCATGCTTGGCGTGCATTGTCTGGAGTTCACTAATTTTCTAGCCTGGTGAAATAGATTTTAATAAGCGCCATGGAAGGCAGCGTTTGAAGACAAAAGAAACAGCTTAATGTGACTGTCACAATAAAGACCTGAAGATGTGCATGCAGGTGTTAGAAATGTTAATGGGATTGATTTGTTGCACTAAAAAAACTTGTTTTGTGTTACCAAGAGGGATTGCTAAATAACTTAATGCTTGAAGGACCTCTCGAGCTCTTCACTCCAGAAAATACGAGGGTTGAAATTGCAATTTTTATATCATTTTCTTGTGCAGCTCAATTTAGTATTGTGTACAAACCTGTATTCTTCAAAGGCTGTTCGGTTTTGTTAATCAGGCAACATAAATAGCTTCTTGTCATCTCTGCTCTTTTTTTCTTTTACTTTTTTTTTTTAAATGAAGCGTCTGTGGATAACACTGTGGTAATTCCATGAAATGAATAGGCACTCAAGAGTGACATAGCTCTCTAAGTGCCAGTGTGGAACTAAAGATTATGTACCTACCAGGGCAAGAAGCACTCCGTTGTTTAGTCTGAATGTCTGCCTGCCAGACACAACAAGACTGTGACCCACTGCATAAAACTGGGATCTTTTTAAGGATGCCCTGCATCTTGGTGACGCATCCAGTAGCTAAATGTATGTATCTTGGACCCCAGTGAAAGCTTGCACCCATGCCCTCTATTTAATAGCACCCTCCTTCTCTGCAGGGGAGGGCAGGCCAGTTGCACCCTTTGACTCCCTGGTAGTTGACCACTGCTCACATTAACCCAATTTTGTTTTCCTTATTGTTAGTTGTCATTTTCGGGTTCATGTTGTCTTTATTCTTTTTCACCAAAATGGTGAAGGCAATACTATATGTGCAAGGAAAGCTTAATAACTATGTAATAGCAATGTGGTAGGTTTTGAGAATATTTGGGGTTGTTTAACAAATCCTTACAGCAAGCAGTAGAGCACTAAGTGGCAAAAAATATTCCCTTTTGCTCATATATAATGCAAAATACATAGGGGCAAATTCACTAACAATCGTAGTTTCGCCAGGCGCAACTTCACCGCGCTTCGCCGCACTTCGCCACACTTCGCCAGGCGTAGTTTCGCCAGCGCTTTGCAAATTCACTAAAATCCGAAGTTGCGCACAGGGGTAGCGTAAGGTTGCGAAGTTGCGCTAGCGTTGATTCGCTAAGTAAAGCGAAGTTAGGCTAGCGAAGGCTAATTTGCATAGGGCGCCAAATTCAAATTTCAATGGAGGAATACGTATCAGCACTACAAATGCCTAGAAAACCTTCAATTCATCAAATAAAAATTTTATTTTGCCCTACACATGTGCCCACTGTCTAGGTAAGTTGCCATGAGTCAGGAAATGTAGGGGGGAAGGAGGGGAGCCCCAAAAAAAAAATTCGATCTTTTTCAGCCTATCACCCATAATGTAGAAAACACGCCAGCGTTTTTTGGGACTTAGAAAAAATTTTGACTTTTTTTTTAAACAATTCCTATCTACTCTATTGCGCTTCGCCTGGTCTGAGGTGGCGAAGGAAGTCTAGCGTAAAAGGTAGCGTTCAGTACACTGCGCGCGTTAGTGAATTTGCGTAGTTACGTCGCTAGCGAAACTTCGCCAGGCGTAAGGGTGCGAAGTAACACTAGCGAAACTACGCCAGCGTTCGTTAGTGAATTTGCACAGTAATGAAAATGACAAACGCTAGCGAAGTAACGCTAGCGTTCAGTGCTTCAGCGCTTAGTGAATTTGCCCCATAGTGATTTGTGCCTGATTCTTGCATTTTGACTTTGCATTAGGAATGCACTGAATCCACTATTTTGGATTTGGCCGAACCCCTGAATCCTTCATGAAAGATGCGTCCCAATACCAAACCAAATCCGAACCCTAAATTGATATGCATATCAGGGAGGGGGAGGGAAAAAAAACAGCACACGGCTAAAAAAAATTTTACTTACTTGTTTTGTGACAAAAATTCACATGATTTTAAGGATTTTGATTTGGTTTGGCCAGGTATGAAGATTCGGACTAATCCTGCTGAAAAAGGCAGAATCCTGGCCGAATACCGCACTGAATCCTTTATTCTGTGCATCCCTTCTTTACATGCTTTGTAAATGAGTCCTAAGTGTATTATGTTGTCACAAGTGTAATACTTGCATACATGACATCATTCCTTGTACTGTACATGTCTGTACTGTTTTCCATGCTTTTTCTTTAGGCCTCTTGCTCTGCTGCTCAGCTCAAGTTGGCCCACAGAGAAGCAGTTTATTTCAGATAAATATTGAAAAGCTCTGCGTCTCATCCTTTGATTTTGGAAAACAAAAGCGAGCTCCCTTGCTTGTGCAGTGGCAGGCTAGTACATTTCTCTGTGTCTCTCCATGGCATCATAAATTAGAATCATGGGGATTAAAGTGGCAGCTGCTCAGATGCTGCTGTGCTGTACCAGTTGAAACTCAGCATTCTCTAAATGAAGAGAGAGACCCACACAACTCTATTGGGGTAGCATACTCTCTAATAAATCTATTGAGTAATTCTTTCATTTGTATAACAAGCACTGAATTTCTCCTCTCTGTGTGAGCACAGGCTACTTGAAGAAACAATAAGCAGATACTCTTACTGGCTAATTTACAAACATAAGGGCTAACTTGCACAAGTGCAGTTGCTACTAGCAACCAGTTAAATCTTTTCTTTTTCATACAACTGCAACTGCAGTTTAACTCTTACATTTGTAACATTAATAGACATTTGGTTGGAAGTGGTTCATATCGGAGGTTAATGAGTTAATTAATGATTATTGACCTGGAACATATTATTTGTACAAAATTGTGCAAAACTATAAGTTCCATGCAAGATGTTGTTGCTTTGCAGAAAGATTTGACTAAATCAGGAGAGAACTCAGGAGAACTGGACAATCTACCAAAAGAGGTTCAGTCTTGATAAATGCAAGGTTATACATTTGGGTAAAAATTATAAATGCTTGTTTCTCTTTAACTGAGAAGGAGTTGAGTGTTTTTGTGGATAACAAGCTGTATCTTCTAAAGCGAACAAAGTGAATCTAGAGATCACTGGTAAGGCCTTAACTTGTATGCCGTAAAGCTTTGGCCCCAGTCCTTCATTGATAATGACATAACAAAAGAATTGCCCACACCTGCCCATGAAATAGCCTTTGAGTCAATTGTCCAATTGCTTTTGAGCCCCTGAAATGAAGTGATTGTGTTAAAAAAATGCTTTAGTTCCTCACATTTTTATGCAATCTTTTTGTTCAACCCTTTGAATTAAAGCTGAAAGTCTGCAGTTCAACAACTGAGTTGTTTCATTTAAAATTCATTGTGGTAATGTACAGAACCAAAATTAGAGAAACGTTGCGCCAGGCGCCAGGCGCAACTTCGCCGCACTCCGCCAGGCGAACTTTCGCCAGGGCTCCGCAAATTCACTAAAATCCGAAGTTGCGCACAGGGTAGCGTAAGGTTGCGAAGTTGCGCTAGCGTTGTTTCGCAATATAAAGCGAAGTTGCGCTAGCGAAGGCTAATTTGCATACGGCGCGAAATTCAAATTTCAATTGAGGAACACGTATCTGCACTACAAATGCCTAGAAAACCTTCAAATCAGCCAATAAAAATTTTATTTTGCCCTACACATGTGCCCACTGTCTAGGTAAGTTGCCATGAGTCAGGAAATGTAGGGGGGAGGAAGGGGAGCCCCAAAAAATTTTCGATCTTTTTCAGCCATCATGTAGAAAACACGCCAGCGTTTTTTGGGACTTAGAAAAAATTTTGACTTTTTTTGAAACAATCCCTATCTACTCTATTGCGCTTCGCCAGGTCTGAGGTGGCGAAGGAAGTCTAGCATAAAAGGTAGCGTTCGCTACACTGCGCAAGTTAGTGAATTTGCGTAGTTTCATCGCTAGCGAAGATTCGCCTGGCGTAAGGTTGCGAAGTAACACTAGCGAAACTACGCCAGCGTTCGTTAGTGAATTTGCGCAGTAGCGAAAATGCCAAACGCTAGCGAATTAACGCTAGCGTTCGGCGCTTCGCACGTTAGTGAATTTGCCCCGTTGTCCCTGCCCAAAGATTTATGGACCTAACTGTGTAACTCCTCAAAAAGGACCAGCAACACAAGGAATTTTTAATAACAAAAAAATATATATTATTGCATATGCAATCGACGTGGAATTTTGGTTCCTTGAGAAAGGTCTCAGTGTGGACGTAAACATCAAGGCGGCTGCACATGCAATAATATGTATATTTTTGTTTATGAAAATTCCCTGGGTTGTTGGTCTTTTTTGAGGATTTATTTTTCTTACCGTGCACCTGGGTGGTGATTGTAGATGGAGCGATGTCCATTGCAACAAACTGTGATAGTGGTCAATCGAATAAAATGGGCATATGATCCCATGGTCATTTGATAAATATACAATAAAAGAAAGGACCAGCGCCCCAATCTGTGTTCCACAGTGATTTATTTGATATTATGCAGAGTGATTTGGGTGTTTGTGGACTGTACAACTCTAGGCAGTATCCGGCAAAGAGAGCAAAGTTGAAAGAGATGAAAACTTAATTTTGCCTTCTTTTAGGTCTCTAGTAAAGCCTCACCTTGGTTATGCTGTTCAGTTCAGAAGGAAATTCATGAGCAGGAAAAGGTACAGAGATATGCAACTAAACTGGTAATGGGAATGGAACAGTTAAGACTATGAAAGTTGGGGTTTTCTTTATGCAAGGGACATAGAAGTTGTGACCGTTATCTTTTTATCAACTCAGATAGATATCTATCAGTTATCAGTTAGATATCTAACAATGTAAAGCTTCATGTCATGTCATGAGCAATTGATAAATATGCAAAGGAAGACCAGCACCACAAACTTTGTTGTACTGTGATCTATTTCATGTCAAACAAATTGTGGTCTTTTCGTCTTATATACAGTCTGTATATATATATATATATATATATATATATATATATATATATATATATATATATATATATATATATTCCTTAGATTTCTATCTCTAGGTATACTTTTATGGGGGGGGGGTCCTTTTTGCTTATGTACAAATCCATTCTAAGGTATTTTTTTAAATGTAAGAGTGTTTTCATTTTAATGGCATACAGTATGTACTTAGTTCTGAAAGTGTTATTTTGCAGACTTCCTTTTCAAACATACAGGGTTTATAGCACGTTACATTAGAATCAGCATGTGTTACGGCTTCAGTGGGGCCGAGGAAAGGCAATGTGCTAGGAGTAGAGTATATTCACTAAAGTGCAATAACCATTATTGCTAGTTTCTGGTTATTCCAGTGAATAGTTATAAGTAGGGAAATAACAGCTCTTGCATTTTAGTGAAAGTACTCTTTGTTCCATGCAGGAAGGGACAGAAAAGAGCTGTGCTTCTACCATTCAGAATCCTTTTAATTTTATCTGCACAGCACAAAATTCAGGCATGTATCTTTTCAAAGCTCTCTCTGGTCCCCAATTTAAAATGTTATACATCTACTGTATCTATCTTATGTGCAGCTTCTCATACAGGTATGGGACCTGTTATCCAGAATACTCTGTAATTTGGATCTTCATATTTTAAGTTTACTAGAAAATCATGTAAACATTAAATACACCTATTAAATAGGCTGGTTTTGCTTCCAATCAGGATTAATTATATCTTAGTTTGGATCAAGTACAAGGTACTGTTATATTATTGCAGAGAAAAAGCAAGCGATTTTTAAAAATTTGGATTATTTGGATAAAATGGACTTTCTGTAATTCAGAGCTTTCTGCATAATGGGTTTCCGGTAAACGGATCCCATTACTGTATACCTTTAGGACATTACAAGGAAACTGCACATCATAGGTTTTTCATGCTTTCTAATATGCTATGAATTCATATTGCATTTTCTCTAAATAGGGTTTTTGCATGAAGTGTTATAGCTACATTGCGCACTTAACTTTAGGCCATTACTGTACATCTACCTGTAACACCAAAAGCAAAAGAGCTTCATATACAGTACATTTAGCTATACTAAATGTGCTTTAATTTACTTCACAGAAAATATTTTTTTTCTAGGTATCCAAGCAGTCATGTTGAGTATCATACAGCTATAGAGCTCCCAAAGATAAACCCTATAGTTTACTATATTTAAGTTTATATTAAATATTTATAGTTTATTTAAATTAGTCCTTAAATACTGATAAGCAGAGGTCAAATGTCAATCGTGGTCTATATATACCAAAAGGAGGAAACAACTTTCTTATATAAGGAGATACAGTCTTCAAATGCTCATAATTACTTGTTAAAATATATATTTTCTTTACTAACATGCCCAAACTGATTAAATATTACTTGTAGGGAAAACACAGCAGGTTAGGAGTTATGTTAGATATGAGATAAGTATTTATGTAGGATACATTTTTTCTTAGTTTGGATCAAGTACAAGGCAAAAGCAAAATGAAATAATTTTTAATAATTTGAACAATTTGATTAAAATGGAGTCTATGGAAGATGGCTCCCCGTAATTCTGAGCTTTCTAGGTAAAAAGATTCTGGATAATGAATCCCATACCTGTAGTAGGTTTATAGTAGGTATATAAAGTTAGCAGTGAGGTAATCTTGCTTCCGCCTGTAGCGCTACTCAGCACTAATGTTTGAATATATATAGTGAGGTGAATTTCCATTCACTAATGGGCAGATTTATCAAGGGTCGAAGTGAAAATTTGAATTTCGAATTCAAATTTAGAGGTTTTTTTATGGCCAAAACTGTCAAATTCTACTAGGGAATAGTTAAAATTCAATTAGACTTTTTCAAAAAATTCTAATTCAATTTTCGATATTTATCATACACTGGCCTTTTAAGAACTCAAATTTGACTATTTGCCATGTAAAACCTGCGAATTGCTGATTTAACATATGGAAGATGTCCTGGGATCAGTTTGGAGTTGTTTGTAGCCTTCCTGACATTTTTTGCGCTTTAAAAAGATTTTTTTTTTTTTTTTTTTTTTTTAAAAACTCCCATGAACTCAATTCGACCATTGATAAATCTGCCCCTAATAGTATGTCTTTCCTTTCTCTAAACAGACTGTTTTTGACATTGTCAGGACTGACTAATAATCAGCTTTGTGCCCTCAGAAATCGGACTTGAGGGAACAGAGGAAATGCAAAGGTTGTACTGTGTTTTATGAGCACAAGTTATATTTATTATTCCAATCATTCTAAAATTTGACTTTATAAAGTCTTCTTTTACGCTCCCTTATTCATTTCCCCAGCTCCCACTTGCATTAAAGCAGCCATACCCGCCTCTGTGATTTTTATGATTTTGTAAGCTATCCATTTTTATAACGCAAAGCCGTTGCTGAAATACACCTGGCATTTATTTCATCATTGGGATACTGTCAGAAGCAAAGCATAAGAATCAATAAAATTCAATTCTGTTGTCAGTGGAACAGATCTGTCTTATTGTGAGACTGTCACATTTAAGGCTAGTTAATTATAGGCAGGATAATCATTAAGTTATAGTTCCAGGAAAGGCAAACCCTCAGACCAGAAGCTTGTATAAATGTCATTGACAAACAGAATGTTTAGTTTAGAAGTACCTTGCCTCCTCCCTGCAGGCTTAGCTGGTTAACTAGTATAGTGTACTGTAGGGGCTGTCCAGTCCAGTAGTGCAGGTAAGAAACTACCAGATGAAACCTAATGCAAAACTATACTGCACTGTGGCATACATCTCTGTAATCTGAATCACAATCTCCAGTCTTCTGAACTAATATTTTTTAAACAACAGTAAAGCATAGTGATTTGCTTCTCCGAATTAAAAGGCTGCATTATGACATTCACCGGCCTATGGGGTCCGTTTACTAAAGTGCGGTAAATCTGACTTTAAGTTTCCGCATGTTATTGCTGAGAATATTTTTACGCCAGAATATTCGCAGCGACTAAGTTTACTAAACAGCGATGCGCTCAGAAGTCATTGCGATCAATTGCGGTAACTACGTTTAGGAACCAGCTTACGTTAGCGGTAATTTTAGCGAGTTGTTTTATGGCGGTTATTATGGCAAATTTTTACTGTGACATTTATGGCCAGAAATGCATCTTCAAAACTTATAAACTTTATTGACTGATGATTATACCATCCAACAACATTACCAGCGTAACACCAACCAAACATGTCTGCATCATATAAATCCTTCTGCCAATAGAATCATATGAACAAGAAATCATACCAGTCAATCTCTTTGCTTCATAGAAATGCACAGTTTAATGTAGCCAATCACAATGAAACCAAAAAAGTGTAGAAGCTGACGAATCCTTGGACTGTGATGCCCGCTGCCAATAATACGCCTCTGAGCTGAAATTGCTGCAGATAGAAGCAGAAGCCAAAACATCTTGTCAGCAATAGCTACAGATCTCTCTCCTGTCAGCAAAGAATTATGGGTAAAAAAAAACATTATTATGGGATATTTCCTGCCCCTTGAGTATTTTCTGGCGAAAAAAATACTTTTACGCCACTACATAGGTGGCGGTAGAAGTTTGCGAATATTCTGGCATTAATTTTGTCTATAGCACATTTCGCTGTTTAGTCAACCAAGCGTTAATGTGTACGTAGCGTTATTTTCAGCGAATGCGATAACTGGCGAACAATTATTCTTGCGCAAGAAAATGCGAAAATTTAAATTTACCGCAGGTTAGTAAACTGGCGATAACATATTTGCCGAAAATTCTGTCTATAAATTGTGCGAATATTTTTAACGCACTTTAGTAAACGGACCCCTAAGTACAAGTTTCCACAAGATGAGAGAACTAAAGCTAAATGAAATATCAGTAAACCGGGGAAATCAAATCTTCCTGCATTTTCTGCCACCAAGGTCAGTGTTCCAATAGAGTTCACTGAATGTTACAAATGTTAAGAACATACTCAGTGGAATAAAAGCAAGTACGGTAAGTTTTCGTTGTAAAATAAATATACTGCAACTTGTCCTTACTCAAAGTGCATATTAACTTTATGATTTGTATAATGTTCCATTATCAGCGGTGTCATGCTTATGGTATAAACCAGTAAACCACAAAATGGTGCTCCTTAGGTTGTTCAATGTGGAGCAGAAGATATACAAACAATACATACTAATACAGAATACTATAATAAGAACATGGCTAGGTGTAAGTGTAGAAGGCGAAAGCAATATAAATATAAGAATGGGTATCCAAGGTAAAGAAATATAGAGGTTTATTGAAAAGGTTGCCTTTTAGGAACAAGGAATAATGTGGTTCTGCAGTTGGCCATAGCAACCAATCAAATGGTTTCTTTTATTTTCTAACTCTGATTAAAAATGCTATGCTAATCGGTTGCCAATTACCAACTATGTTAATCAATCAACCCCAAGCATCAGTGTACTGGAACTGTTACCTCCGAATATTCCCAACCAGTGAACACTTTAGATCACATCCCTAGTGCAACCTCCACATGAGTAATTACGCTCAAAAACATGGGGCACATTTACTCGTGGGCGAAAATGAGTTCAGACACTAATTTACTAAAATGCACAGTTTTGTCCTGGGCAAAATACGAATTTTAATAAATTTGCAGCGTAACATCCATTCGCCAGAGTGAAAAGAGTGTGAATCACCGATAGCGTGTATCTCCTTCGCTAGCAAAGTGATGCCTGTGCCCGTTCATAAATCGGCTAAGTCCTTGAAAGTGATAACGCTGGTGAATTAACGCTAGTGTTGGCCACTACGCCCTTGAGTAAATCTGCCCCTATGCCTTTTTTGTTCCTCGACTAAGGACTATCCAGTGCATAGAGGAACCATTAGGAAGTATGGATGTTAACTAGCTTCTATCAAGTACAAGCTAGTGTTTTATTATTACAGAGAGAACGGAAATCGTTTTTTTTTTTTTAAAAAATTTGAATTAATTGATTAAAATGGAGTCTGTGGGAGATGGCCTTCCTGTATTTGGAGCATTCTGGATAACCGATCCTATAAGTGTACATGTGTATCTGTATATCTGAATTGACAGAGGAGAAAGGAGTTCAGTTTGTAAATAAATACCTTGGCGCTGCACTGTGGCACCTTTAAAAAATGATACACGCATTATACTTCAACCAGAGGATGCAAAATCATTTTTAATTCAACAGATGGCTGAATTCTCTAGGTATCAAACACTGTACCCATTCATTGGCTCTCACTAGTCAAGAAGAGAAAATTGAGGTTGAAAAGGTGCCCTCTTAAAAATCAAGCATACGTCTCTGTTCAGAAAGACACCGCCATTGCTGGCAGGTTTTTTTTGTAAGGCACAAAATGCTGCAACTATTAAAATGTGGCATAACAGGTATTATCCTCTTTATTTGTACTATTAGAACTATGTGATGCAGTGTTGCAATACAGGTGCAACAACTTTCTTTCCAACACCTAGCCTGCTGACTTTTGACGCAGTTGTACATAGGAATCGTGTTTTCTGAGCTGACTAATCAGACACATTACCAGCACAGGGATCCCAACTTCATTAATTAGAAAACAGAACAGAGCAGCATATAGAGTTTGATGTTGCAGATACAAAGATGTGGAGACTTTTCACACACAAACAGTGTTGTGTCTGCTTACATAACAATTACACTTGCAAAGTCATATATTAGCCTTCCTGTAACTGTAAGAAAGGGCTAATTTCAGTATTACCAACACAAACACTCCCAGGTAGGAAATTAGAGCCTTGGGTCATAGACAGATGTACTTTCCTTAGCACGTGTTCTTCATTATTTAAACAGAAACTCAGAAACTACTGAAGCAAGAATGTAATATGTTTATGTATGTATTTGTTAGTGTGTGTTTGTCTGTATATATATATATATATATATATATATATATATATATATATATAAATTTGGTAGGGCCTTTTGATCCCTATTTTTAGCTTGCAATAAAGTACCTTTTCCTCTTCAAGTGGAGTGCCGTCCATTTCCTTTGGCATAGTTTATATATATATATATATATATATATATATACAAACCAAAAAAGGATCAGCACTCACAGGGCTTAAAAATAAAATAAAATGTTTTTATTAAAGAGCTATGGACTGACGTTTCGGCTCTTCCAGAGCCTTTCTCAAAGTAGCCAAACAAACAGTGAAGGAAGCTTAAATACATGTACTGGCGGGAAAACACAGCAATGACTACGTACATACATCGTCATAAACTAAGCGACTCAAACTGTTGCAGTCTTACACTCCAGAAATAGTTAAAACTTACCCATAAATACATAAAGTAATAAATTTTTACATGTATCCTAATAACTGGTAGGAATAAAAACAAACCAAAATGTAACTTTCTAATCACTAGTAGTAAGTAATATTGTATCATTCTCGTAAAGATCACTTCATGTTGCTAAACTCTGTGACCTATGTTACAAAATGTTAAAAGATTAGAAAAAAGATCTAATAAATGGCTCATGGGTATTCATCTCAAGGTCCTAGATCTCTCTATTATTGTCCCACTGCACTATGCTTATCCACATCCCCTTTGCACGTCAATACTGCCAAACTATATCTTTTCTCTACTAATATCGTTATTTTTATTATTATTATTCTTTAGCTTTATAACTCATACTCCACTATCAGATAATCAGTTTCAATGTTTAAATAGTGTTAGACCACTAAAAGCCTGCATATATATATATATATACACATATATATATATATATACACATATATATATATATATATATATATATATATATATATATCCATTGAAGTATTAAACTACAGTTGCAAGCTTCTTAGTATTTAACTGAACATGAAATTGATCTAAAAGCCTCGGGTCCTTTATGGACAACATATGAGCCTATTTCAAAACAGTTATTATAAAGTCTCTGCTAATTGAAATGCCGGGATCCACTTTAGTCATTTTGAATAACTCTGGCATCCTTGCTTCTCCGGGCAATTATAAAAGAAATATGCCTAAGGAAAGGCAAAGAATCATGTTCCCTGGAAGACTAGCTGATGCATGGGAATTCACTAATTTGTGCAAATGTATATCATGGGGAAACCTGTAAGGCAGTTTGAAGACTGGCTATAGCGACAGCCGTGAGTCCTAATGGGTATACTCCACTTTTTGTAAAACAGTGACAGTGTTGCCTGTATACAGTAATGTGTTGCTATAATGTATTTGCTTGTTATGCTGTTATAGCCAGGCATTACTGTGTATCCCTCCTTGGCTCAGTCTATTCTAGTTAGATTTTTCATTGTTGAAATGTAAATTCTGGTCTACAGGATAATCTTCAGTGGGGTACACTGTCCAATCATTAATGAGGATGCCAAAGTTAAGTTCCATACAACAAAAATAGTCTAGTGTTACAGTTAAACATAATGGACTCATGAACTGTACCCATGCTCTCCATATTTCTACAACTGTGTAATTCCCCCCCCCCTTTCGCATTTAACTCTCTGCAGTCATAAATTTCTTGCACCATTGTCATAATAAAGATTCAATTTTTTTTTATTCAAAATAATAAGTCCCCAATCTTCTTGCTTGGCTCTTGGCCTATTTTGCTTTGTAGGTAGTTGCCCAAACAAAATTGAATTATAAATCATAACATAAATAGCAAGCCCTGATTTTATGAGCCTCTGGTTATTAACTAAAAGGGACAGCAATGGAACTGCAGGCCTGTAGGGCAAGATTCCTTTGGGCTTTCTTATTTCTACATGTCATTATCACTTATGGTCACATCTCACAGCTGCCACTGTTGCTTTCAGGCATGTAACCACAGAGAAAGCAGACCCTGATATCTTAAGTTTGGGGCATAAGATGTCCTACAAATATTTTGTTGTGGGATTCACTAATGTCTGGTGACACCACTGAGTACTGTTGTACTGCTGGTAGAGGCTGAGACTGCTGGAGGGAATGATGTTAGAGAATAGATAGATGATAGATAGATAGATAGATAGATAGATAGATAGATAGATAGATAGATAGATAGTAAATAGATAGATAGTAAATTGATAGATATATAGGTAGTAAACAAATAAATATGCAAAATATAAAATACCTTGGCTTGTTTATATGACATATGTACAGTATGTAAATAAGGGGTTGAAAAAGGCACAGTGAGTTAAAGTGAGTTGCTTAGGACACTAACCCTGCCTTTTTTCATTCCTTTTTTATTGTCCAGTCTGCATTCATGCAATAAATGTTTTTTTCAAATATACAACATGCTGCTCTGCCCATTGTCAGAGACTAGGGGAAGCTTAGCAAGTTCATAACAATAATATGGTGGTGAGATGTGATCCAGAATGAATCCTCTTATGTTTGTCCCTCATTAAATCTTTGAGTATAAACTCTTTAAATACAACAGATGGTTATTTGCTGCATTAACATAGCTCATTAATTCCAGCTACTCCCTAGCTACCAGTAGGGAGTGGAACTGCGTTCAAGTCAGCCTGATTCATCCTGGCACTTGCTTTTGAACATCTAAGCCGAAGATGACCAAACACAACAAGAGGACTGAGAGTTTAATCCTTTCTCTAACCATCACCTCCTAATGTGCATCTTATTTGGTCATCAGCGTAAAAATGTAGATTTATTCTATCAGCCTCTGGTCTCTCCACTTCTCTTTTATTTCTTTGGCTCGTTATACATTAAGCTGGTTTTTTTTTTTTTTGCCAAGGGTTAAATATAAACTCAGATATACTGTAGATTGTTGTAACAGAAATGAAACAGCACATCTACATTCTGGCTAGGCAAAATCATCAAACGGTGACATTAATATTATCTGTTATTTACAGTATATAGTGCCAACACATTTCCATAGTGCTTTACAGAGATTCAGTCCCTGCCCCAGCAGAGCTAACAATCTAAGGTCCCTATCACATTTGCACACACACTATGGTCATTTTAGTGAGATGCCAACTAACCTGCATCAATGATTTTGGAATGTGGGAGGTAACTCAGACATAGGGAAACAATACCCAAGCTAAAATTGAACTTAGTATCCCATCACTGCAAAGATGATGCAGCAGACAGCATTTGTCTGAATCCTGTATGCTCTTAATTAATTATCATAATTGCCACCATGCAGGATTTAGACAAAGTAGTGTAATACAGGTTTGAGATCCATTATCCAGAAAGCTCTGATTTATGGGAATACCATTTTCCATCGTCTCTTTCAAAAAATATAAATCAAATATTTCCTTTTTCCCTGTAATAAGAAGACAGTAGCTTGTAACCAATCCCTACATTAAAAACAGTAACTAATAATTATATTGGAGATAACAATATAATTATACAACATATAATTGATCCTTAATTGTATTGGCTTTAGTTAATGTTTTAAAGGGGACCTGCCACCCAAAAAAATGATTCCAAATCCTAATTTATCATGTTAGTCAAGCAAAATGAACTTTAATTACACTTTACAACAGTTATGAGAGCAGTGACATCTAGTAAGTGCTGAATGGAAAGTGAATGTGATTCCGATGTTCACCGTCACCCTTTTGGGGCCCCGGGCTTTCTGCTGCGGAACCAACAGGGAGTGCGTGAAATGGTAAAAGTCCGAAAAAATCGAGGTACCGGCAAGGATTAGGCAAAAACGTATTTGAAGATCAGGCAAAAGGGTCAAGGCAGCGGCAGGAATCAAAGGCAATAGTCAGGCAGGAGTAAATAACCAGGAATTCAAACACAAAATAAACACTTCGACAGGAACTGTAAACAGAAGCCAACTTGGGCACTTTCAAAATGGAGACTTGGCTTTTTAAAAGAGATTTGGTGCCAAAAATCCACGGCAATTGGTGACGTCATGACGCTCGGTGTCAAAACATGAGCGTCCTGATGCTCAGCGTCAATGACTCTGGCGTTCATTCAAAGCTCGTGACGTCAGCACCAGGCGTCTGTGCCCCTTCAGACAAGCAGAGACGCACCAGGGTGCAAGAACACCGGAGGATCTCCGGCTCGTCTTACAATGAGTTTACAACAGTTATGAATGCTTAAATAAAAAAAAAAGAATTTGTATTTCATGTTTAATTTGAAAAATACTTTTATTATACAGCTTTTTATGTCTGGATGACAGGTCCACTTTAAATGATTTTAGTAGATTTAAGATGTGGAGATGCAAATCACAGAATAACCCCTTATAGAAAACTAAAGGATACTGGAATGCAGCTTCAATATTTCGGCTCTAGCACTTATTCCTTAATGTTGAGTGCATTACTTTGTGAAAGTGAACACTCAATGCTTGCTTGTACATGAATTATACTGCATGTACCTCTCTTTGCTCTGCATTGCAGAGATAGAAAGTCTGCAGCTCATCAGCAATTGACAACACCTACCTCCAGCATCTGTGGTTGAAGTTCTTTGGTGGTGTAGTTCAGCAGCATCTGACAATGACTAGCTGGATATTGCTGTACTGTATGTAGCATATTTCTGTAATACTAATCCTTTTGTATTACAAGGTCAATGAGAATGCCTTTATTAACTTAGATATGTTTTTTTCTCTCCTTTAACAGCACTTTTACCCTATTTAAATGCAAGTATGTCTTCCTTCATTGACTTTACAATAGTTTTAGTGGTGGTAGTTGGTCTGTGTAGTTCTTTCTGCTAGACTAGAATACATACAATTAGAAGATTCTCGTTTTTTGTTTCTACTGTTGTCTATTGTTAGTTTGGTTCCTCTCTTTCCATGTGTAGTTTGCATGCAGACTATGGATATAATACCTGAAATCTCTATACCATTCATGATACACACATACCTGACCTGAATTGTATGGGCCAGAGTATTTACTAATAGGTGTCATTCTACGTAGCTATTGCATGGATTATTATAAATTAAAAGGGAAAAAATATGTTTATCAATAGGTTATTATACTTCTATTGGGCAACCAGCCAGTGTTTTTCTAGTTCAAGATTTCTAATTCCTGTACTTTTTGCAGTATTTGGGGTGCCTGGCCAAACCACATCCAATTACTTGAAGTCAAGTAAAATTGTTCTTAGATGATATTAATTTTATTCAGCTTTGAGCCAAATCTGTTGTAGAAGCTTCAGTGTTTGGCAGAATTCATATTATGGATTTGGTGCATTTTCCATAAATTCAAAGAAATAGCAACTGTAGTATTAAATAAATACATGATCATTTGTAGCTTAAAGGGGTTGTTCAGCTTTAAATTTATTTACTTTTTATTCAGCTATTTCAGCAATCCAGTTGTTAGGGTTCAAATTACCCTAGCAACTATGCATTATGAATAAGAGACTGGAATATGAATAGGAGAGGCCTAAATAGAAACATGAGTAATAAGAAGTAACAATACATGTGTAGCCTTACAGAGCTTTTATTTTTAGATGAGGTCAGTGACTACCATTTAAAAGCTGGGAACAGTCAGAAGATAAAAGCAAATCATTCAAAAGCTATTAAAAAGAAAAGACGAAGGCCAGTTGAAATTAGCCATTTTATAGCAAGCTAAAAGTTATCGTAAGGTGAACTACACTTATTACTAATTATGGATGCCTCAGTGTGGGATAAAAATACGGCAGATTCCCTCTAATTCATATATGTACCCATGCCTTCATACACCAAATATTACGAAAGGAATAGATGTAATACACAACAATAAGCACTATTTAGAAAACAAAAGTTTATTTTCCCTTTTATTTCCTCTTTTATATTCACAATTACAAGAGAACTGTATGTAACACTGTTGGTGGAACAAAAAGAAAAGAAACCTTGTTGTGCATCTGTGAATCAAAGGGCTTGAAATGTATATTTCTACCAATGAGGATATTAATCTTTACCGCATCAAAGACAAACAAATGAACGGCGCAGAGCTGCTTTCTGATCCTGAATTGTAATTCAAACATATTGCTCTAAGTGTCATCTATGGGAGCAATCCAACACAACCCAGCAACCAGTCTCGGAAATGTCATAGAGCCTTAGTGAAAAAACAGTTGTGTGTTTAGCTCAAGGGGATCTTATAGTATCTAATTCAATGGAAATGCAGTTGTTATTCTCTCACCCATAATATAGGTTGATCACGCCTCACTGTGTAAATTTCAGACAGTTTCCAGAATTTTTAATCCAAACCAAGGCTATTCATTGTTTCTTGAATTATCTCTTTGTGCTGGTGCCGTTTCTCTAAAAAATATGTATGGCACTGTTCAGTACAATTTTGGGTTTTGTTTTCTTTTTCTTTTTTTTTTTTCTAAATTCTTTTCCTGCAACAAAGAAACAGAATGAGAAATGAAGCCAGCCTCTGCTTATTTTCCAGCAGTTCCATTCACCTAGATTAGTGTTCAAGGAATGACATTCTCTGCAGCTGCTTCCATTTATTCAGGATGTGGAACGACTCCAGTTTCTAGCTACTGTTTGCCTTATTTATACATTTTTGTTTCACTCATCCAAATTAATGTCCTTCACCTGGAAACAGTCAAATGTAAAACAGTTTGTTACATACTTCCTCCTATATTAACTTCCCTTGACAAAATAATTGTCATTTTGTATTTCTGTATATCTCCCTGCCCCTCCCTCCCTCCCTCTCTCTCTCTATATATATATTATTTACATAATTAAATCAACATTCCTTAATTCTACTTCTCGTTTTTTTCTGATCAAGCTCTAAAAGGGGAGCACTTGAATTTTTAGAGGAAAAGGTGTATTAGGGCTAGGTCTAAATTTAACTGCACTTACCTGTAAAACTGACAGAATAATGGAATCCTAAATCCAGACAGAGCAGAGATTTAGGTTGTCAACTTAGTGATTTCCCAGATTTTTTTTATAATTCACTGGAATGTATGTACAGCCATTTTTACCCTCAAAATGCTGTGATAGGTTAAAAAAATGCAAGCGCCTGGGAATAAGAGCTGAGAACCATTCTATAGTATTTTTGCTTCTCTTTCTGGACAGGTTTTCCTGCAGCAGCAGCCTATGGACCAGTAGCAGCAGCAGCTGTGGCAGCAGCTAGAGGATCAGGTAGGAGGGGTTGGGAAGCAATTGGGTGACATATCCACTATATGTAGGGAAACTTTGTGGCAGGTATGGAAAAAGGTAGATACTGCTTCTGTGGAGTATCCTCTGAGTAGTATTTTTTAATGCTCTTGGAAAATCTCCAATCTGTTAAGATTTAACTTGAGCACAGTGAAAATCTCCAGAATACCAAATAACCTTTGTTTTATCATTAGACCAATAGCATCATTAGTGCTCACTGTGCTGGCGAGCAACTCTGTCAGCTTACCTTGTAAAATCTCCCCCGTGTAATGAAGACATCAATACATATTTCACTTTTGAAACTTTGCCGATGCTTTAATAGCTTTTCCGGTAATCAAGACAAACGGGTCTCCTCTTCTTTCCTTTGTATTGTTCATTCCTGTGTCAGTTCTCAGTCCTTTAATAAATGCAATTATTGTGTTTACACGTTAGCTGTGCTCCTAACCAACTTTGCTTGTCTGACTTTTAAAACCTCAATGTAGGTAAGACCTTTCATCATAGCTGCTTCAATTGTCCCCTTGATAATAAGCCCTTTAAGTCAATCTATAGCTGCCCTACGACTCTGCCATTTCTTGCTGACCAGATTTACTAATCACCTTGTCAGGAGATTGTTTTAAATATTTAGGAGTTTTTGTTTTGTTTTTAGAACAAAATATAAATGGCAGAAGAACAGATTAGTATGCTGCTGCCATAGTCTGTTGAAATCAATTCCTTGAGAAGACTTTAGTCTTAATAACCTCACCAGTAAAGTTTTGTGCTCATCAGGAACTTTTAATTAGGGATGCACCTAATCCAGGATTTGCTTGGGAATTTGGCTCTGTTTCAAGGATTTGGATTAAGCAGAGTCTTAATTGTTTAAGAACCGAACCCTTAGGGGCAGATTTATCAAGGGTCGAATTTCGAAGTGGGAAAAAACTTCGAAATTCGACCATCGAATTGGATTACTTCGAATGTCGAAGTCAAAGTTTTTTGTTATTGAATTTGGCCGTTTTCGGTCGATCGAAAATCGTTCGATCATACGATGAAATTCTTCGACTTCTAAAGACTTAGCCAAATGTTGGCTATGGGTTCTAGGAGGTCCCCATAGGCTAGCATAGCAATTCGGCAGGTTTAAGATGGCGAAGTGTCGAAGTCAAACTTTTTTAAAGAGTCAGTACTTCGATTTTCGAAGTCAAACTTTTTTACTTTGAATCAAAGTCGAATTTAGGCCTATTTGATGGTCGAAGTACCCAAAAATTAGTTCGAAATTCGAACTTTTTAAATTCGGAAATTCACTTCGACCCTTAGTAAATCTGCCCCTTAAAGTCATGTGACTTTACAACTCTGGACAATTAAGCGTGGCAATTGTTTGTTTACAGCTTACAAATTCTCAAAATATTTATCAAAATAAAAATCTTCTGTAGAAGGTTCAGTATACGGCCAAAATGTAAAAATTCTGGATTCAGTGGATCCTTACTTTAATGTAGTCGGCAGGCTTGAGAACAATGTTAAGAATATGCTATTGCATAAGCACTTCCGTGCTCTTATTGGATAAGAAGACAGAAGAGAAATATTTTACAAGAAATCCGTTCCATGCAAACTGGCACTGCTTGCAGGCTACAAAGGATTCCAGTTTAGGTCACCTTTGGAATGTGGGGGTTTATGCACAAATAAGCATTATTTTAACAAAGGTGTGAACTGGTTTGCATCTATTCTTTTTGCTTTTTGCATTATAAGGTTAAACGTAGGAGACCCCCAATTGCACCAGTTTGTGCATACTCCGCTTAATATCTGCATACTTCTGTGTTGTGGGTTATTTACTTACCTTCATGGAGCCACATTCAACTAAACAGTTGCCAGTTGAATATATCTGCCGAACTTCCACTCAGCCGGGTCTAAGAAGAATGTGCACCTCCTGCCCAGTTAACCATTGTATTCTCTGCATTGTCATTTAGTGATCTTGTGAAATTGCTGTTGCAACATTTTTTTCTTATTATTTTCTTGTTTTATTTCTCTCTCCTTGAAATGACAACATTTTTTTCCATATTTGGCGCCAGCCCTTGGGGTTTGGCAGGTACAAAGAGCAGCAGGGTGTTTCAATGCACATCAAAAGAGTCATTAATCCAGTTTCACTCCAGTCTTCCTGTTACTTCACAACAGTCATTATCACAAACATAAAAAAGGAAAGCTATTATATTTCTATTTCCTGAACATCCTAACAAACTAGCCTTTTTCCAAAATATCCACCCCTCTGTATAATGAGGTGCCTTTTTCCAAAGTCTAGATGTAGCATATGCTTCCAAATCTTGCTTTACCTTCTGACTCCCTTGTGCCGCACTTTGTACTTGCTGGCCTGTGTATCTAAATAATACTGAGCCTACTAAGCTTGATAGTGAGTGTGAGCAGTTACGTTTTGTTGTTTTTTTTTTCTTCTTGCTTGGTTGAGGCTGCTGTTAGAATGAGTGTTTCTGAGGCAGTGTGTCCAGCCTCTCTTACACTCGGACCTGCACACCTCCTCTCAGACATTCTTCTGAGCACTTTCAGCAGGAAGGTTTGTGCACACTATTCATTAACCCTCTCTCCATGTCCAGCTTCCTGTTAGTACCAGCCGGTTGCATGTTTTGCTTGTGCAAACAAAACAGCTCTATAAATGGTGTATATTGACTCTTTGGGCAACATACTTTTAATTTTTTTTATGTTCATCCACTGTTTTTTTTCCCTCTGTGTCGAATTGGTCTCCCTTATTGATATCAGTAGTTAAAAAAAAAACTGAATAGTAGAAGTAGAAAAACTGTAGATGTAGGAAATACATTGCTTAGTTGGTGTTCCAAGCAACGAAGCCTTGATATAATGTTGTTACAAAGAAGTATTGAACCACAGAGTGTTGGTTCGACCCATGAAGTACATTTGTCAGCGATTTAGCAGGACAAATGAAGTATAATTGCAGCGTATTCATCAACTTGCCAATAACTCCGATTTTAGCACTCTGTGCAATGACTAAAACATGACCGCTGGTAACATTTCAGTGCTGGTGCGGCTCATTTTTCAAAGCCAGATCATGCTGTAGTTTGGTTTATATTTCTTTACTAACCTTGTTATCCGTTAGCATAGTTAACCCAACAAGCTAATAGTACATTAGTAACATTGACATTAGCACTTTTTTTCTCTTGGCTGGTGTTTTTCTGTTTTTTTTTAAAATTCCCTATCAAATGATAAAATGGTCGATTGCTTGTATGTGGTTCTTTCCTTGGCTACATGTTTTAGCATATTCCAATAAATTACCAAAAATAGCTGCATTTTATAATTTGTATGGATATCAATGTAACCACAGTTGGTGTCCACAGTTTGAACTGGTTTTTTTTGACTGTCACTTCCAGAATCTCAAATTTTAAGGAACACATGCCCAATGGGATCTTTCCATGAGCAAAGTAATCAAGAGATGTTTTTTTGCTGAAGAAGGATTTTTAGGGCCAATTTACTGATTTGTAATTAAACCAGCCATAAGGGAATACTTCAATTTCATGTTTTCATCTCAGTGGAGAAGCAAACTGGATTTCATATACATTGTAAAATGATGTTTTCAAGGCAAAGGTATCTGATCATTGTTTTGCCATATCTTGTTTGCTGTATCTTGTTTTTCGTCCCAAAGTAGAAATTCTCATACATTTTTCTTTGCTAAGAAATGTTATATCCTTAAAAACAAATGTGTATCTTGGGCTTCAAGAGGTGTCAGTGCAACAATTTCATATACTGTAACTGTGTCATGATTAGGTTATGGTTGGGCCCTGTATTGTGTGTCCACCACTCTCTATGAATATATATCCTATATTATCCTTCATTCTCCACATTTAAAAATTAGCATTTTAATTGTCGTCTTTAAATAAACAACGAGGATTCATCACTGTTCATTTAACTTAGCGGAATAGAAATCCTTCAGCTGTCAGTTTGGGAAAAACAATGCAGGTTTTTACATGAGTTTTCAAACTCATGAAAGCTTTTATACCTGTTTTTTTACTCTCAGCCACAGTATGTCAAAATATCATTACATAGCCTTATAACTACACAGGATGAAATTTTATTTAAAATGTCCTTTTTTTGCACACTAGTAACTATAAAAAAATGAAGGTCTGGGATTCTCAGTTTTTGTCAAATATTGCAGTATATTTTTAAAGGGCCATCATTAGTCATATCTGCGGCAAACTAGAAGAACAACTTTTTAAAAGCTCAAATTATTCAGAACAATTTAATAAACATATAAACAAGTTAAGACCATTTAACTAAGAGAATGGGTCGGAAATACTATTGCTAGTCATTCACATTTTATTTTGGGTTGTAGTTCATCAATTATTGTTCATTCTTACAAAAGCCCTGTAGTAAGGGGTTTTTTTTAATGTTTGAGTTGTGTTTTTTCCACCAAAACTTAATTTTTCGGGTTAAAAAAACACTAACATTTTTTTTTTTTTTAAATAAAAAACCTCGAATTATTCTAGATTTATTATGCCCTGACCCTGGATATAGCTTGAATCCGAAAATACACCATCTAAAACCTGTTGAGGTCATGTAGGAGTCAATGGCAGTTGTCCCTTGAACCATTTGAAGATGTTAATGGCCTTCATGATGTTCGAGTTTTTTCGTAGGGTTTTGCACTTAAAACTAGAATAATTCAAACAATTCAAGGTTTTTCCTGCTAAAAACTCAATTAATTCAAGTTTTCGGGGTTCACAACTCAAACCTGCAGAATCAAGTTTTTTACATTTGCGTTTTTTTCTTAAATAAGAGACCATTAGTGTTTTTGAGTTCATTCAAGGTATAAAAACTCTAACATTCGAACTATGATAAATAACCCCCTAAGTGTTACAAGTGGCCACACAGGCCAGTTTCCTTGTTATGTGAGTAGACGTGAGATTAAGCCATACATTTTAATGAACAAACGGAACTGACTTAGGGCTCTTACAGACGAGCGTTTTTACCTGCGCTCCCCTGCGTTCCGTTTTTCTACGTTCAGCAGCAGGGGAGCGCAGGAATAGACGCATTACATTTTTTCCAATGGGGCTGTACTCACACAGACGCGTGTAGGCGCCGAACGCAGGTTAAGACGCAACATGCTGCATTTTTCCTGCGTTCGGCGCCTACACGCGCCTGTGTGAGTACAGCCCCATTTTAAAAAATGTAATGCGTCTATTCATGCGCTCCCCTGTGGCTGAACGCAGAAAAACGGAACGCAGGGGAGCGCAGGTAAAAACGCTCATCTGTAAGAGCCCTTACTGCTTGGCTGATGGAATGAGTTGACCTCAAAAGATGCAGAAGGAATTAGTCTATCACTTCTGTTTGTGCAAGCAAAACAGATTTTCAGCCCAGACAGGCCAGGTGAAGTCCTATTGGATTACAAGTTTGTCAATCAAAACTGACTCATGTCTAAGCAATGCTTGACTCCAGTGGGCCACCCTAAATTTATGGGGCATCTCTCGGACCATGCTGGTGCATTTTAAAGTAAAATTACATGACATTATTTGCCTTTAGGGCAGTCTTACATAGGGGATGGATTTCAGAGCAAAAAAGTCAAATGATGCATTTTCGCTGTAAAATCTACCCAGTGTGCACTTACTGACTGATGCCATGTCTATCTGTTCATTCTCAAGATGTGGTGAATGGGAGAGGATCGACATTCTCTGTTAGTGTATCTAGTACAGCAGAGATAATGCCTTTTGGACACTGCCCCTTTTCAGATAGTTAGTTCCCCATCCTACCCTTGTCTGTCTTAGAAACCTGATTAAATACTGCAGAACCCCCCATTTTCAGGGGACCAGAGAATAATGTTTTAAAATCCAGGAAAATTTAAAATCAGGGAAATGCATTATGCACAATATATAGGCGGGACCACAAAACAACAATGTAAAATGAGGGAAACTTAAAATCAGGGGATGTAAAATGGGGGTTCTACTATAGAATAAGGCTGCTACCAGTGGAATAGTCCCTGACCTAAATATCACCATTGAACTGACTTGTAAAGTCTGTGCATATTTTCTGTTTAGCAGAGTGAGAGAGACATTATCAAGCCCCAGAGCCTCTCCATTCCCTTTCATACTTGTCACAATTATTGTAACCTGTTGGATACATGCGGCTTTATTTCTATCCATTCAAAGTGACTGCGCACTACAGGTTTTCCATTAAGTTAGCTAGATTCTGTTTCTTGTGCCGTCAGTCAAAACAGAAAACCTGTGGAGCGGCTCTTAAGGTCTTTATTTTAATACATCTCTATTGGCATAAATTCTGTGATTAGATACACTTTTGTAATTTTCAAACATTCTTTATTCTTTTTAAGTCTTAACTCTGTAGGCATTACAAACAGAACAATCATTGCTGTTTAATACCGAGATATCAAAAACAGCAGAGAACAGTACTTTAGTGCTTCTTCAAAAGAAATGCCTTGTGGGAAAGGATCTAGAAGGGATTTTTCTTTCCGTGTTGTTGAGCAAGTTGGGTCATAGAGGGACGCTCACCATTTATTTCATCCAGTGTGTGGGTTAAGTTGTGCTTTAAGAAAAGAAACAAACAAAAGACTGTTTATATCAGAACATAGAGACGCCAAGCCATAGAATCTCTAGATACTTGGTAGAAAAGGGGACATCAGGTGATAAAGCGTTAGTGGACTATATGAGTGTGTCTTGTGGGATTAAAATATACTATATAGCCAAAAACATTATGATTTTTTTCAAAAGTAATGTTTTTCCAACTGATTTTAATGAAGGGTCTGCCATTTCTGGGGGAGGCTTTCCTTGTGTGCCTGCCTCTTTTGGCCCTTTATTAAAGAGGTCCTGTTCTGTTTTCCAAAGGGTACGCCCTGTTTATATTTGTAGATTAATACTTTTGGAACTCTGTTTCTATTAACAGCTTGCGATCTCCAGTTTGTTTCTCAGAGAAGGTTATATATTGTCATTTGCGGAAGCAAGCCACAGTACTAGTTTCTTCTGCCTTCTTTTCTTCTTAATAAAATAAACCGTATGTGTGGCTGCGGCGGCCAGCTGCTGACTCCTGTTCAGGGATATCTAGTCTTTATTTATGCTTTGACATTTTGCTTTCTCCATAAACTTCAAGCCATTTTCTTTGAAGCCAGTTTCTCAAAGAGGATTGCAGACACCTAGCATGGTATGGTAGCACTCACCTCCGTCTGCTTCTTGCTTGGTCACTGTATAAGGCATTTTTCTAAATCCTTCTGGGATATAAACTGCCTCAAAGCCCCATAAAAATTTAAGTAGCACTGCTGTATCTATGATCACCTGCTGTGCTTTCAGTCTGACCTCAGCTTTAGGTGTTTTACAGAGCATTTGCTTGAACTGCAGAGTGGATAAAATAGATCTGGCTCAATCAATAATTTAGCAATAGGAAGAAGTACTGTGCCCTTATTAAATCACCTGGAATGTAATTGGTGTCAGAACCTGATTTGAGGATTAAGGCTCAAGCTGAGTTTAAAATAAAATAAATAAGTAACAGGTGCTATGCATGGAGTTCTAAACATTTTCCCATTCCAGGTTGCTTTTTGTGCAGAAGGGTTTTTGCACCAAGATTTATATATTGTGATAACAAAATTTGAACCTATGTAACCACTGCAGGATAGGAATGGGGGAAAAACTTAATGTGATGGTTATGGATATGCTCACTTGCTTTTATTTTACAGGCGATCATATTCTTAGCCAAGGGAATATGTACCAAGACGATTTTATTGTCTCTATTAGTGCTGTTCCACTTTTACATTTACTGGGCTTGTCGTTAATCATTCTTCAGCAGTGACTGCAATATCATATTAAAAATATGTTGTGGAAGCCTTGAGCAAACTGGAGGCCATAAGGATAACATGGAGGGCCACATCTGGCCCATAGGCCTCCAGTTGGACAGTTATGGTCTTCATGTTTTTATGCAAATGGTCAGTTAGGTTATTTCCTTATATAGACTGAACGTTCTTTGTATTTGTTATGAGTGGGGCTGTTGTTATTTCTGCCTTCAATATTTAAAGAATACTGGAAAAACTAATGTATGTCATGGCTTTATAATTTAATTGGACACATGGAATATGTAGGCAGTATACTCAATTAATAAAGCACTCTTTCAATGCAAATTTAGATGATGTTCACACAGACCTTTGCATTTGTACTCATGTTCAAGGTGACATGGCACATACACCTCAAACCTTTTTTTTAAGACACTGGTTCAGGATTATAAGAGTTAAGTGAAGCTAAAGGTCCCTATACACAGGCAGATATAAACTGCCAGGTTAAGTTGACAGCTTGTAGGGCAGTGTATGGGGCCCTCTGACGGGCTTCCCCAATCGATATGTGGCCGAAAGTTGGCCAAGATATCGATCGGGGAGGTTTAAAAATCCCATCAGATCAAGGACCGCAGCAGTTCGCTGATGCTGTTCTCTATCAGACTGCCCATTTTCTCCTCATTGTGATTTGATTGTTGGGCCCTAGGGCCCATGATCGAATCAGCCCGATATCATCCACCTAAAGGTGGGCATATCGAGGAGAGATCCGCTCGTTTGGTGAACTCGCTACACAAGCAGATCTCTGTATGTATGGCCAGCTTAAGGTTTTTTATGTGCAAGGATTGCGACCAAAGGAATATATGTATTAGGAATTATAAGTATGAGGTGCAGGTACTGTATTAGCAGTCCGGCTGCATGTCAATAGCAAAACCATATAAACCCTCTGCAGCTTGATTTGTGGTATAGACACCCTAAAAATCTTATGAAGAAATGACCCACTAGCTCCATTGCAATAGTCTTCAACCAGTGCCTTCCAAAAGAAGTCTTGTAGTTCATGAAGTGAAGGAGTGTTTCATATGTTGGCCTTAGGTATTCCACATGTATAGACATGTATAGGTGGTTGTACTATTTTGCCCGAAGACTACTGTATAAAAATTCCATTTATTAATGGTACTTTCGTCAACATGTGCTCTCATTGAATGGTGAGAATGACACCAACGGGGTGTAGACATTTTTCAGCGCAGTTGCATCTGATCTGCATCTGAAATGCAATATGCATTTGACACATTGGCCACGATTTCTCCCTCTCCTGGTGACTGCAGTCATGCTAGGATAATGGGAAAATACATAGCGATTTAGCTCAAAATTGTGGCTCATACTGCTTAGCTTCTGTTTTATTCTGCACTTCTTGTATAGGGAAAACCCTCCCACTCTCCTATTTTCTAATTAGCTGTGAGAGAAATTATTGTTGGACAACCTGATATTAATAAAGCTTAATTTAAGTATAGCTATCAGTAGTTCCTCCATAGATTGCACTATGCACTTATAATATGTGGATATGCGGCAATCTATAAATTAGCCTCTGAATATTCAAATTACCATCCGTACTCCAAATATAAGCTTAATTGACCTGGACATAATAACATTCCATTAGTCTTTAGGGGACATATTATAGTTCCACTGGGTGCAATGCAATGACAAAACATATTCATAATCTCATTCTGAAAACAAAAGTCCTGCATTGTTTTCCTTCCTCGCTTTCAATCCCTGCATGAAAAGGCTCCAGCCTGAAATTAGCAGAAATGATAGCTAGTTAATGTATTACAGTGAGAGCCCTTAGCTTTGGTTTCCATGACTCCGGAGATTGGCTCATTTGTTTTGTAGATGAGTAATTACTACACAATTAGAGTTGGCTAAAAATAAAGGAGCCCTTTGTTCCCAGCTATTCATTAATATTAATAAAAGATCTGTCCAGGCTTCATAGTAAACAAGGAATGCAAAGTGTTTACCCTCTGGCAGAAAGGCTCTAGATTTGGTTACTTGACACTGGAAATTGCTCCCCGAAGATTTTTTGTTTTATGTTTACCCTGCCATTCCTTTGGGGGGCAGTAGATTTTGGAGAAAACTGTGTTTAAGACTACTGTCACAAAGTGCTTTTGCCATTGACCAATACACTGCGTCTGCCCCATGTTTAGCCCAAAAATGCAAGTTTTCCAGTTGATATCCACTTGTGTGAGCACTGACAGTTGCATGCAATGCCAGTCAGCATGTGTGATGTTGGCTTCATTTACTAAGGGAAGTATTCAATACACCTACTGCACATTTCTACAAGCCTTATAATCTGGCTGTATGTGTAAACTTGCACTACCATTGTTTACAGATTAAAACAAAATATAATATTGTTTTTATATATGGATCGTAAAACTTTCTCCATTAATGCCCTGGGCACTGAAAAATCCAAAAAATCTAGCGATTCAGGAAAAAATTGTACAATTCAGGTTTCCGCTCTATTTTATTGGGTTTTCACCTGAACCGATTAGATCGAACTTTTTAAATAATAAATAAGGTCAAAACATGGATGCTACTTTGTTCGGACTATTTTTTTATTTAATTTATTTTTGAATTTTAGGAAATAACCCTCCCAGAGGTTTTTTTTCCCCCTTGAAGAAGTTTCAACACTCATCTGAGTGGCTTCTTTAGTTCAATTGAACAAATATTGCTTCCAAATAGCAATTACCTTTACAAGTAACTTTAACATATATTCTACTATATATTATAATATACATATAACGTATATTAAAATGTTGATTCGAATTACCATTATTTTCTTAAGCAACAGTTAATTTTTTGGTTTATATCCCCCACTTATATTTACATAATTTCATTTATTGGCATTCAATACCTTTTAAATGGCTCTTGGAAGTTTCTTCCATGCTTTATTCATTATATGGTCATGGAACTCCTCTGTGTTTTCTAATAAATTAGAGTATGGAATACATTGTCCTCTCTATACAGTATATTCTAAACCAGTATATATTAATATTTCTACATCAATTCTGCAGTCTGCCACTAGATGGAGCATACTGTGAAACAGCAGCAAGACTTTTTGCTCAAATTCATGGAAAGGGACATTGCTACAAAGGCTTAACACATAATTGGAAGTATCCCTATCATATCACCTCTTCCAATATAACTACAAACTCTGGAAGCATATTGTCCCCATTCATGTCTAGATCAGACCTAATAGAAGCTATCAGTGTACCAGTCATCTCTAGCTGGAGGGAAGTTCTTGCCCCATAAGGATTATGTAAATGGGCAGCTTTTGTTCAGTGATTAAAGGGTTATTGTTGTCTCAAAATGTACCCTAGTGTAGAAAAGTAGACTAGGTAGCCAAGTAGGATAAGGGAAATATGTGATATAATATGTGATATATGAAATGGAACACGCATAAGATAAAACACAAATAAAAATATAATTCAAAGTAAAATTTGTGAAAATAGCAGAAAATAACAGTTGAATAACAAAGACCATGTTGTAGACTAGACTTACACAAAAATAATAAACTATCCTGCCATAAATTAGAACACAAAATAGAGGAGTAAAACAGAACAAATAAATACTCTGGCATAGAATTGCAAACACTGTCCCCTTTAGCTCTTTGTCTGTGTTCTAGTTTTATGTGCAACTGAGAATATTCAGGATTTCATCTGTAAATGCTAGAAACTCCAGCTCTGACACAAGGCTATAAATTAACAGTTTGGATATTACTGATGATTTATTTAATCTCCTGTATGATTGTTTTAGGCTCTGCCAAATTATAATAATTCTTATACTAATGTGCATTGATGGTCTTTCCTGCAGTCAAGGATTAATATGTTTTTAATTTGATTTTGCTTTGGTTACAGCTCTGATGACACATGCTCTGTCTAGAGCAATGCATTTTCCTTCTGCATATCACAGTCTTGCTTGTTGCATCCTACAAATGTACTATGTAGCAAAGCTGTCTAAGAGGTTTAAGCTTTGTTTGAAAATAATGTCAAAAACATTTCCAGTTTCCAGTTTACTGTTCCAGTTTTTGCTTCAGGCACTTTTTGTTTTTAAAGGACATGTAAACCCCCTCCACAAAAATTTGATCAGTGAACAGCCTCTTTGAAATCTTTAGATAATTGTCACTCTGGTTGTTAACAGTAAATCCTAAATCCTTCTCCTCCTCTAACCCACTATGCCCCTCCCCCAGGAATTTGTTTTGGTTAAGATTACTAAACACACCCTCCAGTCGAACAGCCAATGAAGAGATAGCATTGCCGGTTCCCATAGAAACTTTAGCTGTCTGATCCTATTTTTTTCTCCTAACCACCTCTCCTGAGCTCAGCTTAACCATTACAGTGCTCAACCCCAGCAGAATTTCTTATCAAAGTATATTGTGCTTGTGTAAACCTGCATTCTGCATTGCATGAACTTTACAGCATACATGTCCTGTTTACAGATGTAAATGATACTGATGATGTGTCAGAGGGAAAATGGCCGCCAGGTCAAAGCTGATATTTGTTTTAGGAAAATGTGATGGCGCTGGCAAATGGAGGGGGTATATGCAGTGAAAATTATGTGGCTAGCGTGGGGAAGATATGCCCATCTTATATACATGTTAGAAAAATGTAGGCTTTACATGTCCTTTAATTCTCAAAGCTGCATCTTTTAAAGTCAACCTGTTTATTATATGTTATCAGGTAGCTGTGTTTTTTTTAAATGAAAGTTGTGTAAGTCTCAATGCCAATCGGCTTATAGGCTAATTCCATGACTGTCAGTGCACACACATAGAGGGGATGGAAGGCAGAAAATCAGCTCTTCTTTGCTGGCTTATATTAGAGCTGTGTCATTAGCATTAGTGCTTTATAATGATGAAAAAATAAATAAATATTCCTTTAGCCTAAAAGAAATAATGTAGTTTTTTCATGAATTCCTGAAAAGTGTAATTGATTTAAAGAAAAATAGTGATCTCTGTTTAAACAAACCCTAAACAGCAGCCTTGTCAGGCTTTTGAAATAAGGAGCCACTCTTTCTAAGCAGAAATGATGTTCATCACTAGAAATGTGTTCTCTGTCCTTCAAGTATTATTAATTAATTTCATATTTGTGTTGTCCCTGATGTACAGCATTTATTAATATGCTGCCATTTTTACTAGATTTATATGGGCACTGGCAAAGCCGGCTTTGTTAGTATACAGTATCTGTGAATTGTGATCAGTTTCAGCAGACTGGGGACACATTTTTTCTTGGTATCATTACTTTCTACTAGGGCCAATACATAACATTACTTCAATTAATATAGTTTGAACATTTTGCCTATTGTTTCAATTAAGAAATATCTATTTTTAACACGAAGCAGAGCAAAGTATAAGATTGAAAAATTACATTCTATTTCCTGTTTGTACATGTAGAGTCAAAACAAATTAGCTGACCACTGAAAAACCCTCTAATGAGCTGAATTTGATCTCAAAGGAAGTGTCTTTAAAAAGAGAACTTTTCAGTGGACAGGTGATTTGAACAGGAAGTGCAATTTCAGATTTTTTCCCTGTTAAGCATAATAAGTAAAATATATATACATATTTTTGATTAAAACAATGGGTAAAGAGCATGCTCAGCTAAAATCACAAAAGCCCCTTTAATACGGATTACTTCCTTTTGGTAAGAAAGAAAGATGGAAGACTGTGAGGCTAGTTATTTTTAAGTGCAAGCTTAGAGATCATTAAAGCTGGCCATGCACTGATAGATTCCCATAGTAGCAGGCCAACGAATTAACAGCAATTCACCCATACACACAAAGGGAATCTGATGTTAGCTTCCTCTGGGTTGGCTGGTAACCTGCTGCATGTACTTATCACACCATGGGGTAAATTTATCAAAGAGTGAAGTTCTGCCACTAGAGTGAAATTCCGCAGCTCTCAATTCATTTCTATGGGATTTTGAAAGGCGTATTTATCAATGGGTGAAAGTTCACCCTTTGCTAAATACGCCTATAAAAATCCCACAGAAATGAATGGAGAGTGGCGGAATTTCACTCTAGTGGCGGAACTTCACTATTAACTTCACTCTTTTGATAAATATACCCCCATGTTGTTTTACAGGATAAATATTTTATTTAATGTTTTTTCTCCCATTGATTCAGAATTAGTTTTTAACATAATAAAAATTATAACTATATGTTTTTGGCTGCACAATATAAGACTTTGGTTTGCCATAAGAACCACCCAACAAGATGCTTGGGTCCCTTATACTGACGCAATCCATGTAGCTATTCCCTGTTATGTTATACACAGTGTAGAGACAGAAGGATGAATTATTGCTATAGAAGGAAGGATGAATTATTGCTATAGAAGGAAGGATGAATTATTGCTGTTGTTGCATGCTTTGCGTATCTAGTAGCTACTTGCCCCATTGGGAAAGTTATATGTTTATAATGTACTTTAAGAATTTCCTCTCGCCAGCATTTCTCTTAAAATATGTTGGTTGCTGTTTTGCCCAGCTACTCACATGTCTGGACAATAAAGCACGTTATAATGCATTGATGCATCTTCACTTCACATTAGGTTTGTCTCATCAGTCGTAAAAACAAAAAGTCATACGCTATGAGAGGATGATCATTTTTATTTCTAAAAAAACACAGTTGTTTAAGTTTATTTGAGGCAGGAGGAGGGATACCTTGTCTGCATGTTGATCGTTTTGTCTGGATTTGCATTATCCACTCAACCCAGGCAGTTTAGACATGAAATGCCACTTGTAATATTACAACAAGAAAGGGGGATGCAAACCAGCCAACATGCACCCTTCCAAATTGCAGCTAATGGGAGAAATCACAGGAAAGATTCCGCGAGGTCGACATTTGTTTATTGCTGAGGATCTAATTAGAAACACGAGAGGGAGCTGGATGGCTGCTTTGCTTGGCTAATTAGTGACATACACCAAGACCACTTTGAACTTCAAGGACACAAAGCTATTAGCGCGTACATCAAAAATGGATTAAACCTCTGTGCTTTTATAATGATTAAAGATGAGCCACTGGAGTGGAAATCTTTTTGTAAAGGCTGTGACTAGAGCCCCGTCGTCTGATTGCAGCTTCTCAGAGTGTGACTATATCCAGGGTGGGTTCGGCCCTCCAGCCATCACTTCGAGTGACACCATTAACTTGCGATACGGGCAATGTGATTAGGCAATAAATATTGAACATTGCTGGGGGAAAAAATAGCACTGCTCAACCGACGAGTTTATTTTGGTACAGGTGACAGCACAGCCAGGAAATCAGTTAGAGGTGCTTAAAAACGAATGCCGAAATGTCAACTGCTGTGTGACAAAAGAGAAAGCTGGGACTTTCCTGAGCCTGTATATAAAATGCTATCGCTATAGATAATGGCAAGTGTTTTCTCTTCTGTTCTTAGTAATAATTTAACCCTTAAAAATTATCATCAGCTCTCTTTTTTATTATTGTAGTATTGATAAAGAGGTTCTGTTAACTACATGGTTTCTACAGACCCCATTGCAGGAGAACTTGTGATAAATAAAGGAACTTCTGGGAGCCCTAGATGTTTGAAGCTATTGGGTGCAATATTTGCAGGTTTTTCTATGTGCATATTACTGTTTATTTTATTGGTTGTGGTCTAAGACGAGTGGAGACTAGTGCAACAGAAGGGATTAGTAGACAGTGGAAGCGTTACATTTGTATCATGAGCACTAAGGCCAGTGTAGACTTGTGGTGGTCTATAACCATGTTTGGTGTTAAGAGAATTGTGTCAGTTTTTTTCTTGCCTAGAGAATAGGCAAGAAAAAGTTAATAAAAAGAAAAAATTAAAGAAGAAGTCTATGTTTTTATGAGATTTTCCCCCAAAGGGATATGTTTGCAGGTTTTTATAGGTTCAGACCATTTTGGGTAATGTTTCATTTGCAATACTAAGCCTTTTTTTAGCATTCTTCCAATATACAAATGCAATCAGTGTATAAACATGTCTGAACCTAAATGGTGAGGTTCCCTTAATATCTTACATTAATTTACATTTCCTGTAATACAGGATGTTGTGGCAACTGGAGAATATACTGTGACTAGGCCACACCATCAGAATAGGGATGTGCCAGGATACTTCAATTTGGGTAAGAGCATAGGCTCTATACTGGATATTTCTGTCACTAGTTTGTATAAGTATATAACCATTATTTTTCTACAATTCAAGCATTGTGGCTATATGTTGACACTGTCTTTTTCTGAAGCTCGCTCATTGTTCAGCTTCCACGGTTGTGTTCATGGCCTGCAGCCAGACAATGCAGAGATGTGGTGCAGTATGCAGGGCATCTGTAGAGAATCATGCTGATGTTAAGCAAGGCTGTACGATCATTTGGTGCTTAATTTACCAAATAGACCAAAGCACCAATTACTCATTCAGATTAAATGAGCCATCTCACGAAAGATGAATGGCTTCTATTTCTTTCTGAAGTAGGGCAGACTAGGTTACCTTTATGGTGTATATTCATGCTGTGATCTTTTTAATACCTTATTTGTTGATTATGTCCCTGCCATGAGAATCGGGATCATCAGTGATGGCCTTTGCTTGCTTGACATGATTATATTACAAACGTCAGAGCGAGACTGCCTGTCCGCCTGGTTGACTAATCATTATCATCATCAACATGCTGCTTTACAGCTCTGTTTCACAAGACCATTCTTGTTTTACCATTTTTAAATTCATTTTTGTCTTTCAATTTTGTATTGTTTTTTTTTTCAAGATTAGAAAATTAACTGGTTTCTAGTAAATTCGTGGCTTTTAATAAAAATTACTCTTAACACTATAAATTGCTTTTCGTTTCTTAATCTACTGTAGAGTACCTTTAAATCCTAATGGCTTGAAATTCACTTGTATTTCTGCCCAAGAAAGGAATCAAAAATCGCAGCCAAGCCCCACATGTGCTGCAGAATACAATAGAAACCTGCAGCACCGTGCCTTGTAAACATCATAATGAGAAACCTTTTAAAAAATTTTGTTGTTGCCAACCACAACCTTCAGCTGTTACTGGTAAGCCGACAGTTGCACCAAAAGAGAAAATACCATTTACTGCTCATCATTTTAAAAATAATCATCAGTTTAGTGTTACTAGACCTTGTTTCTACTTTGCAACTCCAATTATATTTGCCCAAATATTCCATATATTAGTTTGTGTCTTGTTTTTTTTTATCACTGTGCTCTTCATCCATGCTTCTGTTTGGCTGGTCTTTAATTGGACATAAAGTCAAATGTTTTCAGTTTAAAGCCTGAGAGACAGTGAAGCAACAGTGAAATTCATCTTTGTATATGTCTTTAGCTCCAAATTTAAAATATATTCGGGGAATAATATGCTCCCTATTGTAAAATATAAGGATTCATGGAAGTCACCAAGGAATTATATGGACCGCAAAAATATAAGGCTGAGTTTTTTTATACAGGTCATGAAAGTATTTCTCCTAATGACCATTTACCAACACAAACCACTCTGGTGGCACATTTAGGGGGTTATTTACTAAACTCCGAATGACAAAAAACAGAAAAAATTGTGTTTTTTTAGTATAAAATCTGAATTTTTCAGGAACAAAAGTCACAATTTTTTCGGAATTTATTATACCCCAAGGATGGAAAAAGTCTGAATCTGAAAATTCTGCATCTCAGACCTCAGTCAATGGGAGAATTGGGTCAGGTTCAACAGCCCTATATCATCTGGCCCATATATTTGTGTATGCAGGTGTATTGCTTACTAACTCCAAGTGCTCTTTTTGCTGTTCATTTTATCCTTTGTAAGAAAATATATGATACAAAACAGAAGGGTTTTAAATATTGTTTCTTGTAAATGAAACCTCTTCATGATCAAAATATTTTTCTTGGATGATCCCATTCCATGACGAAACCCTGCTGTTTTAAGTTCTAAAGCCTATCCTCATGCTTGTTTGAGACTGTCTGTGCTCACACACAATCCCCATGGTAAACAATCATGCTGGGTTCCATCAGCCAATGAATGGACAGAGCTGTGTTTTGCACACCTATACTTATTCATGTTATACAGTACTTACAAGCTGCAGTTTTCCTGACATCACAAAATGGTGGCACAAAGTAAAAAGAGATGTAAAAGGGGAAATTTATAGATATGCAAATGTGCAAAAAAAAATTCAATAAACAGGATGTAAATTAGTTAGTTTTGTTTTTTTTTTCAGAACATCAGATTCTCCTTTAACAGGATTTTGTCTTTTGTTTTCTGGTCTAGCTAATTTTAAATACATCTGTGATTTCCTAACATGTTTGTTGGAAGTGCTAGTTTAATTTCAGTTATGTGCAGAACTGACAAATCCTCTGGTACAAGTAGATTGGATGTGTCTGTTAAAAACAAAAAAAAAAACTAAAAAAGCTGTAACAAAATAGGGTTGATCAAAAGAAATGACAAGCAATTCTGTAGTGGAACACGCAGACCAAATGTACCAAGAAAACAACAACAAATATCCTATTGATTTCAGTAGGGATTTTTCCTGCAATTTAGGTGAGAGGAAATTGCAGGCGGAATTTATACAAAGACAGTAAGTTCATTTTACTGAAAGATCTTCTTAAATTTTCTCCCACTGCCCACACCTTTTGTTCCCAGCATGTGCAGCCTTCCTATGTCTCTATGTTAATTCGCTTGGCTTTCCACCGGAGATTGTATCTTTCGATATTTAATTAGAAAAAGTAAGTACATGTTTTAGAAGGAAGGAAGGGAAAAAAACTCAGTGTGCATATTTACACTGAGGATTGGTAATGAGAATGTTTATTCTTGTGTTGGCTAAGCAGGATGCATTGCCTTTTGGAGGTGCATAGCTTTTGTCTTCTCTGGGGTGGGAAGCTGCAAGCTGAAACTTGTCTAGTGCTTTAGGCCAATGCGTAATAGGTGGTAACAGTAGTAGGAACATACTATTAAGGTTTAGAACAAATGTTATGGCAGTGTCTGACAGCCAGGCAAGTCAAACAGTAAATAAGTCATTCTCTTTGTTCTGGAACGATGGAAATAGTGGTAGAACACTCCTTACCGGGCAGAATACAACTTGTATCCTCATGAATAAACTACAGTATATTCAGTGCTCTTTGCAAGGAGAATGTTTTGTTATAAAAAAAAAAGTGAAGACCTTTTTCATTAGCTTCATTACTAAAAAAAATGGAGCTTGCCACCTGCCCACTTGATTCATGGAAGCACACATGTCGACATTGACCGTCAGTTTCCATTAAAGCAAAGTACAGAGTGCATCTGCTCCTTGTGAGAAATGCCAGCAAAATAACATGCTATGTGTGTTGTGAACATAGGATTGCAATGAAGTGAAGTTGGGATGTGTATTCTGGAATCTCTTAACTGACACATTTAACGTTGTGATGAAAGACTTTTGATAGCTTATGGATTTTACTAATGAAAGAGTTTATTGAAGTGATTAGATGGTTAAATAGTTATGTACCCCAAAATTATGTTTTCATACCTTGAGTTAATGCCCTTTTTATGCAAGACAGTACTGTATTTGCTTTAGTGCCCACTGAATTATGCTACCTGGAACCTTCTGTGTGGTTCTGTATCAAATGCTTTAGCAAAGTCTAAGTAGATCACATCCACTGCCATCTCAGGTTCCTGCCCACCTCCATATAGAAGGCTAGTAAATTAGTCTGGAATGATTACGCATTAAACGATACTGGCACAAACTTATAGTATTGTGATCTGCAATGTATTCAAGTATCTTATCCCATATTACCCCTTCCAAAAGCTTTCCCGCCACCCAGCAGGCCTATAGTTTTTACACAGAAAACGGGATCGCTTTTTGAATAGTGGAACCACATTAACAATTATTTGTGTTTCGTTATTTTTTGGTGTATGCGTTTGTAGGGATGTGATATAGTATTCTTTTCTTGCTGCCAGGATGAGGGATATGAGTGATCCTTGCTCTGAAGTAGGGAGTTGTTTCTCCTGAGCTCTGTGATATTGTGGGAGGCCCATCTAGCTGATAAAATGGGATCATCATGTGCTTGGCTTTTGGTAATCTGGTCTGGACTAAACCTCACTTTCTAGATTAAGATAGGCTACCAGGATCCTGTAAATGAGAAATAGCTATTCCTGGATGGCATTCACTGGGTCTGGATCTAGCAAGGTTCATATTCTATTGTATTGATGGGTCTTTACCTCATTTGAGTGCCATAGGAGTGAGTATGTTATTTTGTATTGGTTGTTGTCTTATGCTAATATTCTAGGTAAGTGCATATAGAATTTAAAGGATAAATTGCCATCACTATCCTACTCGTTTTTCAATAAAGTCCTTTTTCATTGTTTCATACAACTGGCGCCCAACTGATTTATTCACCTTAAGTGTTCCATTAAATTACACCCTTCCTCCACTATTACCGGAAGGCCCATCCTGAGCACATGCATGGCATGCTTGCACTGCAGGGAGTTTCAGGGAAGTTTCATAGGTTTAGTGTTTAGTTCAGAGTACACAACACTGGGCATTTTTACAGTATGTTTATAGCACCTTCAATGATACGTGCGTGCTGATTAGGAAAGTATAGAAATGATGAGCACAGAGTGTTATCACAGCTGAAGTGTAAGGCATCTGGATGCATAAAGGCAAGGGACTTTGGCAAAAAGAGTACTTTTTATGTTAGCACATAAGGAAGTGTTTGCCAGCAATATATCTCCTATTTTTTAACACTTTAATTATAACCTCAGGGCCTGTCCAGGCTTCGCTCTCCCCAAGTCCCACTTCGATTCTGGGGTCTGCTGTGTGGTAGGTAAACCACTGTCAATAAAAATGTGATAAAACAACACACAACAGTGGCTGCAACGCCTCCTTCATTTTTGCAAACTGTCTTCTGCCTATCTTGTTTTAAGGCCCAGTTGGGATATGCAGCAACGTATCTCAAAGGTTTTCATTAATAATGGACCCATCAAGCTTTCTCTTGCGCAAAGTAACCTCTGAGACCCTTTTGACCCTACAAGGCCTACATATCCCTTAAGCTTCTTAACCCATATTTCACATTGGTGTTCTTTTCTCTATGAGAAAATATTTGAACTGGAGAATTCCCCGTGATTTCCAGCAGCTCAGTTTTATCATGTTTAACACTTTCCCGACTGTAAAGAAATTTTAACTGAGAGTTAGGAATGTTTTAAGAAATTGCTACTTTATCGAATGTGCCATTTAGTCAGGCTTGATTTGTGTGCTTTGAGCGGTTGAATTAAATTATTCTCTGTTGCAGCACTGAACTGCAAACTATTAGCTATTACTGAGCGTGGACTGTGTACTGGCATTGTGTGTAGAGTTGCCACTTGGCCAGTAAATCACAAGCTGAAACTGGGGATGGTAATCTAAATTGACCAGCATTGTACTCTGCCCTGAATCCACCTCAGTGTATGCTCCTGATTAGTCCCAGCACATGTTCTTATTACACCCCCTCTCCACCAAATTTCTGACCTTCCCAATCCTCACCTCCAGGTCTGCCTGATAAACGAAATAGAAATATGGCAACCCTAGTTATGTGTGTGTCTGTCTGAACCCTATGTATATGTGTGTTAATCTGAAGGAATGGGCTGAATTATCAAATGAACATGACTAAAAACTGATGACCCCTTTAGAATATAACAATGCACTATGCTTATTGAAAGTATTTTGTTTTTGTTTTATATATTTTTGCCTCACACGTTGCTGTGATTAACACTGCTATATTTTGCAAAGTTTACTGAAACAGAGGTTTGCCTGGTAGCAAGGAGATGTTGAATGGATGGCAAGGGCTGGCGGCCTACTTCTTTTGGAAATTCCGTTGTTGCCTTAAATTTCTTGCAGTTTTTTTTTTCTTTTGAGCAAACTTTGTCCCTGAGTCCCAATACAGAACCCACAGTGATGCAGTCAATATGTCTCTAGGAATCCCAGATTATGGTTTCTATACCACGCCCGGTGACCAACGGGCTACGTTATCGTTTGCGGATTATGGTTCCATGGGGCCTCGAACCGCTCAGATGCTTCGTAGTGAGCATGCTGCTTCAGCAAGTAATTCCCCCCTCCATCACCTTCCCAGCCCGGATCAGTTTAAGAGCCCAGGTTTGTACAGACTTTTCTTTTTTGGGGTACGGGAGATGAGCAGCTGTTCACTTGGGATAATGCAACATTCGGCTAGGGCCTGCATGCTATTCATGTACTGAAAATTCACTGTCTGCCTTGCATTGTGAGTTTAACCTGGAGAAAAATTAAAATGAAAGCGTAATGTTAGCCATGCATGTATCTTTAAGATGTCTCAGCTATTTATTGTTATAAGTCAAAGTATTTGTAAGACATAACAACCAGAATACCCTAGGGCAGTGCTGTCCAACTTCTGTGGTACAGAGGGCCAGAATTTTTATGTCCTGTATGGTGGAGAGCTGATAATGAAAGCCAGTGCTGACCACTCCCTGTTTTTAAACCACACCCACTTAAAACCACATCTATGTTACCATAATAACTTTTAAGACCATTTCCACATTTATGGTGGTAGCACACCAAAAAACAAAATGGTTGGTGCTCACTGCCGGAATATCACTCATATGTGAAACATTTAAGTCACATTAAGACATACCCTTAAATCCATATGCCTCCTCCTCCCCTGTGGAAAACACAGCATCCCCAGCACATGATTAAACACCTCAGGACCCCTAACAAGTATTTCCAAATGCTAAAAAAAACCCAGAACAAACCCTACCAGCTCCCACAGGCAGAGTATGGCACACACAGGGAGCAGAAGGCAAGCAGAGTATGGCACACATGGGGAGCATGGGCAGGCAGAGTATGCCACAAACAGGGAGCATAGGGCAGGCAGAATAGAGCAGGAGACAGGGAAACATATCAGGACCACTCTAAGATGAACAGTTCATACTGTGCTAAATACAGTTACACAATGCTGGTGCCCCTTTCAGTCTGGGTCTGAGGGCTTTAGGGGTGTGAACAATAGAGGTGCCACAGGTGTGACCAATGCAGGATTTTATAGTCTGAATTTGAGGTTTAGAAAATGCAGGGGCCAATTAAACTCTGTAGTTATACCTTTTAAAGTTTACACAAGGTAAGCAGTCACAGCAGGCAGGCCGCCAGCTGGACAGCACTGCCCTAGTACTATTTTTTTACTATTTACAACAAGTTAGAATATTATTTTATTACTAATCACTATTATCAACTGCAAGTTTGTATACTCAAGTTTTAGACTGACTCTGGGTACAAATACTAATTGCATTAGGTTCTGACACTGTGATCTGTTTTCAGCACAAGACTTCAGCATGGCGTGTGTATCCACTGTAGGACTGGTGTAATAGAGGCTTGTTTTGGGGGCTGGCCATCAAACCAGAACCTGAAGATATAAAAAATGGAAGAACATACAATATAAACTGGGCTGTTATAATAGGCAATCATTTATATAGAGTATATACTGTTTAGTTTGTGCAATGCAAAAATCTGTCTGTGCTTTGGTGCTAAATCGTAAAAGTGCAGTTGTCAGTAACAACCAATCAGCACTTTGTTCTGCAAAGGCTAATAATATGCATCCAGTCCAGTTTTCTGTGAGATAATACAAGTAAAATATGAGCATCTACTCAGTGGTTCAAGGGGGCCTGAGGATGAACTGCGACCCACGCGAAATTGAGGGTGACCTGAGATTTTTCCCATAGCACAGATGACCAGTGATTCTGACTGGGGGTGGCATGGGTTTTTATGCCACTGTATCTTCTTCTATAAAAAAGGGAATGAATTTCCTGGGAAGTGGCCTGTTCATGCTTTGTTTGGGAATGGCTAAAATTACCCAGTTTTCAGAGTTTAGGTGGTGTAAAAATATCTTTATAAATACCGTTGGAAGTTCTTTTTAATGGATGGTAGGGATCAGGATGTATAGTGTAAAATCATGTGTATAAAGCTTTTTTTTTATTCTGCTTTTACACCATTTTTCTGTCATAAGCAATTTTACACAGATGTAGCTGTTTTCTCTTATTTCACTAAAAAGCACAGCCTTCTAACCCAGATGAAGTCTGTAAATCAGCTCACCAGGAATTGTCATGGAAGCGGTTATGTACCTCATTTTAATTTTTAAATTGTACAGGTATGGGATCCGTTATCTGGAAACCCGTTATCCAGAAAGTTCCAAATTATGGGAAGGCCATCTCCCATAGACTCTATTTTAAGCAAATAATTCTGATTTTTTTAAAAATGATTTTCATTTTCTCTGTAATAGAAAAACAGTAGCTTGTACTTGATCCGAACTAAGATATAATTAATCCTTATTGGAGGCAAAACAAGCCTATTTGGTTTAAGTAATGTTTACATGTTTTTTTAGTAGACTTGAGGTATGGAGGTTCAAATTAAAAAAAGATCCCATATCCAGAAAACCCAAGGTCCCGAGCATTCTGGATAACAGGTCCCATAACTTTGTGAGGGAAGGGAACTAACTCTCACCTGGGACCATTTTTTGTTTTCCTTTGTTAAAGTTTAACGAGTGATAAGAACCTGGCATAGACTTTTACTAGATTTTAAAAAGTGCTGTTTTAAAGGATTGTACTTTCTTTTCATAATAACAGTGTTTTTTTAGGATTCTGAAAGCTTTTACTTAAAATTATAGTTCTTTACATTGTTGCAACTGTGTTGGTTGAGTTTCTATAAAACATCTATTTTCTGCCTCCTACAGGTAGATATCTCAACCCTTTATTTGTTTGGCGAACACGTAAAACTGAACATTCGCCACTCCCTTGGAAATGTAGGCCATAATAAAGGAGTAGGAGATTTGTCCCAGACATAATATGTATAGTCAGCTCTACGATGGGTGCGAATGAATACAGCATCCTATGAGTGTTCATTAAACTCAAACATCTTCACTGTGTTATCACTTATTTAGATGATAAGGTTTGGCTTAAAACAGTTTCCCCATCATAATTTTATTTCTGGATTGACATTTATTCTTCATACTTTTGCTGCGTACAGTCTTTCAACATGATTGGGATATGTATTTCATATGCATTCTTACCAGCAGAAAAGTAATTGGTAATACAGATAAACAGCAAGTTAACAGGACTTCACATTGTAAGTAAACACATGGCATTGTCTAAATTTAAGAAGAACAAGGCATGTGCAAGGAAGGTTTTTAATGGTTCCACTTTTAGTAGTTATTAATCTACTTGTGAAACACGTTTATCCGCTGCTTTCTGAACACCTTCTGGTCTGTGCAGCAAGAACACACAAATATACTCCAGTTTAGTTACCTATAGTACAGCAATTACTATAACTTTGGCACGTCTACTACAGTTATGCAATTTCATGGAATTTCATGGCAGGAGATTTGGTTTTGTTGGAGCCAAAACCAACTGTGAAACACCTATGTATGTAAAGATTTCAAACATTTGACATATTCAGAACTGATTTAGCTGAAGCACCACTACAATCCATATTCATTGCTTTTTTTCAATGTTTTCTTCATTCTCTATCCTTTATAAACTGCTGTTGAGCTTATTCAAATGGAATATAGCATGAACTGTTGATGCCTATCAGATAAGGAGAGAAATACCCAACAATAAAAAACACTAATTAACTATATTTTTTTATGATCATCATCATTATTATTTATCTGTAATTGCTCTTGTTTGCATACAGTCTTGTGTCGTTTCCATTAAAAGAAAGTCAGCTTTAATGACTGGTGGGCGTTTGTTTCTAGTGTAGCTTCTCATGGTTCCTTCCCTTGATAAACAGGGTGGCAGCTGCAGTGATACAGTAGCTAGCACTATCCTATATTCCAACAGAATGAGCTTTGTAGAAGGTGTAAGATTTAGTTGTAGTTGAGGTCAGGAAACAGACAGCTCTGGGTAGCAGTTGCACTTTTTTCATTGGTTTCCTTGTAGTGCCATGAGGTGCAATGAAACTCAACAAAGGTATATTGTTTATTAGATTATGGCCATTGGAGTTCATACCTGCTAAATAAACTGACTGCTTGTTTTGTGATATACACTGAATGCCACTGTACTCTTTAGTGATTTTACATGGAGTTTCGTTAGGGGCTATTAGAAATTCCCCTATTGCAGTACTAGCGCTTTCTTTTCAACGGTTGCAGAATTAAAGACTTGCAGGGACATAGAATTTGGTGCCAGCTCAGTATTTCACCCATATTTGTCATGCATAGTAGGAAGATGAAACATTTGTTCTTACACAGTTGTCTGGTCTTATTTTTCTGCTAAAGGCCACTACTAGTTTGAACTTTTTTACTTTTTTTTACTTTTTTCAGACATGTCTAAACGGTGTAACAATGGATTGCAATCATATCATACTCTCCATTTTATGTATTTCCCCCAGGGCTCTCATTATCAAAACAATACCTTGTTAACTATACATCCAAAACACCACACTTGGCTTTTTCAGTGCTTTGTTGTTCCTACAATGTGTAGTTTTCATATTTGATTTTTACATTTCACTTTTTATATAAATATCATCTCTATACATAAGAACATTGATTTAAACTGAGTGTAACAGATACATTTTGCATTAACAGAATGTTAATACATTTTATAGTATGTACTGTAAATCAATTCCTTTGTAGTTTGCATGGGATGTGAATGCTGTCTTCATAAGCCAAAACTTTGCCAAAAATGTAAAAAAAAAAAAACAACTCAGATGCATGAAAATAATAAAGTGCTGGAAACCAAAATCTGCCTACAGTAAGGCATTGAATGGTTGCTGTTTTCCCCCAGGCTTCTTTAGTGGTAGTATGGGCTGATGTTTTCATTCAGTACTTGCTCTTCCGCATGGCCTTGACTGAACATTAGAAATTGGAACCAGGCCGTCTTTTTCTAGTGTTTTGTCTTTTTAAGTTTGTCTTCTATATAATGATTCTGCGTGCTGTGCCTCCACTCTCATACCTGGCTTTCTCTACATACCAGTCTTGAATAGCTACAGTGCTCAACCGAATTATGGCGCACCCGCTTCCCCGGCAGGCACCAACCCGGCTCGTCCAGGAGGATTCCCAGGGGCAAATAGCCCAGGCCCAGTCGCTGACCTCTACGGAACTGCCAGCCAGGACTCCGGTGTGGGTAACTACATTAGTGCAGCAAGTCCACAACCAGGCTCTGGCTTTAGCCACGGAATTGCTGTAAGTACCAAGTACATCTTTTTTAATATCATTATTTTCCTGTTGTCATTTGGACAAACTAGAATAGCTATGGCTTTGAATAATTATATATATATATATAATTATAAGCCATATAGCAAAGAACAAGCTAAGCTACAACAATTCTAGACATGGGCCCATCATGGCTCAGATACTTGTATATATGTTTAACGCTGAACATGTTTTCTAGTTGGGTGCCTTTGAGCAGTACTTGTTCACCGGTAAACCCGATTTCCAAGTGTGGACGTTCATTTTTCAACCATCCATGTATTACTGTTTGCTATTAACCCATTCACTCCTTGGGCACTGAGGAGGTTACATACATGATTGTTCATTATTTGGCTCACTTAGCCTATTGACACACAGCACTGCCGTTTTATTCAAGCTAATAGACCTGTTTCAAAACTGCACACTCCACTGCCCAAGCTGTCTCTTGAATTATCAAAGTAATAGAAAGCTATTGGCTGATATCTGCTCATCCGTTAAGGGCAAGATAAGCATCCTTCTCCTAATACTTTCGAAGTAAACCAAGGTGAGCAAACTATACCATTCACCCTGAACTGATGACTTGAGGGAATTATTCTTAACTCATGTCATATCAAATCCCAATGAGTATTTCCCATCCATTGCCAAAGCCCTACAATGTATCGCATGGCCAGTCGTTAATCCATACTAACATCAGCGAACATCCTGCTGACTCTGTATATGTCTGGTGCACAATAAATTACTGCAGATATGTTTATCTCATATGGCTTTTAGAGACAGAGTCTGTTAGTGGAACTTTTAAGAAGTGTTCTTTGCTCATTGGAGAGAGAAAACTGCATATCATTATTTTGATCCAATTCAGCTCTTCACCCAATCCATGAATTATTTCATTCTGACCTCAACTAAAGAGTCTTCTACTGTAAGACACCTAATGCCGAAGACATCCTGAATTCAGTGTTCCAAAGCACTGCTTAATAAGGATAAGCCTTTCTGCTGTGCAACGCGAGTGAATGCTGGTTATTAGCATGCATTTCCCTGATATTTTGTGAATCGAAAAAGCCTGAAATGGGTAAATGTTGAAGATTTCAAGGTTACTAACATTTTCATAGTTTGTATAGCCAATGAAGAAAAAGCATTTTCTTGTTATTACTATGCTACAGTGATTTAGAAATCTGGATGGAAGTTTTTCTTAACCGGTTTTGCATGCTGTTGATTTTCTAAAAGTTAAGTGTATTTGCTGTGTGATGGCATGAATGTGTTTTTGTCTTCAAGGCTGACAATCATAACACCCTGCAAAGAACTGATTTAGCTGCCAGATTCAGCCCATGCACATTACACCTCTCTAGTGTAGATGCCATGTTTTACATAATAATGGTAGATGAACACTGAAAGTGTGCTCAATTGAACCACAAGTAATGTGAACCAAATAGAATGGCCCCTAAATCACATGAGGTGTACACAAAACCCCACACAAAACAGCCACTGATTTTACATTGGTCATAATACATTTTTAAAATATCAAAAAAAAGACAAAGTCCATCAAGTTCAACCCCTCCAAATGAAAACCCAGCATCCATACACACACCCCACCCTACTCTCAGATAATTATATATACCCATATCTATACTAACTATAGAGTTTAGTATCACAATAGCCTTTGATATTATGTCTGTCCAACAAATCATCCAAGCCATTCTTAAAGGCATTAACTGAATCAGCCATCACAACATCACCCGGCAGTGCATTCCACAACCTCACTGTCCTGACTGTGAAGAACCCCCTACGTTGCTTCAATTGAAAGTTCTTTTATTCTAGTCTAAAGGGGTGGCCTCTGGTACGGTGATCCACTTTATGGGTAAAAAGGTTCCCTGCTATTTGTCTATAATGTCCTCTAATGTACTTGTAAAGTGTAATCATGTCCCCTCGCAAGCGCCTTTTTTCCAGAGAAAACAACCCCAACCTTGACAGTCTCCCCTCATAATTTAAGTCTTCCATCCCTCTAACCAATTTAGTTGCACGTCTCTGCACTCTCTCCAGCTCATTTATATCCCTCTTAAGGACTGGAGTCCAAAGCTGCACTGCATACTCCAGATGAGGCCTTACCAGGGACCTATAAAGAGGCAAAATTATGTTTTCATCCCTTGAGTTAATGCCCTTTTTTATGCAAGACAGAACTTTATTTGCTTTAGTAGCCACAGAATGACACTGCCCAGAATTAGACAATGTGTTATCTACAAAGACCCCTAGGTCCTTCTCATTTAAGGAAACTCCCAACACACTGCCATTTAGTGTATAACTTGCATTTATATTATTTTTGCCAAAGTGCATAACCTTGCATTTATCAACATTGAACCTCATTTTCCAGTTTGCTGCCCAGTTTTCCAGTTTAGACAAATCACTCTGCAAAGTGGCAGCATCCTGCATGGAACCTATAGTTCTGCACAATTTAGTATCATCTGCAAAAATAGAAACAGTACTTTCAATGCCCACCTCCAGGTCATTAATGAACAAGTTGAAAAGCAAGGGACCTAGTACAGAGCCCTGCGGTACTCCACTAACAACACTGGTCCAATTAGAAAATGTTCCATTTACCACCACTCTTTGTAGTCTATCTTTTAGCCAGTTCTCTATCCAGGTATCTGGTGCCCATACTTTCCCGTAGAACAAGGCTTGAAACATGGCACCGACCATCCTTATAAAGCAAAAGACACATTTGACACCTAAGACGCCTACCATGACAATGAGGAACACCAGTTCTGGAAACCTTTAATAACTATGTTGTTGTCTTAGAATATCTTTGCTTTGTACCCTTTCCCAAAAACTTTTTATTGCTTAATCTCTCCAAACCTAGCTGAACCCTTTTATGGCTCTCATATCACTATAGTAACTTTAAAATGCCATCTGATTTCATCAACTGCAGGACATTGTCATTGATTAACAATACTAGGGTAAATTACACACTCTCACCCTGGCCCATTTGTCTCATTTCATTTCTAACCTACTGGAAATGCCCCTATGCTCTTCAAATTTCAGTTCCTTGATCTCCAAGACATTTAAATGAAAGTACAGCTTTCAGCTTGTGGCTTGGCTATGCTGATATTCTTCTGCAGTGTCTCTCCTATGTACAGAGTGCAGATTGGCAGCCTCTGTTTATCATCTCTGGTCACAACATGACTTGATCTACTAGAACTAGAGACAATTGTCAATAGTTAAAATAGTGATATAACAAATTGTGAATATTTATTTCAGACAAAAAAATACACATTCATGCCGGCATCACGAGCAGGAGAAGTTCTCATGTATTTTGCCACAATAAAAACTGTTTCTAGAGCAACTGCAGAATTCATACTGACAAACTCACAAATTTACAATTACAATTTTAGGGCCCTTTGATTGCAACGGCTTTTACAAATGGATACCATTGAAACGTTTCAGATGGTCGGTTGCCATCTCACTTTGAGGTATTCTAATATCATTGTATTTAATGAACATATATATATATATTATACCATTTGTCTCCTTGTTTGATATATTTGTTATGTTTTGTCATGCCATTTTTAACCCTGTGGTTCCTAACAAATATTAAACATTTAAGCTTGCATCTGTTTGCTTTGGTTTATGCAGCAAATGCTGCTGTTCAGTCCAGGTCTCCAAGGACTAATACAGGTATGGGACCTGTTATCCAGAATGCTTAGACCTGGGGTTCTTTCCGTAATTTGGATCTTCATACCTTAAGTCTACTAGAAAATCATGTAATGATATAATGATACTGTATAACATCATTATATCTTAGTTTAGATCAAGTACAATGTACTGTTTTATCATTACAGCGAAAAGTTTTTTTGGATCATTTGGATAAATTGAGTCAATGGGAAGTGGCCTTTCTGTAATTCGGAGCTTTCTGGATAACAGGTTTCCAGATAACAGATCCCATACCTGTAATTACCTGGTGTTATATAGTCTGATTGGGGTTTTTAAACACATCTCCTCTCTATGAACTATATCCTTTTTTACTGTTGTATTTGAAAATGTTTTCCATAAATTTGGCATTCTAGGAACCTTTGTGCTGCAGTACTTAAGCTACGCAGCCTTTTAATGATGTGTTAACGTTCGCGTAAAGGCAAGGGCATAATTGAAATTAGGTATATGCGTGTTAAAGAAAAATCATTACTGGTTCTTAATAAACACTGTTCTTTGCTAAACAAAAGCTGACAGCTTAGTTTCAATGTGCCCTGAACGCCACAATGCATAATTAAGCAATGTGCCAATACTGCTGTTGAAATATGACATTTTTCCACTAATAACTATGGAACAATTATGTGAAATTAAAAAATTTCAGACTACACAAATCCAATTAAAGGCATCACCTTAGCTCACTAAATTAGGATTGTTGCCAGTTTCCTGCCCTTTTTAGCTCATCTCGTGTTAATTATGTGTATTTTTCTTTCCTTTCCTTTTTGATGTTTTTTACTGCATAGACAGAATAAGCTCTATTCTGTTGTTTCTGTTAGGATTTCATGTATTAATGAGAAAGGATCACTGAGAAATTAGCGTTTCTCTAGATATTCATCAGCTCCAAATCAGCCTCTCGCCCAGAACATAATGGAGTTTCCATGGATTCTCCCACTTTTTTTACAGATATGGATCTAAAATAATGGAGATAAGATACAGGTCCCCTTAGATAGAGGGTATAACACATAAAGTATTCTATATTATAGTATAATATATTCTTCCACTATTCTCATTTCTCTTCAATATCATGCCTTTTCTCCTCAAGTGCTTCTCTTAACATTTTTGCCCCATTTTTTCTTCCATATATCACTGTTCAAATTGACTTTCCTCTCCTCCTTCTGCTCTTCTCTTTCTACCCCCTTTTTTCTTTGTATGCTCTCTACCCATTCTGCAACTTATTCTCCTTTGGCTCTTACATTTTCCTTTCTTTACTTCTTACCATGTATCATTTCCTTCCTTCTAGTTTCTTCAATACCATTGCTTCTTCCTCCATACTCTTCTGAGTTATACCTCTTTGTGAGCCTTGTTTTTACTTATGCCTTTTAAATGATATTTGAGCTTCTCTTCCACAGTACCTTGTTTGCTCTTGTGCCTGCACTCTTAGGGGCAAATTCACTAAGGTGCAAAGTTGCGCCAGGCGCAACTTCGCCGCACTTCACCAGGCGTAGTTTCACCAGCGCTCCGCAAATTCACTAAAATCCGAAGTTGCGCTCAGGGGTAGCATAAGGTTGCGAAGTTGCGCTAGCGTTGATTCGCTATGTAAAGCGAAGTTATGCTAGTGAAGGCTAATTTGCATACGGCGCCAAATTCAAATTTCAATGGAGGAATACGTATCAGCACTACGAATGCCAAGAAAACCTTCAAATCATCAAATAGAAATGTTATTTTGCCCTACACATGTGCCCACTGTCTAGGTAAGTTGCCATGAGTCAGGAAATGTAGGGGGGAAGGAGGGGAGCCCCAAAAAATTTTTCGATCTTTTTCAGCCTATCACCCATAATGTAGAAAACACGCCAGCGTTTTTTGGGACTTAGAAAAAAAATTGACTTTTTTTGAAACAATCCCTATCTACTCTATTGCGCTTCGCCAGGTCTGAGGTGGCGAAGGAAGTCTAGCTTAAAAGGTAGCGTTCAGTACACTGCGCAAGTTAGTGAATTTGCGTAGTTACGTCGCTAGCGAAAATTCGCCTGGCGTAAGGGTGCGAAGTAACACTAGCGAAACTACGCCAGCGTTAGTTAGTGAATTTGCGCAGTAACGAAAGCGTTCGGCGCTTCGGCGCTTAGTGAATTTGCCCCTTAATTTTTTAATTTTCCTCATATTTTCTATTCCCCTTCACTTATTACTCAACCCATCTTTTTCTCTTCTGCCTTCCATCCCATTCTTCTCTTTTCTTCCCCCTATAAAATGTGCTTCTCTCATTAACAATTTTAAATTCTGCCTCCTTCTTTACGTCTCCTATTTCCCTTCTATTATAGGGGATTATATGTCTTTGTATAATGATTATAGATATGTTATAATATTTTGCAGAATGAAAACTCATTGCATTCCTCTAATAATGACTGCTGGTGATTTCTGGAAGTTGTAGTTGAAAGGCTAAAAGTTAAACATACTTGATTTATATTTTTAGTTGAGTTTCCTAGATTTCCTGCATAACTAGTGGGATAACCTTTCTTAACTTTTTTTTTCGTGTAGTATTGATTAATGTAGCTGTGTCCTAAATAGGCATCATAGTTATCATATTGTCTTTTTGAAAAGCATACTTGTTATGAGGATGAGATTTTAAGCTAGGAAAATGTATGTTAATAGTTAGCCAGTATATAAACAATCCCAATCATCCTTTTGGGAAATTCTGCTCTGGGTCATCTTACGGAACCCTGGAGTAAAATAGGTTCCCTAAAGATTCTGTTCACTGATCTTTCTGTCTTTGTGCTTATCAGTCTTGTGTGATCGAATGTGACTTTTCCCCTAAGAAAGCACATATTTGGCAATTCTTTCTTTAAAGATGAAGTCATCTAGAGTCCTAATTCTGTTTACTGCCCTTCCTTGAAGTCTTTCAAGTTCAATATAACAAGTGCCCAGACCTGTACTGAATATATGAGATAAATAGAAATTGACACTGTGTAGAGGCTTATAATCACTCTCATTAAACAGCTACTGTTTTAGCTCAGACATGTGAAAAAGTACGTACACTCATGTAAAGTTATATTTGACACTTGCTCCCTTCCATTATTTACATATTTTTGGTCTATGCTACAGCCCTATAAATATTATGCTTTAGAGAGACTAATGTTATCACCTTTGTTATGGAATGTATACCAATGCTTTATGACCTCTTAAAAATGTAATTTAAGGTAAATAAGCATCTCCTTGCAAACAAAAAAGTGAACAAGGCTTTTTAATGTAATTTTTTTTGCGAATATTACACTAGGTTTTTGGGCACAATATAATACCTGTTCCTCATCGCTCTAAACAAGTGTAAGGCATTCAGCAATATTTCAAAGCATATATTGGAAGTTATTTCCTTGAGCAGCAATTAAATTACCTTCTCATCACTCCGGGTGATTGAACTTGATGATTTCTAATGTTGTTTATCGGCTAATTCCAAAGGTGTTCTGCAGTGGGGAATAACCAGAGCATTATGTTAAATGGCTGTTATCAACTCAGTTTTCCTGTATTCTCCTAACAATATACCGCACAAATTCTTTAATAAAGCCATTCAATGGTTTTAGGGCACTGTTAAGAGTAAGAAAAATAATTCCATGAACTCATTTATAAAGTCATAGTTTCCTGTCATTTTCTTCAAGCATCTCTTTCAGGAATAAAATGGAGCAAGTGGAAATATGTCAAGGCTAACATGAGCTGGATATATGTTGTTTGCTTAAAAACAATATTTGACAAGAAGCTTGACCACCACCAACAGACCCATTGGGCCTTTCAGTTCTAAGGCCTTTTAATTCTAAGGCCTTTTAGTTCTAAGCCAGCACTAGTATGGTCACTGATGTACCCCACCAGAGGATATTAATTATATTTATTAGACTATTAAAAGTCATCCCTTCATTTACTACCCTCTACATACCAGTGTTCAGTGCAAATTCTAAAAGGTACATTGCAAAATCCCCAATGGGTGTAAAATCTTTGCAAATTAGACACGTTGATCCAAAGATAGGAAATTTAAATCCACAGCATGTTAGCTACCTTACAGGTTGAAAACAAATCTCCCTGGCAGAAAAATGGATGAACACTATTTTTTTCTAGAGTAAAAGAAAAAAAATCCTACTTTAATCCTACTTTCATTTCATGAAGAATAAAAACAATCATGAGAAAACAGCAAGCCTTCTTATGCTATTTTCCTTTATCACCAATAGTGTGCTATGGAAGAAAACATAAGATTAATCAGTTCTGTAATAATTTACATGTTGATCAAATTACATTTTGGGCTGATCATGCCTAGGTAGATTAACGCCAATGTATGCCACTGCCACTGTGTGACATTGAACTGTGTTTATCTTACAATTTTTATCTTCTGGTATTCCTTGAAGGGCAAGGCAATTATATATGAGGGTGGTATCAAGTAACTCGTCTCCATGTGATCTAAGTCATTGAATTTGTTCATACATTCTGCTCTTCTGCTCTTTGAAAAATGCCTTTGTAGACCTTGGCTCCATGTAGAGAACTAGTTGTACTGGAAATTTACCTTATTCTTATTTCTTCTCCATCATGATTTCCTGAAAGTTGTACGTTTCATTCTATGATTACTTGTTAGTTAGTTACTACAGTATGTCCAAAATGCAGAACTTCACATTTATCCATACTGAACCTAATCTGCCATTGCTTTGCTTCCTCTGGTGTGAATACGTTTTATCTAATTATCTATATTGTCGTTAATAAAAAAAACATTAAATAGATACAGCACTGATCTAAATTAGAATGAATCCGGTCCTTGCTTCTTGGCCTTTTAAGCAAGGAAGCATAACTGTATGCTCTTTATTAGTAAAAACAAATAATATTGTTCCTGTCTATACTTCTTAACATCACAATTTCAAAATATCACATTATATACCTCTACATAAATTCCTGTAGGTTAACTCCAAACATTCCTTTGACTGAGTAACAAGACAATGTTTTATACTTTGTCACTTCCCACTCGTTGTTGGCTTGATACAACTGCACTTTCCTCCCACACCACCCTCAGCCTCTGATTTTGGATATAGATTTTTCAGAGCATAGTACAGACATATTTAATTTGCCTAATTAGTCTTTGTCAGATGGTTGTTTCAAGTAAACAAATTAATGTTTTCTTCCTGAATAAAGATTAAGTATTAAATGCACCATTTCATTTAATTCCATGGTTAGTCCTTTATAAAGGGACCCAGTGGGTGCTCTTGTGCAGTAAATTATTGAAAAGGAAACACCACTTCAAACCAGTATTCTGTAATGGTAATTTAAATAGGAAATTATATATCTACCTACATAATGGTTATTAATTATGGTAAGTAGAGAGGTCTTCACCTGTTTTAGTAACATGTCCTGTTACAGGAAGGGTGATATACCTTTGGGAAATAAATAGTAAGAGTGCAATCACAAATGTTACAGTATATATTTAGAAAACAAAGCTTTAAGCACACTTTAAAATAACTCGATGTTGCTTTTAAGAAAAAAAATACTTTTAATATGTTATGTGAAAGATATTTGAATATTCTAAAAAAAAATGTGTTTTTCTTTTTCTGTAGAATTTGTCTGGATGCCCAGGCAAGACCGGGAGAAGTTTTTGAATGTTCCCTTGTTAGGATAATGTCATCGGATCTTAAATGCAGTTTCATCACAAGTACAAGACATATATATGCAGACATAATATTGGAGGTGGCATTCTGTGAACTACAGTAAATTTCGTCATCTCATGAACCTGCTGCGTTAAATAACCCACAGCTTTTTCTTTATGAGAACAGCAAGTGCAAAAGTCATTTTTTGTTTTCATTGTTGCTTGTGTTTTATTTTTATCCTGTATATTCAGACGTTTGGGGTTAAGGATCTACAGCTTGGTGTTTCCATTTTATTTGATTTCATATGTCTGAAGTTAACCATAGTATCCATCATTATTAATGGCTAAGTTTTTTTTTTAAAACATAGTTACTAATGCTTGTTGCAAATAGTTGAGATTTTATAGATTTTAACCGAATTTGCAAGCATTGGTACTCATTATGTTACAAAAAAAAATTAGAACTAGTGTCATGTAGGGGTGTCTGGTACTAAAGTCAAGTTTTAATTTCAAGATGTATATAATGTAAAAGAGCAGCTGACTAAAGTGAATAGAATTCTTTTTTTTTTCTGTTTTGTTTTTGTGATGTCTCTCTATTTTCGGCAATAACTTAAGGACAAGAATTTTTTTTGAGTCCTTGGTTTTCTATAAGTGCTTTTTTCTTGTTGAAGGAGGTGATATTATAATGTTTTACGAAAGTAATTCTTAAAACAAGATGCTGTAAATATTCTTCCATTAACAACATGTACACTCTTATGAAAGAGATTTAAAATACCTTTTTTAAGGGCAAAAACCTGCAGCATCTCTGGACAGAACAGGGGATGGAAAGTAGCATTTTAAACCCTGACTGAGATGCCATGGTGTGCCCAGTTAGCTAGATTAACACTGTTAAGCTTGTCGTGTAGATGTTTTAGACCTGATAACTGTACTAGCGTCATACCAGCATATTACCTATTTAAACTATGTGCACAGCTTAAAAAGTTTAGTTTTTTCTTTTTGAGGAAAAGGAAAAACCTTTCACCCGGATTCTAAATGAAGCTACATTTTTGATATTTAAAATTGAAGCACACACAATCGTGTTTCTTTCCTTGATATTTTGAATTAGAATACGTCACTGTCCGGTCATTTCAGCTGCTCTATAGATCCTTATTTCTCTTCTAGAGCTACATTTATAAATGTCGTCATCAGTAACTGATCCACGCCATGTAAGGAAGGCATCGTTCAATCTGTTTCACTTCATGACCTCTGTTTTCTCTATTGACAAATTAGGAATGCAAACCGTTTGTTTTGACACCTCAGTGCTCCAAGTATCACAATGGAGGAGAGGAAAGATTAATTTATTGTAGAAATAATTACAAAGGTATACAACATCATTGCACTGTGACTGGTAGGGAAAACTGACGACTTCCGATTTGCACAAGTTTATTTGGCTGTTTTATAATTCATCCTCTTTTGGGAGGCATATGAAGGATATGTTAATTTAATGTTTCTCTTTAATATCAGTTAATAGGCCTATAACAGAGACATAGAAGTACAACTTGGCATGTTTGGCATTAAAAACATACTGTTGTGTTCATATTATTTTTTAATATATGCCAAGTTTTTTTTTTCTTTCTAACTGTTACATGTATAAAATTGGTACTTTTTTGTACAGCAAGTACAAGACACTGAATGCTACATTTCTGAAACAAAAGCTGCTGCACTCCTATTTTTATAAATGTTACTAACAGGTAGCGATAACATAGAAGTAAATAGAATCAATATTGCAAATGAGCAACGGGTGGAGAAAAAAAAAAATGCTCTCTTAAAAAGGAACTTTTTTTTATCTTATTATTTTCCACGATTGTAAATGAAACTCGGGAAACCAATTTCCACTTTGTTCCTCTAAAAACAAAAAGCAAAATCCTAGTATTTTTTTTTTTTAATATGGAAATTTAATCATGTATAAATGTAAACCAAACTGTTCTATTTAAAAAAAAAAAAACACAAAAAGGAAAAAAGGAAAAAAAAAAAAAAGAAACTGTTTTCCCTGTGGTTTAATCTTTAAAGTCCGGGGATTTTTTTAAGAAAAAAAGATAAATATTTTGTCATTGTTGATGATGTACTGTACTTCCATATATATACATATATATATATATATATATATATATACCATTTTCATTCCCAATCACCTCATAGAATATTCTTTCTTCCTCCTCAATATATCTTAGCAGTGTGTATAGTGGCAATTGTGTAAGCGTGCTGTCCTGATGCTAACGTACTGAATTCATTTCCTTCTCTTATAGTAATTATTGGTAGGTGTATTGTAATTAACATTAAAGAAAAAATAGATGTAGTTCTTCAGATTTAGGACCAGTAAGGATAGAACTTTCTCTAATTTAAGAAATAATTTTCAGAGCAGTTTTTTTTTTTTTTTTTTTTTTTATAATTTTGTTGATCTGATGTGGTTTCAACTAACCAAAGGTCTCATAACGCTACAATGCTGGCAAACTCTAATAGGCATTTTGTAGATCTCCCTACCCTCCCTTGATTTTGAAAGGGGAATGCCATACTACCTTAAATGCTAATGCTATATATGCAAAACTGGATTTTTTTTATTTATTTTTTAAAAAAGAGGGAGGCATGGTATATAAAATGATTTTACTAAGAGAAAACAAATATTTTTTTAAGAATGCTCAAAATAAATCAATAATCTGTGTGACTATGTTTTAGATGTTTATATAACTTTTAAAGAGTCCCATTGGCCCATATGAAATACTGTGGAACCGTTTATGTTTTTAAATGTGGCTACCTAGACCAAGGTCTGCTCTAGTCCCCATTCATGTAGTACATCCATGGTTTTGTAAATGACCATAACAAAGCTTTAGAGGGTCCTTTATTTTATTCAAGGTACCATGGGTCGTGTCTCTATTTTCCTGTAGCTAAAATGATACTATTGAGAAAATGCCATTGCTTTAGTGGTAATTGCTGAATCATTTAAATACATCCCAACAGAAGGCTACATTCTAATATATCAGATATTTTAGGTGAAAGCAATTAGCAGGTTATTTTCTGTTCTTAATGCTTTTCATGTTTAAGATTTCCGCGTACTTCACCTTTACAATAATTACAGTAATCCACGTCATTGGTCAGCCTGTGACTGTATACTGTATATATACACACACACACACACACACACACACACACACACACACACACACACACACACACACACACACACACACACACACACACACACACACACACACACACACACACACATATAAAATTAATATATCTTCCTGTATAAAACATCCAAGTATTCCCTGAAATGCATACATCATTGACCTACAGTTTTTATAATATTTTACAGTCACCAGGATTCTTCTAGAAAAGTTAGGGGCAGTTGAGAGAATTATGGATGCTGTGAGTAGTATTACACCAAATATGCTGCAATGCTACAAGTAGGGTCAGTTTGCAATTTTTTGTTGGCAATAGATCATTGCTGAAGATTGTACAAACTGAGCAGGCAGCCATAGATAGCACTTTAATAGGCAGAATATTATTTGCAGCTCACCCTCCAGCATAGCCTCAGCACCCAAATCAATGCACCAAACTCCTAGTATCTGGCTCCTCACTGGATCAGGCAAATCAGGTGGAGCTAAATTTATCACTTTACACATCTACATTATGTTTTATTATTTTTAACCATATTTTGAAACTTGAAGTCCTCTGCATATCAAGTGGCAGCTGAGACAATTAGCTGTCTGGCTAACCAGACTGGACCTTTGTCAAAACAGCAATAAAACAGCCCAACAAGATCATGAAAAGAAACAACTGCCCTGAGACACCGAGTAGATGCAACATATTCATTCCATATGTAGCTGGAGTGTCAGAGAAACTCAGAAGGGTTTTCAACAAACACCATGTCCCTGTGTTTTTCAAACCTAACAACACGCTGAGGCAGATGGCTCAGCATAGGAGGGCAAACTCTACAGGACAAGACTCAGCTCTCTTTCTACACCTAAAAGACAAGAGACACTCCTTTGTAGATAGCAATGTTCACATTTTGGACAGAGAAGACCGCTAATTTGAACGAGGTGTAAAAGTTAAGGTAGAGAAACCATCCCTAAACAGAGGAGGGGACTACATACAATGCTGTTCTACCATCTTTACCTCGGCGGTTTCACAAAACTTCACACCTCCATTCATGAAACATTCTCAAGTAACACCTGTCTCTTTGAGTTGCATGACACATTGGCAATTCTATCACAGTAACTACACAGCATTCACAACCTCTGTGAGTTGCAGTTGTCACTACTCTAAATAATTACACTACACCATTGTGACTGGAATATTGAAAGAGGTTACACGCAGAGGATTTCCCGTTCCAATCAGTTGAAATGAAGAAGCTGCTCAGATGAGTAGTCAAATTGTCCTCAGTGATTACTCAGCACGCCCAGTTGCTCTAGATTTACTTCTAATAGTTAAATTCAGTAGTTACAATTACCGGTACAACCTAACCATCCTTCTGCAATGAATAGCTAAGCAAAGATCAATTTTAGCAGTCTTAGATATCTCTTCTTATTATTGTTTTTATTTTGTATAATGCCTTTTAAAAAGTGATGTAATAAATCTGGAATTCTTGGGTTTTCATTTTAAATACACAAAAAAAACTCCCAATGATGGAACATTATGCAATCAAAGGAATATTTATAAATAAGTATCATCAGAAGCCACCTGACACCAGATTCATCAGGACCCTAGAAAACAAAAAATAAATGTATAGCAGTTGTAGCTGCAAAGGTGGATCATGACAGGTGTCATGGTTAAAAATATGGGGGCGATTTATTCAAGGTTCAAGTTGAGCTTTAAAAGTTATTTTGGAGTCAAAGATTGATTTTTCAGGTTAAAAAAAAATAGAATTTTAGGTTTTTTTTCGAGATTCATTACACCCAGACCCTGGAAATAGCTTCTAAATGTCGAGGTCATGTAAAAGTCAATGGCAGAGGTCCCTTGAACCATTTGAAGATGCTAAGAGCTTTCTTAGAAGGGTTTTGCCAGAAAACGTGATCAATTCGAGCGATTCAAGTTTTTTTCACTGAAAACTTGATCAATTTGAGTTTTCAGGTTGTTAACCCCAAACTCGTTGAATTGAGTTTTTTCCATTAGAGTTTTTTCTTAAATTACAAATCATTCAAGTTGTGAGTTCATTAGAGGTATAAAAACCTTGACCTCTGATAAATAACCCCCTATACTGTATGTTAAAAATATTTATTCCAAACTACATATGGAACTAATAGAGTATAATGTATAGAATTATATGTCAACATATTCAGTCACACATGCCATACTCTACACTCATTTTATGATGAGTACATTCATAGAAAGGTACATTCTTACTTTAAATTACACAGTTAAATATTGAAGTGAAAAATGTCTTTTCGGGTGAAACTTTCTTCTGCAGCCTGCTGTAGAGCTTGGAAAGCTGATGATTTGCATTTGATGCCCTACCTGGTTGATTTGAGTATGCATGGTAAAGTCTAGCATGTGCAAAGATAGCGAAGGGTGAGTCTGGAGCAGCTTTGTTCTGTGTATATGATCTATCTCACATATAGTATAGTGTACATACAAATAGTATGTGAAAATGCATACTTTTAAAGAGAATAAGAAAATGTATTTACTCAAGACCCAGTAAATGCAGTACAACAGAATTTTAGAATGCTCCACATATACTTTCTTCCAAAACTATAAAGATACCAAAGACTGCTAAAATGCAAGCATTTCCTAATACAAAACTATTTCAGCTAGTGGCCAACAAATATAAAACAGTAGACATAGTGCTTAATATTCTCATCTGGTTAAGCATGAGAACATTCTATATATATAATAATATTGCCCAAGGAAATTTCTCATGGCCCCAGTGGATGAGATAAGTAATGGTTTCCAATTACAAAAAGGGAAGATCAATCTCAGGCTTTTGTGTAGGTTTGCAAATATCAGCCAGAGATCTGTTTTTAATAAAAAAAAACAAAATGGAATTTGTCCCAGATATCTAGAAAATACTAACACTGAGAAATCTGAATGCTGGAAAACATTTTACAGATTTCATAATTCAGTGCATAAATATAATGCATTATAACGCCTGAAGGGCAGCGGGGCAATGCTGCAGTGATAGTCACTAGACTATTTATTACGTATAAAACCTTTTTCCAAGCTTATGTCATATAAAACTTTCTGTTTGTGGCATCACTGCCTGTCCTTGGTGGTGTTTTTAAACTTAGCGTTATGCTTAATAATTTAACAAGGTAGTTATTGAATACCCCAAACAGTGATGGGACAATGTAAAACTCAAATTAAGCTGGATAATACATCTTTTATAAGAACATAAATAATACATAGCCGTCTGCTGTATGCTGAACCAGGCCTTTTAATTCGCAGATGAGTCAAATAAACTATTGGTAGTACAGGTATAGGATCCCTTATCCGGAAACCCGATATCCAGAAAGCTCCGAATTACGGAATGGCTGTCTCCCATAGACTCCATTTTATCCAAATAATCCAAATTTTTTAAAATTATTTCCTTTTCTCTGTAATAATAAAACAGTAGCTTGTACTTGATCCAAACTAAGATATAATTAATCCTTATTGGAAGCAAAACCAGCCTATTTGGTTTATTTAATGTTGAAATGAATTTCTAGTAGACTTAAGGCATGAAGACCCAAATTACAGAAAGATCCGTTATCCGGAAAACCCAAGGCCCCGAGCATTCTGGATAACAGGTCCCATACCTGTACTAGAAATAAAAATGTTTTCAGAAAGCACCTTGCTACGTGGACAGCCCACTTCTTGTAGCACAAACTCTCATTTCATCCTGCTTAATAATCTTTGAAAAATAGTACAGGTATGGGACCTATTATCCAGAATGATTGGGACCTGGGGCTTTCCGGATAACGGGTCTTTCCGTAATTTGGATCTTCCCACCTTAAGTCTACTAGAAAATCATGAAAACATTAAATAAATCTAATAGGCTGGTTTTGCTTCCAATAATGATTAATTATATCTTAGTTGGGATCGAATACAAGCTACTGTTTTATTATTACAGAGAAAAGGGAAATCATTTTTTAAAATTTGGATTATTTGATTATAATGGAGTCTATGGAAGACGGCCTTTTCTGTCATTCGGAACTTTCTGGATAATGGGTTTCCGGATAACGCATCCCATACTTGTAATAGTTGGAGTAAACACTGGAGTAAAACTGAGACACACCAGTGTAGGTCCTTACAACCAAAAGACCTCTCTGTCCCAAGAAAAGGCATACTTCTATAAATCTATAGTGACTAAACTTTCTCATTCTTCATGGTTGCCATAGGTTATTCAAAATCATGCACTGCAACATGGCACCTGGAGAAACTCCTTTTAGGGCGACTCTCATAAACATAAATAGTGGAGAATTTTGAAGCCAAGAGTAATGCAGGTAGAATCAAGCACAAGACTAAAAAATTAACAAACCAAGGTGGAGTATCCAGTACAATTACAAAAGATATTTAATTTCTTATGCAATTTTACTATGACTTCTTCCAGTTTCTTCCTATAAACTTGCACTTTGGCAAGTCCATTGAAATCTATTATTCTGGATAATGAAATAAATAGTAAATTCAGAGCATTTATACTGTATGGGAATGTATGCCAAAGGGCAAGCTAAATTAAGAGACATTTGGCGATTTCCGTAAAAAAATTCTGCTACAATTCTGCTTAAAGAACAAATTAATAAGTGCAACAATTACAAAATGAAAAACGTTGTCGTTCTACTAAGTTTTAAAACCACGTTAACAATTGTTTTGTTTGGAAAGGTAAAGAGAGCACGATCCCCTTGGTTAAAATGAAGCCTGACCTGTGTTTTTAGTTTCCCTAGGTTCTATAATTGTTCACATTACGTTGAACTTGTAGCTTGGACTTTAAGGTAGCATGGCTCTGTTACTGTCTTTTTCTTTGTACAGCCGTTTACAGCTGATGAATGAGGCACATTGTAATAGATTAGTTCATTCATTGGGTAACTCTTGGCAATGATGACCTGAAAGGTGTACTAACTTCTTTTTAATTTTTAATAAATGTCACTCCCCCATTATCATTATTGTTTTCGCTATGAAAATGCCATTTTTTTTTTTTATCCTTAATGTGTGAATGAGGGCTAGGGACATAGCCACCAAAACAGATGTTTTCAATGTTTGCTGTACACAAATGCAACAAGAACAAGATTAAAGCAATATAGTGTATAACATTGGTAACCCATGGTTTATGTGTGATGTAGTACAATTGTTTACACTAACACAAACTTGTATTTAACTTGAAAAACAAATGTTTTCAGAAAATGTGTGGTGTTCCTTGTAAGAGGAATGTATTGTGTATGTAAACTACTCAATCTGGTTTTCTACAGAACATGGCAGATCTGCTCTATCATCTATGGAAGGAAGTTCTATCAACATCCACTGGTAGTTTCATACAGACATGCTTTAAACATTGTACAAACATTCATTAAGTGTTCATAATTTGACCATTACACCCGTAAACACTACACGAGTTCTGTATGTTAAGCAATACTTCAATATACTGTAAAAAAAAGTTTTACCAAAAAGTTGAAGGGAGATAAAAGTAAATGCTGAAAAGTAAAGAATTTCAAGAAACCATTACCTGAGTGAGTTGCCCACCTTAAATCACTGAACAATCAGAATGTATTGTTATTGAGAATAGTTAAGTTTCTTAATTTATTTTAAGTGTTTTCTTTGATTTTTTTTCTTTTCTGGGGGGGGGGGGGTTCGATCTAACAGGGTAGATAGAAGAAGAAAATGTCACCAATGCTTATTGTATACTGCACATAGCACCCAGTGCAAGATCTGTGTGCCTCTTTTGGAACTGATGTGGGCTTGCAAATCTAGAACTTTTGTATTCTATGAGTTCTAGAGTCGGAGCTTTTCATGAAAATGAAGTAAGCGTTGATTGGTGGTTCTCTGTATCTGTTCACTAATGAACCTTAATGGCACTGTGGCAGACCTAGCCCTTACTTTTATACTTTAGTATGAACTGATGAGAACTTTGGTAGTGACTATTTTTTTTATATATATACATATGTATGTATCTATATATAAATATATATCTCTCTCTCTCTCTTTCTCTCAAGCATTGCATCTTTCAGGTCTTTGTGTATGGCTTTTCGAAGCCTTGTTGTAAATTACGACGTGGATGGGGGTCTCTCACATCATAGATGTGGAAAGTATAATTTTATATTTGTATTTTCAAATAAATACGTTTGTGAAAGGTTTCCATCCTCTACTGTGGTCCAGAAATCAATGTGTTTGTCTGAAAAGAAAAAAAAAAAAAGAATAAATAAAATAAGCTGTTTTGAACACACGTTTTTGCATAGTCATTTGTCCTTCACATTAGAAATGTGTTTGTGTTTATGATCAGCGCTCACTGGAACTGGTTTCGATACAGTTTACTTACTGCACAGGAAATGTCAGCTTTTCTTTTGCCGACTTTGTGGGGCAGATTTGTCAAAATGTGAGTTTAGAGCTTAATGAATAAAAACTCACCCACATTGTATTCATTCCTATGGGTTTTTTAGAGCCATATTTATCAAATAGTGAATTCTAACTTTCACCCATTGATAAATACAATTCTAAAAATTCCATAGGAATGAAACAAACATGGGTGAGTTTTTAATTATTAAGCTCTAAACTCACATTTGATAAATCTGCCCCTGTATGTCTAATGAAAAATATGCAGGTATGGGATCCTTTATCCAGAAACCCATTATCCAGAAAGTTCTGAATAACGGGAAGGCCATCTCCCATACCTTTTAAGCAAATAACCTTTTTTCTAATAATAAACCAGTACCTTGTACTTAATCCCAACTAAAATATAATTAATCTTAATTGGAGGCAAAACAATCCAGTTGGGTTTATTTAACGTTTATAGGATTTTTTTAGTAGACTGAAGGCAGGGAGATCCAAATGACAGAATGATCCCATATCTGGAAAACACTAGCTCCCCAGCATTCTGGATAACAGGTCCCATACCTGTGCTTATTAACACAGTTTTAAGGCATAGTAGAGAGTGAAAATCCCATATAATTACACATAGATGTGATTGGGGGCACTGCATTATGTGTTCAGTTGGTCTTTTAAAAGTGTAAATGAAATTACATGTAACAGGGCAGAATCTTAATTCTACCACATAATGCTGAGCCACTGAATGTCCAAATGGTCAGTGATGTCACAAGACAGGGATTCTTTTTGATGGGCAAGATAAACGTGGAAGAACATCTGAGTAGGTTATTTAGTTGCACACAGATGCAGTAAACTATTTTGACTTTTAAGATCACTGTGAGGTGCCAATTTTTATGACACTCCTGTTGTTATAACTAACGTGATACCCTGGGCCAGTTTGCTTTAAACTGCACCGGGGGTATTTTTGTAGAAGCTCATCGTCTCCATCTTCAACTTCTTCCATAGTCTCTAGGCAGAGTGACAGCCTAATTTAGATGCAAAAAGCTATTTTCTTCACTCTACAGCTGTGCAAAGTGTTGCTTATGAACCCCTTGATTGTTGCTCCCAGTGGTCTCAAAGCAGGTGCTTATTTTTGAATTCCTGGCTTGGAGGCAACTTTTGGTTGTATAAAAACCATGTTACTGCCAAAATGACCTTCCTGTAGCCTGCCAGTCCACATAGGGGCTACACTTAGCCAATCACAGCCCTTATTTGGCACTGCCAGGATATATTTCATGCTTGTGTTGCACCTCAACTCTTTTTACATGTAAATATGACTCATGGGTAAAAAAAGAAAATAGAAGAAGAAAATAAGCTCCAATAGAAGTACCCCACGCTGATGCAATTTTTAGCGAACAGTGCCGACCTCGGGTGTCAGGTAAGTGATTATAAATACTGGTACCCCCCTTTCCTTTTACTGTAGGAAGTAATGCAGATTACAAAAAAAATCCTTTTTTATGGGATACCTCAGACCGTGGGAATTTGAGATAAGAGATACCTAACTGGTACTACGAAAAAATATCTTGCTTCATTTATTATTGCCTAATCATGCCAAGATTAATTATAGGTTACATTTTATTATATATTTATACTACCTTTATTATACACTTTTGCTTATGAAGACAGCATGATTGGTCTAAATGATTTTTTTAATTAATTATAAGAAAAGGATGAACTCTAATCAAACCAGTGAAAAACAGTGGCAGGGCAATGGAAGCTAGCAGTGGTGGCTTTGAAAAGTTTGTAAATGAACAGGGTATAATGAATATGCCCTAATTTCCAGTTTAGAGATTTTCTTATGCAGTTCTCTGTTACAAAAAGAGATTTAGACTCTCCTTAGTAAAGCATGGCTGGATACTAGGTTTTAACTCTACACAAATGAACTCAAAAAGTGACCATAAAATAAGCTTTACACAACAACTGGCCTATTTAATTCCACATTACAGGCACAAAGATATAATGTTTTCATACTTGTGTTCATTAAATCCCTGGAAATCAGACTTCCCCCGTTAATGGTGATCTATCATAAGATAACAAACGAAAATATGTTTTATGTAAGTATAGGGAGCGGCGCATTTTCTTTTGTATTCATGACAAATCACATACAGGTATAGGATCACTTATCCGGAAACCCGATATCCAGAAAGCTCCGAATTACGGAATGGCTGTCTCCCATAGACTCCATTTTATCCAACTAATCCAAATGTTTAAAAATTATTTCCTTTTTCTCTGTAATAATAAAACAGTAGCTTGTACTGGATCCCAACTAAGATATAATTAATCCTTATTGGAATCAAAAACCAGCCTATTGGGTTTATTTAATGTTTAAATGAATTTCTAGTAGACTTAAGGCAGGAAGACCCAAATTACAGAAAGATCCGTTATCCGGAAAACCCCAGGTCCCGAGCATTCTGGATAACATGTCCCATACCTGTATAATGTATCCCTTCAATAGCATCTCTGTGTTGCTGTGGTGGCTGCCAGAAGATCAAATGGTGGTGTTTCCGGAAGATACTTTGCAAAGTTCTTTTTTTTTTATCGTCTTTCAGCTTTAAAATGTAAAGGAGCTATGAAAGAGGCAGAGAATTGTACAGAGTAGGGTCTAGAGATGGAACACCAGGCTGTTTCTCTGACTGTGTAGAAATGCAGGTTGAGAAAAAGAGATGGTCCAAGCTCCCAGCCGCTCCTTGCTGTAATTGCACACAGACAGGCATGACGATGGCCTGTCTCACATATTGATTGGTTTTTGCCATTAAAATGCATATTTCCCCTTCAAAATCTGCTTTGTGTGCACACAAGCTGATGCCATGCCTGTCAGTTCAATTACAGCAAGGAGCAGTTAGACTTTTCCCCTATAGGCGGATGTGCCATTGGCCACCAAAACCTTAAACATTGCCGGCATCTCTCACTTAAGACTATGGCAGCCAACCAACACAGTCGCTTAGAGCTAATTATATTAGCAGCGTAGATCTATGAGTATCTTGAAAACTTAAGATATGGGTAATTTAAGAGAATCCAAAAAGTGCTCAGAGGAAAAGTCTGAGAAATGTTACCTTATTTGTGGAAGGTTAGATGTACTTCACTGTAGACCTACTCCCCTGCTACATTCCTTGTTGGAGCATAGGCTGCTCATGCTATTTAACCTATCTATCTTATGTCCTTCATCATGTTGGGTACCCGCGGAATACTTGCAATGTGACTGGGTCACGGACAGATTATACTTCTTGTGCCTACTGTGCGGGTGACCTGATCCGCTACAGTGAGGTGAACTACAGGCGGCCATTCCTGGGGTAAGAATACCCTATGCTTCCCGATGAAAAACAAAAAATCTATCTGTGTGACAACACTTAAGGTTGGTGTGGCAACTGCTGCGGGGAGTGGGTTGGGCGAAAATAATTGTGCATCGGAAGGCAGGTATGCGGGACCGGGTATGGCTTAGGCTAAGTGGATCCAGTTGGGTGCGGGTCCAACACGTGCAGGTCTCTAATCTATGCTATTGTAGAGAGTACTAAGAAAGGGTTAACCTGTCTCTGACTAAGCCTCAATGACTGGGTCCCTGCTCCCCGACTTATCACTAGAGGTACTGGTCCCTCTAGGGCCGAATGCTTTTACTGGCCCTTGGTGTATCCAGGTTCAATGGAAACATCAAGATGGGTCAGCAACCAGAAGCCAAAGAGGAAGATCCACCCCTAACCAGACATTATGTTAAAGTGTCGCAGGAAATGGTCATAAGGTCTGTAGGCCAATAACTGAAATATGTAAATGAAGTAACTAGATACACAGGCATCCGCCCAAGAACTAGGGCTATAAGAAAGTGTAGGAATTTAAAGCCATAGGGCACAATAAACTGATAGGTCCCTACATACTGATTGCTTTGGGTAGAGGATCCTGTTGCTTTAGTGGCATAGAAACTAGAGCTCTGAAGATTTGTTTGTTTAAAATCAGTTTATTTCAGTAGAGCTACCAAGAAGGCTGTTAGGTCCCCTATTATATATTTCTATTAAATATGAACCACGGTAATAATATGTCTAAATGTGATTCATGAGGGTTCTTGTCTATCTACTGCGAGACAGTGACCAAAGGAATATACCAAAAGGCAAGTTTTTCTTTAAAGTTCTCCAGAGTGGAAGACGTAAGCTTTAAAGAAGGTGTTGCTAAACATCATTTGTTGGATGGAACAGGCAGGTCAGGCACTCCATTCCATTGGTCCCCCTCACATATTGGAGCTCACTTTTCAGAGAAAGACCATCCTGTGGCAATGTATTTAATTGTAGTGAGAATTTTATAAAGATCTCTCTGAGCAAGGAGCAGGGTAGGAAGACTTCCTGCATGCGTGAGAAACTCCCATTGGGGCTGGGGTACTGTCTGCCACTCCAAGGGAGTGATTGAGACTGAGCAACTGAGAAAAGCCAGGAGGTTAAACAATCTCCCAAAGAAGTAACACTAGTATAGTAGTGACCCCTGACACTTGTGTGTTATACAAGGGGTCCAGTGTGGTAAGGGAATTCACCAGCTTTGTGAAGGTAGCGCCCAGTGGGTAGGATTTGTTTATATTATTTGTTTATATTATATGTTTTATATAATAAAATAGGCAGCCTCTGTTTCAATAAACTGCCATAAGGTGAAGAAAGTGTCTGCTGTGGATCCGGTAAACTTCCAATGCATTTTACATCATCTACAGCTGATTATTAAGGTAGGGGAGCTTTGTGAAAGGAAAACTAATCGGTAAAAAAAAAAACCTTCCAGGGGACCAAGAACATGTAATTTCTAAATTAAACCAAGAGATTACAAACTTGAATATCCCCTTAAAACATTGGATGCAATCTGACTCTTTTATTGGAGAGCACAGATAAGATTTTTCTTTTTAAAAAAGTGCATTTTCCTCTGTTTGTGTCAAGGTTGGGATTCTTATGTTCAAAAACACTGCAGTTGAAAACCACCGGAATAACTGATATCTTAAAAGAAACTTTTATACTTTAAAACAATTTGTGCTTGAAAACAAAGGAAACTAAAGCATAGTGTTTAAAAAAACTAATCACACAGTTGCTTTTATGTGTTAAGAATGTGTTCCTGTACATTTGTCTCCTTCCTTTCTTGTAATTCTTATGCTTTATTCCCGTGCCAGAGCCTGTTTCTTAAACTTCTAATCAACTTTGATAAAGTCTGGTGCCCCCCACATTGTCACCAATTTCGTTTACCTCCGATGCCATTTATAACTCGAAAAAAATTGCCTGTTGGGTGACGTGACATCAGTTTTTAACACAACCAGCACCTCCTGGTGCTCAGAATTGGAAAAGAATGCTAGCTACTAATTTATTATTAGTGAATTAACTGATAATTATTATTAAATAACAGACATTATATAAAGCAATAATTCATTTGATGCATAGTTGATTTTTAATAATAAACTATGCATTCTCTTTTCTTTTGCAATAATTATATTTGGCACCATAAAAATAGCAGAAAAATGAAATGACCTATACTGTCCCTGAAAAAATGCAACTCATCAAAATGAAGGCTGTTAATAAATCTTAGGGTTTGCGGAACTAATGGCTGCCATGACAATATAAAATAGATGCTGCATTCATTAGTAAATTAGGATTTTACCATAATTTTAGCTTGAATTATTTTTTGGAATCAGCTGACTGCTATCTGCCACAGGATTTCTTAATGGAACACTACCCATTTCACTAGGCGTAATTAAATAAATCATCACCAAACAATGTGGAAGCTAAAAGGGACATTGACAGCTGTTTTACTGCTCAGTAGTGCTGAGAAAACCCCATTTATAACACACTTCAAAGCTCCATTTTATATTACACTGATGTGGCTCATACTTCATGTGAAATTACATTTTAACCAAACTCCCAAACAGAATTATTCTTTTTTCACAGACCCTAATCAATCATTAATTATGCTAAATTTGAAATATTGCCTTACAGGAATTTTGTAATCTAAAATGGCATTTTTCAATTTGCGAACATGTTTTACCACTGGGTAGCTGGTTCTTTAACTAGAATTTCTCTCTGGGCATAATGTACCAACATTCGTTCTTATAAGTGCTGCTCAGAGATTATTAAATATAGAGTTTTTATCCTTCTTCAAAGCAATGTAGTGATTTATTTAATCCAGCACCAGTGGTTTTTGTCAAGTATGAATCCAAGCCAAGAAAATAAAGAGCGTTGCTGCAAAAACCTACTATGGGAAGAACTGTAATGCCAAGGGAGTAGAGTGAGAATGGATATGCGGATATGGAGCTCCCAGGGGGTAGACTACGGTACCTGTGTGTATGAGGAACATCTTGGGAAGTCAGGCAGCACAATCAAGCTCTCTGTTAATGGAAATGCAAAAATGACATGTTTAGGGAAAGTGTCAGAATCACACATTTAAAGAAGACTGTGTCACAACCTGTTTTTCTTATTTAACTAAGAAAAATAATCCCACTGAGAGCAATGTAAACAGTAGGGGAAAACATACGGCTGGTGGGAAAAAAAAGGACACAATTTCAGGGGTGACCTAGCACATACGGTACAATGTGAATTATTTCCTGCTGGATGCTGTTATGCTTTAACAACTTTGCTACGGGCTATAGACAAAGTTAGTATTCATGTATTAATGTATCTTGCAAGAGAGAAATATTTATTTGAAAAGGCTTTTAAATAGTCCCTGGTTCCCAAATGGGTTGATAAATTCATGTCGGAAGGGCTGAAATAAATCATATTGCCATATCTAATTCAGGGTCAGGGTCATGTGATTATAAAGAGTAAATTGTACCAAGGCTCGGAAAACCTAATTAATGATTGGTTGGATGTGGAGTGCAATCTGATCACATACAGTACTCAGGCCATATTGCCTTGATCCAACAGGATTTTCCACAATCTGATCAGATGGAGCATTACACAGAAAAGTGCCACCATTCTCATTGCATTAGAGATCGGTTGATCGACCACAGTTGAATATGCCTACTTTCTTACACAGATGATCATATTGTTGTAAAATCTGTGCATGCATAGCCATTTAAACTATAGCAGCCAGTGACCATTTCAATCAGTCTCAGACATTAGAATAATCTAATTGGCAGAATATCTACATGTTAGATATTCAACAACACTCTAAGACTCAGGAGAAGGTGCAAACCAAATATAAAGCAATGCTGTACTGTCTTGTACTGTTGGCAAGCCTGGAGAGCTCCACCGCTGCAGGTTTTTGGCAACATTATTTTTGGGTCCCAGGCTTTCTGAAACAACACCGGCAAACCAGCTGGACGTTAGGACATTGGTGGGGTGTTCTGAGCCTATTCAGGTAGGCAGAAGGTATGGGCAAGTGTTTCTAATTCAAAATAAAATATGGAAACAAATATTTGAAAAATAACAATATTCACTAGCCATTACCTTTATGTGAAGAATACATGGAGTTTCATGTGTGTATAGAATATCAGTAATAAACTTAGTGAACATTAGCTTCTGACTTTCTCATAGGTTTCTTGAAGGATACTTCTAAATTGCCAGATGGTCTTTGAGGTTGATAAATGAGCTCTTGCATGTAGGAAGGTGCCTTTTACAGGCTAAAGCAAGTTATTTTGTAGACCTTCAGCCTATTCTTGACTACCCAACAAAGAAAGAGAATTATTTATTAGAACATGTATACAAGTTCATTCTGCTCACTACATGCTCATTTTTGTATTTTAACAGAAATCTGTATAATACTTGTTAATGACTAGTAATTGAAATGTACCTTATCATAGAGACACCAAGAAGTATCCACCTGTATATGAATGGTAGATAGAATGGTAAGGCTAGGTAGACATGGTATCTGCCTCTGATGGAGATGATGACTTGTAGAAAGGCTTTGTTCTGAATCCTGCAGAAAACTGATCCCTTCTATTATGCTTTAACAACATTCGTTCATCTACATTAGTACTACTACAGTATAGCTATGTTTGTGGCACAAGTACCTGTACATTTTAATTTTAAAGTTGTCTCCTCTATATTTTATAGCATATCTAAAACTGAGTTAGGGTTTGCCACTTGAAAGTAAGTTTGTTGAACATTCCCTTCCTATAGGGATATCGCTAATATCTTTCTCCTTTAATAATCGAGCATCAATACAGAGACTTCGAATGGCACATTTACACTGTGAGCTTGTCAATATCTCCTGGACTGTGACTTCTCATTCTCCTTAAGCAACCTGTAATCTATGATTCACCCACACATGATATCAGTGCGTGTCTCTGTTTGTTTCCTGCAGTAGCCCAGAAAGAAAAATCTGAAGCTCTCAATCAATAGCAAGAGAATAAAAACCCTCTCTAGTATAAGGAATGTCCTTGTGTTTTTTTCCTAGCTGAGATGTGATACGCTGCACACTTCTAGGAAGCTGTCCACATCAATAGGCTAAGTTGAGCTTTCTAAATGAAAAGTGCCTCGAGATCAGCAAAGGTTTCAGTGTATCGAACTTTTTCCAGTGCAGCTGCTAAGAAACCAGTTTTCTATCAAAAGTTGTTGTTATAGGTAGAAAAAGAACGTTCACTATGTTAAGCTGGCACGAGTCAACAGCTATGACACTACCAGTAAGCAAAAAAGATTATTAAAACAATAAATATTTTGAGTGTGCATTAATAAACAGGTTCCTTACCCAGACATCCGGCGTATATAGGAGATACAACTGTAAGGAGTCCAGTCATTGATGGGGCTCTAACACTCAACATTTTGGCCCTTATTTGTGATACTTAATCATACTGGGCCCAAATGTACATTTTGATTGATGATTGATGCTTTGCATATAAAACAAATTCTATAAGAGATGACCAATTTGGCTGCTGTAGTATTATTAATCTCTGCTGCATCTGGGCATTGGAAAAGGGGTAATTAGGTAATTAGTTACATGTTTCTTAGGTTCATGTCACATTGGCCCATGGTAATTTTTTGTCTGTATATTTCAGGCACCCACTAGCACTTGTGGTTCTTGGAAGAAAAAATGTCCATTAGATCTTTTTCAGGCTGCAAATGGCATGTAGTAAGATTAAATAGTGTCAGGCAGTTTCCACGCTAGGCTACAGAGGTGGCAGGGCTGTTTCCCATTCTGAAAAACACCAGCATGCCATAGCCCTTCAGTTCCCATCATATATATTAGAGGTCATACGAAGTCATCCAGGTTTTAGCAGAAAGTTACAGCTGCCGTTGAATTTGATGCTACTGTGGTGTTAACTGAGTATTAATGAACTGCCAAATGTGCCAGTTACTATTCTGTCATGTAATTTAATCTACATTCATTACTAGTTAGCCTTGTACCTTACATTTTATATTGTATGTATACTGTATACAGGTATGGGATCTATTATCAGGAAACATGTTATTCAGAAAGCTCCGAATTATGGGAAGGCCATCTCACATAGACTCAATTTTAATACATTTTTTACAAATAATATAATAATCTTTTTCTCCGTAATAATAAAACAGTAGCTTGTAATTGATCCACACTAAGGTATGCTTAATCCTTATTGGAGGCAAAACAATCCTAGTGGGTTTATTTATGGGGGTTTTTTTATCGAAGGTCACTTTTTAGAGCTTTTTGAGGCTTTTTATTCCTTGAATTTTTACTCATTTAAAATTTTTTTCTGATTTAAGTAAACCTTTAATCAGTGAATTCAAGGTGAACAAACCAAAAACTCGACTTAATCCAGTTTTCCACAAGAAAAACCTAGAATCATTCAAATGAATCAAGTTTTCAAGTGAAACCCACTGAAAACATCTCGAGTTTTGACTATAAAATAACCCTCGAAAACTCAAACTTTTTGGGTTAAATACAACTCGACTTTTAATAAAGCCCTTGATGTTTAAATAATTTTCAGTAGACTTAAGGTATGGTGATCCATTACGGAAAGACAACCTACCCGGCATATCCAGTGTCCCGAGCATTCTGGATAACAGGTTCCATACCAGCAGAAAAAGTGACAAGAAGCTTCTGAAGGATTGTAATGACTGCAATGGCTGGTACAGAAGCCCTAAACAGGTGTAACATTTCAGGAACAATGTTATTCATAAAGCTCTGAATTATGGGAATGCCATCCCACATAGACTCCATTTTAATCAAATAATTCAATTATTTCTCTGTAATAATAATAAAACAGTAGCTTGTACTTACTTATTGGAGACAAAACAATCCTGTTGGGTTTATTTAGGGGGTTATTTATCAAAGGTCAAATTTTAGAGCTTGTTTTAGGTTTTTTTATACCTCAAATGAGCCCACAACCCAAATTTTTTCCGATTTAAGAAAAAGCTAGAATCAATGAATTTCAGGTGAACAACCCGAAAACTCAAATTAATCGAGTTTTCCACTGGAAAAAACTAGAATTGTTCAAATTCATCCAGTTTAAAGTATGGTGATTCGAATTATGTAAAGACAGGTTATCCAGCATATCCCGGGTCCCGAGCATGCTGGATATCAGGTTCCATTCCAGTAGAAAAAGTTACAGGAAGCTTCTGAAGGCTTGTAATGACTACAATGGCTGGTACAGAAGCCCTTAACAGGTGTAACATTTCTAGCCTACATTTTTGTTAAGCTTTAGTTCTCTTTTAATGTAAAATTCCGTGCCGAAGAAAACATGCCAGGGTGCCAGGTGGACAGAAGCAAGGTGGCAGCTGGAAGGACTATATTATAAATATTTATGACAAAATGCTAGCTGTCACTTTAATAAGCAGGTCTTTATTTTGATGCACATCCTAGAATTCAAGCATTTTCATAAGCATGCAGTATATTTCTGTACTTTGCATAATACTGAAATACTGTAGCAGTTAAAAACCATTTGAAAGGCAATAATATTAACATTGTGCTCTTGTATTACATTGGGAATGATTAAATCCTCTATACATTATTTAATAAAGTGTTTCAATGTAAAATAAAATTCCCTAGATGATTTTACTGTGCCTTGTGCTTTCCAGAATATGTTTGCACATTTCTATATAGATCAACCACATGAGAAAGTGGCCACTACCTTGTATTCAGCCAAATGAATGAGTGAGTTGCCCAACACTTCTGCACAGCAAAAAAATAAAAACTATACTATGCTCCATCCATTCATGTATCTAGTAATGAATTATGGATTTTTTGACAAGTAAAGCTGGCAGGGCACAATTTGGCTTATACGTCCTTATACTACGGTTGAAAGTGTCATGGCCTTGACAGGAAAATATTATTTAATTGAAACTAGCTCTTAGTATTTACAGTTGTGATAAAGTATTCATTATTGGTCCCATAAAGTAACTCTGACACAGATCACTAAAACCAATTAAATGAATGTGGTTTTTAGGGAAAAAAATCAGGAACTTTTGATCTCCTGTATCTCACTTATATATCAACATTAAAGGTAAAAGCGAAAAGGGGAGAATGCATGTTGGACATGTGTTTTGGAGCAAAAAAACTACAACATATCAATAAGCAAAGTGCAAATTGTCCACAGTCTCTGCCATACAAAAGTATAAAATAAAATCAATTTATTCAAACTGTGCCCCGCTCTTTTGATGCAGTGGTGGGAATGTAGGCACAATGCTCCAGAGCTGGATATCGTGTGGGTGGTAAAACGCTTTGTGCATCATTCCCCTGCTATGAGAAAAAAACTAGGTTGAACAGTGGGTGGTCACTAATTTCATGTACAGTTCATAGAATCTGTCTACCTACAAAATTGTAACAGGTACAGTATATATTTGTATGTGAGTAATGAATACTTAAAGGGGACCTGTCACCCTAAGAAATAATTCCAAATTCTTTAATATTGTTGGGCAAGATAAACTTTCATTATACTAGATAAATTATATGAAACTTGTCTCCTTTAGTCTTGGAATTGACAATCACAAAATGCAGGCAGGTTCCATATTGTTGGCATTATTAAAAGAAGCTTTGCATGATGCCTACAATGGGGGACCTGATGCACATGCACTGGATACATAATTATGGACCATAAGCAGGAAGGGGGGATGAGAGGAGTGCAGAAAGGAAAGTAAAAGGTGACTGCTTGCCCCGCCTCTATGCCTAAGGATAGATATGAAGCAAAATATGATTGGCAGTTGAGATTACTAAATACATTTATGACAAGTATGGATGTTTTAAATTAAATGAATCACTGAATGAATGAGACCAAATGCTTATGAAATCTAGTCATTAGCAAGTAATATACTGCAGAACTGCTAGAAGTTTTCACATGTTATCTTTGATGAACAGAGATGAGATAATGAAAGTGTGACTTCAATTAATGACACAAACGACACTGGTTCCCTCTACAGCCTCTGTGTTAATAAGTTGCAAGCCTCTGTTTTATGGGTTAAGCAAGAGACTTTGATAACAATTAGTGATCCTGAGAGTTTAGAAGAGCCTTCGACCTGTGCTTTTGAATGCACTGTAAATCTTAGATAAGTTGAAGCTTCCCTCGTTTAGAGAAGGTCCATGGGGTGAAAATTTGCTCTAGTTATTTATGCTGTTCAGTGCCTGCATGGGGGAGACAGGCCCTCCTTCCAGCCTCCTCCCTCTACAGGATGTTTAGAATCAGTACTAAAGTGTATTATGCATGACTCCTCAAATTCTCAGAGAGTATCATAATTCATTCCCCAATTATGGTTTTATTCCTGAAGTAGTGTCAGACTCACATATCTTTACATGCAAAGGTTCCCATCTCTACATTCTCCTTCAATAACTTTTACTTCACACCTTTGTGCGTGAACTGCTAGGGCATTTTTCACCAATTTGCCCATGATTGCTTCTTCTCTTTTCCGCTCTTCATTTGTAATCATTATTTGACATAAGAGAGTACGGCATTCCTTGGAATTTGTGCTGCAGATGGAAAATCACTGGCCTACTAGAACAGGTTACTGAAACCCACTTAACATATGAATGAGTTTGCTGTGCGAGCACAATTTAGGATACTGTGCTTGTATAGCGTATAACTAAAGAAGAGAATTTCAATGATTTCTGACTGATGCCATGAGTGGGGCTTCATTTGCCCCATTAACACGGGTTGAATTAGCGGAGATATATCATCTTAAAGGTATGTATTATTGTTGATGAAATATAAACAACGCTGCTGTTTATGGGGAAGAAACTGAAATAAAGATCTTTTTATGGAAAGATGGTATAATAACAGGATTAATGGCATTGACTGTGCATGTTTATGCATTTTGCCTACACAGTCCCTGGTCAGATTTCTTAGTGATTCATTGCTGGCCTTCAAACTGTTAACTTTTTGCCCCCCTACAACAGTAATGCATGTGTAAAGAGCTGTAAAATAGTTTTAGAACAGAATATGAAAAAGGCAACCACTGTTCCACAATGCTGAATAAAAAAAAAGTAAAAGTGTATGGTGGTAAGTGCAGCTCAAGAACAAGTTCAGAGATTCTGGCAGCTTGACTACATGCAAGATGCACAATTCCTTTTACTTCCCCAAAATGTGTTTATCTGCAGCTGTCCAATAAGGCTGGGCTGCCTCTGCCTGTCACATGCTGTCCAAGCCTCACTCTCATGGTGCCTCTGCCTTTCTCCCTCTTGCTCTCCTTTTGTCCAGTTATCTCCCCTTTGCTTCCTAAATCGAGGGACATCACTGCTGTCAGAATGGTTAAGCGTGTTACAGATTCCAGCAGATCTCGTAAGGACTGCAGAACACCTAATAATTTGCACCACAGCAGTACTTTACTAATATTTTACACCCCTATTGACACTATGGTCAAAAAGTAAAAACGGTGGTAATATTGCAGGTTTTAATGTGAATTTTCCAGCAATGCCAGTTTTTAACATGCACGGCTCTGAAGTAAAAGTATTTACTCACTGCTAAAACCATGGTGAACAAAATTTCCAAAACTTTATAAATACAAGAATGTTTAATAGCAAACTGCAGAGTAAAATGTAGTGGTGTGAACTGCACCACTGATTGCACAGCATTATAAATAGCGTTATACATAGATCACTAGGATAGACTGCCTTCAAACTGCATTTGTAAATATGACCAGAACTTCAGGCACCATAATGTTGCTGAAGCGCCGAAGACCCAAAACCACCTATTGAGCCAAAGCTACAAAAACACCCAAAGCCATGAAAACCTTGAGTTGAAGTCCTGAAGCTGCGAAAAGACCCAAAGCCAGGAAAAGAGCCTAAGGCAAGTTCCACTGAACACCAATGTGTTTTTTTTAATTTTATTAAACCCCTGGTCATCAATGAATTATGTTAATACTATATATAGGCCCCTAACCACCAATTATTTTTTTTTAAAAAATTTATGGGGCCCCTGACCACCAATGTTTCTTTTTAACTTGTAAGGGGGGGGCATGGCCACCAATATTTTTTTTAAAAACTTTTATGGGGGCCCTAGTGCCAATGTTTTTTTTTTAACTTGTAGGGGGGCCCCTGACCACCAATGTTTTTTTAAAAAACTTTTATGTGGGATCCTGGCCGCCAATGTTTTTTTTTTTAACTTATAAGGTGGTCCTGACCACCAATGGCTTTGACTTGTGTGTGTGGGGGTTTACCGTTTTAAGCGCTGATGTCTGTGTGGCCTGGGCGATATCTGGGGTTGGGCTTGGGCGCTGGGCTGATGTGGACGGAGACCAGGGGGCCCAGAAAATGTTGTTGTTCAGGGCCCAGTGATTTCTGATGGCGGCACTGCCGGAGACCCTTGAGGTAAAAGACAAAAGTTCCATGGATTCTGAAGAGTCAGAACCCCAAACAAAGAAATCACAGATTTTTATAGACTTGGAAATATACTGTATGACATTAGAATGTACAGGAGTAAAAGGAAGTTACCAGTGGGAGAGCATAAAGATATCTCTTCACAGCACAGAAAAACAAAGAACTGCTCTTAGAAACAAGAAGATGGCCGGCTAGCTTGAAAACAGAATCTATCCAAGTCAGGAGGCTCCCGGGGGAATCTGCATTCACAGAATGTTATTCTCTGTTAATCTTTATTGGATTTCCCTCAGGAAACTTCAGAACTTTAAAACGATAAGATTTGATTAAAAAAATACAGTAGTGGTATTTTTTTTACTGTTATTGCCCTGCCCACTTATTGTTCCCTGTGACCAATATGATTGACATATATAAAATTCAGTGTAAAAAAAAAGATATGCACAGATCTCCCAATTCAAAAGAGAAGTATAAAATTGGAATAATGATGCTACTGCTGCTGCTGGGCAGCGTATAATAGAGTGGGTATTTTTTGACAGAATTGGGCTTGGGGGGTATGTAGGGTTGTCATTGGTGGGTAGGAGACTCAAAGCACAGCATATGGTGGTACTAAAAGGTTAATGTAATGTTGTGAAGTAAATTTATTTTATGTGACATTCCATACATAATTGCAGATATGTAAGTTATAACCTACATATAGTGATTGACTGAATGCAGGATTTAGTTGGGGATTTGGCCAAATGCCGGCATTCTTTGCAGGATTCAGATTCAGCTGTGGTGAGACAAACCGAATCAGAGCCCTAAGGGGGGTTATTTACTAAAACTTGACTTTTTATGATCAAGCTTTTTTTGCCAAAAATTTTAATTTGTTGTGGGAAAAAAAAATTGAAGCTGCAAAAAGCCGGAATCCAAAAATCTGTCATCTCAGACCTGTCAAGGTCCTGTATAATTTATCATGGTCTGAGCTGGGTTAAGTCCAATAATCTGACTTTTTAGTTGTTTTCGGGCAAAAACTCGAAAAAAGTAATTCAGGAAAAGCTCTCAGAATAACCCGCAATTCGGCGCTGACAAAGGCATCCATGGAGTCGCTGCTGTATTGTTTTAGAAATTAAGTTCGTACCAGCAGTGGCTCCGTGGATGCCTTTGTCATCGCCGAATTGCGGGTTATTCTGAGAGTGCAGTAAATTCCGGACCGAGGTTGCCAGAGAGACGCTACATTACACGAGGGTGAGCTCCGCTTATCTTAATTTGTGTCCCCATTCAGGAAAAAGCCTGAAAAATTCATAAGATTCGAGTTTTCACTCGATTTTTTCACGATCCGATGAAATCAAGTTTTTTATTAATAAATAAGCTAAAATCAGGCATGGGAGTTTGGTCAAGCTTTTTATTTATATTATGAGATAAATTCATATTTTGGTAAATAAACCCTTTAGTGTCATGAAACCTCAAACCTCTGAACAACTGAAAGAGATCATTTTTAGTTCAGAGGTCATGCAATTTTGTTTTGAAATTTGCCCAAATATTTGGATTAGGCACAATCCCACATATTTTTCTCCAAAATTAAATCAATTGAAGATTTTGATTCTAGTAAGATCTTAGATTTCAACAACATTTCTTTGCAAGTGTATAATGCAATGTAAGCCAGTGATTTCTCATGACAGTGGAGGATTGAGCCATGAAACTTAATTTTAATACTTTGGGATCCTAAAGGCTGACATGCTGGCTGAATAACACCTTTTTCCAGGTAAAAACGTGAAATTTTATGATGAAGTCAAATTCATGATCTTAAACTTCATGGTCCCTGTTACTCTTACATTGAACAGACAGGGCTAACAAATGCTACTTCAGCTGCACTTACATTTATAGTGTTACGAATCAGCAACCAGAATCCAGAACCAATGCTAGGCTCCCTGGTCTCGGCTCTTAATTCTGACTTTAACAGTGCCTTTCACCTCGGAAGGAGCCCTCGGCTAATTGGAGCTTTTTTATTATGATAATAATAAATATGATACGTACCAATAAACTTGGGGCCCAGTTTGAGAGAAGGGACCTTAAGTTTTATATTTTTTGTGGACAACCAAACTGGGTCTCCTACCTGATATTTGGGTGCCTCCCTACGAGAGCTGCCTTTTTCTGAGCTGCCGTCACTGCAAAAGGGGAGTCATGTACTCTAGGGCGTAACTATAAAGGAAGCAGACCCTGCGACTGCTGGGGGGCCCAGGAGGTATAAAATATGTCAATCTCTAGACATTTTGGGGGCCTGAAAAATTATTTGCTGTGGGGCCCAGTAACATCTAGTTACACCACTGCATGTACTCCAGACCATATCTTGGCAAACTGTTTAACAGAGGAATTAACAGAAGGTACAGGGGATAAAGAACCACAATATGAAAATGCTTTAGGATGTAATCCATATACAATAAAGAACGGAGATTGCCCAGTAGATACACGAGAAGCATTATTATAAGCAAATTCTGCCCAAGGTAATAACTCAGCCCAAGAAGATTGATTATCAGACACATAGGGGCAAATTCACTAAGCGCTGAAGTGCCGAACACTAGCGTTACTTCGCTAGCGTTTGTCATTTTCGTTACTGCACAAATTCACTAACGAACGCTGGCGTAGTTTCGCTAGTGTTACTTCGCACCCTTACGCCTGGCGATGTTTCGCTAGCGACGTAACTACGCAAATTCACTAACTTGCGCAGTGTACTGAATGCTACCTTTTACGCTAGACTTCCTTCGCCACCTCAGACCTGGCGAAGCACAATAGAGTAGATAGGGATTGTTTCAAAAAAAGTCAAAATTTTTTCTAAGTCCCAAAAAACGCTGGCGTGTTTTCTACATTATGGGTGATAGGCTGAAAAAGATCTAAAAATTTTTTTGGGGCTCCCCTCCTTCCCCCCTACATTTCCTGACTCAAGGCAACTTACCTAGACAGTGGGCACATGTGTAGGGCAAAATAAAAATTTTATTTGATGATTTGAAGGTTTTCTAGGCATTTGTAGTGCTGATACGTATTCCTCCATTGAAATTTGAATTTGGCGCCGTATGCAAATTAGGCTTCGCTAGCGTAACTTCGCTTTACATAGCGAATCAATGCTAGCGCAACTTCGCAACTGTACGCTACCCCTGTGCGCAACTTTGGATTTTAGTGAATTTGCGGAGCGCTGGCGAAACTACGCCTGGCGAAGTGCGGCGAAGTGCGGCGAAGTTGCGCCTGGCGCAACTTCGAATCTTAGTGAATTTGCCCCATAGCATCTTAAAAATTGCTCAAGGGACTGGTTAACTCTTTCTGTTTGACTATTAGTTTGTGGGTGATATGCAGTGGAAAATGATAAATTGATCCCAACCAAAGAGCAAAAGGCTCTCCAGAACTTGTACTGGAATTGTACTCCCCTATCGGAGACAATGTTGATAGAAAAACCATGTAATTTGAAAATGTGAGAAACAAAGATTTTCGCAGAGTGAAGGTGTAGGAGAGGAATACAATGACTCATTTTGCTGAATCTATCAACCACCACCCAGATCCCAGTTTTCCCCTGTGAGGAAGGAAGATCCACAATAAAATTCATAGACAGATGGTACCAGGGTCTATCAGGAATGGGCAACAACCCCTGTGACAGATTTCATAAGTATTTTGACCTTTGACAAACAGGACACATCTTGCTTAAATGATTGCCACCATACATTACAAGAAGTTTTAGAAATACCAGGATGTCCCGCCATCTTAGAGTTGTGAGCTTCATTGAGTACCTGTTCCCTCAGCTCTTTAGGAACAAATAATCCTCAGGAGCCAGAGTTTTTGCCTGAGATAAAAGTGTGGAAACATCAGACCCGAAAACTGCCACAATCATCACTCTGGGTATGATAGAGACACACTCTAAAGGTTCAGACAAGTTGGACACAAAGCTCCTAGAGAGTGCATCTGCTTTAATATTTTTGGAACCAGGCCTAGAAGTCAGAGAAAAATTAAATTGGGTAAAAAATAAAACCCACCTAGCCTGTCTAGGATTTAATCGTTTTGCAGACTCAATATATAAAAGGTTCTTGTGGTCAGTATAGACCGTTATAGTAGTTATAGTATGTTTAGTCCCCTCTAACAGGTGTCTCCATTCCTCAAAGGCCCATTTAATAGCCAACAATTCTCTATTACCAATGTCATAATTGGCTTCAGCAGAATTTTCTAGAAAAGAAAGCACATGGATGCACCTTATTGGGTACTGGGTGCCTTTGGGAAAGAACTGCCCCTGCCCCAACTTCTGAGGCATCTATCTCTACAATAACTGGTAGGGTTGTATCAGGATGGCGAAGAATGGCGGCAGACACAAATTCCTTTTTTAGGAACTCAAAGGCTTGGATAGCCTCAGGAGGCCACATACTGGTATCTGCACCTTTCTTGGTTAGATCCATAATTGGGGAGACAACCAAAGAAAATTTTTTAATGAATTGCCTTTAGTAGTTCGCAAAACCTAGAAACCTTTGGGTTGCACGTAACGAGAGGGGCTGAGCCCAGTCTAACACAGCTTTAACCTTACCGGGATCCATCTCCAACCCCTTACCAGAAATGTTGAACCCCAAAAATGGTACAGTGGAAAGGTACATTTTTCTATCTTGGGAAACAGATTGTTTTCCCTTAATCTGCGTAGGACCTCGCGTACATGCTGTCGATGGTCACACAGATTAGAGGAGAAAATCAATATATCATCAAGATAAACTACTACATATGGGCCAAGAAGATCCCGAAAAATGTCATTGGCAAATTCTTAAAAAACTGCAGGGGCGTTGCAGAGGCCAAATGGCATAACTAAATATTCATAATGGCCATCCCTGGTATTAAAGGCCGTTTCCCACTCATCCCCTTCCCTAATATGGATGAGATTATACGCACCCCTAAAATCAAGTTTAGTATAAATTGTGGCATTTTTGACTTGATCAAACAACTCAGAGATTAGTGGAAGGGGATAGCAATTTTTTACTGTAATTTTATTAAGGCCACGATAATCAATACATGGGTGAAGACCCCCATCTTTCTTGCCCACGAAAAAGAACCTAGCCCCTGCAGGAGAGTTAGAAGGTCGAATAAACCTTCTCTTCAGGTTTTCTTCAATGTAATCTTTTATAGACTTTCAGGCAGTGAGAGTGGATATGTTCTCTCTCTCTAGGGGGAGTAGACACTGGAACCAAATCTATAGGGCAATCATAACGCCTATGAGGTGGTAATGTTTCAGCGGACTTCTTGGAAAATATATCAGAAAAGTCTGCATACGGGGAATACGGGGAACTCTAGAGAAGTTGTTACAACCATTTGAAGGGAGTTCATACATTTAGACCCCCATTTAATAATCTCCCCAGATACCCAATCTAAAATGAGGGTTATGGGTTTGCAACCAGGGTAGCCCCAGGATTAAGGAAGAAGAGGAAGAACCGTTAAAAATATGAAAAGATATTTCCTCATAATGTAGATTATTAATACACATTGAAACTGGTATAGACTTCTGAGTCACCAGCCCAGATCCAAGTGGGCTCTTATCAACTGCAAGGATTCTAACAAGAGGTATAAGGGGAACAAGAGGAATGTTAAGCCTTACTGCGAAGGTGGCATCTAGGAAGTTCCCCGTCGCCCCAGAATCAACAAAGGCAGATATTTTAGCAGAACCCCCAGGTCAATACAGATTTACTGGTACCAATCCTAGAGGAAAATAGGGGAGAGGAAACTTCTCGACCCAAATGAAGCTCCCCTTCTCCATTAAGGCTTTGGAGTTTCCCGGCCTCTTAGGACACTGGTTCAGAAAATGGCCTTTATCCGCACAATACAGATCAAGGGACCGCCTGCAAACCTTTTCCTCAGGGGACAAGTGAGTGACTCCCAATTGCATGGGTTCCTCCTGAGGTAAAGGCAGCAAGGGGGTAGGTGACATCAGTACTATGCATGGAATAAAAAGGTGTACACCTTCCTTTCCCTTTGTCTATCTCATTAGGTCATCCAGAGTGGAAGAAGGAGGGTAATTTACCAGGCAATCTTTAACAGACTCAGAAAGCCCCACCCGGAATTGACTAGGAAGAGCCGTGTCGTTCCAACCGGTCTCGACAGACCACCGGCGGAACTCGGTACAATATTCTTCAATAACCCTTTTTCCCTGGCGCAGTTTACGAATTGCGGTGTCGGCTGAGGAGGCATGATCCGGGTCATCGTAAAGGATTGCCATGCAATTAAAGAATGTATTTAAGGAAAACCGGGCTGGATCGGAGGAAGGCAGCCTTAGTGCCCATATTTGTGGGTCACTCTGTAATAAGGTCTTTACGAACCTTACTTTTTCCTCACCGGCAGTGAACGAGTGAGGGAAAAAAACCAAGGTCAAGTTTGCATGCCTCTTGAAAAATGAAGAATTTACTCCTATCCCCACTGAATTTTTCGGGGAAGAAAATTTGGGGTTTGTGAGGATTACTCCAATCACCTACAGTATAACTGCAGCAGGGCCGTCATGGGTGGCAACAGGATTTGGCGTCTGCTGCACAGCATCCAGTCTGCGTGATAGGTTGTGCAGACCTTGGATCAGGTAATCATGTTTCCGCTCTTGATCCTCCAAGCGCTGTAGAAGTGTGGTGAGAAGCGATTCAGTGGTGGGAGGAGCAGCGGCACTGTAACCTTCATCGTCCATTTTTTCTGGCCCGTTGTACTGTCATGAATCGGCACCCAGAATCCAGAACCAATGCTAGGCTCCCTGGTCTCGGCTCTTACTTCTGCCTTTAACAGCTGCCTTTCACCTCGGTTGGAGCCCTCGGCTAATTGGATGCTGCCAGGTCTTATAAAGAGAGGAGCCAAGCGAGGGTTCTGGATGAGCAGAGGGGCACGATCGTTAAGCAAAGTCTTTTGGGCAAAAGGTCACAGTTCAAGGGTTAGACGAAAATATAGTCAAACAGGCCGGATCAGTGCAGGCAGAATTCAAACGAAGTCAGAAAGGCAAGGGTCAAAACCAGAATATCAATCAGAGTAGTCAAAACAGACACAGGTCGGATAACGGAGTGTAGAATAGTCAAATAACAGGCCAAGGTCAGGATCACAGAAATCAGGAGAAAATCAGGCAGACAGGGGTCAAAACACTAATCAGAACAGGAATAGCACCCAGGAACTCACGAATAGAAACAAACAACGGGCAATGATTTCCATTACAAGGTCCCTTTAAATAGCTATCTGAATTTTTGCGATTTGCGTGATAATGTCATGACGTCTGCGACGTTGCGCACAAATCCAGGAAGCGGGTGTCCCCGCCGAGAGCGATTCGGGCGTCCCTGCCGGCCCACTAGTCCACCAGGGTGAGTCCTCACATATTAATACTGTAACTTCAAAACCATGTAACAATACTTCAAAGGCTGTTTGAATGTGTTTTATGGTCTCTGCACCACATAGTCTACTACTACTACTTTTTTGCCTCTAAGCGCTATAGCTCCTTACCGATGCAATTGGCTTTGAAACTTTCAACCTCAACCATTGCAGCATAAATACTTCACAGAAATAACTGTAAAATAAAGTTAGGTTTTTCCTGTTTAAATCATAAATCACTTTAGACACTCATCACATGCAAACCTGGAATGGAAGAGGGTCGACTGATCTGTACGCAGAATAGAAATTCATTACTTTTATAGATATTTCTCACTACTCTAGAATGAGATTGGTTTCACAATTTGAAAACCACTTGTCATATAAAAAGATAAATAATGTACTGTTCTCTTCATGCAGAAGGAGGGATATTTTACCGGTGATTGGCTTTAAACCCAGATGGTATCTTTTCATTTATCCCTCTTATTTCAATATTATCTGATTGCTGGCAATTTCACACTGATTACATAGTTAACCTCTGTATTTTAATGTTTTTTTTGTTGTTAAAGAAGAAACACTCAGACTTAAAGAGTTTCTTTTATACAAATTTTAGAAAAATGCTTAAAATTAAGGTCATCATTGTCAGACAATAGAGTAATTATTGAGTAATGAGTTTTGAAATTAAACACACACAAGAGCTACTGCTCATTTTTAATTTAATAAAAGCTCACCTTTACACTAACTTTGACTATGCTTTAGATGGGCTATTTTAAACAACTTTTTAGCTGGTCATCAAAAAATTTTTTTTAATTATTAGCTGTTCTGTTCTTGCTCTTTCTAGAATGAAAAAACTGTCTTTTTGTCAGGGTCACTGGCCCCAGCAACCAAAAGACGGATTGACTGTGAGTTTTAAAATGTATTGCTAGTCTTATTTTTTGTTATAAATGCTTTTTAGGCCCTCTTTAATTTTGTTCAATTGTGATTTCAAAAGCACTCCCTAGTTGCTAGGATAATTAAGCCAGATAAGTAAATGTTAATACTCACTTAGAAATAATTTTTCCCAAAAGAGAAGATCATCCAGGAAAGAGAACAGGGTGGTCTAACTGGAGCATGTGGAGTAGCCATGACTTTTGTAAATACCTGGGGGCTTTCCACTGATAATGCTTCCATAGGACTGTTAACCATAGATACTGCTGATAGTACTTGTGTAAAGGAATAGCTTGGTACATATCCTTTAGGTCTGTTGAGGTAAAAAAAAATCTGCCCTTTGCACGTTTGATATAAAGGACCTGAGGGATTCCATGCTGAATGTTTTAATACACAGGAAACTTAATAAAAGGATATTTTCTTTTTGAGGATGAGCAAAAGATTTGAGTAAAATCCATTCTCATTTTCTCTGGACAGTAGAGAACTAAAAGGTCATTTGGTTGTTAAAGGGTCTGGATTTTTTTGTCTTGTGGAAGGAAATGGCTTTTACTTCTATTGATTTTTTGTCCAGTTCAAGACCAATAAGAGAGACTCCAGTGCTGGGGCTGGCAGGTTCTTCTCAAAGGTTAGGTTGGCATTTCAGGTTTTTATCCAGAGAGCTCCTCAGGATCCCAATTATAGGGCAGGGCATCACATAGGAAGAGAACCATCATGCATGGCAAAATGAAGCGAAAGAGGTTGCTAGAGCATTTTTGAGCCATAGTTCTAAAATTCAAGAGTCATGTATTATGACTACTATGGGATTAAATGCTGTGTTTGTGGGGAAAAAACGTTTTTAGGATGCTTTTGACCATTCTGAACATCAAGTTGTTCTGTACTACATGTTTTTGACTACAATAATCATTTGGTGGACTGCACTTTATATTTTCATGATACTCTGCGTTGAATTTGACAACTCCAAATTCCAGTGTTGATTAGCACGGAATCTCTTTAAACTGCAGTAGACTTTAAGCACCCATTGGACTTTTATGACAAAGAACTATTAAGAAAGGGGGTAATGTGGGGAATGAGAGGAACTCACATGGAGAACCTTTTTTTATTGCCATCTTCCCTACTATACTGTAGGTATGAAAAGGAAAGAACGCCTTCTTCCATGAGTCGTTTGAGAAAATAGTGGTAATTCCAAGCCTGAGCGCTGCAAAGTGTAAATAACTGTAAAGAACAAAAAATGAATACTAATTGTGAAGCAAGATAAAGGAATTGATAAATATGAAGTAATTGTCATTTTTGGTGAGTAATAATACTAATCATTACTGCTTAGTAAAAATACCAATTGTTGGTAATACCAACAACTAAAATGTAAAGTGTCATTTTATATTGGCAATTAAAATTCAATGCACTTCATGTAGTGTGTTAAATCCATACAAATACAGAGTTTAACAGTTTGTTTCTCCTTTGCACTTGAAGTTGTTTACTAACTACACAAGATCGTCTTCAATGACTCAGAGATGAAGGTTAGATGACTGCAGGATAACATGAGCGGCCCAGTGTGAGCTGAATAGTCAGCACATCAGACCTTTCACAAGAAAAATGATTATTAAGGACCAGGGGAAAAATTAGATTAATGGAGTAAGTGGAAATTATGTAGGGAGTGCTGATTTTTCTAAATTTAAGCAACCATCTACCAAGCAGAAAATTGCTCAGGAACATAAATTTATCTTCTGCAGTCCATTAGTGTTGTCTGCTAGGGAGCAAAGTAGTTATCTAACCCTATTTTTGGGAACACATTTGTGATTTATGAGTGGTGTGTAAGATGTGCCATATTGTTAAGAGCCACAGGAGCCTTTGTCGTGGTATTAGTAGGGGTCCCCGAGAAACTATAATATTTTCATATCATTTCCAAGAAATAAAATACAATCCATTGTACTTTGCCTTCCAGCAACTCAAATCACATCACAACCTGAGCCACGCTGTAGAATAAGCCAAATTTTCCTTTCCTCTGGTTGCCTGTCAAATTAGTTATCTGATAAAATAGAAAACAGTGATGATAAAAATGTGATTTACTTCCTTTTCCTCCAGTCATAAACATTTATGTCTGAAGTGTAACAAGGAGTTTAAAATCCAACTATGTCTTCTTGATATATGATGCAACCTGCAAGGAATTTGGCTTGTTTGCTTCTTTTTTTAACCATTCTTCTGCTCTGGAGGCTGTAGGCTTTATGAAAGATGGTGACAAGTGCTCAAGATAATGAAAATCTATGTTATTCTAAAAAATCGTTTTCCGTTTCGATACAGCTATGTTGTAAGATGTTTAGGAAATATACCACCCGCATTTGAAAAATGTGTTCAAAATTAACTGACGGATTTTACTGAAGCTAAGATTTGTTCAAGGTCATGGACATACACATGTTTTTTTAGATGTTGCAAATGGATGTGCTTAAGTAACTCAGAAGCAACCATGCCCCCACATTCAGTTTTGCCTCTACATTCAGTTTTGCCTCCACATGGTACAAGGCATCAGTCAATGTACATCAGTGGTGTTTGAATGGCTGTGTGTTTCTGTGTTGTATTTAAAAGGAAATTAAAAAGTCAGTTAGAGCAAATAATTATAATTACACCTGTATATATACAGGCCGTAGTCACTAGAAATGATATGTTGTTTTAGGTCATTTACTGAGCTTATTCAGAGTGCTGTCTGGACATATAATTTGCAACTGATTATTAACCCTCAGTTCTTTCTTGCTTTCTTTCTTGAAGTCATATGTGGAAAATAATGATCCCCAACAGACCTTCGTTTACAAAGCAATCATTTACTGGCACTTTATCAAAAGCTTTTGCAAAATGCATTAGGTCAACTGCAACATCATTGTCCTATTTTTTACTTTCTACATATGAAATAAGCAATATATAAAAAATATTCCTGTATGTAATGATAATATCTACAACAGTAATAGCTGTACCCCAGGGAAAACCCGGTCAGTACACACAAATGATGTAAATTGTTAAATTGCAAATAAAAATATATACAATAAAAAAAAAAAATATCCCAGCGCTCTTAACTGCAAGAGAGCAACAAAAGTAATATTGTGCAGTACTTATAGCATAATTGCACACACAATGTGTCTGAGGTTAGGGAAAATGTGCAAAGAGAAAAGTTCTGTATCCCAAGGGGTACAGATGGACAAACTCCAACAAATGGTTAAAATGGGTATTTATAAACCCCTCAACTTGATTAGCAGTGTATAAATTCCCCATTTTATAGACAGAAGTGGGAGAGTGCCCAAATAGATTTTATTTATGATCAATCAGATATATATTGCACCAGATTTCCATATTCACATAGGTACTCGCGTTCCATGGTCCGGGTTCTGTGAGGGTAAAGATGTTATCAAAGATGACATTCCCCACGAATTCCTTTCTTGGTACTTGTTGATGTCAATCCTGACGTGTTTCAACAATCAGGCTTGATCAGATGTAGACGTCACACCTCTCATTAGTGATGGGCGAATAAATTCGGCAGGTGAATTTCCGCATTTCCCCGCCAGTGTATAAGTTTGTAAAACTGCAGCAGAAATTCGCTGGTAAAAAATCCGCCGCGACAAAAAAAATTGTCATGCCTCAGAATAGTTGCACGCATTAAAAACTGTTGTGCGTCAAAATTATTCGGATGCCCATTGACTTTAATGCATTTGGACAAAATAGTCACAAGTATAAAAATTGTTGCTGGCGTCAAAATTATTATTGACTTCAATGCATTTCATGAATTCTTTGGATTTTTCTGTAAAAATCACCCTTCACAATCTCTCATGCATTAATGTTGTGTGACTTGGGTTATGTGACTGAATGAGAAGAATTAAATATCTTCATGGTCCCCAGTATGGTGTTACAGTAATGCCTAGATTTTATTGTTGCTGGGTAACTTTCACACCAGTGCAGGATGGAGACGTTGGCTTAAAGGAGAAGGAAATCACTAGGGGCACCAAGTTTTAGGCACACCCTAATGATTCTAGTTGCTTATGTTTAATTGGCCTTTAAAATTGTAAAAAGGTCCAGCTAAGGACTGATACACAGCATTACATTACTATTTTCCAGACAATTCTGTTCTGCCCACCATGTTATATTATGTAATATTAAACATATTTATATATAAAATAGCTGAAAATAAAAGTACAACATGCCACCAGCTAATAAACAAAGTATTTTCCACTTGAAGGGGAATTGAAAATCAGAAAGAACTATAGAAATTTGGTTTATTAATTCAGAAAATCAAGCCTAGAGCCACAGAAAATCATGCTCAAAGGGTTATTGGTAACTTATTCTACTATTGTAGAAACCACAGTAATTACAACCTTAAAGTATATCAATAAAGACAGTGGTGACCCTGCCATGAGGTAAGGGGAAAAGGATTACTACATATTTTAATGCTTGTAATAAGAAGCTGATCTTCAGATTAGAATTTGAACTTTGGCTGCAGGAGAGTCTTAGTATTTTTTACAATGTGTGTGATACTACTGGCAAGTCTTTTGCACCGGTTCTACAGACTGGGGTTCAATACACAAGGCACAGCAAATTTCGGTGTTGTGGATCCTTGTACTTTAAACAAAAAGTAATTCCAGAGTTCCCTTGACACGTTGTACCAAGAGGACTCACATCAAAGCTGTTGCCAATAGCTTTATATTTCCAATCATTTACCTTAATATATACAATGTATAGTTTTCCACGTGTTTTTTGGGTGAATGCAAATACGCTGAAAGGCTGGGCACATTTACAACTACCACTTTACAGTCATTAATTATAGCAGCTAGTCTTCATTTATCGGGTTTCTCTTTCTGAGTTCAGTGAGGTGATCCTCTTACCAAAAGACACTTCTTTGTTAAAGAAGTCTACTTTGCCTCAGACTCATTTCATGATCCATTCGTCTCTAGCACATGGACTCCAAAGAGGCTTAAAATTCCCTCTTTTTCATGAAATCCCTGTCCAATAGGAAGTTACCAATGTGTGTAACCAATGGAGGGGTAATTTCCTCAAATCAAAATCCTAATTTCCTTTAAATACTATCACAATAAAATAAAATATTAAGCTATAATTATTATACTGTATTATACAGACTTTACAAAATCAGCCTCTTCTTGCATGGGTTTTTAATTTTTAGCGATCACTATTTATGATTATCATATACTTATAAAACACCAACACATTATAAAGAAATGTGCAACAAATGGGTGTACACATATAGATTTCATATAAATATAACTGGTAATTAAGACAAGAGGTAAACAGCTTACAATCTAATAAATACATTTTATAATCTAATAAGAGAAATGATGGCATAATAAGAGTATGAGACACAGGTAGGTCTATTTTTCCAAATTTGAATTCGAGAAGTTTTGGATTTTTTTCCAATTCAAATAAACTCAAAATTCTACAAAACCTCTTACTTGATTATTTATAAAACAAATCCAAATATAAAAAACTTAAGCGAATAAAACTGCGAAAAAAAACTTTGTATGCATAATATGCATAGAATTCATATTCTACTCACATTCTTTTCAATGGGCCTATAAACTCAGAAATTTCAGATTGAAAAAAACTGCTAAAATTTTGTCATTGACTTCTACATGAACCCCTCAAGCTCAAGCTTTTATATGCCAAAGTTAGGCATCTTTTTTTTAGGTTAATAAATATCAAACGTTCGAGTTTTTTTAGACCATCATTTAAATTCATGAGGTTTAGTGGAAAAACATTCTAATTGTGTTAAAAATTTAATTGAAATGTTGATAAATCAGTCCCAAAGTATAGGAATGGGCAAAAGCAGTAGTCAGCATGTGCAAGTGCAATTTTGCTATGTAGCTCTCAATTGTGTCAGAAAAATGCTGCTTTGTGGGTAAAATACATGCTGATTGCATCCAAAACTGCACTTTGTACATTGGAGTGCAGTATGTAAATTACCCATGTTATGTGATATTGTGCTCTATAACAGCAGAACACATGTTTTTAAGAAGAAATATGGTGTCACAGCCCATCAAGATGCCTTTTTTTCCCTACAATTGTTTGACAGGTCTGGATAATCATCCTCTGAGCATCTCTTACCATTCATGAAAATACCAAGGACTGTGACATTTCAGTATGCTCAGTTTATCACATTTGCCGGATAGTTATAGTTTATCAATGCAAATCCCTTATTTGTGACACAAATGCGATTGATAAATAGACATTAAGCTCTACAGTGGATAAAGAAACACATTACTTTAGCTCTCGAGCTTGATAAATAACCCAAAGGAAGTTTACATGATTTTATTATTTTGTTACAGAATCCTCAACATATTGATTGCTGCAGACATTCATGGTGGTAGAAAATACTGCTCCAGGTATGAGCTCTCCACAATAATATATCAGGGAAAATCCCACTGTAATATATTAGGTTCTGCATTTTTATACACTTTACAAATATCATCTTTAGTGGTTAGTATTAAGCAAGACTATAAAGGGACAGTTCCGTGTAAAAATAAAAACTGGGTAAATATAGTAATATAGTTAGTTAGCAAAAAATTTAATGTATAAAGGCTGGAGTGACTGAATGTCTAACATAATAGCCAGAACACTACTTCCTGTGTTGCAGCGCTCTAACTCTGAGTTAGTCAGTGACTTGAAGGGGGGCCACATGGGACATAACTGTTCAGTGAGTTTGCAATTGATCCTCAGCATTCAGCTCAGATTAAAAAGCAACAATTATGAGCCATGTGACCCTCCCTCAAGTCACTGATTGGTTACTGCCTGGTAGCCAATCAGTGGAAACCAAGAGAGATTCAAAGCAGGAAGTAGTGTTCTGGCTATTATGTTACACATCTGCTCACTCCAGCCCTTTTACATTACATTTTTGGCTAATTAACTACAGTACATTGTAAACATTTTTTATTTTGCACAGCCTATCTATTTAGTTATTTTTTATTTTTACACTAAACAAAGCATGCTCAAATCATAATACCCATAAAAAATAAAGTAACCCAGGTAGAATTACTCCTGTTAAGTTGGAGCCATTGGCAGTTATTAAGAGAAATGCTGCTCTCGTTATATTGAATAAGGTCCATAGGGCTTTTAACTTCACAGATCTATACAAAAGCAATTTTCACCTGCATTAAACCAGGTAGAAAATGACTCCAAACAGAAACTGAAAATAATTGTGTGGGTGCAATAAACGAGAACAAAAAGCTGGAGGAAAAAGTTTGCTGTATTTTCTTTAAGTAATTTCCTTCTTGGAGTTCAATTTTTTCTAATTGCAGACTTCCAGTTCTGTGAATCACAGGATTATCTGTCTCAAGGATAATTTTGCATTTGCTTATATTTACACTACACGGTCACTTTGGATGGCAGGTGCTCAGTTCTTGCCTTTATACATCACCCCCAAGTTTATAATTTAAATTCAACTGCTTCTTTACAGCATTCCAGCTCCTGCATTTCTTCAGTTTCTCAACTGGATCAGTTTAATCCAAGAGCAGTACTTACCTTTTGCTTCCGCTATAATTATTTTTTTTCCCCTAGCCAAATCACAGTTATCAACTCCATGTTTACATCTCACCAGTGGAACCAGCACATTAGAAGTCAGATTATACTGATACAGTTGAGTGTTTCATCATTCAATCATTTTTAAAACAGATATTGCAAGGACCATTATTCATATAGACAGGAACATCAAACATACTGTATGGCCCTTGAGCTTCAATTTCCAGCTGCCAGCTGAAGGGTTGCAGGTTGGAAAACAATGATTCAAAGGCATACCTTTCACCATCTTACCCTATCATACCTGCCATCTCATATGGTATCTCACCATGTAAGGATCACTTCTATAAGTACCCTTCGTATAAAGGAAGCACGGTACTACCCATTTAAGAAGTTCCTCTCCCTGCATACCCTTTTGATCCAGAATGCTCGGGACCTGGGGTTTTCCAAATAATGGATCTTTCCATGATTTGGATCTTCATATCTTTAAGGGGACCTGTCACCCAGACATAAAAAAAACTGTATAATAAAAGTCCTTTTCAAATGAAACATGAAATCCAAATTCTTTTTTTTTTTATTTAAGCATTCGTAGTTGTTGTAAACTCATTTAAAAATCTCAGCTGTCAATCAAATATTGCCTGTACCTCCTCTATGCCTTAGGCACAGAGGCAGGGCAGGCAATTACTTTCACTTTTTATTCTGCACATATGTGTCACTGCTCTCCACACATTCCCCCGTTCTCTTCACCATTTAATTTTGTTACCAGTGCATGGGGATGGACATCAGGTCCCCCATTCTGGTGCACAAACAAGATTTTGAGATAATGCAAGGCTTGCCTTACTAACAGTGCCCACAAAATGAGTTCCCATCCCAGATCTAAGAAAACAAGAATCAAATAATTTAGATAATTTTTGCTTGAATAACAAGATAATATAAGATTTGGAATAATTTTTTTGGGTGATGGGTCCCTTTTAAGTCTACTAGAATATCCTGTAAACATTAAATAAACCCAATAGGCTGGGTTTGTCTCCTATAAGGATTTATTATACCTTAGTTTGAATCAAGTACAAGGTACTGTTATTATTACAAAGAAAAAGGAAATACTTTTTTTAAAAAATTGTATTATTTGAATAAAATGGAGTCTAAGGGGGGCAGCCTTTCCGTAATTCAGAGCTTTCTGGATAACAGATCCCATACCTGCACACAATTATGTAAAAAAGGGTTTTGTTTACTCTCGGGAATGGGTTTAAAGAATCACTGTATCAAAAAATAGAACTAAAATCTGTACTGTATTTATTTAGGAAGCATTGCACAAAGATATGGTGCAGTACTTGTTAGAAGCATGTCCCAGGTGCAGAATATCATGTTACAACAAAGCAGCATGGGCTGATGAGTGCAACTGCCAGGGATGAGCCCTAAGGAGGCTGAGATACACAATCAGAGTACAGATGCATTTACAGTTAGGCAATTTATCTATTAACACTAAGGAAATAAACATGCAAATAAGGGCACTGAAGCATTTACATTACACAGAGATAATAAATACAACAATGAGTGAAGTAAATTATCGGCATTACAGTGTGATAATACTTAAGTAAGAAAGGCCCGTGAAGCATTTACAAGTAATACATTTAACATCCAATTATTGACAGTGGCAAGACAAGAAATAACACATATTGATGGGATTAAGTGATATAGAAGTTCGTTATTGGCAGATACAGAACATTTGCATGGTGTGGGAAAGAGAACTGTCCACTATCAGGACCAGATTTACATAGCAGGCACCCCTAGGCCCTCTCCCTTTTATTCGCTCAAATTTTCATCATCAGAACTGGAGTAATAGGGATTGGCACACTGGAAATGTAAAAAACGATTGTGCATCCCTAGTGTTTCGAATTAATGTTGGTGTGGTTGGACGGCATGCTGCCCCCTAAAATCCTGCCGCCCTATGCCCAGTAGGGATGTAGCGAACGTCGGAAAAAAAGTTCGCGAACATATTCGCGAACTTGCGCAAAAACGCGAGCGGTTCGCGAACGGTTCGCGAACCCCATAGACTTCAATGGGAAGGCGAACTTTAACATCTAAAAAAGACATTTCTGGCCAGAAAAATGATTTTAAAGTTGTTTAAAGGGTGCAACGACCTGGACAGTGGCATGCCAGAGGGGGATCAAGGGCAAAAATGTATCTGAAAAATCTGCCTGTGTGTGCTTGGAAGAGATAGTGTAGGGGGAGAGCTGTTAGTGATTTCAGGGACAGATGATAGTAAGTTTGCTGGCTAGTAATCTGCTTGATACTGCTCTGTATTGGAGGGACAGAAGTCTGCAGGGATTTGAGGGACATTTTAGCTTAGGTAGCTTTGCTGGCTAGTAATCTACTGTTCTCTTTAAACAACTGCCATACGTTGACCTTGTAGGCATTGTTTGCCCAGTTTTTTTGGACGCAGCCACTGAAGCACAGTTGCCAGAAAAAATATGCCATATAAATGCTGAAAATAGTAATTTTTCGCCATACGTTGACCTTGTAGACATTGTTTGCCCAGTTTTTTTGGTTGCAGCCACTGAAGCACAGTTGCCAGAAAAAATATGCCATATAAATGCTGAAAATAGTCATTTTTTGCCATATACGTTAAGTCAACGTATGGCAAAAAATGACTATTTTCAGCATTTATATGGCATATTTTTTCTGGCCTCTGTGCTTCAGTGGCTGCGGCCAAAAAAACTGGGCAAACAATGCCTACAAGGTCAACGTCGTTGACCTTGTAGGCATTGTTTGCCCAGTTTTTTTGGCCGCAGCCACTGAAGCACAGAGGCCAGAAAAAATATGCCATATAAATGCTGAAAATAGTCATTTTTTTGGTCGCAGCCACTGAAGCACAGTTGCCAGAAAAATTATGCCATATAAATGCTGAAAATATAAATTTTTTTGGTTGCAGCCACTGAAGCACAGAGGCCAGAAAAATTATGCCATATAAATGCTGAAAATATAAATTTTTTTGGTTGCAGCCACTGAAGCACAGAGGCCAGAAAAATTATGCCATATAAATGCAGAAAATATGCATTTTTTTGGTCGCAGCCACTGAAGCACAGTTGCCAGAAAAAATATGCCATATAAATGCTGAAAATAGTCATTTTTTGCCATACGTTGACCTTGTAGACATTGTTTGCCCAGTTTTTTTGGTTGCAGCCACTGAAGCACAGAGGCCAGAAAAAATGAAACCAGTAGGGTTTGCACCCTAGTTTGTAACGGTGGCGGAGGGAGGAGGACGCTAAAGGACAGCTGTGTGTGGAGTCATGAGGCTTGAAGAGAAGGACAGCTGCATAGAAGTCAGAACAATTCTTCCGGCGTGCAGTAACCCTCCGAGATCCACCCCTCATTCATTTTAATAAAGGTCAGGTAATCGACACTTTTGTGACCTAGGCGAGTTCCCTTCTCAGTTACAATCCCTCCTGCTGCACTGAAGGTCCTTTCTGAGAGCACACTTGAGGCTGGGCAAGACAAGAGGTTCATGGCAAATTGTGACAGCTCTGGCCACAGATCAAGCCTGCACACCCAGTAGTCCAGGGGTTCATCGCTCCTCAGAGTGTCGATATCTGCAGTTAATGCCAGGTAGTCCGCTACCTGCCGGTCGAGGCGTTCTTTGAGGGTGGATCCAGAAGGGTTGTGGCGCTGCCTTGGACAGAAAAACATTTGCATGTCTGACGTTACAGACTGGCCAAAGGGCTTTGTCCTTGCAGGTGCGCTCGTGGCAGGATTACTGGCACCTCTGCCCCTGGAATGTTGATGAGTTCCTGAAGTGACATCACCCTTAAAAGCATTGTACAACATGTTTTGCAGGCTGGTTTGTAAATGCCGCATCTTTTCGGACTTGTGGTATGTTGGTAACATTTCTGACACTTTATGCTTGTACCGAGGGTCTAGTAGCGTTGCGACCCAGTACAGGTCCTTCTCCTTAAGCCTCTTGATACGGGGGTCCTTCAACAGGCATGACAGCATGAAAGACCCCATTCTCACAAGGTTGGATGCAGAGCTATCCATCTCCGCTTCCTCATTATCAAGGACTGCATCATCCACGGTCTCCTCCCCCCAGCCACGTACAAGACCAGGGGTCCCCAAAAGGTCACCACTAGCCCCCTGGGAAGCCTGCTCCTGTTGGTCCTCCTCCTCCTCCTCCACAAAGCCACCTTCCTCCTCTGACTCCACTTCTGGCACCTCTCCCTGCGTTGCAGCAGGTGCCTGGGTTCGTTCTGGTGATTCCGACCAGAAATCGCGCGCTTCCAGCTCCTCGTCACGCTGGTCTACAGCCTCATCTGTCACTCGTCGCACGGCACGCTCCAGGAAGAAAGCGAAGGGTATTAGGTCGCTGATGGTGCCTTCGGTGCGACTGACCATATTTGTCACCTCTTCAAAAGGTCGCATGAGCCTGCAGGCATCGCGCATAAGCACCCAGTAACGGGGGAAAAAAATCCCCAGCTCTGCAGATCCAGTCCTACCACCCAGTTCAAAAAGGTACTCGTTGACGGCCCTTTGTTGTTGCAGCAGACGTTCCAACATAAGGAGCGTTGAATTCCAGCGAGTCTGGCTGTCAGAAATCAAACGCCTGACTGGCATGTTGTAGCGCTGCTGAATGTCAGCAAGGCGTGCCATGGCTGTGTAGGAACGTCTGAAATGGGCCGACACCTTTCTGGACTGGGTGAGAACGTCCTGGAATCCTGGGTGCTTGGAGACAAAACGTTGGACTATTAAATTTAACACATGTGCCATGCAGGGCACATGTGTTAAATTGCCCAGTCTCAACGCTGCCAACAGATTGCTTCCATTGTCACACACCACTTTTCCGATCTGCAGTTGGTGTGGGGTCAGCCACCGATCGGCCTGTGACTGCAGAGATGACAGGAGTACAGATCCGGTATGGTTTTTGCTTTCCAGGCACGTCATCCCCAAGACAGCGTGACAACGGCGTACCTGGCACGTCGAATAGCCTAGGGGGAGCTGGGGGTGCACAGGTGTGGAGGAGGAGAAGGAGGACCCAGCAGCAGAGTAAGAAGAAGAAGAGGAAGAAGACGAGGTAGAGAGCGATGGAGGAGTAGAGGTGGTGGCAGAACCGCGTGCAATCCGTGGCGGTGACACCAACTCCACTGTTGTTGTTGAGCTACCCATTCCCTGCTTCCCAGCCATTACCAAGTTCACCCAGTGGGCAGTGTAGGTGACATACCTGCCCTGACCATGCTTGGAGGACCATGCGTCAGTAGTCATATGGACCTTTGGCCCAACACTAAGTGACAGAGATGCGGTAACTTGGCTCTGCACATGTTGGTACAGGTGTGGTATTCCCTTTTTAGAAAAAAAATTGCGGCTGGGTACCTTCCACTGCGGTGTCCCAATTGCTACAAATTTGCGGAAGGCCTCAGAGTCCACCAGCTGGTATGGTAAAAGCTGGCGGGCTAAGAGTGCAGACAAGCCAGCTGTCAGACGCCGGGCAAGGGGGTGACAGTCAGACATTGGCTTCTTACGCTCAAACATGGCCTTCACAGAAACTTGGCTGGTGGCAGATGACTGGGAATGGGAACAGGTGGTCAAGGTGGAAGGCGGAGTGGAGGGTGGTTCAGACGGGTCAAGGAGAGCAGAGGTAGAGCAGTAAGATGCTGGACCAGAAGGAGTGTGGCTTTTAGTTTGCCTGTTGCCTTTGAGGTGTTGCTCCCAAAGTGCTTTGTGCTTGCCGCTCATGTGCCTTCGCATAGAAGTTGTACCTATGTGGCTGTTGGGCTTACCAAGGCTCAGTTTCTGACTGCACTCATTGCAAATTACAATGCTTTTGTCAGAGGCACACACATTAAAAAAATCCCACACTGCTGACTTTTTGGAAGTGTGCGATCTGGCGGTAACAGTAGAAGTTGGCGGCATTGGCGGCAATGGCGGGTGCGTTGGCCGGCTGAACACAGGTGCCGATACATGTTGTTGCCCTACTGATCCCTGCGGGCTGTCCTCCCTGCTTCTTCTAAGTCTTATTCTCCTACTGCCTCTCTGACTCTCCGTCTCTCCATCTGAACTACCCTCCTCTTGCTCTCTTCTACTAGGCACCCACAAAACATCAATCTCCTCATCATCATTCTCCTCAGATGCATCAATTTCTTCTGACACATCACAGAAGGAAGCAGCAGCGGGGACCTCCTCCTCATCACTCATTATGTCCATCTCTATCGTGTTCTCTGCCAGAATTAAATCTGGTGTAAGGTCCTCATCTCCTTCATCTTCTTCTGGCAATAATGGTTGCGCATTACTCAGTTCAAGAAACTCATGGGAAAATAACTCCTCTGACTCCAGTGAAGAAGGGGCACCGGTGGTGGAGGAAGTGTTACGTGGGGTGGCCATAGCAGTGGAGGATGAGGAGGATGTTGTGGTAAAGTTAGAAATGGTAGAGGATGGGGTGTGCTGTGTAAGCCAGTCAACTACCTCTTCAGCATTTTGGGAGTTCAGGGTCATTGGCTTTTTTAAAACTGGGCAATTTGCTAGGGCCACAGGATTGCATAGCAGCACGGCCCCTAGCACGGCCTCTGCGTGGCGGCCTGCCTTTGCCTGGCATTATTTTTAAAAAAACAACAACAACAAAAACTCAGTTGGTTTTTCTGGAAACGATAATACACACAGCTAGATGGCAGTTTGAAGAAAACAGTGTGCAAATAATGCCTACAAGGTCAACGTATACACTACTACAGCGGTGGATACGGATTACGTAAAATATATGAATGCTGCTTTGAAAAAAAGTAACTCAAGTGGTTTTTCTAGAGACGATAATATTATCAATATTTAGACAAAATGTGAACAAGCTCACACAGCTAGATGGCGGGTTGAAGAAAACAGTGTGCAAATAATGCCTACAAGGTCAACGTATACACTACTACAGCGGTGGATACGGATTACGTAAAATATATGAATGCTGCTTGAAAAAAAGTAACTCAAGTGGTTTTTCTAGAGACGATAATATTATCAATATTTAGACAAAATGTGAACAAGCTCACACAGCTAGATGGCGGGTTGAAGAAAACAGTGTGCAAATAATGCCTACAAGGTCAAAGTATACACTACTACAGCGGTGGATACGGATTACGTAAAATATATGAATGCTGCTTGAAAAAAAGTAACTCAAGTGGTTTTTCTAGAGACGATAATATTATCAATATTTAGACAAAATGTGAACAAGCTCACACAGCTAGATGGCGGGTTGAAGAAAACACTGTGCAAATAATGCCTACAAGGTCAACGTATACACTACTACAGCGGTGGATACGGATTACGTAAAATATATGAATGCTGCTTGAAAAAAAGTAACTCAAGTGGTTTTTCTAGAGACGATAATATTATCAATATTTAGACAAAATGTGAACAAGCTCACACAGCTAGATGGCGGGTTGAAGAAAACAGTGTGCAAATAATGCCTACAAGGTCAACGTATACACTACTACAGCGGTGGATACGGATTACGTAAAATATATGAATGCTGCTTGAAAAAAAGTAACTCAAGTGGTTTTTCTAGAGACGATAATATTATCAATATTTAGACAAAATGTGAACAAGCTCACACAGCTAGATGGCGGGTTGAAGAAAACACTGTGCAAATAATGCCTACAAGGTCAACGTATACACTACTACAGCGGTGGATACGGATTACGTAAAATATATGAATGCTGCTTGAAAAAAAGTAACTCAAGTGGTTTTTCTAGAGACGATAATATTATCAATATTTAGACAAAATGTGAACAAGCTCACACAGCTAGATGGCGGGTTGAAGAAAACAGTGTGCAAATAATGCCTACAAGGTCAACGTATACACTACTACAGCGGTGGATACGGATTACGTAAAATATATGAATGCTGCTTGAAAAAAAGTAACTCAAGTGGTTTTTCTAGAGACGATAATATTATCAATATTTAGACAAAATGTGAACAAGCTCACACAGCTAGATGGCGGGTTGAAGAAAACACTGTGCAAATAATGCCTACAAGGTCAACGTATACACTACTACAGCGGTGGATACGGATTACGTAAAATATATGAATGCTGCTTGAAAAAAAGTAACTCAAGTGGTTTTTCTAGAGACGATAATATTATCAATATTTAGACAAAATGTGAACAAGCTCACACAGCTAGATGGCGGGTTGAAGAAAACAGTGTGCAAATAATGCCTACAAGGTCAACGTATACACTACTACAGCGGTGGATACGGATTACGTAAAATATATGAATGCTGCTTGAAAAAAAGTAACTCAAGTGGTTTTTCTAGAGACGATAATATTATCAATATTTAGACAAAATGTGAACAAGCTCACACAGCTAGATGGCGGGTTGAAGAAAACACTGTGCAAATAATGCCTACAAGATCAACGTATACACTACTACAGCGGTGGATACGGATTACGTAAAATATATGAATGCTGCTTGAAAAAAAGTAACTCAAGTGGTTTTTCTAGAGACGATAATATTATCAATATTTAGACAAAATGTGAACAAGCTCACACAGCTAGATGGCGGGTTGAAGAAAACACTGTGCAAATAATGCCTACAAGGTCAACGTATACACTACTACAGCGGTGGATACGGATTACGTAAAATATATGAATGCTGCTTGAAAAAAAGTAACTCAAGTGGTTTTTCTAGAGACGATAATATTATCAATATTTAGACAAAATGTGAACAAGCTCACACAGCTAGATGGCGGGTTGAAGAAAACAGTGTGCAAATAATGCCTACAAGGTCAACGTATACACTACTACAGCGGTGGATACGGATTACGTAAAATATATGAATGCTGCTTGAAAAAAAGTAACTCAAGTGGTTTTTCTAGAGACGATAATATTATCAATATTTAGACAAAATGTGAACAAGCTCACACAGCTAGATGGCGGGTTGAAGAAAACACTGTGCAAATAATGCCTACAAGGTCAACGTATACACTACTACAGCGGTGGATACGGATTACGTAAAATATATGAATGCTGCTTGAAAAAAAGTAACTCAAGTGGTTTTTCTAGAGACGATAATATTATCAATATTTAGACAAAATGTGAACAAGCTCACACAGCTAGATGGCGGGTTGAAGAAAACAGTGTGCAAATAATGCCTACAAGGTCAACGTATACACTACTACAGCGGTGGATACGGATTACGTAAAATATATGAATGCTGCTTGAAAAAAAGTAACTCAAGTGGTTTTTCTAGAGACGATAATATTATCAATATTTAGACAAAATGTGAACAAGCTCACACAGCTAGATGGCGGGTTGAAGAAAACACTGTGCAAATAATGCCTACAAGGTCAACGTATACACTACTACAGCGGTGGATACGGATTACGTAAAATATATGAATGCTGCTTGAAAAAAAGTAACTCAAGTGGTTTTTCTAGAGACGATAATATTATCAATATTTAGACAAAATGTGAACAAGCTCACACAGCTAGATGGCGGGTTGAAGAAAACACTGTGCAAATAATGCCTACAAGGTCAACGTATACACTACTACAGCGGTGGATACGGATTACATAAAATATATTATGGCTGCTTGAAAAAAGTCACTCCGGTGTTTTTTCTGGAGACGGTAATATTATGGATATTTAGACAGAATGTGAACAAGGTCACACAGCTAGATGGCAGTTGGTTGAATAACACACTGGGCAAAAAATGCCTACAGGGCAAATAATGCCTAAAAGGTCAACTTATACACTACTACAGCGGTAGTAAAATAAAAAAAAGTAAAATAAAAAAAAATGAATATTAAAAAAAAAAATTAAAGTTGGTGCTGCTGAACTACTAGGAGCAGCAGATTAGCACACCAGTCCCACTCCCCAACACTGCTAGACTAATAGCACTGGGCTCTTATAGTAGTAGTAGTAGTAGTAGTAAAACAACAAAAAAATAAATAAAAGCAGTCCTTACAAGGACTACTGTTATTGCAGCAGTCAGCAGATGAGATCAGAAGCAGGACAGCTGCCCACAGCAGCTACATACAGAGCACTGCAGTAGAAGGTAGATTACTAGCCAGCAAAGCTACCTAAGCTTAAATGTCCCTCAAACCCCTGCAGACTTCTGTCCCTCCAATAACAGAGCAGTATCAAAACGATTACTAGCCAGCAAACTTTCAACTGTCCCTGAAATCACTAACAGGCAGCAGCTCTCTCCCTACACTATCTCTTCAGCACACACAGGCAGAGTGAAAAAACGCTGCAGGGCTTCGGTTTTTATAGGGAAGGGGAGTGGTCCAGGGGAGAGCTTCCTGATTGGCTGCCATGTACCTGCTGGTCTGGGGTGAGAGGGCAAAAAAAAGCGCCAACAATGGCGAACCCAAAATGGCGAACGTCGCGCGACGTTCGCGAACTTCCGGCGAGCGCGAACACCCGATGTTCGCGCGAACAAGTTCGCCGGCGAACAGTTCGCGACATCTCTAATGCCCAGGCCTTGGTGGCCTTTCCACAAATCCGGCCTGCCCACTATCTTTTTGTAACCTGGAAAATCAGAAAAATATTTTATGGAAATATACAGTTAACTTTATCTTTCTATCACATGCCTAACAGTAATGCAGGTGATGCCCAATACTTGTGAGGAATCCATTTATCCAATGTTGTCCAGAATACTCAGGACCTGGATTTTTTTTTGTAATTTGGATCATGTAAACATTAAACAAAGCCAATGGGCTGGTTTGTTTCTATGTGTGTATGTATATTTTTATTTGTATAGCAGAACAATAAATTAATAGAACAAAACGGGGGTCTTTGCAATAGTAAATACAAACAAGTACAAAAATACAATACATTTAAATATGAAGTACAGTTACAATACAGATTAAGTGCTTAGTCAAGGAGACAAATGAATGGAGGTCCCTGCACCATAGAGTGTACAGTATAAATGGGAGGGTAACTTTACAGACCCAAATCGGGGAAAAGGAAACCATCAAATTATTTGAATAAAATGGAGTCTTTGGGAGATGGCGTTTCGGAGGTTTCTGGATAACAGGTTTCCAGAAAATGGATCCCATAACTTGTGTGCTAGTTGTATATAGCACACAATGGCATATTGTCTTCGAAATGGATTTTCACCTTGCCTCGTGATCCACCTGATGGTAACAGTAGTATACACCCATAGAATGACTAGTATATAGGACTTAAAATAAAAAGACCTGGGGGTAACCATAATATTAACATGCATTTGTGGTAAATTTGCAATGTATCAATTGCACAAACAATCCCTGTTTTGTTTACAGGGTAAGGTATTTATTTTTTAGAAGGCACAAAATGTCTACCGTAATTGTCCTTAATATATTGATAATGATAATGAGTGCAGAGGATCTCTTATATTTGTCAGTATGAAATTCCTGTTCACAGCCTCATTGCACCCCCTCCTTAATGGTTTGAAAATTAGTATTGAGCACAACTTTTCATTTTTTGCTATAGTCCATCACCACAGTTTGTTTTTATAAATGACTAACTACAGCAGAGCCAATTAGATACAGTAAATGCAAACACAAAACAATTATTTTGATGATTAATGCAAATGGCTCAAATTTTGGGAAAATGCCATTTATTTCGAAAATGCTCTAACAAATTTCTCACTTGAATCCTTTCCCATCCCCCCATGAAAAATTGGCATTAAAAATGTTTCCTCTAGAACATACAGTTCATACTTGCAGTTCTTGCACAGCCATTAGCAAATAATCCATAATCTAGAAAATGGTTGAGTTTTTTCACTTTGCATCTTAAAATTTATTACAGCCACTAAAGACGAGGAGAACATATTATGCATTCATTGTTTCGATTTATTTTAAGTATAATTTGTATTGACAGAGTTCATTTAGAATTTCTAGCAAGTCTTGAACCATGCTGCACATCCTGAATAAAAATGAGCAAATAACCCTTTAACCATCACTCTTGTTGTAGTTTTATTTATATTTCCTAAACCCAAGAAGGATATGATGTTACAGCATATTAGGTAAAAACCATCTTCAAAAGCCTGATGTAATTTATTTGATACTGAGTGTCAGTGGTTAAGGCACTCATTTACTAACACTGGGCATACCCCAGCTCAGCAACCAATCAGAGGTTTTCTTTTATTTTCTTACTCACAGAGACTGATCTAAGATAAAAGTGCATTGATTGCTGTTGGTTAATGTACAGGTACGGGATGAATTACAGTATCTAGAATGCTTGGGACTTGGGGTTTTATGGATAAGTGATCTTTCTGTAATATGAATCTCCATATCTTATGTTTATTAAAAATGATTTATACATTAATTAAACCCACTTGGATTGCTCTATCTCCAATAAGAATCCATTATATCTTAGTTGGGATCAAGTACAAGGAACAGTTTAATTACTGCAGAGACAAAGGAAACCATTTTACATTTTTTTAATTTATTTGCTTAAAATGGGGTCTGTGGGAGAGGTTTTTCCCATATTTCGGGGCTTTCTGGATAATGGTCTTGTGGATAATGGTTCCCACACCCAAAAATCAGTTTACAATTATTTCTGGAATTGTTCTATTTTCTATTGTTGAGGAAAAACTCACTGTATTTATGGGAATTGTGGAGATCCCCTCTAAACAGCACAGGAACCCCATAGTTTCTTCCCATCCCTTAAGTGTATGCATTGTGCTTATAGCTATTTATTCAAGCAGCTCTAAGTTCCTTATTATTTCTGTAAATTTTAGCCATTTCCAAGGAAGGGTAGACTTTTGCACTTTGAGAGACCACTACATTGCATCAGGCAGTTGGAAGGCAATAATGTGCAGAAATAACTAATCACTGAACCTTAGCTTTTATGAAAGAATGACAAAGCTTCAGCTAATAAGACATGTAATTGTTTGTCTCCCCTCACACATTTTTTGTAGTGATTGCTCTGTATGGATAGGGCTTGATGAGCTGTGAAAGAGGCACAGCTTTTTTACACAGTGTTTAGTGGAGAGAAAGCTTTGTGTGGATTCTTTCCAGGCAATGAATGAAGATTGGCATAGCATAAACATCCTCAAATTTGGCAAAGTGAGGTAGACCTCTCAGTCTGTTCTGTGTGTGAAGAACAGCTTTACTCTAAAATATTACCAAAGGGGGCAGTTTGCTTCCTCTTGCACATTATGTGGCAGTTAAACATAATGTCCTGTTGTTTGTAATAGAAAGAAAAATCCCTAGATCTCAAATCGCATTTCAAATAAACAGTGCAAAATTCTGTTTATTTTAAACTGCTAATATCTGTTTGAAGTCTAGTTTCTTTTCTTTTCAAACCTTCTTTACAAACTGTGGGAGAACATTGCTGTGATCAAGGTCTGAATGCCAGGGCCATAACTGCCAAAACACGGCTATTTTGAGATAAGGAAAATATTTCAGAGTTCTACTTTTGAGGGTTTGTTAAAGTCAAAATAATTCAGAAATATTCTGCAGTTACAGGTCTAAATGTAAAAACAATACTAGCTTCACCTGGCTCTTCATGGGCAGGGGCACTTCCATGTTTATCTCCAAGTCCCACAAGGCATTTATAAAGTTGCCAAAACCAAGGTGCACAAATTTTGTAATGGATTTATTAAGATTATAAAAAACACTTTGCTTGGGAAGGGCTTGCTTGTCACAGTAATTTACAGTGACCAAAGTGAGGGTGGGAGCTAGGAACAGAGACTAAGAGGCTGATTTATCAACTCTCAAATTGGATTTTTTTACTATGAATCAAGTTTTTTTTAGCTAAAACTCACAAATTCAAATTTAGAGTTTCAAAAACTCAAATCTTAGAGATTTAAGCACCTTCATCTAAAAAATATGAAAAGCTGTGCAGTTCATGTAGAAGTAAATGGGAGGAATCCTCTGCAATTTTCTCAAATCAAGTTTTTAGAATTTTTCATTGAAAAGTATGAGTAGAATAGGAAGTTGATGCATGTTTTATCAATAATTTTTTTAGATACAAAAAATATTTTTTTAGGTAAAATTTTAGGTTCAAATTAAAATATCAATTACATTTTGAATAAAAAAAGAACCTCTGAAGTTCACAAATTCAAATTTTGATAAATAGATGTTGGAAGAGTTATTCTGTCTCTTCTCATTTGTTTCACAAAACTGGTACCTAATATACCAATAAATGATAACATTTTCACCATGTACTTCTAGAAAAAACTATGTTCTTGTATTATAGCAGAGGACAAGCGTGGGGGTTCACAAAAATGAAATGCTTGTTTTTGATGAGTCCAGACCGAATAATAATATTCTGTATAAAACAGTAAAATCAAAGGGTTTAGATCTGAAAAAATAGATTGAAAACAACAGCAAAAACCCTGAGGGTACAAGGTCTACCTTTACTTAGGGGTAAGTCTGTCCTGGAGTTCACAGGATTATGCCCCAGGGCTTTGACACAGTATCTTTAAGATTTTCAGGAAGGGTTCTTAAATATAACTGGTTTAAAGTCAGAAGCACTGGATAGTAACAGAAATGGGAAATGGGGTACCACTGACTTCTGGTGCTGCATGATGGCAATCTTTGACCAACACTTAGGGGCAGAATTATCAAGGGTCGAATTTCGAGTTCATGGGAGTTTGTAAAAACTTCGATAAACTCCCATGAACTTTGAAATTCAAAATTTGGGTTAATGAGATAGACCCGCAAACTCAAATCTAATTTGAATTGAATTCTAAATGAATTCAATTTGAGTTTTTTCTCCAACAAAACTCGATTTTCAGTAAGGTTGCACACAACTCCAAATTGATCCCAGGACGTCCCCCATATGCTTAAACAGCAATTCGGCAGGTTTAAGGTGGTGAGTAGTCAAATTTGAATTCTTAAAGGGCCAGTACAATTGAATTCGATTTTTTTTAAAGACTCAAATCAAATTTTTACTATTCCCTAGTCAAATTCCACTAAACCCTTGATAAATCTGCCCCTTAGTGTGGGTGCTAAACTTCTGCTCTTTGTGGGCTTGTCCTCAGGTGGCCACCACTTCACGGGAAGATAAATAGCAGTGTTATCTTTCTTCATCTGATAAAACTGGCTCCAACTCAACAGGCACCTCTACAGTGAGTTGTAGTGGTGGCCCAGAAGAAGAATCACAGTCAGGAGGGTAGTGGTTAGGAGTGTGGTAGAATTTCTTAAACTGGCACAAACTTTTATAGCTTAAAGAAAAGGCCAAGCATAGTACTGATAAAATATGTTCTAAAATAAAATATATGATCACTTTTCTGACTGACACATTTAAAATTATGTGTCACAGTAAGATGTTCTATCTCTGTCAGAAAGTGCCAAACACCTCAAGATATACAGATTTAGAAGTGGTAGAAGAGAGCAGAAGAGTGAAAGTGTGAACTAAGTATTCATAAATATTTCAAAAATGTAAAAACTGCTGAAGGAGCTGAAATACTCCAAACTCTATACACAAAATTTAAGCAGCATATTTTCCTAATACAAGTATATGATCTATTATCCAGAAAGTTTGGGACCTTTTTTTCGTGAAATGGATCTTTCCATAATTTGGATCTCCATTATTTAAAAAATAATTGGTAAAAATAATTTGGAGATGAAATAAACCCAACAGGATTGTTTTGCCACCAATATGAATTTATGCATATCATTCTCTAAACTTAGTAGTTTTTTTTTTGTATTTTGTTTGTGTATTTTGTACCAGATTTCTCTTACTGCTTATTTTTAGTTTCTTCAAGGCCACATAGTTATCTTTCCGAGCCACTTGTCAGAGATAGCCACAGAACAGGAGGTTAGCAAAACTGAATATGGCATAGCAAAGCAGCATATATTCTGTTTCCTGACCCTGACCTGTTGGTGATGTATTATGTGACATGGGGGGTCCCATAATGGGTCAGGATCAACCAATAATAAATAGGGACGATCTATGATGATAAGTACCATTACCAGTAGATACCAGTTAGCAACGTCAATTCTCTCTCTTTCTAAAATTTAGAACCTAATACAAATGCCTCAGTCACCTTGTCCTTGAGCCACTCCTGCACCACCTTATTTCTGCAGTCTACTAAATTTGGACCTGACATGAGTGAGCATATACTGTATGTATATATATATATATATATATATATATATATATATATATATATATATATATATATATATATAGTACTTTCCATACCCAAAAAGTACGTACAATAAGGATGTACATCTGGGAATGTGACTCTTTATTTAATATAGATGGGCCTCTTGCAAGATTTCATAGGTAAAAGCTGCATTTGATGCATAGATAACCTGACACTGGAGTTCTTCCTGAGTATCAGGAGCCACAGTTTTCATGCTGTTCTATTCCAGGATTTCCTTGGTTTGCTATTCAGTGTTGTCCATATAACTAGTCAGTAGTATCATTCAAATACTTCTATGCTGTACACGCTGTGTTAACTCCTTTACCCTGGACAGAGTTATTTAGGTCTACAAGGTCTTAACAATAGGAATAATGATTCTTTTTGGTTTGCTGTAATTTGATCTATCATCTATCTATCTATCTATCATCTATCTATCTATCTATCTATCTATCTATCTATCTATCTATCTATCTATCTATCTATCTATCTATCTATCTATCTATCTATCTTAATCATCTATCTGTCTATCTATCTATCTATCTATCTATCTATCTATCTATCTATCTATCTATCTATCTATCTATCTATCTATCTATCTATCTATCTATCTATCATCTATTTATCATGTATATCTATCTGTAAAACACCAAAACATATTATATAAGTTAATGTGCAGAGGATGTGACTTTTCTCCAGGGTGTAGATCTATACAACCCCTTTGTTTGTCATTGACTAAAGAACAGATCTCTGATTTTCACAAAGTAAGTCTTGATTGTCTGTACAGTTTTTCACAAAGTAAATCTCCAGTCTCTAGAACTGGCATTCTTTGCTATTTGCTCCTTGGCAATTCTTTTCTGCTACAATTACTCCCATAGAATTCACTTCCTTGCTACAGATCATTCAACCATATTATTTCCACATTTTGCTCTTTATTAAAGTGATATTGATGCTTTTGTAAATAATTGAACTTCTGACTTTTCGACTCGTCAGTTAGAGTTTCTAAAGCTAAGAGACTACTGCAGCACAAATATGGCAGCCCTCTCGTCGACGAACATGGGGGATCAGATAGATAATGAAAAAGCATGGGGCAAATACTTTTATGACAAAATTATAAATAGCAGGCAAAGACATAGTTATGATACATGTAAAAAAGGATTTAATGTCTGTTGTCTTTAAATAGAGATCACCCTGGGCACTGAATATCTAAGATCAAGTGGTAGCAAAGAAAATATCCACAAATAATTGCCAAGCCATGTTATAATTTTTCTCTCATGTACAGGTATGGGTTCCGTTATCCAGAAACCACTTTTCCAGAAAGTTTCCGAATAACGGAAAGGCTGTCTCTCATAGACTCCATTATAATCAAATAATCCAAATTTTTAAAAATGATTTCCGTTTTCTCTGTAATAATAAAACCTTACCTTGTACTTGATCCAAACTAAGATATAATTAATCCTTATTGGAAACAAAACCAGCCAATTGGCCTTATTTAATGTTTACATGATTTTCTAGTATTCTTAAGGTGTAAAGATCCAAATTACGGATAGACCCATTATCCGGAAAGCCCCAGGTCCCGGTCATCTTTTTTTAGGCAGGTTTTTGGATTTGTACAAATACATATTCCTCTAAAATTTACATCTGAGAAAAACTTTACAAAAAATAATCAATTGTGAAAAAACAAAATTGTTGCATCCAGTTGTCCAGAGATTTGGGGCCACCCTAGTTTTTTTAAGTAAAGTTAACTGGAGAGCGCTTTGTGTATGATTTACCTATACTAAATAGGTAGGGAAATAATATTACGCTGTTGATATTTCAGTTGTTGCTGAAGCTCTTAATAAATAATGTGAAGTGAGAAAAATATGGCCCAACTGATATCAATGTCATTCTAGAACAAGGCGAAAAACTGACAAATTTCAACACATTTTACATATGAGCTTTATCCTACTTCCCCAATTTTTGCAAAGAGTTCTAAACAAACACCTTCTAACAAATCATTAACTCTACTCATTTGCTGTAAAGAAATCCTCATTCACACAGGGTTTATAATTTACTCACTCATTTGCAAGGTCGTCTGGCTTCTACTACTGTATGTGCCGATGTTTTCTGCAATAGATGCACATGAGCTCCCTCTACTGTTCATGGACTCTGTTCAAGGTTGCTGTTTGGCAATAGCATTGCTGGCAGCTCAGATCATTCCGCTTTTTTTTTTTTTTTTGCCTCAATGAGTTTTTCTTAATGATCCTTCCTTTCTCGGTAACAAATAGATTGAAACGTTGTATTTAAACAGTTCATTTCATCTAAACTGTAATTGAATCGAATCCAGTGAGTGAAAGCAAAGCAGGTGTTACATGCAAGCAAAACACAGGCAGTGCTCTGGATTATTAGTTCAATTTGCACTCATTTATCTCTTTAGCTCATAGGTCAGTGTTCCATGTGCATTGCAGGCGGATATTATTATTAATAATAATAGCAATAATAATACTATTAGAACAAAGATACAAAAAAGAGCTGCACAAATGAAGTGCATGAGGGGAAGATGGGGAGCAGTGGATTTCAGCTCTATTGTTTTAAAGGAAGGTTAAAAAGACACAGGTCAAACTTTACCCTCTAAATGAATGGGTCCAAGCTCTCAATTTTACCCAAGCAGTGTGCTAAGTATATTCCAATGTTTTAAGGAGACATGCTATTGCACAAAATCCAAAGGCCCCTTAAGTTACAAATATTATATTTAACATTCAGGCAGACAACCCACACATACGGCAGACAGAGAAATGCTGGGAATGAATCGATGGAAGTTGGCTTAACATCTGCAGTAGTTGGAAATGAAGGACCCCATGCACTACTCATCTGGGAAATGGAAAATCCCCAAATGGTTTAGGCTTTTTGTATTGCTTTTCCCCTCTGGTTTATGCTTTTGTAATTATCGCTCTCTAATTCCTTTCCCCTCAGGCAGAGTGATTTTGTCAATATCCTTATGATTAAACCCCTGGTGGATTTTGTGTTTTGAAGCTTGTTATAACACTTGTCAGGAAAATATCACTCTACTATCTTTACAGAACAATAAACACATGCTTAAGGCGTATGGAGTGTAGTAGATTGCTCATTGTTTAAATGAATTAGAATGTTGTAATGTATGAAATTGTCCAGAATATAGTGTGCTTCTATATATATATATATGTTCCTTCTACATACAGTATTTGCTTCTGCAGTGATGACATTAACATGTCAGCCATGGGGCAAGGTAAGAAATGAAAGAACTGAATTTCATTTGTTTTGTTTTTTTACTGGAAATCTTTTGTTGGTGTTTATTGAAATTTCCAAAATAGAATATCATTAAGAAAGATGACATATACAAACTAAGATAACCCTTGAAATTCTAAATCAAGGACACACTGCACAAAAAAATCCACAATGGATAATAGACTCAGATGCAATAACCCATAGCCATCAAAAGGTTTGCTTGATGACAAGGTGACAAGTAAATACTACCTGATGATTCGTTGCTATAGGAGGTTATAATTAGAGCAAACTTTGCTTCTTTAAGTACCCCATATACAAAATTAAATATCGAAAAAATCTGTTTGCTCTTTTGAAACTGATGCTCTTTGAAACATATTTTCCCATGACAGAATCCCTTTAACAAGGAAGTCATCCCTTATATACCTCAGAATCAAAACCAAATTGGAATTTCTGAATAAAACCTTTCTGATTAATACAATTCAGATAAATAGAGCAATTGTTACTTCTGTTCTTTCAATGTTGCTGTTTGTGCCCTGATCCAAATCCAGGAGAGGTGCATGCAGAGAATGAGGTGGTGGCATCAGGTCAGAATCAGCTCTAAATTCTGTAATTGTGGGTAGGTAGGTAAAGGTGGTAGCCCTCAATAAGACTTTTTCATGAGAAAATCAAGAGTTTTATAGTGTGACTACTGTGATTTGATAATGGACTATTTACAGCAAAGTTGTGCTATACTTCACTATTTCAGCTTGGTGCCTTATCAGCTGTGTGATCACTAATCACTGGATATAACTATCGGCATAGATGTGTGCCTTTATTACTTTAGTGTTACTATTTTCATAGACCCAGTGGTCTGTTCCTCACTTGCAGTTACCAATTATATGATTTGCTCTTCCTACCTGCTTTAATATAAGGCAGGTGGTGGGGTCAAATAATCTAACAGAGGGATCCCTCCCCCCATATGCTGCACCTTGTTTGTCTTTTTAACTTTGTTTTAACTTAGAATTGGGGCATGGTTGTGAATTAATATTGCCTTTTTAAATTATTTGGATCTTGTTGAACTCAATTCATTGATAGAGTCCTGGAGGTTAAGTCCTCTTTTTTCACATTTGATATTTAACCTTGCAGTTTGCGGACACTCCATGGATTCTTTTCGATGAGTATAATAACTATTATCTAATGTCTGGCTTGTTTACTTTCAATTGTATGTGCACATCAAAGGATTAATACTCACAGATCAATGAGGTAGTATTACATGCAGTCAGCTACAGTCACTGATAGAGCAGGGTTCTGTGACAACACTGTGGAGGCACTTGGTAGATAGCTATTGTCCTGGATGCCCTGAATGGCCTGGATGGAGTCCAGGAGCAACTGTGAGAATAGCCATTTTATGCTACCAGCTAGTGGTCCAGATCTGCTCCAGTGGAAACTGTTCAGGAGCAATATGCTAAGCCTACAACCCTTCAGCACTGTGCTCCTTTCATTTTAGACCAGTAATGCCGAAGAGTTACTTCCACTTACAATACTATAGAGAAGCACATTGCTTCTTTTCTAGATTTGCCTTCTGAATTAACTTTTTAAATCTTCAGTTCCTAGAACTTAATCCTCACAAAAAAGGATAGTCCCTCTAGGGCATAACTCTTTAGTGAGCCTTGTTTATTGCAGGTACAGACACGTGGGTCTGGAAGTGGTCACTAATTCTACGGGCCAAAGTAGACATGCTGCAGCACTCCGAATCTTGTAATCTTGTATCTTTTAATTGTTTTGGACTTCACTAAATACCACAGAGCATCATGGGAGCTGTACTTCGTTGTTGGAGGTGGGGCTTGTTTACCACTTCCTCTTAATACATGTATTTATATAGTGAATAAAGTAACCCCTATTGTAAAATATAAGGATATTATAAGTCACAGAGGATTTCCATGATCATATAAAAGCATGAGGCCAAAGGCCGAGTGCTTTTATACAGGTCATGGAACTCCGAGGTTACTTCTAATATCCTCATGTTTTCCAACAACGGGTACTTTATTTATTGTAATACACAAGTTTAGTGAGTCATGTGACAAAAATGATATCACTACTCACAGTTTATAACTGATTGCATCACTAGTCACCGTTTATAAGTATATAATTTACAAAATATTCATGGCTCTTTTGTATTATAGAGTTGTATTACACAGGTATGCAGGCTTGATAAAGGGCATTAGCCTGAAACGTTGCCTGTTTTGTTGGCACAATAAACCACTGTCACAAGTTTCGTGTCTTCTTTGGAGTTATTTTTGGGTCCCTGGCAGTGGGACTAGAGCAGCTTGCACCCACCACTACAACAAATGGATTGGTATAGTTGAGCATTGGCCGAATTATCTTGCATTATACTGTAGCTCTATGGGCTACAAACATAGATATGTAAATAAGATAACTAAAATACAGAAGCTTCTGCCTAGCAACTAATGGAATAGCACTTGTAGGGGATTTCCATCTATAGGGGCTGTTAACACTTTGGGTCCCTATATAATTTTATAATTGAATCATTTTATTACCAGAGTCAAATCATTTGCTAACTCATAGCATATACTTGTATAATAATTCATATTTATATTTTTTTGTTAACAGTAAATGGTGGCAAATTTAATAGGTTAAAAATCAATATTGTCCCATTTTATGCAACCTATTTTAAGAGCAGAAAATGTCTGTTTTTCTGTAATTCTAGTCTCTAGGTTTTATCATTCGTTCCCTGGATACAGAATAGAGGGCTCTCAGCAGGAAATGCTGATGAGAGTTGAAGAGGCCTTTCTGTGGCAAAGAAGTCTTGAGCAGAACATTTTTGAGTGCTGCGCTAGTATCAGATGACCTTAGAACATGTTCAGAGAAAGTATCCCCAAGTCTCAACCATTCAACTTTTACAGAGTAAAAGATCATCTCTCTGTTTTTAGAATAACCTGAAACATTGGTGATAATGTTCCATTCTTTCCGTAACTTTAACTTTTTCATTGCTTTGTCAGATGTTCTTCTAAGGTATAAGGAATAGTTACATACTATTTTTACTATAATTATTTTAACCTTATTTCTTGTCCTGTCTCGTCATCTTGCGGTTACCCCAAAATGCCACATGTGAGGGGGTTTAGAGAAGGGGTTTATATATTTTGAGTGATAATTGTACCATGATTCCTCTTGCTTCCATTCCTTTTGACAGTTGTTTTGGCCAATTAAAAACAGCATTTGTGTTTGCTCACATTAGCAGATTTGGATAGAAGTGAGAGGAAGCAGAGGCACTTCCCATTTTTGCATTTGCCAGTGATCCATCTATGCATTAGGAGAAGGCATAACAGATAAAGTTTTCAGTTTGTACAGACTGTCCACAATTCAAAGAATCCAAGGGGCGCTCTGCTGAAACTACCTTCCCCATCAAATAGGTTTATGCATAGGCAGATTGAATTGTTTGGTAAGATTCTACAGCTAGCACGTTACCTGTAAAATGAACACAGAGAGTTCTTGGTGTGTGCATGTACCTACAGAATTTTGTGAATTTTTATGAATTTTGTGAATTAATAACTGTCAGTGACCCTAACTGTACGTGCACTTTCTGTGCATTTCTTGAGTAAACCCATGGGTTATTGGCTCTTAGGGCAGAGACATACAGTCAGATTTGGGGAGATTAGTTGCCCGGAGACAAAACTCCTCTTCTTTGGGGCAACTAATCTCCCCGAAATGTGGGCGGGATGGCACTCGGGCGCTTTGATTTTCCGAAGTTGTCTGAAGTTTCCTCGTGAGGCAACTTCGAGCGACTCCGGAAAACGAATCGCACCGAGTGCCATCCCGCTGGGTATTTACATTCTAGCAGACGGGAAGGCAGTTCAGGGAGATTAGTTGCCCTGAAGAAGATTTGTCGGCGGGCGACTAATATCCCCAAATCTGACCGTGCGTCTCTGCCCTTGGTATTAGAAGTCAAAAAATGTAAATACATCGAAGTGCATTAACTTCTTAATCAGTAGGTACTAGTTACCTGTTTGAAGGCAAATACTTGATGTTTTTTGTATGTTACTAGAACTAATGTAAACTTTGCCCTAACAGTAATTACAATTCCAACCTGAAGGTCATTTATAAATAAATACATTTGATACCAATAAACCAAAGACAGACCCCTGAAGTACTCCACTTACAGTATTGGTTCACCACTCTTTGTAATCTATCTTCAGCCTGTTCTGTTCAAGTACAGAAGTGTACAAACAGTATGTTCAAGACCAATTTTCCTTAATTTAATCAGTGACCTTCTGTACTTTTTACAATATTACCGTATTCACCGTATTCCCATTTTTGTTCATCTCTTCGAAGATGGTAATTATATCTGTCTGGCAGGATCTATTATGCCTAAAAGCAAGCTGGCACATACTTATAGAGACATATTTTTAAATCTATGTGTAAATATTTACACTGTAAAAAATGTAGTAAAAAGTGGTGTAAAACGCAGTGTAATTATCAAGCTTTGTATTAACATATATGTAGGATTTTCTGCTCATCGCCATTTCTGAAATTTTCCACCAGAATACATGCTAAAAAAACCTAGAGGTTGATTAATCAAACGCCTAATTTTTGAGTTTTTTAAATTCGAAAATACAGGAAAACTTTTAATCTCATTTGTGTGCTTATTTGTTTAAAAACTCACATTTCAAAAACTCAACCACCTACAAACATGAAAAAACAACTCAATGCAGTGAAATCACATTCAACCCATCATTTTTAACAAGTCTGCCAAGTTTCTAATTAATCTCAAAAATAGGAATTGAAAAATAGCTTAAACTTTGCAGATACAACTCCCATTGATGTTTACATACAACAGCTTTTACGTGCCAAATTTTTGTATTCAAGTTTTTTGGCACAAGTTTATGAAACTCAAATTCAAACTCACTATCTTTGTCAAAAACAGCTTAAACTATGGTAAAAAAAAAAGTCTATGGGCTTTATTTTAGGCCACCCAAAAGCTATAAATCACCTGGTAAACCCCATATAGGACAAGTTCAATTAAGAAGAAATTCTGGCAAAAAAAAGGATGTGATATACAGTGCCATTATATACAAATATTTTTCTAAGCTAAAATGCTGTTTTACACAAGAAAACAGTAAGTTCTTCTCTCATTTGCATTTTCCCCTAATAGTCTTATTTTTCATAATTATTTTTTTTTCAAGGAATTAAAAATAAAAAGGCTGCCACCTAAAACCTGGTCAGCTTTTTATTTTTGATGTATTTGGAGAAAAACAGGATTGTCAAAAATAAATTGTGAAAAAGCTGCCAAGGCAAAAAAAAAATCAGGGGTGGGGATTACCCAATCACAACCCTTGATTAATAAGTTAATTATAATAAATTATTATTATATAGCCCTTAATAATGTACCTTCCAAAAACTTTTCTGCCAAACTAACAGTCTTATAGATGTCTAGTAGAAAACAGTCCAACAAGATATAACAAGGGTCGAATTTCGAAGTTAAAAATACTTTGAAATTCGACCATCAAATTTAAATACTGCAAATTAGAATTTGAACTTTTTTTCAGCGAATTTGGGTATTCTGCGGTCGAAGTAAATTCGAACGATTAAATCCTTGGAATCGAACTATTCGAAGGATTTCAGCGATCGATCGAGCGATTTTACTTCGACTTCCAAAGACTTAGAAAAATGCTCTAGAAGGTCCCCATAGGCTAACATAGCACTTCTGCAGGTTAAATTTGGCGAAGTATTGAAATCAAAGTTTTTTTAAAGAGACAGTACACTTTGATTATCGAATGGTCAAATATTCCAACTATTTTACTTCGAATCGAATTCGAATTCAAAGTCGTAGTATCCTATTCGATGGTGGTATCCAAAAAATTACTTTGAATTTCGAATGTTTTTACTTCGAAAAATTCCCTCTAATTCACTTCGACCTTTGATAAATCTGCCCTAAGTGTTTGCTCTATTTCTTGTTATAATGAAACTATTGCTTTAAGAAATAGGAACATACAAATATACATAAATAGAATATAATTCGACTTACTAATTTTATTATGTACCACTTCATGCTTCTTATTTTGTAAAAATAAAAACATATGAAAAAATATGAAAATCATACGATCACTTACCATTAGACAAAAACACTGATTAATATGCTGTAAACCCCAAAACAGCATCAACATACTTTCATTGTAATTGACCTTTTAAAGCTTTTGTTTTTATTGGTAAATATGTGATGAATAACTTAGCAGGCTCAGTCCCATTCCCTTTGTTAAGTTGCAATCTTTTTCAATTCTTCCAACCGGAAATTGGTCCTTTGAATACTTACAAGAGTGAAGCTTTGATCAATGAACAAGATAAGATTGCAATCATTGCCTTAGTAAAAAAATCAAGTCCATTTAGCTCAGAGATCCTAGAAGTGGGAAATTAATTTTAGCCCACAACAACTTAATAATGCTAACATTTTTAATTACGCTGCTGCATCTGGCTCAAATGAAAATAAGCACTTATCAGATAAGATGTTTTTAATTTATTTTTCTGATTTGTCTTTGTTTAATTGCAACATCCACCTTGGATTTGGGAGAGGAATATCTATGACAGACTTGTTTGGAACACAGGAATATAATAACAATCAAAGAACAGTGATACTGTACCCAATGCACCATTTTTATTAATGCTTAAAGGGATATCATCAAAATTGACTATAAACTCTCTGAGACAGATTTTACTGTGTATGGCCATCTTTATCCTTGCTAAGCCTTAGTGTCCCATTATTTGAATGCTGTTAAGGGCTCAATATTCTGCAATTATATAAACAGGTTTCAGGAAGGAGACAAATACTAGAATTTTAGTCATGAACTGCTACTTTTTAAGGGGACAAAGGGGACCCATTTTATTACATGTTCCTGTGGAAAAACAAATATTACCAAAAGCTTTTTATAGCGTGGTGCATTAATGAAATAACCAATTTTAAAAGAAAGACCCTTGACCTTTACTTTACCAGAACACATTTTGGTTTAGCGTGTTTATGTTGACAGTCTTTCAAAGTGCTGAATAAATAATGAAGTACATCCTTCCAGCTCTGGTGGTTCTTGTTACTTCTTAGAGCTCTCTATTGAAGGCACACCTTTTTCACTAAGTTAAGCATATTGCCATGTCTCACTATGGCCTGGATACAGCTGTATGCCGACAAGCTGATGAGGGCGCCCCCAACACAGCAGTGCATAACTTTTCACTTCCTAACTCAAAACACTAACCTTGAGGTTGCCACAGATACTCTGACCTCTGAGGTGAGTTAACCTTCCCCTAACTAGCCTAAAAGCAACATACTGTTCCACTAAGTCCTGGGCTGATAAATCTCCTGCTACAAAGGAACTGAACTGTTACTTAAGTCTTAAGCATTGCTTTGTCCCACTCCCTTTTAGAGGGTACTCAACCTTAAGGTGGCCATACATGGGCCGATAAAAGCTGCTGACAGACCGAGTCGGCATCTGTTCATTGATGCGGTCCCGCGATCCAACCACCCGTACTACTATTACTATGATCTTTTGTTGGGGAGATATCTGCTTGTTTGGTGAAATCACCAAACGAGCAGATCTCTATGTGTATGGCCACCTTAACACCTATCTCACTTTCCTAGCTGCCATCTGCTGAAGCAACTATACATTGCATAACTTCATACAAAATGTTCACCATCTTACACATTACATTTGGGCTCAAAACAAATTTCAAGAACTTTTTCTTTATGATTTTCTTTCAAGGGAAAAATCCTGATTTTAATGTTTCTATAACAAGGCACTGTTTCATGGAGCCTCCAAGCAATGATTGCACTCATATATAGTGATCAATTATGCTAAGATATGTGAGAAAAAATATTTGTATACACTTTTTCCTTTTCAGCTGTGCAGACCCTGTCATTGGCAAAAAAAGAGTTAATTGTAAGTGGCTAGAATATGCCCTCCCCACCAATTACATATATTATTGTAACGAATAATTTCCCTGGTGGTCTAGTGACTCACCCTCTGGCATGCGAGGGCAGCCGCTGTGCCTTCGGCGGAGATGCCCGCCGCATGTGTCCTGTCCCCTTCAATGCCGGTATTTCTATGGTGCGTGCGGCAGCACATCTCCAGGTTTATGCGCCGGCGTGATGACGTCATCACGCAATGGCGCAAAATTCAAAGTATTTAAAGGGGCTTTGAAATAAAACACATTGCCCGTCGTTAGGTTCAATTAGTTTGTTCCTGGTTCTATTTCTATGTGAAACCTGCCTGATCTTCTGGTGATTGACCCTTGCTTTGCCTGACTATTCTGAACTCTGTATCCTGACCTTTGCCTGGCTATTATTCTGACCTCTCCTAGCTGATCCTTGCCTGTCTGACAATTCTACGTCCTCCAATCCTGATTTCGGCCTGTCTGACTAATCTATGTTCTCCAATCCTGATTCCAGCCTGTCTGACTATTCTGCTTGTGCTGGCCAGGCCTGTCTGCTTCCACGCCGTGTTGTCTTCCTTCCAGTATCCTTGGTGAAACGATTGTGCCCCTTTGTCGTCCAGAACCTTTAGCTTTGCTCCTCTCTTAGTAAGACCTGGCAGCATCCAATTAGCCAAGGACTCCTCCCGAGGTGAAAGGCGGCTGTTAAAGAAGCAGAAGCAAGATCCGAGACCAGGGAGACTAGCATTGGTTCTGGTGCCGAACGTGACAATTATATTACACAGAGTTGTATTTATTTACTTACTACTTTAGCATTAACATACCACATATCCACAAAATAATTATTTAGTTCCATTGATTTTCAACTTCTGTTTGAAGTGTGTGTGCATGTGTGTTCCCTTAAAATATTATTTGCCAAATTAGGCTAGTTGATCTAAACAGCCAAGATGTAAATGCATTGGCTGCCCAACCTTGGGATATATGTGTTCATCATGGTTAAAGGAACTACACTCACACATTGGGGGTGTACATCGCAGTACACACTTGTTGAAGTATATTTAAGCTACAATTTTGTTATATGTTAGAAATGAAACACACAGTTTATTACATTACTAATTAATGCTTAAAATGTCTTACATTGTGTTATCACCAAAGTGCATATTACTCTTCATAGAAATATTATCCCTCCCCCTTTTTTAATTTGCTAAGAAATGCCAAAGTGTCTTGCAATTGATTTCTACTTACTAATACTCAGTGATCTTTGTCAATCATCATCTAATCATCTAATACATTTAAACTTTTGGAACACTTCCCAGTCTTGGTTTTTCTTTCACCTTTTTCTTTTACAATTTCTCTTTAATTGAGTTCTACAATCAAGCATCATTGATTCCATTTGCTTCTTCTGTGCGGATACCTTAAGGCTCTGTCATTTACTGACAAAGTAACAAAGTAAAATATACTGTAACATAGTAAGTTAGGTTGACAAAAGACAAACGTCCATCAAGTTCAACCTTTTAACTTTTTTTAACCTGCCGAACTGCCAGTTGATCCAGAGAAAGGCAAAAAAAAAACCATATGAAGCCTCTGCAATTTGCCTCAGAGGGGAAAAAAATCCTTCCTGACTCCAAAATGGCAATCGGACTAGTCCCTGGATATGTAATACGAGCTATCTTCCATAACCCTGTTTTCCCTTGCTTGCTAAAAAGCCATCCAACCCCTTCTTAAAGCTATCTAATGTATCAGCCTGTACAACTGATTCAGGGAGAGAATTCCACATCTTCACCGCTCTCACTGTAAAAAACCCCTTCCGAATATTTAGGCAGAACCACTTTTCTTCTAATCGGAATGGGTCACCTTGTGTCTGCTGGAAAGACATACTGGTAAATAAAGCTTTAGAGAGATTATTATATGATCCCCTTATATATTTATACATAGTTATCATATCACTGGAGACCAAAATCGAAATCCTGATCCTTTATCTATGTACAAAAAAACATACTGGATGCTGCCCATTTTTTAGTATCCTAGCCCAAACATTTTATCTTGTGTTTCTTTTTGCTGTCTCTATGCTACCTTAAATTAAATTTGTCCATGGAATTTGTCCAATGGAATTCTTTCCCACCATTTTCAATAACTGATAACAACAAATAAATCACCCCTTTCCCTGGCCTGGTATCTTGAATTTTGTATTTGATTCTCTCCTTCACATACAAATACTACATGATGCAATTTTAACTTAATATATATATTTCCAGAAAATAGCCATGGCCATTCATTGACAAAATCGGCTCCCAAAATAGGGTCTATGTATGTTAAGTCTAAAGTATTTAGTGTACATCTAGCAACTATTTATACGTTTTCTTGACATATCATTTTAATTTTATCTACTCGAGACAATCACAAGTACTGGTTTTACACTTTACCATCTCCTGTAAAACTGCTCAGTAATTTATTAATGGCCCTCTTATTATTTGTGAGCAAGGTCTAGAACCACAATTAATTGAGGATGAACATTATAATTTGTTGTCTGAATGTGATTATAGACCTCGCGTAGCATCATTAGTTATGAAAGATGAATGGGGAAGATAATGTATGCAATGTAGAATAATTATATAAGTATTTTGCTGTAGGATCATTTTATCCAGGCCCCCTGAAGGATAAAGAATTAAATTAATTTTCTTTGGTAATATCTATAGACTCTCTGTTCAATTGGTTTAAAGGCAGACCCCATAAATGACCAGAGCAAGCTTTTAACATATACATATTTAGCTGTTGGTTGATCCCCGATCTAGAGTTATAAGCACTGCATGATATTTCTCCTGATGCCTTGGTTTCGTGGATGTAGAGGAAACAAAATGAAAAGGCTGGTGGGTAAACAAGTATAACTTGTATAATAAAGAGCATTTCCCACAAGAGTTGTATTTGTGTGATGATTAGGAAGGAATTGATTGCTGTAACGCCACAAAGTGAAATCATTTTTGCATTTAAACTTTGTGAAATATTTCACCCAGTTTTACAGAGAAAAAAAATGCTCATAGACTATGCCGTTTTGTGCAAATGCTTATAGGGCATGTTCATTTGCTTGTACTAAATGTGTTTGGAGGTCAACCATTGAAAGAGTGTTAAAGAATGTTAAAGGAATGTTAAAGGAGAACTAAAGGCCCTTAACAGAAAAGCCCCCTTAACTTCCTAGTATTACCCCCTCTTCCTCCCTGCAATTACCCCTCTGTCCCTCCCTGCACTGTACATTAGTGAAAAAAACCTTAAAAAAATCTGACACTAAAATGCCTTAGTAAACCCTTAAAAAAAATCTGACACTAAAATGCCTTAGTAAACCCTTAAAAAATCTGACCCTAAAATGCAGAACAGCTACAGGGCACCATCTTCCTCCTTGTAATCTTTCGGGACTCAACGTCGATTTGCTCATGCGCAGTTGAAGCCGAATCCTGACTTGCCCCAACTGCACATGCTCCCACAGGTTTCGTGTTGGTGTTGAAAAGGCGGAAGATGGTGCCCTGGAGCTCCACTGCGCTGCTCTGCATTTTAGGGTCAGATTTTGCACAGTGAGGAGAGGGGGGCCAATGCCAGCCAGTTAAGGGGGCTTTTTTGGTACATGGGGTTTAGTTCTCCTTTAAACATTCCTGTAAGTTTAACATTCCTGTAAACTGTGCAAACTGGCATCGTAACTGAGTAGAAGAGAGAGAATGAAAGAATGAGCAAAAGGTGTTCCTTTGGTGGGTATTAATGTGACAGTATGAGGTGGCTACATTAGGGAAGGGTCGAATCATCAATGAGGTGAGAGACTTCAAATCAAAAATTACTGTTGTGTTATAGTATTTGCCATCTTAAAAAATCACATTTACAGTATCAATTCTGTGAAGTGTTGGTCACTAATAAGGGTAAGACTACATGGACATTTTCGGCGCGATCCGCTGTTGCAACAAATCGCCAGCGGCAAATCGCATGCAACGGAAATAAGGTAAGTGGATGCATTGTCAGATGGTATTTCAACGTTGAGCTGCAACACCATCCAACAATGCATTCACTTACCTTATTTCCGTCGCATGCGTCGTTGCAGTGCGTCGGTTCGCGCGGAAAACGTCCATGTAGTCCTACCCTAAATGACAAAGTGCAGGAACTTTCCAGGATTGGACTACGTCTTTTCTATGAGAAATAAAGAAAAATAATTATATTACTCCTACCATTCTGCACATACACACACATATATAGATAGATAATATATACCGTAAGCATATATATGAATTTATTGTTATATATTACATATTTGGCTTCAGCAAGTTCAATTTTTTTGCAATGAGAAAACTTGAACAAACTGTAAGATGGCTAAACTAATTTAGTGTCTAGGTTATGAAAGTTTAATAAACTTAGACAGCACCCCACATGGAGAAGCAGCTGACACCTGTCACAGAGCTTAAGTAGATCATCTTTCATTATACATGTCAGGATAAATAATTTATCATGACAAACAAAACAGCAATAATATGCCACTTCTCATTTTGACCAAACTCTTGCTGCAGTGTCCACTCAAGGTCAAGATGCTTTCTTCACTCCTAGGGGCACATTTACTAAGGGTCGAATACCGAGGGTTAATTAACCCTCGATATTCGACTATTGAAGTTAAATCGACTTAGAATATCGAAGGATTTACCTCTATTTGTTCGATCGAATGATTAAATCCTTTGAATCGAATGATTCGAAGGATTTTAATCCATCGCTCAAACGAAATTCCTTAGATCAGAAATTAGCTAGAAAGCCTATGGGGACCCCATAGGCTAACATTGATGCTCGGTAGGTTTTAGGTGGCGAAGCAGGGGGTCTAAGTTTTTTTTAAAGAGACAGTACTTCGACTATCGAATGGTCGAATAGTCGAATGATTTTTAGTTCAAATCGTTCGATTCAAAGTCGTAGTCGAAGGTCGAAGTAGCCAAAAAAACACTTCGAAATTCGAAGTTTTTTTGATTCGAGTCCTTCACTCGAGCTAAGTAAATGCGCCCCCTAATGTTCTTATGTCAGTGGCACTCTGGCATCCAGGCAATCTGTAGTTTGAACCGTTTTTAAATTGTTGATGCCTATGTAATGACAGACACCTATATTTATATGAAGCTCTGTGAGTTTTTCTACAAATATTATTTAATAATATAGCAGTAAAAGTAGGCAGAAAGACAGTAGATTACAATGCCCCTACTAATTATTTTTAATTGAAGCTCCTCAAATCCAGAGTATTGTATTTTTACTCAGACTGGGCCAAGTGGTCCTAGACAGCTATTATTAGAAAGAATATTGATTCATGTAAACCAGATATGATGGTGCAGACAGTATGTTTTTCAGACAGCCTGTATAAAAATACAAAAGTTGAGCCTGCATATGCAAATTAGGGTTCGGTATTCGGCCGAATCTTTTGCAAAGGATTCGGGGGTTCGGCCGAATCCAAAATAGTGGATTCGGGGCATCCCTGGTCTGTAGGAAGTGTAATACCAGAATGTTATGTTTTTATAAATGTGCTCCTTTTGTCTGTTGCATATCTTTCTAGTGTTATTGCATATGTGTGTCCAATCCTTAGTAGAGGTATCAGGAGGTAAAGTGAGCATGTTGTAAATTTTAGAGATAAGACCTTTCTGAGGCAGGCTATCAGCAGCCAGTCTCAAATGTCATGGGAAGATTCAATATAGTGTGAGAGGCATATGGTTCTTAAAAGTGGTGAATTTGAAAGGATTGAAACAATTTGATATTTGGCTGTGGCTGTCTGTCTTGGATTGCTTTATGAGGCAGACTTACATAGTTACATAGTTAAATCAGTTTGAAAAAAGACAAAGGCCATCAACTTCAACCCCTCCACATGAAACCCAGCATCCATACACACCCCCACATTGACCTCCTCCATACCTTCACAATAATTCTATATACCCATATCTATACTAACTATAGAATTTTGTATTACAATAGCCTTTGATTATGTCTGTCCAAAAAATCATCCAAGCCATTCTTAAAGGCATTAACTGAATCAGCCATCACAACATCACCCGGCAGTGCATTCCACAACCTCACTGTCCTGACTGTGAAGAACCCCTACGTTGCTTCAAATGAAAGTTCTTTTCTTCTAGTCTAAAGGGGTGGCCTCTTGTATGATGATCCTCTTTATGGGTAAAAAGGTCCCCTGCTATTTGTCTATAATGTCCTCTAATGTACTTGTAAAGTGTAATTATGTCCCCTCGCAAGCGCCTTTTTTTTTTGTACTTGTATGTGACTGTGGATTGAGACGGTAAACAGCTTCAATTTGAGCCATCTGGATTAAATAAAAAAGATTGGTACTTGGTTGAAATTATGGATTATTTAGGTATATTGTTGTCAGATGATATGCAGTAGCCAGGTTGCATTTAAACCTGGTCTTGATCAAAATTTAAAGAGCAAGTCAGGTTGCTGAAAGCATTGGTGGAGGTTGTATTGGGATATTTCTTCCTTTTTAGGTACTTGGCATTAGACCATTATATCAGCGCATTTAATTTGTTTATGCGTGGGTACGTGGATCCACGCGATTTACCGGTGCAGCTCAATCCTCAATCACCTATTGGCGCTGCCCTTCACCCCCCTTCATATTGGTGGAGGTTGTTGGAGCATTTTGATGGAAATCTTTAGCCATGATATTTTCAGTGTGGCCCCAGAGGGTGTATAGGGACCATAAGGACCAGGCCAGCAGTTGCCTCAATGGTGCAGCCTTGTGGTATTTTTGTTGGGGACTCCTAGGCCCCCCTGTTTAGTTGCAGCCATCATCACTGATTTAGAGACCTGATGCCGGCACTGACTCCAGATGAAGTTGTGAAATAGTGCTTGTATTTCCTTTAGTATACTACGAGATATTGCGACTGGTTATTTAAGCAATATGTTAATTTTTATGGCTGCGATTTTCCCAAAATGTGACTATATTTAGACCATTTTAAAAGAGCTGCTTTCTTTGCTGTAATAAATGTGATGTGAAGCTGTAGAGCTAATGGTAATATGCATAGAATTGGTTGCCAGCTTGGTCAGGATCATACGTTAATTGGCTTGATGAAAGTTTAATGGAAGCAATTCACGATTGGGTTTGGTAGCCTGTCAAAGAGAGTTTTTATTCAGCGTCTACATGTACAGAAGAACAAGTATTTTTGTGATAAGCGATATTGGAATGCCTCAGAGCCACTTTTACAGAAAGTTGGAGCAGGGCCCTCTTCACCACTTGGTTATTGGTTTCTTTGTTTGTATGTCTCTATGTTTTCTGTATACACCTATTTATTGTACAGCACTTTGGGATATGTTGGCAATTTAAATACATGTTATTAATAACAACAACTCTAATAATGATAAAGAGAAGAGAAGGTATTTAATGTTTATTTTTGTGGTGGAATGAATTGTTAATCCCTGCATATGATTTGCATTTGGAATAAATGAATCAAAGGGGTATTAGTGCTCAGCGCTGCTGCTGAACGGTGCTCAGAACTAACACCCATTAGGAAATTAATATGTTTAACTGCTCAAAGCATATGAATATACTAAGATGAATTAAAACAATAATCTTCTTTAATGAATAATTTGTTGAAACTTTTCTACTATCAGAAAAAAAGGTTGAATAGCTGGGAATACCTCTTTTATTTTATAAATATGCTTCATTTTATAAACTACTTATAACTAGTGTTGGTGTGTGTCAAATTAGTTTCTATAATTTTCTTTTAAATTCAAACTGCAGCAATCAAAATGTCCAGATTTCCAGGATCCCAATTATCTGGAATGTTGTGTCGGGAAGCAAGGCATGATTGGGTTAAAAGAGCAGCCTTTTCCCCCTACTAGTTCTGAAATGGGCTGGCTATTGGATAGTTAGAACTACCTGGGTATTGGCTAGGGGTAGGCTTATGCAAAGGATGTAATCCTACCTTCAGTTGGATCTGGATGACAAGGAGAGTGAGTATCTTGGTAGGCCTGGGGTCCTAATGGGAAGGAAGTCAGTCTTAGTTTAAGGCTGAAGAGAAAGGAGGCAGAAACCGAGCGTTACATTTGGGCTCTTGGTCAGATCTCTTGAAGAATGATTGTTGGTTACTGTAAAATCTTTATTATACAAACTTTTTTGTTACAAATTGTCAATATTATACATGTTTATTTTGGTTATTATGTTTATTAACATGTTTATGTTAAGGTGTGTAATAGTTAATAAAGGACTGCAGCCTTCTCTTTCCAAACAGGGTGTCTGGGAGTTTTTTCATTGGGTAAGTGGTTGTGCGGGGGTTAAGTAGGGAAGGCAGAAGGGTTGCAGACTTGACATTGCACCATAAGGAAAGCTAAAGTTCTTCTGTAGTATTGCAACCTGAGTAGCCATTTTTTTAATCCAAATGGACTTTATAAATTATAAATATTTAAAATATATCTTCAGGCTTTGTTTGTAAATAAAAAATAGATATAAATACAAGCTCTGTTGAACTATATTAATAACACAATGCTGTTGATAAAAGATTGCACCAAAGTACTTGCAGCGGGACTGGGCATACTTAGCAGATACCTTTAAAATGTATTGCTTGCAAGTGGACCATGCATATTGCCTTGACTGTTGATAGACTATTGTCTTAAGTGCAAGACAGTCGATAAAGGGCCCAACCTAAAGACCAACTAAGGGAACAGCACATCTAGATATTATTGAAGCCCAGTCTTAAAGAGATGCTAACACCAGAAATTAAACAATTTTTACATCTATCATAGTATTGGCTTTGTTTGGTACTTATAATTTTGCCATAAAGTATTTGCTCAAAGCTTTTACATTACCAATCTGACTCCCTGTGCTCGTCTATGAGGGGGCTGCCATATTTGTGCAGCAGACGTCCGTTAGCATTAGAAACGTTAACTGACAAGCTGAGATGGGACAGTCAGGTTGGCAAACAGTCAGGTTTAGAAACATCAACTAAAAATTATTTACAAAAACAGACCTCTCAGCAAAAAACAATCAGCATGACCTATAGGTAACTTTTAATGTACATTAATTTTTAAAAATTCGTTTTTTAGCGTCAGTATCACTTTAAGGTCAATTAGGGTGATATTTGGATTAAATGTTCAGGATGACTATACAATAATCTTTTCCTAAATATCTAACATTTTTATAAGGGGTGAAGGTGGTCACAGGGGGCATTTTATAGCTCTTAGACTGTAATAAAATTCAAGAGAAAACTGGTCAGTTAGCAGATATATCTAGAAGAACAAATATTATTCTAGAACATATTCTAGAACCATCCATGAGTTTTTTGCAGTTTTCTGTTAGTTGGTTTCCTGCCACACTTGCATTAAAGCTTTTTTATCTGCTGAGTAATGTTTTAAGAATATGCTGAAGAGTATTAATATGCCATCCAAGAATGTGTGCTAATAGTTTTCCTCTTGTTGCAGTAGATGGACAGTGAAAACTAGGGATGTAGCGAACGTCGGAAAAAAAGTTCGCGAACATATTCGCGAACTTGCGTCAAAAATGCGAACGGTTCGCGAACGTCGCGAACCCCATAGACTTCAATGGGAAGGCGAATTTTAAAAGCTAGAAAAGACATTTCTGGCCAGAAAAATGATTTAAAGTTGTTTAAAGGGTGCAACGACCTGGACAGTGCCATGCCAGAGGGGGATCAAGGGCAAAAATGTTTCTAAAAAATCCATTGTTGACACAGCGCTGCGTTTTGTGCTGTAAAGGGCAGAAATCACACTACATTTCTAAACCTGTGTAATAAAATGCTTTAAAACGTCCGGCGTCTACATGCCAATCAAGTCGTGTAAAAGTTACAGCCTGTTCACACGCAAAGACGAAACGCGGTGCTTACTGCAACGCAAAAAGACGCAAAGAGCTTTAATGAATGATACCGTCAAGTGAGCAAATAATAGTTTTTAATTACTAGTTGCTTGTCACCTCCAGGATGTTCGTCCTGTTGGTGGCAATATTTCTGTAGTGGTGTGTTTAGCAGTCACCGTGCTTGTGCGCACGTGCACGGTCAGGCAGAGGTAATTCAATGTACAGTGAAGCGAACCAAAAAACACTGATTCTGCAGTGTGGGCCCAGTTTTGGTCTACTTTATTGATCACCTGCGGTGACCATAAAAGATGCGATTTTGCCACTGTTGCAGAACCCTGAAAAATTAGGCATGTGTACTTTCCTGAAAAATTATGTTTTTTTTGTCGCAGCCACTGAACCAGAAGTCCACAAACAATATGCCATATAAATGCTGAAAATATTAATTTTTTTTGTGGCAGCCACTGCAGCACAGAGGCCAGAAAAAATATGCCATATAAATGCAAACAATATTAATTTTTTTTTGTGGCAAGCCACTGCAGCACAGAGGCCAGAAAAAATATGCCATATAAATGCAAACAATATTAATTTTTTTTTGGTCGCAGCCACTGCAGCACAGAGGCCAGGAAAAATATGCCATATAAATGCTAACAATATAAAAAAATTTTGTCGCAGACACTGAAGCACAGAGGCCAGAAAAAATATGCCATATAAATGCTGAAAATATTAAATTTTTTTGGTCGCAGCCACTGAAGCACAGAGGCCAGAAAAAATATGCCATATAAATGCTTAAAATATTCTGTTTTTTTTTGGTCGCAGCCACTGCAGCACAGAGGCCAGAAAAAATATGCCATATAAATGCTGAAAATATTCTGGTTTTTTTAGTCGCAGCCACTGAAGCACAGAGGCCAGAAAAAATATGCCATATAAATGCTGAAAATATTCATTTTTTTGTCACAGCCACTGAAGCACAGAGGCCAGAAAAAATATGCCATATAAATGCTGAAAATATTCATTTATTTTTGTCGCAGCCACTGAAGCACAGAGGCCAGAAAAAATATGCCATATAAATGCTGAAAATATTCAATTTTTTTGGTCGCAGCCACTGAAGCACAGAGGCCAGGAAAAATATGCCATATAAATGCTGAAAATATTCTGTTTTTTTTAGTCGCAGCCACTGAAGCACAGAGGCCAGAAAAAATATGCCATATAAATGCTGAAAATATTCAATTTTTTTGGTCGCAGCCACTGAAGCACAGAGGCCAGGAAAAATATGCCATATAAATGCTGAAAATATTCTGTTTTTTTTAGTCGCAGCCACTGAAGCACAGAGGCCAGAAAAAATATGCCATATAAATGCTGAAAATATTCAATTTTTTTGGTCACAGCCAGTGAAGCACAGAGGCCAGGAAAAATATGCCATATAAATGCTGAAAAATATTCTGTTTTTTTTGGTCGCAGCCACTGAAGCACAGAGGCCAGAAAAAATATGCCATATAAATGCTGAAAATATTCTGTTTTTTTTGGTCGCAGCCACTGAAGCACAGAGGCCAGAAAAACTCAGGATTTACCTGGATTCAAATTAAACCAGTAGGGTTTGCACCCTAGTTTGTAACGGTGGTGGAGGGAGGAGGACGCTAAAGGACAGCTGTATGTGGAGTCATGAGGCGTGCAGAGAAGGACAGCTGCATGGGGAGTCAGAATCAGAAACTCAGAACAAGTCTTCCGGCGTGCAGTAACCCTCCGAGATCCACCCCTCATTCATTTTAATAAAGGTCAGGTAATCCACACTTTTGTGACCTAGGCGAGTTCTCTTCTCAGTTACAATCCCTCCTGCTGCACTGAAGGTCCTTTCTGAGAGGACACTTGAGGCGGGGCAAGACAAGAGGTTCATGGCAAATTGTGACAGCTCTGGCCACAGATCAAGCCTGCGCACCCAGTAGTCCAGGGGTTCATCGCTCCTCAGAGTGTCGATATCTGCAGTTAATGCCAGGTAGTCCGCTACCTGCCGGTCGAGGCGTTCTTTGAGGGTGGATCCCGAAGGGTTCTGCCGCTGCCTTGGGCTGAAAAACATTTGCATGTCTGACGTTACAGAGTGGCCAAAGTGCTTTGTCCTTGCAGGTGCGCTCGTGGCAGGATTACTGGCACCTCTGCCCCTGGAATGTTGATGAGTTCCTGAAGTGACATCACCCTTAAAAGCATTGTACACATGTTTTGCAGGCTGGTTTGTAAATGCAGCATCCTTTCAGACTTGTGGTATGTTGGTAACATTTCTGCCACTTTATGCTTGTACCGAGGGTCTAGTAGAGTCGCGACCCAGTACAGGTCCTTCTCCTTAAGCCTCTTGATACGGGGGTCCTTCAACAGGCATGACAGCATGAAAGACCCCATTCTCACAAGGTTGGATGCAGAGGTATCCATCTCCGCTTCCTCGTTATCAAGGACTGCATCATCCACGGTCTCCTCCCCCCAGCCACGTACAAGACCAGGGGTCCCCAAAAGGTCACCACCAGCCCCCTGGGAAGCCTGCTCCTGTTGGTCCTCCTCCTCCACAAAGCCACCTTCCTCCTCTGACTCCACTTCTGACACCTCTCCCTGCGTTGCAGCAGGTGCCTGGGTTCGTTCTGGTGATTCCGACCAGAAATCGTGCGCTTCCTGCTCCTCGTCACGCTGGTCTACAGCCTCATCTGTCACTCGTCGCACGGCACGCTCCAGGAAGAAAGCAAAGGGTATTAGGTCGCTGATGGTGCCTTCGGTGCGACTGACCATATTTGTAACCTCTTCAAAAGGGCGCATGAGCCTGCAGGCATCGCGCATAAGCACCCAGTAACGGGGGAAAAAAATCCCCAGCTCTGCAGATCCAGTCCTACCACCCAGTTCAAACAGGTATTCGTTGACGGCTCTTTGTTGTTGTAGCAGACGTTCCAACATGAGGAGTGTTGAATTCCAGCGAGTCTGGCTGTCGCAAATCAAACGCCTGACTGGCATGTTGTACCGCTGCTGAATGTCAGCAAGGCGTGCCATGGCTGTATAGGAACGTCTGAAATGGGCCGACACCTTCCTGGACTGCCTGAGAACGTCCTGGAATCCTGGGTACTTTGAGACAAAACGTTGTACTATTAAATTCAGAACATGTGCCATGCAGGGCACATGTGTTAAATTGCCCAGTCTCAGTGCTGCCAACAGATTGCTTCCATTGTCACACACCACTTTTCCGATCTTCAGTTGGTGTGGGGTCAGCCACCGATCGGCCTGTGACTGCAGAGATGACAGGAGTACAGATCCGGTATGGTTTTTGCTTTCCAGGCACGTCATCCCCAAGACAGCATGACAACGGCGTACCTGGCACGTCGAATAGCCTAGGGGGAGCTGGGGGTGCACAGGAGGAGGAGGAGGACCCAGCAGCAGAGGACGAAGAAGAGGAAGAAGACGAGGTAGAGAGCGAAGGAGGAGTAGAGGTGGTGGCAGAACCACGTGCAATCCGTGGCGGTGACACCAACTCCACTGTCGTTGTTGAGCCCACACATTTCCTGCTTCCCAGCCATGACCAAGTTCACCCAGTGGGCAGTGTAGGTGACATACCTGCCCTGACCATGCTTGGAGGACCATGCGTCAGTAGTCATATGGACCTTTGGCCCAACACTAAGTGACAGAGATGCGGTGACTTGGCTCTGCACATGGTGGTACAGGTGTGGTATTCCCTTTTTTGAAAAAAAATTGCGGCTGGGTACCTTCCACTGCGGTGTCCCAATTGCTACAAATTTGCGGAAGGTCTCAGAGTCCACCAGCTGGTATGGTAAAAGCTGGCGGGCTAAGAGTGCAGACAAGCCAGCTGTCAGACGCCGGGCAAGGGGGTGACTCGCAGACATTGGCTTCTTACGCTCAAACATGGCCCTCACAGAAACTTGGCTGGGGGCAGATGACTGGGAATGGGAACTGGTGGTCAAGGTGGAAGGCGGAGTGGAGGGTGGTTCAGACGGGTCAAGGACAGCAGAGGTAGAGCAGTAAGATGCTGGACCAGAAGGAGGGTGGCTTTTAGTTTGCCTGTTGCCTTTGAGGTGTTGCTCCCAAAGTGCTTTTGTGCTTGCCGTTCATGTGCCTTCGCATAGAAGTTGTACCTATGTGGCTGTTGGGCTTCCCAAGACTCAGTTTCTGACTGCACTCATTGCAAATTACAACGCTTTTGTCAGAGGCACACACATTAAAAAATCCCACACTGCTGACCTTTTTGAGGCTGGCAATCTGGGGGTAAAAGTAGAAGTCGGCGGCGTTGGCGGCAATGGCGGGTGCGTTGGCCGGCTGACCACAGGTGCCGATACATGTTGTTGCCCTACTGTTCCCTGCGAGCTGTCCTCCCTGCTTCTTCTAAGTCTTATTCTCCTCCTGCCTCTCTGACTCTCCGTCTCTCCATCTGAACTATCCTCCTCTTGCTCTCTTCTACTGGGGCACCCACAAACATCAATCTCCTCATCATCATTCTCCTCAGATGCATCAATTTCTTCTAACAGCTCACAGAAGGAAGCAGCAGCGGGGACCTCCTCGTCATCACTCATTATGTCCATCTCTGTTGTGTTCTCTGCCAGAATTAAATCTGGTGTAACGTCCTCATCTCCTTCATCTTCTTCTGCCAATAATGGTTGCGCATCACTCAGTTCAAGAAACTCATGTGAAAATAACTCCTCTGACTCCAGTGAAGAAGGGGCGCCGGTGGTGGAGGAAGTGTTACGTGGGGGTGCCATAGCAGTGGAGGATGAGGATGTTGTGGTAAAGTTAGAAACGGTAGAGGATGGGGTGTGCTGTGTAAGCCAGTCAACTACCTCTTCAGCATTTTGGGAGTTCAGGGTCATTGCCTTTTTAAAACTGGGCAATTTCCTAGGGCCACAGGATAGCATAGCAGCACGGCCCCTAGTGCCTCTGCGTGGCGGCCTGCCTTTGCCTGGCATTATTTTTAAAACAAAAACAACAACAACTCAGGTGGTGTTTCTGGAGACGGTATTATTATTGATATTTAGACAGAATGTGAACAAGCTCACAGAGCTAGATGGGAGTTGTTTGAAAATGAAGAAGAAGAAGAACACACTGGGCAAACAAGGCCTACAAGGTCAACGTATACACTACTACAGCAGTGGATATGGAATATATTATTGCTGCCTGAAAAACGTCACTCGGGTGGTGTTTCTAGAGACGGTATTATTATTGATATTTAGACAAAATGTGAACAAGCTCACACAGCTAAGTGGCAGTGGTTTGAAAATGAAGAAGAAGAAGAACACACTGGGCAAACAAGGCCTACAAGGTCAACGTATACACTACTACAGCAGTGGATACGGAATATATTATTGCTGCCTGAAAAACGTCACTCGGGTGGTGTTTCTAGAGACGGTATTATTATTGATATTTAGACCAAAATGTGAACAAGCTCACACAGCTAAGTGGCAGTGGTTTGAAAATGAAGAAGAAGAAGAACACACTGGGCAAACAAGGCCTACAAGGTCAACGTATACACTACTACAGCAGTGGATACGGAATATATTATTGCTGCCTGAAAAACGTCACTCGGGTGGTGTTTCTAGAGACGGTATTATTATTGATATTTAGACAGAATGTGAACAAGCTCACAGAGCTAGATGGGAGTTGTTTGAAAATGAAGAAGAAGAAGAACACACTGGGCAAACAAGGCCTACAAGGTCAACGTATACACTACTACAGCAGTGGATACGGAATATATTATTGCTGCCTGAAAAACGTCACTCGGGTGGTGTTTCTAGAGACGGTATTATTATTGATATTTAGACAGAATGTGAACAAGCTCACACAGCTAGATGGGAGTTGTTTGAAAATGAAGAAGAAGAACACACTGGGCAAACAAGGCCTACAAGGTCAACGTATACACTACTACAGCAGTGGATACGGAATATATTATTACTGCCTGAAAACGTCACTCGGGTGGTGTTTCTAGAGACGGTATTATTATTGATATTTAGACAAAATGTGAACAAGCTCACAGAGCTAGATGGGAGTTGTTTGAAAATGAAGATGAAGAACACACTGGGCAAACAAGGCCTACAAGGTCAACGTATACACTACTACAGCAGTGGATACGGAATATATTATTGCTGCCTGAAAAACGTCACTCGGGTGGTGTTTCTGGAGACGGTATTATTATTGATATTTAGACAGAATGTGAACAAGCTCACACAGCTAGATGGCAGTGGTTTGAAAATGAAGAACACACTGGGCAAATAATGCCTACAAGGTCAACGTATACACTACAGCAGTGGTGGATACGGAATATATTATTGCTGCTTGAAAAACGTCACTCAGGTGGTGTTTCTGGAGACGGTATTATTATTGATATTTAGACAGAATGTGAACAAGCTCACACAGCTAAGTGGCAGTGGTTTGAAAATGAAGAACACACTGGGCAAATAATGCCTACAAGGTCAACGTATACACTACAGCAGTGGTGGATACGGAATATATTATTGCTGCTTGAAAAACGTCACTCAGGTGGTGTTTCTGGAGACGGTATTATTATTGATATTTAGACAGAATGTGAACAAGCTCACACAGCTAATTGGCAGTGGTTTGAAAATGAAGAACACACTGGGCAAATAATGCCTACAAGGTCAACGTATACACTACAGCAGTGGTGGATACGGAATATATTATTGCTGCTTGAAAAACGTCACTCAGGTGGTGTTTCTGGAGACGGTATTATTATTGATATTTAGACAGAATGTGAACAAGCTCACACAGCTAAGTGGCAGTGGTTTGAAAATGAAGAATACACTGGGCAAATAATGCCTACAAGGTCAACATATACACTACAGCAGTGGTGGATACGGAATATATTATTGCTGCTTGAAAAACGTCACTCAGGTGGTGTTTCTGGAGACGGTATTATTATTGATATTTAGACAGAATGTGAACAAGCTCACACAGCTAAGTGGCAGTGGTTTGAAAATGAAGAACACACTGGGCAAATAATGCCTACAAGGTCAACGTATACACTACAGCAGTGGTGGATACGGAATATATTATTGCTGCTTGAAAAACGTCACTCAGGTGGTGTTTCTGGAGACGGTATTATTATTGATATTTAGACAGAATGTGAACAAGCTCACACAGCTAAGTGGCAGTGGTTTGAAAATGAAGAACACACTGGGCAAATAATGCCTGCAAGGTCAACGTATACACTACAGCAGTGGTGGATACGGAATATATTATTGCTGCTTGAAAAAACGTCACTCAGGTGGTGTTTCTGGAGACGGTATTATTATTGATATTTAGACAGAATGTGAACAAGTTCACACAGCTAAGTGGCAGTGGTTTGAAAATGAAGAATACACTGGGCAAATAATGCCTACAAGGTCAACATATACACTACAGCAGTGGTGGATACGGAATATATTATTGCTGCTTGAAAAACGTCACTCAGGTGGTGTTTCTGGAGACGGTATTATTATTGATATTTAGACAGAATGTGAAAAAGCTCACACAGCTAAGTGGCAGTGGTTTGAAAATGAAGAACACACTGGGCAAATAATGCCTACAAGGTCAACGTATACACTACAGCAGTGGTGGATACGGAATATATTATTGCTGCTTGAAAAACGTCACTCAGGTGGTGTTTCTGGAGACGGTATTATTATTGATATTTAGACAGAATGTGAACAAGCTCACACAGCTAAGTGGCAAGGGTTTTGAAAATGAAGAACACACTGGGCAAATAATGCCTACAAGGTCAACGTATACACTACAGCAGTGGTGGATACGGAATATATTATTGCTGCTTGAAAAACGTCACTCAGGTGGTGTTTCTGGAGACGGTATTATTATTGATATTTAGACAGAATGTGAAAAAGCTCACACAGCTAAGTGGCAGTGGTTTGAAAATGAAGAACACACTGGGCAAATAATGCCTACAAGGTCAACGTATACACTACAGCAGTGGTGGATACGGAATATATTATTGCTGCTTGAAAAACGTCACTCAGGTGGTGTTTCTGGAGACGGTATTATTATTGATATTTAGACAGAATGTGAAAAAGCTCACACAGCTAAGTGGCAGTGGTTTGAAAATGAAGAACACACTGGGCAAATAATGCCTACAAGGTCAACGTATACACTACAGCAGTGGTGGATACGGAATATATTATTGCTGCTTGAAAAACGTCACTCAGGTGGTGTTTCTGGAGACGGTATTATTATTGATATTTAGACAGAATGTGAACAAGCTCACACAGCTAGATGGCCACTGGGCAAATAATGCCTGCAAGTGCACTACTATTGGTGCACTACTATGAAGAACAGCAAACAGCACTGGACACCTTAAAGAACAGTAAGATAATTAAATAAAAAAAAAATTATATATATATTAAAAAAAAAAAATATTCTCGGGTTGGTGCTGCTGAACTACTAGGAGCAGCACAGTAGCACACCAGTCCCACTCCCCAACACTGCTAGACTAATAGCACTTGGCTGTTAAAGTAGCAAAGTAAAACAACAAAAAAGAAAATAAAAGCAGTCCTTACAAGGACTATTGGGTTATTACAGCAGTCAGCAGATGAGATCAGAAGAGATCAGTGCCCACAGCAGGCAGCTACATACAGAGCACTGCAGTAGAAGGTAGATTACTAGCCAGCAAAGCTACCCTAAAATGTTCCTCAAATCCCTGCAGACTTCTGTCCCTCCAATACAGAGCAGTATCAAGTAGATTACTAGCCAGCAAACTTACTATCAACTGTCCCTCAAATCAGTGAAATCACTAGCAGCTCTCTCCCTACACTAGCTCTTCCAAGCACACACAGGCAGAATGAAAAAACGCTGCAGGGCTTCAGTTTATATATGGAAGGGGAGTGGTCCAGGGGGTGTGGGGGTGGTCCAGGAGGGAGAGCTTCCTGATTGGCTGCCATGTATCTGCTGGTCTGGGGTGAGAGGTCAAAAAAAAGCGCCAGGTAAGGCGAACACAAAATGGCGAACGTCGCGCGATGTTCGCGAACTTGCGGCGGACGCGGACAGCCGATGTTCGCGCGAACAAGTTCGCCGGCGAACAGTCCGCGACATCCCTAGTGAAAACACGCAAGGTTTAATTATGTAAAAGGGACTGCAAAGAATTACTACACGACATCTGAAAAACAAAATAATCATTGCTCCATTAGTCAACTGAAACCATTAGAATGGTTGCTAATTTGCATTTTAAAGCCGTATGTTTTTCTTATCTTGTAAATTTGTTATCTTTTGTGGAGCGCCCATCTGCAAAGGCCAGAAGGAGCTCTTCTTCTTGTGTTGATAGATACATTGCTATAAACAGATCCATTCTGCTCTGAAGAGACATTTGTCATGTGAATAGATTATGTTGTTCATAGAATGCTGCAGTATTTCCTGACTTTTGTGGTACCGCTCAATGACAAGACAAGGCCAATACTGTATGTTATGTTTATAGCACAACCCATGAACTTCAGCCACAAAGGTTGACCCATGTTTATTTGACACATGGAGACAAATAAAATCAATTGATAATGGTTGTTGTTTTGTTGTGTTTTTTAAGATATTTGTTATGTCTCTGAATCAATACTATGTCTAAAGTGGTCTTTGTGCATGACAAAGGTTACCGTCTGTTTTATACACCAACGTGACTTTAGCATAGGATTGATAAATCCATCTATATTAGTATTTTTATAAAAAGAACAGCATATAGATCTTTCTGTAAAAACAATATGTAGATGATATCAAGTAAACATGTCACAGGGGGTGCAAAGAGGCAGAATCTGTACTTTATTCATATATCTATGTTAAACCCCTCTTTATTTCATACCAAGTCCCTTCCAAGCCATATTTGGTAAACATAGCTAATAGACCAGCCGAGAACATTGCTTAGCAGGTGAGAGCATGGACTATGTATTGCAATTTGGAGGCATCAGGACTGAGGTAAACATGTATTCGCAGAGAAAATTCATATTATCAGGTTTTTAGCCTGCTAATTTCTGTTTGAAACAACACTTCTACCTTCTGCTTATTTTGGCCAATTGGATACAGTTGATAGAAAATGACATTGATAAAAAAAGGAAACTCATAGGAAAATCATAATTTTCATCTAAAATGGCTCTGGTCAGCTCTAAGCATAGCAATATCAACAGGGGCGATCCTGGCCCTTCCGTCGCCTAAGGCAGCTTGCTGTTGCTGCTGTCCCTCTCCTCTGTATGCTCACCTTTTTGCGCCGGAGGGGGTCCGAGGGGGTCCACGAGGGCAACGGAGCGAGCCAGGACGCTGGCGCAGAGAGCATAATTGCGCTCTCTGCGCTAGAAGAGCCGAAATTCGCCTCTGCATTTTTGCTGCCCCTGGCGCCTAGTGGGGCGCTGCCACCTGAGGCGAGTTTCTCAACTCGCCTCATTAGCACAGCACCCCTAAATATCAACATTCTTCCCAGCAATGCCCTTTTAACCTTCAAGCCCCACTGGATCTGTGCAACCTGGAGTTAAAATAACATCAAGGCCTGCAGTATGTCAGCCAATCTGTGTCTTGGCTTCACAAGGACTATTTGTTAGACATTCTAGGTAATCCTGCCAGTTGGTGGCTGTAACTGTTATGAAATTATGTCTTAAAATGGCACCAACATCTTGTGCTAATCACTGAATAAAATTACTAGAAAATCATATCCCTAACCTCTATGTTATCTTGCCTAATGAACACACCATGTTATGGTTAATAGTCATGAAGAACTTTTATAACAACCTTAAAGGGATTTAGACAACAATGCAAAACTTGGTTGTGTTAGTAACACAGTAGATTTGCAGGATTCCTTGACACCAAATTTATACGTTTGTTGTTTCCCCTCAATGACTTTGAATTTCCCTGATGATCAGTGTATACATACCCCAAGAACCACGAGCCAGATCATAGGCTTCAGATGGAGTTGAATTTGAAAGCACAATTTGAGGCTGTTGCTGTCTCTTCATTGTTGGATTGTAAAGTGTTATCCTGCTACAACTGGAGAGCCACAGCTTGAAGATTATTGATGTACATTATGGAATTATCACCCAGTTTCTTAGCTAACATAATTGTATAGTAATCCATCCCAAACCACAATTTTTCAGTTTTATGTCACAAACTCCTCCTCCAATGATATGGTTCATAAGAACTCAGCTGGATTCTCAGTCTCTTGGAACATGCTGAACCTTCTACTTCCTCGTGGTATTTTTCATACCCCAATTTATATCTAGGTAGTTCAAATAACCCATCATTAGTGCTTAATTCAGTTTCAAACCTTTTGTAATTTAAAAAATAGTTAAATTCATGGTGGTTTGTAACATACCGCCATCTGCTACTGTAACTCATATACATTCTACAGTAGTAGACTTTTGTCCACATGTGGATGGCTTTAAAAAACAATTACATATAAAACACCTTTTTACATCTGTCTTATCCTGTCCATACATGGTAGTCCTTGGATAACTGTATGAATAACAATTTCACAGCCAGAAACAGTTTACTGTTTGTCAAAGTCATGCCATCTAAAAGGCAAAAAGACCAATGCTGTGTTGTGCACAGCTGGCTAAAATGTACTGCACCTTTAACTACAAGCAGAAGGACCACCACATGCCAAGTCACGCACCAAAGACTAATTGACGTGACATATTGACTGGCACTATTCCGGGGACAGGAGAACAGGAGTATGCACACAATTTCAGCTTAGCAATATTTACTGATTAAAAACTAGTTAAAAGGCAATGAAGACTGAAATGCAGATTAACCAAACGACCCTAATCTACAGCAAAACCCTAGATAGATGGGAAGCCATTATGAAATCATCGCTTAAAGTGTCTACAAACATTAATAGCTGTTTGAAACTCTTGGAAGATTTATAGCACAGCTACTGTACCAGGTCCATAGATACTGTGCTTTGCTCCTTCTGCATAAAAACCTGGCTTTATCTTTATTGGCTGTAAGTGCTGGCAAGGGAATTGAAAGCTCCCAGACACTGCCACTGGATCTATTTTTAACCTTAATAATTGAATCTTTTGTTTCATTTTCTCCTAAATAGGAAATGACAGTGTTTAGCAATATTATTAGTTGAAAGAATTCTATAGGACCAATGTGCTTTGCATGCTGTTTAATGTTAGATAAAAGTTCATTACAGCTATGGTCCTAATAACTGTTTTTGTTGCTGTATAATTTAGGAGGTTTTAATGTTTGTGTGCATATTATTTTGCTAATTTGTGGCTATTATCTCTGCAGTTAACTTTGGGGGAACCTTCCTAAATAGATTTCAAGCAAACAGCTAACCTGATTTCCCCCACCAATTTACAGACCAGCACTGAATGAATTATAAACAGCAAAACATACGCAAAGTGCATAATCATGTTTAATTTCAATGCTTGGGTACTGTAAACACAATCCTTTATACAATATTAATCACAGCCTGGCAGTATTTTGTTTCCTGTTTGTTTTAAGATTCTCACAAATGTGCTTATGATGGATTGTTATCAAAGTCTGGAAATCATGTGGCTACACAGTATAAATTGTAAGAATTAACAATGGGCGAATCTGCCCTGTTATGCTTTGCTGGGAAAATTTGCAAAATGTCAAAAATGTTGTGAAATGCCTCAAATTCAATGGCTGTGACTTTGATACTTTATTTTACAATACATTGTAGTTCATGGGCGAGGCTGGGCAGGTGCCCTAGGCAACCTAGCTGGTTGAAAAATCCTTCCACTTCTCAAAACGTAGCCAAATACGGGCTATAGGTTCTAGGAGGTCCCCATAGGCTAACATAGCAATTCGGCACAGCAGGTTTAAGGTGGCGAAGTGTCGAAGTCGAGACAGTACTTTAATTTTCAAATGGTCGAATTTGTGAAGTATTTTCAATTCGAATCAAAGTCGAATTTGGCCTATTCGATGGTCGAAGTACCCAAATATTACTTTGAAATTCAACGTTTTTTCATTCGAAAATTCACTTCGACCCTTATTAAATGGGCCCCTCTGCGTTTCTCTCCTGAAGCCTTCAGAACCTCTGTTATGTAGGGATGCACAGGCTGAGTTAATTAAATGTTCAGCACTAATATTCACAAGCAAATGTCCAACCAAAATGTGATCTTCACAGACAAATGTCCAATATCCAATCAGTGAATTACAGCTTCCTAAATAAACTGATATAGAAGTATTAGAACACACACAATACACAATACAGTATATAAATACCATTGTGGAGAAAGTTAATAAAGGTAATGTCTATATGAAAACAAGAGCTAAAGTGACCAATAAAATCCACTTAAAATGACTTGTGGACTTGCGTGATCTCTCCATTAACACACACCTAGTGATTAAGATATAGACCCTGAGGGAGCATGGTGTTTAACCACGTGAAACGCACTGGACTGAATTAAACTCATCTATTTTTCTATGTTCTGTACCTATACTGGATATTTTGTAAGTAGCCATTTTTTGTTTTATTCATTGATTAAGACCTGCTATACTGTATATCACAATGTATGATTTAAATCCAACGTGTGGAGCATTGGAACCTTTTTTTCACCGCTGGGACATTTCAAGATCTGCTACAGGACCATATGTACATTTATTCCTTTTCATTCAGCTTAAAATTGGTCTATACCTGTTGAGTAGGCTGACTCATTGAATGCATGGTAAAGGAGAGACATAAGTGCACAAGTCACTTTAAGTGGATTTTATTGGTCACTTTTCACACTTATTTTCACATACACATAATCTGTATTAAGTTACTACCATGGCTTTTATCTATTGTGTGTTTCCTTGTAGTTCTACTACACCCACAATTCCCTGCACTGACCTCACACACAGGGTCCAAGCTTTTCCCATAGGTTCTCCTCTAACCTACACCTAAACGCTTAATTTCCCTATTTTGGCACACAATCGTCTCAGGGGCTCTACCCCAATCTAATCACTCCTTGTCTTTCTCACTAGCCTAATTAGCTTTCACTCCTGAAGTGACTTCACACATCTTCTATCACTAGCTAGTACTGAAGGAGTTAGTCTCCCAATAATGGTCTGGCTACATTTTGATTCTGCTACTGTGTCTCAGCAAAGCACTGCCTTATATAGGCTTGTGCAGGGGGTTTCCCCACAGGCCCACAGAATGTCCCTGTATCATTTGGTAGCCAAAGCTTATTGAATGGTTCTGAGAATACACCTCAGGTTTTATTGTTTGATGAATTCCTGAGTTGACATTTTTGGAAGATGCAGGGTTTGTATGTTTAATTATTCTGTCTTCTACTACTATATTAATAGTATATTCAACAGTAAGGCATTCCTTAATCCTTTTGTCACCACGCATAAGCTGCTATTAACTGTGCAACATCTAAAAGGATCTGGATGATAAATAAACTTAAAATAGGAGTGAAAGTGCATGTATCGATTCATTCACAATTCATTATTATTAATACATTTGAAGTGCAGTGCAATAAATAGTAATTGATTTTTTTCAATTAATTGTAATTGATGAATAAATAGATGAATTCTGTAACCATTAATAAATTAGGATAAGTTATAAAACCACTATGCTCAAATTCATGTAGTAATAGAATGAAAAGGAAATGGGGGCTGGTGGAGTTGTCCCAAAAGCTACTGCCTAGTATTTTCTATCCCTGGGACACCACAAAGTGGGAGAAGACAAGGCAACCGAGACTGTGATCTTGTAATTTACCTTGCCCTAATCTGTAGGAGAGCTAACTTAGCCTAAAAAATACATTACAGGTCTGGATTCGAAGGTCAGTTTCACCATTCATGGATTTTGCAAACCTGGCAACAGAACAGGTAAAATCGATTGCCATTTTTATACATGCTTATTGGCAGTTATTACGCTGTAATTGCATACACTGATAATTTGCTATTCCTTTTAGAAAATGTTTTTACATACATCATCTTTTTATTATTAACTGTCTTATGCATTTTTTTTTATTATATCCTAGCTGGTTTAGGAAGGTATGCTTGCACTATATTCTATCCAGCCTAATTTCATACCATGTATTATTGGTGCCACTTTGTTGGAGCACAGACAATATATAGCAGCACATCATACATTCATTTACAACGTTGTAAACAATAAAGAAATGGGGTCTGCTGTTCTAGTATTCTGAAATGATTTGGGTTTCAGATATTCTTCTATAGGGAGTAATAAATATCAGTTTAAACAAATATGGTTCATACAAACAATACATTAGTAGCATCCCTCATTCAATAAACTGAAATGAGATGTATCTTTGGTATATATTCGATTGTAATTAAAAATGATGGGTTTAGAAATAGTGAGTGCACAGTCTGATTCCCATCTCATTCATCTATAATTGCTGATAGCCTAATGTTCCGATGTTGCTATTAATATTGTCTTTCAGAGAATCAGTTTCAATTTCCTCACAGCTTCTGGAAATACTTCTGCTGACTTATTGATGAGATCCTAAAGACCAGGCTAAAGAGGATAAGAATGCTATTGTGTGTATCTTAAAGCAATACTCTCTTACATTTATTTTGCATCTACTCACACCTATTAACTGTCATATCATTACTAGTGATGGGCGAATAAATTCGGCAGCCGAGAATTTGCTGCAAATTTCCGAGTTTCGCTGCTGGCAAATACACTTGGGAAACTGCGTCAAAAAAAATTGGGCGCACGTCAGAATAGTCGCAAGCATAAAAATTGTTGCACGTCAAAATTATTCCGAGGCCCATTGACTTTAATGTAAAATAGGCACGAGTATAAAAATTTTGTGGGTGATGGAATTGACGCGTGACAAAATAATTTTGACACCCATTGACTTCAATGTGTTACACGCATTTTTCGCCATTTCACCAATTTCGTAGGAAATTCACAGATGTTTTGTTGAAAAGGGTAAAATTCGCCCAGCACTAATCATTAAAAAACTTTTATTACTTTTTATTTTACTTATTAGCTTGTGTATGGGTCCTTCCTGACAGCCCCTGCAACTGATATATGACAAGATATCTATCATTCAATTTAGAAAATCCCATCAGACAAAGACCATTATGGTTCTCTGTAGGCTCTGATCTGATCTTTGGTCTGGGGCAAACAAATAGATCTTTCCAAGTTGGCCCAGCATGATGGTGGCCAAAACAACAATTCTTCCAGTGCATATCCAGATTAAGCTTGCCTCAACTACTAATCCTTATCTCTTTCATCCTCAATACCTTTGCCATGAGTATACTATACAGCGGGGGTCCCCAACCTTTTTTTACCCAAAAGCAACATTCAGATGTAAAAAGAGTTGGGGAGCAACACAAGCAGGAAACATTTTCCTGGGTGGTGCAAAATAAGTTCTGTGGTTGGCCATTTGGTAGCCCCTATGTGGACAAGCAGCCTACAGGGGGCTCTATTTAGCAGTGCATCTGGTTTTCATGCAACCAAGAGTTGCCTCCAACCCAAAAATAAGCACCTGGTTTGAGGCCAATGGGAGCAACATCCAAGGGTTTGGCAACATGTTGCTCATGAGCCACTGGTTGGGGTTTACTGCTATACAATGTAGTAAATGCCATGGCTATAATCAATATGTTATAAAATCCTTGCCTTAAAGCAAGACAGGACTTCCATTGTTTGCCAGGATGAAAATAAAAATGATTATTAATATGAAAAATATTCCCCATGTGAGGCAATACATTTTCTTGCAGTTTATATTGTTTTTAGGCAAAATTAAAATGTTTGTATTCTGACAGTAGGTGCTCTTCAGAGAGGCCAAGCATGTGTAGTCATATACTGCTTTTCTTGCACTCAAATAATTCTAATGTTTCGGAAAGGCTATATCTGATTTTTAACCTAAAGGATTCTAGTCATACCTCTTGCGGTGAAAGGCATGAATGATCCTTGTCATTTGAAATCATGTACATCTGTTTCATATTCTTTTTGAAGGAAGGCAACAACATTTTTTTGGTAAAAATAGGACCAAGGGAGCAATTACTTTAAATACCTGTATAAATGTTTCCCCCCCCCCAAAGTGTCTTTTGTACTTTGAAGGGTTGACAGCCTTGAAGATGAACCTATAATTTAATCATGACATGGTTAAATATAACAACTGTACCATAAAGAATGGAAAACAATAATTACTAAATATTGTATTTGTTTTAATCTAATTGTTTTGCTTTCTTGTGAACTGCTCAGATTCCCAATGTTTTATTTTTGCATTAAAAACATCACAGAATGTTTAAAGCTCAATTAGTACACTGGACACATAAACACAAAATAACACATTATCTATCATCTCCACTTTGAGATGTCTCAAAGCATTAGCTTGCTGAATTAAGCAGTTTAGATGTGTAAACCAAGGTTAAGGATTTACACAGACAGAGAGGTAACTACCCCTATGGGGGCCATATTTGAAACTCATCATGCATACAACATATCTGATCTTTCATTTTAAGCCTTGTTTTGCTGCTTATATTTCAGCTTATTCTCAAATACAATATTATAGAAGTGGATTTCACTTTTGCTTCAGAATGTGTTTGCCTTTGGATTATAAATTTGGTTCATCATCAAGTATGTTCTGTGTCAATGACTTTATCATTAAACATACAGATTAATAACAAACACCTAATATACAAATATATTACTAGAAGTCTTATTTTAATTGCCCCCCACTGTTTGTGCCATAACGACACACATAATGATACAACATACATGCCATGTATGATACACACGACAATACATGCAACATAATTTAGTTCATTTAGTAAAAGTAAGGCACTGTGAAAAGTTAAACTGACACATTCCTCTATTTATTTGCACTTTGCACACTGACTTTCCTGCTCCTTAAAATGTTTCAGGTCTCTGTCTTGAGCCACTTGTGCCTCTTGCGCTTCTTTTCCAGGTCTTATAGGGGTGGTTCACCTATTACTTAACTTGGTTAGTATGATGAAGACTCATATTCCTATTCAAAGGCAATATGCAACTGGAGTTCATGTTTTATTTTTTTGTGTTTAAAAAAAAATTATTTAGCGTTTTGTTTAGCAGCTCTCCATTGTGCAATCTGAGCAACTGTCTGGTTTCGAGGGTGCAGTTTACCCTAGCAACCAGACTGGACAATGTATAGCAGAAGTTCAATAGTGCAACCTTTTTTTGCCTGCTGGGGTCAGTGACCCCATCATCTGACAGCTTGCAAAAAGTAGAAGAAAAAGACAAGTAATTAAAAAACTATAAAAAGAATTGACCAGTAGACCAACTGAAAAGTTGCTAAGAATAAGTCACATATATGACTCACACACAGGATATCAATGACAGAACATATACACAAATGAAAAGAGAAGAATTGCATATTTATATGCTAATCACAAAAGTACTTATGTCTATGGGGTCCGTTTACTAAAGTGCGTTAAAAATATTCGCACAATATATAGACAGAATTTTCGCCAAATATGTTATCGCCAGTTTACTAACCTGCGGTAAATATAAATTTGCGAATTTTCTTGCGCAAGAATAATTGTTCGCCAGTTATCGCATTCGCTGAAAATAACGCTACGTACATATTAACGCATGGTTTACTAAACAGCGAAATGTGCTAAAGACAAAATTAACGCCAGAATATTCGCAAACTTTTACCGCCACCTATGTAGTGGCGTAAAAGTATTTTTTTCGCCAGAAAATTCTCAAGGGGCAGGAAATATCCCATAATACTGTTTTTTTTACCCATCATTCTTTCCTGACAGGAGAGAGAGATCTGTAGCTATTGCTGACAGGATGTTTTGGCTTCTGCTTCTATCTGGTGCAACAGCAGCAGTTTCAGCTCAGAGACGAATTATTGGCAGCGGGCATCACAGTCCAAGGATTCGTCAGCCTCTACGCTTTTTTGGTTTCATTGTGATTGGCTACATTAAACTGTGCATTTCTATGAAGCAAAGAGATTGACTGGTATCATTTCTTGTTCCTATGATTCTATTGGCAGAAGGGTTTATATGATGCAGACATGTTTGATTGGTGTTACTCTGGTGATGTTGTAGGATGGTATAATCATCAGTCAATAAAGTTTATGAGTTTTGAAGGTGCATTTCTGGCCATAAATGTCACAGTAAAAATTGCCATAATAACCGCCATAAAACAAGACTATTTTATAGCATAAATATTCGCAAAAACGTAATTTTTCGCCAGAAAATTCGCAACTCGCTAAAATTACCGCTAACGTAAGCTGGTTCCTTAACGTAGTTACCGCAAGTGATCGCAATGACTTCTGAGCGCATCGCTGTTTAGTAAACTTAGTCGCTGCGAATATTCTGGCGTAAAAATATTCTCAGCGATAACATGCGGAAACGTAAAGTCAGATTTACCGCACTTTAGTAAACGGACCCCATAAGTGTTCCTTGTAACTGAAACCTATTGCTAATATACCTGTTTTATTAAAAGGTATAAATCAAAGGGATGTGCTGAATCCAGGATTCGGTTTGGTACTCTGCCAGGATTCGGCCTTTTTCAGTAGGATTCGGATTGGGCCTTCTGCCCGGCCGAACCGAATCCAAATCCCTATTTGCATATGCAAATTAGAGGCGGTGAGGGAAATCTCATTACTTTATGTCACAAAAGAAGGAAGTAAAAATGTTTTCCGCTTCCCATCCCTAATTTGTATATGCAAATTAGGATTCGGATTTGGTTCGGTATTCAGCCTAATTTTTCGCGAAGGCTTCGGGGGTTTGTGGATTCAGTGCATCCCTAATAAATCATTTATAAAGTTGCAACATTAAATCTTCCAAGAGTTCAAGATTTTCACGAATATGGGAAACATCTATGAATCTTATAGGGGTGGATGAAAATATTTTGATAGCATAATTCCCAAAAGCTAGGGGGCAACACCTTACATTATGGGCAAAGAAAAAAAAAACTATAAACCCATCCCTTGCTGCAACCCTTTCCATTAGTATAAATAAAAAAAATACCAACAAGCGAGATATGAAGCACTGCATTGGGATAGTATTGTTCCAAGCTGTGGATCAGTATTGCTATCTCATGTCTGGTACGGTATTAAAAGTCGCGTGGCAGCAGCACAACTCTGTACCTAAAAAACAAGGCAAGTCTGTCCAAATTGATTGTCAGTTGCTTCACGAAACAAGTCATCTCTCAGGAATATATATTGATCAGAAATGTTTGTAAGGGATCCTGTTTGCAGCATTGTGTCATTAAGGGCCTTTCTGTATGAAGAAGACAAAGACAGTAAGATCACACCTCACCGATACAGCAGCCGTACATGGTTAGTTTTTACTACAGGGACTTGCCCTACAATATGCCATTTAGAAGAAAGCTTTCTGGAAGTTATCATATGCATCAGCCCAAGGTGTCTTTGGCTGGAAGTATTTCCCTAGTGGAAAGCTCCTGGAAATGAGTGGAACAGTTAAGTAGGTTGGTACTTTTAGACCTTGAGGTGTTATAGTAACATTTTAAACTTATTTCTAATCAGTGTTTCATAATGTAAAAATGTTATCAATGTTTTTTTATTTCAAATAAAATATATTTCAGGGTTTCATAATGTAAAACATTTTATCGATGTTTTATTTCAAATAAAATATATTTTGCAGGGATCTGTCTAGTGTCTTTCATAAACGTTATGTTTATGTTAAACACTCTAAAAACATTAAGAACAACAGACAAATTTTTAAAGGGTATATCCACCCCAAAATAGTAGTGAAAGTAAAAGTTCACCGTTTGATAAATACGCCTTTAAAAATCCCATAGAAATGAATGGAGAGAGGCGGTATTTCACGCTAGTGGACTGTGGTGATCTCTAACTTTACTCTTTAATAAATATACCCCCTTGTGTTTTTCTGCAAATCTATGATTGAGATTATAATCAAGAATAGTCGCAATTTATTAAAGGAAAAAACAATGTTGCATGAAGAAAATTTGAAAAGTAAAAGCTGTTGAATCTCAATGTGAATTGTTTCTGAAGATTTCTAGCAACATTCTTTTTTTCACCCAGTTTATTAAAATAGCTCACAAAACATGATCATCGATAATTTTGTCTGGGTTTTTTGTTAAACATGTTAGTGCTGGAGAATTAATAAAAAGACGGTTAGAGAAAAAAAGTCACATAAATATCAACACAATTTTATTCTTGTGGCGATCTTGGTGACACTGCCATGTTTCTATAGGTTATGGGTATTTTTTTTAGTTATGGGTATCGTTCGAATCGAAGGAATATCGCATTCAATTCAAAGTTTTTCCTAAAAAATAGTCCACCAATTGACTCCAAATAGGTTCTACGAGGTTCCCCCATAGGCTAAAACAGCAATTCAGCAGGTTTTGGAGAGAGTACATGATAAATTTTGAATTTTCGATTTTTTTTTAAATTGAAATCGAATTTGAACTATTCCCTAGTCAAAGTATACAAAAAATTCTATTTTTTTTCCATTTGAAAATTCACCTCGACCTTTGATAAATCTGCCCCTTATAAATGTATAAACAACTATAAAACCATTGACAATGTTTACTAAATGTATATTGTATAGGTGCTTAGAATTATATTTTCTTTCATTATACAAAACAACAGCATTTTGGTGGTGTTCCAATTTAAGAACAAATAACGCGTTATCGTCTTCTAAGTGTATTTCAATGTGACTATGATGAGTCGATTGTTTTTTTCTTTTTGTTTCACATAATTATTCATATTATTATTTAGCTATTTAAATTAAAACAATGCTTCAGGTGTTAATAATAAATTCATACAGCCTGTAATTAGCAGTGCTTAATTCTGTTTTATCCTTTGTGACCGAAGCATCTGTGCCTGTTGATTTCGTATTCTGCCTTTTTTTTGCATGTGTGTTTGTGTGTGGCAACTGACTCAGGTAACATTGTGAAAATATAAATAGCAGTTGCTGGGCATCTGTTATTTGTCTGACGTATTCCAGCCATCTGCAGTTTGAGATAACTGATATACTGTATTCCACTTTTAAAACTGAGCCTTTTCTCAAATGGACCTTACAAGGAGCCATTTTGATGTGTGTGTGTTTTGTTCACCCAAGTGAATCCCATATACACACCAGTAAAGGTTTAGCTTCAATATCTGCCCGCAGGACTGATACAATCTGTATCTATGATAAGCAGGCAGATCCGCTGATATGTGTCTGAAATATACGGTGGAGGTGTTAAAAGATTGGATGCAAGCTTTTTTTTTTAAGGCAAGGAGAATTGTTGTTTAGATATCATTATAATGAAATGCTTTTTCACATTTCATTGTGTTTATGCTGCATTTTGTATAGATTCATCTATTTGGATTTCCGGTTCCTATTTTTGCAAATGAAGCAAATGAATGATATCCTATAGCAAATAAATTATATAGTCCCCACACAGGACATCATCCACTTGAATAAAAGCATGTTGATGTCTTTTCATAGTTTATTATTAGCATCAGTGTTTAAGATTTCCTGTTTATCAATGAGAAACATTACTAATGTGTTATTCAGCAAACACCTCCCATGACTCACTTGGCAGCATACTATTATATGCCATTACACCTTTTATTTTAACTGCATTTGGTTATATTATTTATCTTATCCTGTTATTTATTTCACAATGCAAAGCATTGTGAGGTTCAAATGTTTTATATTTTTATATTGCCGCTTGAAAGGAGAAACAATGTTGTAACCCAATATAACATCTATTCATTATCTAATATGGGGTTGTGCAACTGAAGGCCCATACAGTACATCATTACTTTGTTATTTTGGGTTTAAAACATTTTCAAAAATCTATTTAGTTCAATCCCTTCCAAATGATCCCTAGTCCATATACATGCACATACCTGTGTACAGACCTATATATATATACTGGGTACCAGCCAAAGTAAATAGATATTTGCAGAAAGAAGCGACACTCACAGGATGTTTTCAATGCAGGATAATTGTGTATTTATTCCACTCAGTGGAATAAATACACAATTATCCTGCATTGAAAACATCCTGTGAGTGTCGCTTCTTTCTGCAAATATATATATATATATATATATATATATATATATATGTATAAATACAGTATACTCACATTATAAATTAAAATTATAAATACAGATATCTATACAGATATCTATACTAGCTGTAGATCTTAAGATCACAATAGCCTTGCATATTATGCTTGTCCAAAAAATCATCCAAGCCACTCTTAAAGGCATTAATAGAATCTGCCCTCACATCACCCGGCAGTGCATTCCACAACCTCACTGCCCTCACCGTGAAGAACCACCGAGGTCTTCACATCTTTTTTGGAATACTGTTTTGGACTTGCACCTTGGGACTGGGGTTAACTGTGAGTAAATCCTCTATAATTAATTTAAAATTTAGATTTTTGACATATCAATTACTTTTTGAGTAGTACCGCATATACATTCTTTTTATGTGGCATTAGCACAAACCTTGTCATTATATATACCTCAATACCTTAAGTCTACTAAAAAAAATAATGTAAACATGAATTAAGCCATCCATTAGGATTAATTATATCTCAGTTGGGGTTAAGTACAAGGTAGTGTTTTATTTAGTGATGGGCAAATTTATTCGCCAGGCATGGATTCTCAGGAATTTTCACGATTCACCGCCTGTGAATGTTTTTGCGAAACTGTGGCAAAAATTCACTGGCGAAAAATTCACAACGACAAATAAAAAAGAAAATCATTTGTATATTATTTAAATGGAGATTATTGTGAGCTTTCTAGATAACGTGTTTCTGGATATTGGATCCCATACCTGTACAAACGTATTCATATATGTAGTACTTCAACTCTTGGGAAGCTAAAGTTGGCAATACATGGGCCGATCAGAGTGAGATGGAAATTGTTGGCCAGTGTATAGGGCCCAGAGAATATCTGGCCAGGTTTAAAAAACCCCATCAGACAAGAAGTTCATTGGCATGTTGTTGTGGTCCTTATCAGATGGATTTCTGCAGGTCCCAATGGATGATCCGGTCAGCCCAATTTGACCCAGCATGTGGACAGCCAAACTGTGGCTCCTCACTAGTGATAGGCGAATAAATTCAACAGGCATGGATTTGCGGTGAATTTACGAATTTCTCGGCCACAAATGAATTATTCGGGCGTCCATTGACTTTAATGCATTTGGACGAAATAGTCGCGTGTCAAAATTGAGTTTGCAAATTTTCGCTGTTTTGTGAATTTTTTCGAACAGATTCGCCCATCACTACTCCTCACCACTCATGTATGGCCATCTTGACATTCCTAAACCTTCATCATTCTCCTCCTATGTATAGAATTTATCATGGTTGAGAGAAAACACTCATTGTAGCTTCTAAACAAAACATTGTGATCAATCATTCTGAATAATCAATGTTAATGTATGTACAGATATTATTCTGTGCAAAATTATGATAGATTTCACCACACAAGATACAGAGGGTTTTTTTGTGCGCTAGTAGTGCTGTATCTGCTCAAGTTCTTCACGATTTTTTTTAACCATTTTACTTCTCAGCTATTGATATTGGAAGTGATGGGGACAAGGAGCACTGCTGTTAGAATTCCCCCTACAAAAAGCTTTGTTACAACCCTTAATCTTTAGGGGTTATTTACTAAAGCACAAATTTATCTGGTCAGGATTTTGGGGCAAAAAGTAAAACTTTCCGTGAAAAAAAACCCCTCAAATTTCGAGATTTATTATTCCCTGATGATGCAAAAAACCTGAATCTGAAAATCTGCCATCTCAGGCCTGTCAAGGTCATGTATAAGTCAATGGGAAATGCCCCTAACTCAACTGAAAGTTATCATGGTTTGCACTGGGTTTACCCCGATAATCCAATATTTTTTTTTCTGGACAAAAACCAGAAAAAAATGTACAATTCGGGTTTCTGCTTGGTTTTATCGTGTTTTTTTATTAATAAATAAGGCAAAATCAGTCATGGAAGTTTGGTCATGCTTTTTTAATTAAATTATAAGATACAATTTGGATTATAGTAAATAACCCCTAAATGTCATATTAAAAGGAACAGTTTAATTTTATAATTTTCTATTCTTGAGAAAGAAATCTGAAATAAAGGCAAACAGTTCTAATATTTTTTTTTGTCCCTATGATTGTTCAGCTTTAGCCCAACACATTTCCATTGATGCAATCAACTACAGTAATTTATGTTGTCAGCACAACACCATCATTGGACGTAGGATGGATACTGGATTATTGTAAAGTGACTCATGAAGATGAATCTTTTATTACACCCACAGAATCACTGATGACTCACACTACTTTAACCTTAACAATTTGTATTGTGGTGAGCAAGTGAAATCAGCATAAGTGAGTTGAAATATTTAGTGGCAGCTTTACTAAAAATTAAGTTATTAACACTTTCCTGACTGATAAGAACATGTGTGTGTGATATTCAGGAATTTGAAGAAGGAATTGACACATTTATCAAAACAGATCAGGTCAATTGACTGCGTTGGGCACTTGACTATAAACCTTTCCTATGGATCAACTCAAACATCCTAACAATCTGAAAAGTAGAGGAAAAGTAAACATTATCCACTTTCCAATGCAGTAAAACTAACATTGTACAATGATTCCTCAGTAATTTGAAAAAAATGTGTATAAATATCAGTGGTAAGTTTTTACAAGCCCTTTGTGTCAACAAGTACAGAGAAAATATAATTAAATGTATAAAAAATGTATGTGAAAGGAGTAGTTCACCTTACAAACACTTTTTTTCAGTTCAGTTGTTTTCAGATCAGCAGTAATGATTTACTTCCAGGTTTAATTCCATACATTTTCCATAAGATTTAAGTTTGTGGAGCTGATTTATTAAAATTCGAATGTTAGAGGATTTTATTTTTTTTTCCTCTAATGAACTCGAATGAACTTGAAACTTGAATTGTATCTTATTTAAGAAATAACTCAAATGTCTAAAATTCGATTGAATGTTAACAACCCAAAAACTCGAATCAAATTCTAACACAATTAGAATAGAGTTTTTCGCAAAAAAACCTTGAATGTCAGGAAGACTATTAACTTCTGCAAATAGGTCAGCGGACCTCTGTCATTGACTTCTACATAAACTCGGCAGGTTACTTCCACGGTAGGGGAATGATAAATCTCGGATTCTAACTCGAATTTTGAATTCATGTTCGTAGTTTTAAACTCGAAATTGTGAGTTATGTCCAAAAAACTAACTCGAAAATTTGATTTCAAATTTAGCTTTAGAACCCTAGTAAATTTGCCCCATAATGTTTAATTTTTCAGACTAGCAGCTCAGTAAGCCAAGTGTTGGCTCTCTAAACCAGAGGTTTCTAAGCTCTGTGACATATTCCCCGGAGGGCTTGGGAATTGCATGGGGGTGGTACAAAATTTAGTTGGACACAAGGGACATCGCCAATTTTTATTTTGCTTCCTTGAACATTTTTAATAATAAGTGGCCACTTCAAGCATTATGTCTCAAAAAATGTTGTGTGATACTGTTGTGTGGGAAATTTACTAAAGGGTGAATTCTCGCTTCGGAAGGCTCTGCCACACTTCATCAAATGTTAATGTGAAGTTAGGTCTTGGCAGACGAAAATTCTTCAGTGCAGCATTTCTAAGCGAACTTTCACTAGCGTTATTTTCTTCCTAGCAAAACTTCATTAACACACTTACGCTTAGGTCAATTTAAATAGGATGAGTACATATAGGTCATATATACGTCTTTATTAGAGATGTTGGTGAAATTGCTTGAAGTGGCCACTTATTATTAAAAATGTCCAAGGAAGCAAAATAAAGACAAAAAAGATCCTCTATTGTCCTAGACATGAGCCAACCCTAAAACAAATGTGGCATAACATTGGGGGAATGTAATAAAAGTCGCAAAGAGCAAAACAATTTGCACAAATAAGAATAAAAATGTGCATTTTACAATGTAATATTTCTCCTTAAACTGTAATTGCATTGAGAATTTTTATTGTGCATTGCGAATTTTCATTGTGCATTGCCCACTTTTAAGAAGTGCTTGAAGGTGTCGTAATCTTTTGGAGCAAACACTACAACTTTTTCAGTAAGAAGTTTTATTACATTCACTGTGCACTGGCACAAACTATAAAATTTGCAAACCTTCTTCCATTGTCGGAAGTGGTCGCTAAACAGTTTCCGGGTTCACAAAAGCTATATTACATTCGCGCAAAACAAAATTTGTTCGCACAGAGGCACAACTTTTCACATTGCGAATATTTTTACCGACTTATATTACATCCACCCAAATATATTTAACAGTTACAACTTTTAAACATAATCCCACTTTAAAATATGAAAAAATGGCTTTTCGGCATACAGGATATGATGTCACTGACATGATGTTGAGGATGTAGCTTCATCTTATCAGTTCACCAGGTATAACCTGGCGAAGCAGACTCTGTGAAAAGGGTAATGTAGTGGAAAAATTTCACTTTGTTGAATTTGCGGTGTAAGTATCGTTCACCTGAGCAAACATTTTCCTGGTGAAAGGGCTTGAAACTTTGTTAGTGCTGAGCTCTTTCACTAGTTAATAAATTGGCAATGTCCCTGCAGATCGTCTTTTTGGCGAATTTTAGAGGTATTCTTATTTTTTAGCTTGTTATTTCCGTTCATTCTTTTTTTATTCAGACATGACATAGCCAGTCGTAGTTGTAGAGTTTGTGAGTTTAGTCATGGGTTCGAAAACCTCTAAAACCACTAAAATTCGACCTTTGATAAATAGCCCTCCACGAGTTATCAGAGGTGGATTTTTACCACCCCTGGTAAATGGCCACATGCCACCACCTGAGTCAAGGTTTTTGCATTCCCTCACGGCAGGAGGGACCCTGTTTAAAGGACAGAAGAGGAAAGGGAAAAAAGAATAGAAAGAAATGGTGAGAATGGGACATAACAGAAACCAGGAGGGGTGTGCAAAACAGAATAGAAAGAAGAAGTGAGAAAAGAAATCTATGACATTATATTGGCTGGCAACATTTGTGCAGCCAACATAAAGCCATGACTTTGGAGGTTTGAGACAGTAATGCAACTTGTGCCTTAGGGAGTAAATTAAGCACATGGGTCGTACCCCCCCCAGTGTTGGACTGGGATGCCATGGGCCCAGCAGAAAACCTTAGACTGTGGGCCCACCTTAGACTATGGACTTCCATGGATTTCCAAACTATTATTCCTCATCTCCTCACTCAACCTCTTTATTATCCCAGTCTTTTATATCTACTTAATATATTCTTTCATTATTAAGCATTTGTTTCCCATAAAGAAATAGGGATTGACCATAAAATATGCTAAATGGTTAGAAGCAAGAGGCTCACTGACACCTGAACACACCGGGAGTTTTCCAGTCCCTTCCTCTATTCTTCTTAAAGCAGATCTGTCACCTACACATAAAAAGCTGCATAATGAAAGACCTTTGCAAATTAAACATGGAACATGTTTTTCATTAAAACATCCATACTTGTTATAAAGGTGTTTAAATATCTGAGCTGTCAATCAAATATTATCTGCCCTGCCTCTATGCCTGAGATGTGGTGCAGTCAACTGCTTTCACTTTCCATTCAGCTATTCACTGCACTCCTCACATTTCCACTTCCCTACTCTGGCTCTATAATTGTGTAGAGCAGTGTGCATGGGCATTAGGTTCCTCATTTTGGTGCATACACAAAATTTTGAGGTGATGTCCACAAAATGGCTGCAACCTGCTTGCTGTGATTGTATCCAAGACTGAAGGAAGCTAAATTTAAACAAGAAATATAGTGTACGTATTTTACTCAACTAACATGATAGTAAAGAATTTGGAATTATTTCTTAGGGTGACATGTCCCATTTAACGACTGGCATGCACCTCCTTGCAGCACTGTACCAATAAATGATGGCATCTGCATGCTTTATCTTTAGATAAATGGTATGCATTTATATGTGAGTGGCAGATCTTATTTATTTTATGTATTTTGTCCACTTTTAGTTTTACAATAATTATTTATTTAATTCACTCTTCAATAGCTTGGGGATGGGCATAAGTAAGTAATGTATCAGTGTTTGCAGATGACAGACAAATATGGAACCCAATTTATTCCATCCAGGATGTGGCATCCTTGCAGGGGGCTGTGAACAAACTGGCTAAGTGGCAAAGTGGATAAAGTGATGATCTATGTAAGGTTATACACCTGAGATGCAAAGCTATGCACACGTATAAGTCATGTATACCCTAAATTGGCCTGTATTAGGCAAATCTATAAGGAAGAAGGACTAGGGCAACTTGTGGATAATACACTTGGTAGAAGAAATTAATGTCAGTCAGCAGCTGCAAGAGCAAACAAGTTAATACACAATTTTATGTTCTAACATTTCAAGTTTTTTTGTGTTTTATGCCAGGTTTTTTTCATTAACCCCTCCTATTTAGCCACTTAACCACTCCTATTTTTACATATTACAATGGGGACATTTCCTGGATTTTAAATTATGTTTTCCTACATTTTACTTCCTAAATTTGGCTTGTTTTCCTTAATAATACCTGCTTGGTTCTTTTGAATACTATATTTCATTAAACCCTTTTAAGTTTTCCTGTAATTTAAGTTGTTTTGGTGTGGTCCACACCAATGCTGCCATCAAACCTTGATATGCCCTCCCCCCCCCTGAATTTTATGTAAAGCTTAAAATCCCAGGAGGTTAACAGGGTTATCAACCACAAACCCCAACATTGGTATCACTGACCTTGAAATGTAAAAATGTTTATTAACTATAGCTTCCCTTTAAGGTGTCTCTCGCAATGACAGTGAATTATTTGTAAGGCAGGCTCAGCATTGTTCTTGTTCTATGGCTTCAGATGAAATCTGGGAAAATGGATTATGATTTCCAATGTTTTTATCTGATAAGGATAGATTTGTCAAAATGGCAATTTACTGTGAGACTCTACCCAAAGTCTCAAAAATGCAAATCTTTATACTCTTTTGCTAGCAGTCTGTCAGTTTGATTTAAGCCATCAACTTGCCTGATTTATATTGTCTTTCTGAAATAAAACACTGTTGGCACCACTAGTATAAAAAAGAGAGAAACATATTCCTGTACACTGCTTGTCTTGTTTGAAGACAGGGACAAATCTTGCAGGAGCTGGGTACCACTGTCGTCTGTTACGTTAAAAAGGAGTGTAGCGACATCCAAAAAGTAATTTATTAGAGAAAATTACTTTGCATAATAAATACAGCACATGGAGGCATGACATAAGCATGGGAAAACACACATACATTTCCATAAAGCAATGATGCGCTCTCTTGACTACTGTTTCATATTAATGCACATGCACACATGTGCACACATCATATATGTTTAATACACACACACAGTACTGCAAAAAAAGTATACTTCTATATGCCTATTATCATTGCTTATGACCTTGCTGGACATTTAACATGCTTTATCACTCAGACATTACAAAAGACTAACTCAGAATTAAAGACAGGTTAATTAACTTCTTGATTATTGCTCTCTTATTTTATATATAGAGTATATATGATGTATATTCTACATCATATAGTGTAAAACAAAAACAAAACAGATGTGCCGTTTGTGTTATAGATCAGTAACACGGGCAATTATGTTATCAGTAACATGGACAAAAATCAGTAACACGGCCAATTATGTTATTCAGAAGGCCATGAGGACGAAATGCAGGGATACTTCTTTTCATTCATTGTAGACCAACTTATATTTTTTCTCATTCAGTGAGTGACAGTTCCTCATTCTTATAGCCTTAGTGGGCCATATATATATACAGTATTTGGGGGCCCATTTACTTAGTTCGAGTGAAGGAATAGAGGAAAAATAGTTTGAATTTCGAATGGTCGAATATGGCTACTTCGACCATCGAATGGGCTACTTCGACCTTTGACTACGACCTTCGACTTCGAATCGAACGATTCGAACTAAAAATCGTTCGACTATTCGACCATTCGATAGTCGAAGTATTATCTCTTTAAAAATTTCTTCTACCCCCTAGTTCGCCACCTAAAACCTACCGAGGCCAATGTTAGCCTATGAGGAAGGTCCCCATAGGCTTCCTAACAATGTCCTGATCGAAGGAATATCCTTCGATCGATGGATTAAAATCCTTCGAATCGTTCGATTCGAAGGATTTAACCGTTCGATTGAACGATTATTCCTTTGATCGTTCGATCGTAGGAATATCGCAAAATCCTTTGACTTCAATATTCGTATTAGTATCTGGAAGAGTATTTCATAACCTTATTATTCTTATTCAGTGTCGGACTGGCCCGGCGGGACACTGGCAAAAAAACCCGGGGGCCCCAACCCTTAATGGGTCCCAGACCAGACCCCTGTCCCGATCGGATTGTACAAAAAAAAGTTTTCTTTGCGCATCTGTGCATGTAGGCCCACTGAGCAGCACCTTCATGCATGGGCGCTTGGCGTGTCTCAGTAGGGGGGCATGGGTTTTTGGAGGGGGGCCCTGGACAGTAATCCTGGTGGGCCCCGGGCCCCCAGTCCGAACCTGCTGTTATTTGATCTAAATGGGTGTCCTCTTGTTCTTTGTACATTTCAGTAAAGTGAAAAGGTATAATGAGTTACTAAATTGCCTTACAATATCCCTATCTCAAGACAAAACACAATATGATTTCAATTAATGATATTCCTATCATAATATTTGTAATCATCTGAAAGTTTTTCAAATGGGGGTCACTGACCTCATATAAAAAACAAATGCTCGGTAAAGTTACACAATTAGGGGCATATTTACTAAGGGTCGACGTGAATTTTCGAATTTCAAAAACTTTCGAATTTTCAAAAACAAATTTTGAAGTAATTTTTGGATTCTTCGAGCACCGAGTAGGCCAAATTAGACTTTGATTCGAAGTGAAAAACTTCGACTTCAAAAATCGTAGTACTGTCTCTTTTAAAAAGTTCTACTTCGACACTTCGCCATCTTAAACCTGCTGAATTGCTAATTAGCCTAGACAGGACCTCCTATAACCTATCTTTAGTGTTTGGGCAAGTTTTGAGAAGTCGAAGGATTTTTGGTAAAATCGTACAATTAAATCATTCGAATCGTTTGATTCGAAGGATTTCATTGTACGATTTTAAAAATCCTTCGACTTCTAATGTCAAACTACCCTATCCGATGGTCGAATTTTGACGTTTTTGCATTTCGAAATTGACCCTTAGTAAATGTGCCCCTTATTGTTGATGCTGCTCATCTTTTTATTCAGGCCTCTCCTATTCATATTCTAGTCTCTTGTAATTTGGACCCTAGCAACTAGATTGCTAAAACCGCAAACTGGAGAGCTGCTGAATAAACAGCTAAATAATTCAAAAACCACAAATAATGAATAATGAAAACCAATCAGAAATTATCTCAGACTCCACATCCTACTAAAAGTTAATGTAAAGGCACTTATATTGTACGTATACACTTAAAACTCATATTCTGTGCTGCTTGATAAGATGTAATGATAATACTACATAGTTAGAGGACTGAGGCCATTATGGAATGGACAGTATTATTATTTTCCCCTACTTTTATACTGTTGGACATGTTCTTTCTGACATCAATGTCACAGTCTATCAGGGATTTCCTTTCTAAGTGCCCTCGGTATTCACATTAAATAGAATTTGATAGCTCCAATATTACATCCTGTGTTCATGACCCATCCAGTGCTGTGGGGGAGTAGAAAACCATAAGCCCATGTATCCTTCCAGCTTTAAATGGATTCAACATTCCCCCATGTTCTCACCTGACACAGTGGGGACATTCAAATCTGCCATAGAGGCAAGTTGATGCAATGTGTTGACGAAGAATCATGTTTCTATGATAAAAAGTTTTTATTTGAATAATAAGGTCAAGGAGTTAAATATTTGGTATTCCACTCAGATGAAGCCGTTTGCATAGTGTCACTAATAATTAAAGGCGTTTATGACTAATCTAGCAGCTCAACCTAAATATAATCCATGCTGTTCATGAAACTCATCAAGGCAGTAAAGTGATCTTCGAGGTTATTAATCTCTTCTGCTCCACAGCTGGAGCACATTTATTTGCTTGAATTAGCATGTAATAAACTTATAATAATAAAGCTGCCACATTTCTGGTTTGAGAGAGATACCATTGGTGAATGGGCAGTCATAGTATTAGATCAAAAGTAATATTCACCATTTCCCTTGCTTGAGAGGCACAGTTAGAATTCAATGCCCTCCGAGTAGCTAAGTTTGCCAGAATCGAAGTAGAGCCGGATGAATTATAAAAACTAATAATAATAAGTACCTTTCCTAGGTAGAGCAGTCCAGATCTTAAGGGAATTTGTTTCTTGTTGGTTATTTTGACCCTGGGCTCTCCTTGCTGTAGTCATTAATTTTTCTATGAATTTCAATGAATTTCGAATTGTGCTGCCTGTTTTAACCCTTTTAGGAAGGTTCTCATATATTTGGTTGTGTCTGCACACCTGCTGATTTATTATGAATTGAACTGTTCATGCAGTTCCACTGCTGATAGCTCAGCAATTCAGGTGATTGCCCTTTCAAGTGGTTGAGAGAAAGCTATATATAAATCATGCAGGCCCTTTTACAACAAAGTTGTAAAATAGCCAACAGGCCCAGATTTATGGAAAGGCCACCAAGGCCCTGGCCTATGACTAAGTGTCCACAGGGCATGAAATGCGTAAGGCTATCGCTTGAGGTGTTTATTTTTTGTTAAATAAAGCTACTTTTTAATTGCATCAAGTTTTTGGGGTGAAGTCCGGTTTGTGCCAGCCTGCAAATTAACATACGTATGTGGACCAAGGGTTGCAGGAATTTAGGGGGTGGCATGCTGCCCAAGCACAGTCACATTGGTTCAGAAATACTGGGGATGAGCAGGAGATAAGATAGTTTTTAAAATTTCCTGTGTGCCAATCCCCATTGCATCTGGTCCGAATGATGAAAATTTGCATGAATAAAAGGGAGGGGCAGGGGGACAAACTGCAGTGGGCCTAGGAGCGCCTGCTATGTAAATTTGGCCCTGATAACCAAGGTTGTATTACCCATAGCAATTACCTGGTACCTCGTGGGGCACTGCTGCCTGAGGCAAGTTTCTCCCACCCGCCTCATTGGTGCACCACCCTGATCTTTATGCAAGTCAGCATATTCATTTATAAACTGTTACTTTAACTGGTGACAAGTGAGACCCCAGAAATGTATAAGTTCTCACATTACAATGTATACTACATTATATTACAACACCATTATAGTATAGTATAACAGAATGTATAACAATACACAGCACAGATAGAACACAGCATGTTAGAGTCATATATATCAATATGTCATCCCGAGAGTGCTGTTTTTCCTTGTTAAGTCACAAATAAATATGAAATATACCAGCTAATGTGATTGTATCCTGTTAACCTGCACTGACATTTGTCTAACACATATCATATAGGACTATAATAGTGATGTGCGGGCTGGCCCTACACCAGCAGGTTGGCTTCCACAAGAGATTTGCTGGTTGCAGGTGGGTTCAGGTTGATTTTTTCTTCTGCTTCCCCACCAACGACCTTACACCGCTGGCCTCTATTTATATGGGTGGGCACAATAACTTTTTTGTACCTCAAACTTACAAACAGAGCAAACTTTATTGAAGTATTTGACTTTGATGGCTTTCCATACTCTATTTAAAAGATTATTATGACACATCATTCTTCTGAAATTGCTACATTTGTTTGGCTGTGTCATGTTGAAAACATTTTCTCCATCTGTACTAGCAAAAGCTTGTAAATATGAGGAGTCATTTACTTGACTACAAGTACAATGAGTAAAGTGCAATTTAGAGTGTAATCGCCATGTTTTTTCCAACAATGCCGCATCTTTGCTTAGATTACAGCAATGTTGCACTCACCAGGTGTCATCTGAATCTGATGAAACTGCAACTGATGCATAGAAATGAATGCAACTGTGCGTGCACTCAACCAAATTGTATGCAATTGCAGTATTATATGCATATTGTACAAATAATTTCAAACATGTGATACAGTTGGTCGTATAGATAATTTTATCAGAATTTTTCCAGTGTGGTAACAAAATGACTTTTCAAGCTTCACCCTGAGACCTTTTTGGATCATACAAGTTTACAAAATGATTTATGAAAGTTTCACTGTTATTATAGATTAGTGCTGCATACAGCAGGGCCCATAGTTCTGGTGTAAATACTGGCATTGGTGCCACTGAAACACCAAAATGTTAAAAGACCATGGAAAGTTTAAGCATATTGATTCCTATTGATTTAAGCCTGCCAAACCCTGGTGGGGCTATTAAATTAAAAGCTTTCTCTCTATTCCTGTCTGTAACATTTACCCACTTACTGCAGACATAAGTGTCCTTTACACTTTACCCTGTTCCCTAAAGAAAGTATATATAAATTGACCCCTTCCTATGACTTTCTCCCCTCTAAGTTGCCAATGGTATTAAAGTCCCATCTTTGCACCAACTACAGAATGCTTCTATAGCCAGAGCTGTCTTGACGATAGATTGCACGAATTCTTCTATTTGCCTCATTCGTTTTAAATTTAGCAAGACAAACCGGAAAATGGTAACAGATCAATTACAGATGGAGCAACTACACTTACCGTACTTGGCACAGTGATCTTATTATTATTATATAATACAAGAATTAATGGACTAAAACACTTTTACCTCAGCAAACTACAACTACAGTATTACTGTATCTCTCTTGTTCCTGCAGACAGCTGTTAACTATTGCAGTGTTTGAACTACTTTTGTAAAGGTGCTGTTCTTCACTACATTCTAAATAGATAATAAAAGTTGCATTAGTAAGTCATTCTTTTTTATGTTCAAGTTATGTTCAGCCATTCACTTATGCATTTTATACAAATGATAAAAAAGCATCTCCCATATGTCTACTACTACAGGGAGGAAATCCTGACTGTCATATCTGGATCTTCTTCTTGTTATATGCATATATCATTACAAGTACCTTGTGCTTTTTAATTTACTAAATGCTATAGTTACAACCTCTTTAGATATAGAATTCTGCAGCTTTATTGTCTTTAAAGAAAAACCATTTTATAATCTCCAGGGATGCAACATTTGACCCATGGCAGCTTTTTGTATGAAACCTGATATATTTAAATTTTCCCTCCTTCAGTCTAAAGTAAATAAACCTTTACCAACCACTCTTCTTAATTGAATTCCTCCATCATATCAATTGCATTGGGTCCCTCTCTGGTTCCAAACTAATACTGCATAATCAGGATGGAGCTATCTGTAAAACATTAAAGCACACATGGTATTACAACAGGCCAAACAAAAATAAAGGTAGAAGTAAAGAAATCTCCTCAAGAATGGCCAATGGCCCAAAGAGCTATATCATTCAACAAGAATAATAAATCAAGGGCAAGTGTTTAGTACATGAATTTCCTTATTTTCAAAAATATATGTTTTTAATGTTTTTATAAAAGAAATGCCATTTTTTTTCATCTAGACTTATTTACGTGTGTGTGTTTTTTGTCTGCTTGCTGCTCTTTTCTTCTGAATGTGGCTACAATAGGCTGGGAGTTTGTGACAGCTGGAGGCTGCAAACGTAACACTGCTGTTCTACTTCAGCAAGAGTTTTCATGGCTTTGCCTTATGTTCTGTATTCCCATGATACCTCATCGATAAGCAATCTTTATTCAACTAAACATTCCTTGTACTGTGGAAGTTTTGTCAAATGTACTTTCTATGAAATGTGCTACATATTTTGGTATAATTAGGCCATAGCACAGCACATACATTTCTATAACTATCTGACAAGGTAAGCACATCATTAGTTTTGTTGGCCTACATGCATTTTCTATTATGCCTACCTCAACTCTAAAGGGATTCCATGTGCTAAAGTAATTTTTTACAGCTTTAACTGGTTATAGTGCATGGGGTTTGCACTATCCACCCTTTTTTATTAGGTTATTATTTAACAATGAGATGATCATACACAGAAATAAAAATATGGCAGACAAAAAAGATATCCATTATAAGCAAAATCACATGCGAAGCCATATAAACTAATATAGATGCTAGGTTATATACTGCATAATTAATTTGGATTGAAAAGATAAATGTCCATCAGTTTAACCCCTCCAAATGACATTCAATGCTTCTATTATATTATACACATTACTCCTAGCACTCCACTATATAGCTTTAAGAGAAAACTAGAATCTAATGTTGCACACATTGCTGATGCACCCCATCAAAGCAGCGTGCTTGCATCAGACCTATACCAAAAAAGGTGAAGTTGTGCTCACCACTAAATTTTAAACCATTAGGTGGTGGTGCACCACAAAATTAATACGGACAAAGGCAAGAGGTCCTCTGCACTCAATGTATATTTAGAATATTAAGATATTTTGGGCCCGATCCAATTCAGTGACAAAAAGTTATCTCCTGGTTTATCTCATGAAAAGTCATGGATGAGATTCAATTCGAGGTGAAAAAAACCTTTTTCCCATAGACTTCAGTACAGTTTTCATGTGATAAACCGTGAGATAAGTTTTTCCAAATTGAATTGCATCTAAAATTTAACCTCGTCCATGAGTTTTTAGGTGATAAACCTTTTTTTTCACTACATTGAATGTCCCTTTGTGCATTAAGTTACTAAAAAATGCTCTCCCATTTAAACAAAAAAGGGATTGTTTGTCCATATTGTTTGACCATATATTGCAATATATTTAAAACCAACTACGTCAAAGTCATCCCTGGTCTGGCCATTCCAACAGAATCACCTGACTGTAGCTAGAAATGAATCAAATGAAAGTGAATGTGGGTTTTGACATAGGCTTTGACACTAACATAGTTGGCCAGCTTCAATATATTGCAATATATGGACAAATAATCCCTGTAAAGTGTTTTTAGTAGCTTAATGCACTAAATGTCTTAATGTGCCATATATATAGATATAGATAATGGGTAAGTGCAGAGGTGCCTTGAGTCAGTCCTAACCTAGTGAAAAAGATAGTATTTTATTGAAAGAGAGTATTTTCTTTGGAGAGGAGACCTTACCTGCTTTTCTATTTATTTTGCATGACCTCCAAAGCGACCATTCACCCTTTGAGCTTATAAACACCTTCTTAACTGCTGGGCTGGGAGAGCTGCACGGCTTTTTAGCCTAACACATGTCATGCTTACCCAGCACTTATGAAGTATGAGGTCAATATAGCTTTTAATGTATATGTAATAATAGTGATTTTTTTTACCTTATGTTCCAATGACTCATCCAGGCTACTCTTAAATGCATTAATAGAATCTGCTATCACAAAACCACACTGCAATGTATTCTACAGCCTCAATTCCTTAACATGAAAAGGTAATTTTTGCTTAAAATTAAATTTTCTCATGTCTCTCATGTGTGGCTCTTGTTCTTTTTTTTTTTTGGAGGGGGGGGGAGATCACCTGCTATCTTTCTAAAATGTCCTCTGCTATAAAGGGCAATCATGTCCCCTTACAAGTGCCTTTCTCAGAGAAAACAACCTTGTCTTTTGCATAGTTTAATTCTTCCATTCCATTTACTAGTTTAGTCGCAGTACTCTGCACTATCTCCAGCTTATTAATATCCTTCTTAAGGACTGGGGCCCAAAGCTGCACTGCATACTCAAGGTGAGGCCTTATCAGGGATCTATAGAGAGGCAGAATTATGTTTTCATCACTCAAGTTAAAGATGTCTTTAATGCAAGACAACACTTTATTTATTTTAGTAGACACTGGCTGATAGCTACACATTTTGTTGTTTACAAAAATTCACAAATACTTCTTAATTTAGTAGGCCCTGAACACACTACAGTTTACCATATAACTACCATTAATGTTATTTCTACTGCATAACGTTGCCTTTATCAACATTGAATCTCATTTGCCAATTAGCTGCCCAGTTCTCTAATTTAGTCAAATCTTTCTGCAGAGCAGCAACATCCTGCATGCGACAGTATGTTGTTCTTCAAAAATGCTTAAAGTCTCCCTTATTCTTCTCCTATCCTCAAATTTCTTGGCATGTTCTGATGTGAAGGCTTTATCTGTGCATGTGCATATAGAACAGCCATGGTTTTTCAGCTAACACACATGAAATACATTGGAGATTACTTTTTTAGCTAGTAAGAAGCATTGGCAGTAATGGACTGAAGCAAAGCCCATGGGTTCCAAGATGGTTTAAGGTTGATTAAGGACTTTATGCAGTCATAAAATGCTGTGCATGGTGATACACTCTGACCCAATCATTCAGTGAATTGGTGAGTATTCATGGTTGGACCATATTTGTCCAGTTCATAGCACCACACTGCTTTGAAATACATGGGATCAGTAGGTGCCGCTCTTTGTTTGGATCACAAGGATATGCCCACTGCTTATCCATACAGATCATTTTCCAAATTATCTCGAAGCAGAGCATTTAAGTAGCTTAAGCTTCTCCTCCATTTCTTTGCAATTTTCTTCCTCTTCCTAGGATGCAAAAGGATCCTAAATAGCCTTTCTGCTTTGTAGTGCCTTTTGGCAATGTGAATAATACAATTTTTGTGAATTAAAGACCAGCAAGAAAAATACAATACCAAAACTCACTGGAAACAGCTCTAGAGCACAACACCCACCAGTGCACAGGGACTGTTAATGATCTTACTTTCAGGGAGGTAAGCAGAAGATATCTTGCTCACTTATATTAACACAATGTATACTTTTTAGACCAGAAATATCATTCCTAATACATAGTTACATAGTTAAATCATGTTGAAAAAAGACCAAAGTTCATCAAGTTCAACCCCTCCAAATGAAACCCAGCATCTATACATACCCCTCCATACCCTCACATAAATAATATATACCCATATATTTACTAATTAAAGATTTAAGTCTCACAATAGCCTTGGATATTATGCTTGTCCGAGAAATCATCCAAGCCAGAACCCAGTAACAGAATCAGCCATCACAACACCACCTGGCAGGGCATTTCACAACCTCACTGCCCCCACTGCGAAGAACCACCTATGCTGCTTCAAATGAAAGTTTGAAGGGGTGGCCTATGGTGCAGTGATCCTCTTTATGGGTAAAAAGGCCCCTTGTAATTTGTCTAGAGTGTCCTCTAATGTACTTGTAGAGTGAAATCATGTCCCCTCACAAGCATCTTTTTTCCAGAAAAAAATACCCCAACTTTGACAGTCTGCCATCATAAGTTAAGTCTTCCATCTCTCTAACTAGTTTGGTTGCACATCTCTGCACTCTCCCCAGCTCATTTATAACACTGGAGCCCAAAACTACTTTGCATACTCCAGATGAGGCCTTACCCGGGACCTGGCAAAATTATGTTTTCATCCCTTGAGTTTATGCCCTTTTTTATGCAAGACAGTACTTTATTTAAGTGGCCACAGAATGACACTGACTGGAATTAGATAGTTACATAGTTAGTTATGTAACTATCTAATTCCAGGCAGTGTCATTTTGTGGCCACTAAAATAAAGTACTGTCTTGCATAAAAAAGGGCATAAACTCAAACCCTGCAGTACTCCACTATCAACACTGGTCCAATTAGAAAATGTTCCATTTACCACCACTCTTTGTAATCTATATTTTAGCCAGTTCTCTATCCAGGTACAAATTTTATGTTCTAGGCCAACATTCCTTAACCAGTAACCTTCAATGTGGCACTGTATCAAATGCTTTAGCAATGTCTAAATAGATCACAGCCACTGCCATCCCAGAATCGAGGTCCCTGCTCACCTTCTCATATAAAGAAATTAAATTAGTCTGGCAAGATCTATTACGAATAAAACCATTCTGGCACAAACTCATAGTATTATGATTTGCTATGAAGTCCAGTATCGTATCCTTTAATAACCCTTTGAAAAGCTTTCCTGCCACTGATGTCAGACTAACTGGCCTATAGTTTTGAGGCTGAGAATGGGATCTCTTTTTCAATAGTGGCACCACATTAGCAATTTGCCAGTCTCTCGGCACCATGCCAGACCTCAATAAATACTGAATAATTAAGTAAAGAAGTTTGGCAATCACAGAGGTAAGCTCGCTAAATACCCTGGGATGAATATAACCCGGTCCCAGCCCTTTGTTTATCTTAACATGTTCTAGACTCTTTTGAATTTCCGCATGTGCGAACCATGCATCATTAGTTGTATTACTAGAATTGGGACTATTAAGAAGGAATCTTTCATTAACTGGTTCCTCATTGGTGTAAACAGATGAAAAATAACAGTTCAGACTCTCTGCTTTTTTTCTGTTCTCATCAACCTGCTGACCCCCCCCACTCTGATATTAAGGATCCCACCCTTTCCTGCTTTATTCTTAGCGAGCTTACCTCTGTGATTGCCAAACTTCTTTACTTCATTTTACAGTATTTATTGAGGTCTGGCATGGTGCCGAGAGACTGGCGAATTGCTAATGTGGTGCCACTATTGAAAAAGGGTTCCAATTCTCAGCCTCAAAACTATAGGCCAGTTAAAAAAATAATTTTGGATTCTTTTTACTGCTTGCTGCAATACCCTTTTCCATATATCAATTTTAGCTTGTCTAAAATGATTTATTGGCCTCCTTGTACCTGATAAACATTTTGGCTGTCCCAGCCTTAAAACCACATCTCTTCTTACCCACCTCAACAACAACACTTCTATTGAGCCACAAATGTTTTGTTTTGCAAGGAAATTCCTTGCATACGAAGGGAATATACTGACATGTATATTTATGAAGCAGAATTTTAAAAAGCCTTTCCCACTTAATATGTTGCAGAGATACCCTTTTACTGTCAAAGTTTGCACGTCTAAAATTTAGTGCTTTAGTTACTCCCTTATAGAATTGCCTCTGCAACAGAATCTCAAAGGAGACCATGTTATGATCACTAAATGCTCACCCATGCAAATGCTACAGATAATTTTGGTATTATTAATTATTACAAGATCCAAAAGAGAATCATTAGTAGGTTCTTAAACAAGCTTCTGCATATTTAGAAACCTACTAGCTTTTCTGTCTCTGCAACCCCATTAACCCAGTCAATGTCTGGATAATTGAAGTCATAATAATAACTTGACCTAATTGCGAAGCCATCTATTTGTAAAAGTATCTGGGCTTCAATCTTGTTACTGATACAAGGTAGTTTGTAGCATACCCCAATGATAATTTTCTTTGTAACTTTTTGCCCAGTCAAAATCTCTACCCAGAGGGATTCCAAACCCTTCCAGTGCCATCAATGGTTATTTCTTTAGTGCATGGCTTTAATTCAGGCTTTACATACAAACACACAGCAAAATATTAAACAACCTGTCACCCAGACATAAAAGTCACCCAGACATAAAAATCTGTTTCATAGTGTAAATTAAGTTTATTTTGCTTGTTTAACATCATAAAATAGGATTTGTAATTATTTCTTAAGGTGACAGGTCCACTTTAAATCTTTGTCTTGAAGAAATCTTTCTTTTCCCACAAAAACGTATCAATATCGTATATACAGATCACACTGTGCACAGCTTTCAAATATAGCTTCAGGTTATGGAAATCTCTTGTTATGCCACTGTCAGATACCACTTATTTAAATGCTCAAACAATGTAATTTGTTTTAATATACCATTTCAAAGTATTTTTTAGGCATTTCATATAATCTTCATACTTCTGGCCCCTATATATGGTATCTGGAGTTTATATACTCCAAATCATAGCTTTGACTGTCATCCCCTAAGTAAAACCTTTGCCTTTCCAGTTTCTGCTACATTATCTAGGCCACAAGAAACATAGATATTTTAAGATGAGGATGTCAGAAAGGGTCAGTTTCAACTTGGTTATCAAAACGAACCGTCAAGATGAGAGGATGTACCAAGCCTGCTGGAGCACATCAATCACACTGACAACCCCTAATCAGACAAAAGGAATCTTTTCAGAAGTTGTGTGGAGATTAAAAAGGTGGCACAGGGAGTATTATTGTTCAAATCAAACAAATGATTTAGGATGTGAGTTTTAAGCCAACAAACAAGACCCTTAGCCTCCGACATCTCTCAGATGTGGTCCTTCATTCTTTCATATTCCTTGCCTTCTGCCTCAGGTCTGTCAGATCTTTCCTCTGTTTTAGTTTTTCATTTCCAGGTGACATTACTGCATTTCTTTTAAATTTCTGCTCCCATTTTCCAATCTTGATTCTGATCTTTTCTGACGTGATCAGTATACAGAAGACATTCTCAGTAGAGTGAGAAAGTAAACAAAAACACACTGTGTTTTCTAACTGCTTTTTGTGAAGATAGAAGAAAAATAACAATTGTCCCTATGAAGAATTCTACATTTTCTTCGATAATGACACAGAGAACAACATTATTTGAAGATCAAAATGATTGTAGATATCATGGCTGATTGTTAAAGAGGTGAGTAAAACAGGGTACTTGTTGAACTAACAAGCTTTTTAGTATCCAATTGTTTTGCTTTTAGCAGGACATTTTGTGGAAGAACTCTAGGAGTTTTCAATGCCTGTAATTTTGGGTCCATGTGGATGCAATAAAAACAAATGATCCTCCTACAGCAATCCCAGTACAAATAGATCACCTGACCAGAAATACTACAACTCTAACTGTAACAGGAAGAAGTGTGGAAGCAAAAGACAAAACTCTGTCGGTTAATTGGCTTATGTGACCTAACATGTATGGTTTGTTTGTGTGAATTGTGAATCCTACGATCCCAAGGGGTGGTTCTTATTTTTTAAAATGGCAATTTTCAATTTATGATTACCCAGTGGCACATACTAATAAAACATATATTTTTATGAAATGGTTTATTTACATGAAGCAGGGTTTTACAAATGAGCTGTTTTATGCAATATATTTTTATAGTGACCTACATTGTTCAGGTAGATTGTTCAGGTATAGCTTTCCTTTAAAAGCAAACATATTTTTGGTTGTTATGGGTTATTGCACCTAGGCAAAAGTTGTGACTTTTATTACTAATGAAAGTAATAAAGCATTGGAGAGGTGAGCTGTAAACATTTGCTCCAGGTCTAGTAACATATAGCAACCAATTCTACTAATTCTGAAGCAAAATTCTGCATCATATCTAATATTTGATGTAATTTGATGAAATTTTGGATTGACTGAAATGTAAACATCTTTAGTTCTTTTAGAGTTCCCTATGAATGTTGATATAAGCTTTTATTGACATTTCATATACTTTTGGTGGTGAATATGCTTCCTTTATGATGAACCAAAGTTGTTAAAATAACATTGGGTTTTATTGGGGAAAAGGAATGAGTAGTGGCTGCTACAAGGTCTCAAATTTTTGTGCTAAATTGCCTTTATATTTGTCTGTAGCCTGGTGTCATCCCACATGTGAAGAGCTCTAGACATTACACAGCACTTCAGTTTCTATTTCATCCAAAGCACTGCTTGCTTCAGATGTTACATAGTACATAAGGTTAAAGAAAGACATATGTTCATCAAGTTCATCCTTCTATATCTATATTAAGTCTGACAAACTGCTAGTTGATATAGAAGAAGGAAGTTGTCCCATTTGCCTTACAGAGGGAAAGCATTTCTTTTGACTCCAATTGGACCAGTCCCTGGATCAACTTGGTACAGTTATATTTAATAACTGTGAATTTACTCATGTGCTAAAAAGCCATAAACTCCTTCCTTAAACTATCCTATGTATCAGTCAAAACAAGTGATTCAGGCGAGCATTCCACAACTTTACCACCCTCACGGTAAAACCCTTTCTGAATATTAAGAGCCTCCTTTCTTCTAATTAGAATGGAGTGTGTCTACTGGAAGGACCTACTGGTAAATAAAAAAATAGACTTAATCATATGTGCCACTTATATATTTATACACAGATAAATCTTCCCTTAAGCAACTGTTCTGCAATGGAAACACTCGCAAATTGGACAGCTGTTCTTTCTTCCACTCTCTTTACCAGCTTTTAACAGTTTTCATAAAATGCAGGAAAATGTAAAAATTGTGTGATGGGTGTAAAATGAAGGTTTGACTGTAACATTGGTAGGACCACACCACCTCCCCTTATATATTTATAGACAGTTATATCTCCCCTAAAGCGCCTCTTCTGCAATGTAAACATTCCAGCAGTGTTTCAGTATCCCACTGCAAGGATGCCACATCCATTAAGGAATTAAGTGGGATGGATGTAGTTGTGGCATCTGCAAATATTGATACTTTACTTACAATACCATACCGTCTTGAAAAAATTAACATCAACCCAATACAGAACTCTCTGGGACCCCACTAAGTACCCAATTAGAGAATGTACCATTAACAACCACCCTCTGTGCCCAATCCTGTTGCCAGTTTCCTATGTACAAACAACATTACGAAGGCCAACAGACCTTAGCTTTGAAAGCAATTGTTTATGGGGCACTGTATGAAATGCCGTGTCAAAATCCAAATAAATCACATTCAAACAACCTTCAACTGAACCCTTTTGGACCCCACTAACAATCCTACTTTATGTAGAGAATGTACCATTAACAGAAACCCTCTGTACACTATCCCTTTAGCTAGTTTACTATCCATGTACAAACAACATTCAATTGTCAGCAGCCAATTATGGGACACTGTATCAAATACTTTGGCAAAATCCAAATAGGTCATATCTACTGCAACCCCAATGTCCATTGTCTTACTAACCTCATCATAAAAAAACAATCACATCTGTCTGACAGGACCTATGATTTATTAAGCCATGCTGATAAGCCAGTACTCATAATGCCATTCTCCCGAACATAATTTTATATGTGATCCCTAAACAAACCTTCAAATAACTTTCCCACCACAATTTCTATGATTCAATTATACTGTAACTTCAGCAATACCCTTTAGTCAAAAGGCAAAGCCACCAATATCCTACCACCAGATTGTGCCAGATTTCATGTATTAGCTATATACTGTATGTGTCCTACAACAGTCAACAGATGGCTTTAGTAACTGCTGTTAAAGGAGCTGTTCGCACCCTATTAACTGTATTTTGCTGGATAACATCAAACAAAAGGGATGTTGCGGAATTGGAGGATGAAATGTAGAAAGATGTTCTTAAACAAGTACCCAAGCTCACCATATCCATGAGAGACCGGGTTAACAACTTAAATTTCTCCATAGAATGTGTTATTCCCCATATTGACTGGCTTCAGATGTCTGCCCCAAGTGCAAAACCTCAATAGGAACCTTCTTACATGTGTTTGGGAATGTCCTGAAATCCAAAAGTTTTGGGAGGAAGTGACACAGTATATGTCTGAAGACTCAACCTATCTGGCAAATGCACTCTACTTCTCTGCCTACTTAGTATAGTGACTACTTCATGTAATCTGGCGCACCTGGATGACAGTTCAAAGACAATGATGTGGTGCTATTAAGTTTATATGTACTGAGATGTATCCTTCAACCCTAACTTCTATGGCCCTTGAGACACCTAGGAGCAGATTTATCAAGGGTTGAATTTCGAATTGAAAAAACTTTGAAATTCGAATTAAAAAAGACCAACTGAAATTAAGTCAAAGTTTTTTTTTTTGGGTTCGAATAGGTCCGTATTTGTCCGAATTCGAATCGTTTGAATTGAAGGAATCGAATTTGACTCAAAGTTTTTCCCCAAAAAAACCCATTTGATTCCACCAATTGACTCCAAGTGCGTTCTAGGAGGTCCCCCATAGGCTAAAACAGTAATTCGGCAGGTTTTAGATGGCGACTGGTTGAAGTCAAATTTTTAAAGAGACAGTACATAAAAATAGCTCAAATTTGTTTTTTTTCAATTCAAAAATTCACCTCGACCTTTGATAAATCTGCCCCCTACTCTTTTCCTCCTATCGCTATCGTACTTCTTCTCTTTATACTTATGCTGTAAAAAAAATCATTTAATAGAAATAAAGGCTATATATATATAAGGCTGATGTATAACCCCTAAAATGTGTATCTGTCTACTCCCCTGATTTACTTTACATATTTGTATATTAACTGGGATAGAACTGCATGTATAGAGGCTGGCCGTTATTTTTATTGTAATTAAAAAATGTTGTTTTAGAGTAAGCAAAATAATTTTTCCAGCTGTGCATATTTTCTCAAAAAGCATCTTCCTGTAAAGTTTTCAAGTTCTTCACTCTTTGTAAAACAGGATAAAACAATAAAATATAAAAATCCTACTCTGCATAAAACAATGGCAGATATAAGCATGAAAGGTAATAGAAGTTCAGTGTGCATAGAATGCATGTCTTTATTTAAAGTTTCATCTGTACAATAAACTCATTGGGATGCCATATCCTGCTTCCCCATGTATCCTGAGGGATTCCAGGCCACCATAAAGTGACTTCAATAAATCAGTTGTTCTGCTCACATATATAAACCATGAGCTTCTAAAAGGAAGGAATGGGAATGTACCAATAAAAGATGTCTGTTGCAATACAGGTGGCATAACAGCTTATTAAAAATGAATAACTATCAGCCAAACACCATCAATAGAGAGATCTTTTAAGTTTACAAACAGGTAGAGAATATCAATAATTCTGCAAATCATTTAATTTGTAAAACCACAGTGTTATTTTGTACTGCTACTACTTGCTTGAGGCACATTCTTGTTTATTGAATGCTGATAATAGGTTATTTTCTGTAATTAAAGTGATGCTGACACATTCCTATGTTATAAAGGAATTGTGCCGGGTTCAGTTAAAAAAGCCTAGCACTGTTTTTTTTCCATTGCATGTTACTCCATCTCATCAAAGCATTGTACTTCTAGCCAGCTTTAAAGGCATTACACAACCCTGGGACAGAGAGGGCTGAAGTCAGACGACAAGGGGAAAAGAAAGTATGTAGGAGAATAACAAAGAATAATGCCCAGGGAAGACACATTTTTATTTAAAGCCCTACTGACTCACACTGGAGCACCAACCCCACTGTCATGCCTCCATGAAACTTAAGCCGTTTATTTACACAATAATATTGAAATCACCTACATTGCATTCAATCTCTTGTGTAATCTATTCCTCTGACTCTCAGCTCCATTGGGGCCTCTAAATTCTGTTTCACTTCCTCCACAGTACATGGCATATGGCTCAGCCAGACAATACATCCAGGTAAAATATTTACGAGAATCACATTCTGATTATCTCCAGCAGACAAGATGTACTGCAAGGAAATAATACTGACTAGGGAAGACAATTCTTAAAGGGAAGCTGAATAGAAAGGGGTTTTCTCTGAGTCTCAAGCTTCACTTCTCCATGAACACCATAGTTCCAATACACAAGCATGGGTGTCCGCAGAAAATTTTCCAGGGTGGGGCAAGGAGGCATCTGTGGGCGGGCCTGTAAGATAGGTGGGTGTGTCACTGCCATCAGGGGGTGGAGCTATGCCACGGCGATCAGCCGATCGCCGGGTCAATCAAGGGAATCCTGCACAGTTTCCCTAATTTGAAAAACCATCCAGGAAGTTTTGACCCGGGCAACCCTTCAAAATACCGGTTGTCTGACAAGTGGCAACCCTAGTTCACACAAAGATGCCAAAGTGGCAAGTTCATGTATAAATACCCCCAGAACTCACAAACAGATGGTACAGGGGCAAGTACATACATAAATACCCCCAGAACACACAAACAGATGGCACAGGGGCAAGTACATACATAAATACCCCCAGAACTCACAAACAGATGGTACAGGGGCAAGTACATTCATAAATACCAGCAGAACACACAAACAGATGGCACAGGGGCAAGTAATTGTATAAATACCCCCAGAACTCACAAGTAAAAGGCTGCAGACTGCAATAGATAGGGCTTTCCTTCCTTCGTTTTCTCCCGCGCTGCAATCTGTGCTACTGGCCAATCAGATGCTCCCTGGCTGCTCTCTCTCTCTGTCACAGCTGAAGTAATATGATCCAGCAGCACCGTGACAAGGGAGGGGGGAGCGAGCACCTAGGGAAGGAGCTAAAAGAAAACTCTGCTGCACAGAAGAAAAATCTTCGAGGGATCGCGACAGAAACCACAGAAAGCTGGGGCTAATGCACGAACAGGTGGAAACTTATGTGCACAGTCCCGGGGGGGCACTGCCCCCTCTTGCCCCCCTCTGTGGACGCCCATGTACACAAGGCTGACTATTCTGTGTGGCCCCTCACAAAACAGCAACAGAGTAGAGCATGCATAAAAATCACCATGGCACAGATTGTTCTCCACAATAGTTTTACCAAACAAAAATTTCAGAACAACCCATAGACTTGCTCATTGACAAGGAAAGACTAAAATACTTAGGGATGTCAAGCACCCTCAGAACCTCATCCCAGGTTGTGCCATTTCAAACTGGGAGTATATGCAGTAATGTAAGCTTAGAAGAAACTTTGGCCTGAGCTTGTGTCCTTGTGCCTAGGGCAGTGCAAGTGATACCTGGGTGTGGGGAAACAATGGCGGCACTGTGCTCTAGAGTAAACACGTCTATTGGCTATTGACAAAAATGCCTTTTCTCACTGGGGGTGTCTAACAAATAGGCACCTCAAATGTTTATGGTTTGATTAATGGTAAAAACAAAAAAGTATCTTTAAGTTATAATATACTGTACCAGCATAAACCATTTAAAAAGGCCAAAAAGCTGAAGTTGATTTCTGCAAATATAATATACACTTGAGGACACTTTACTACTTACCATTGAAGAGCAGATTAAATCTGACATCATTTTACACACCAAGGGGGACAGATGTGTTTACCTCATAGCTTCCTTTGAGAAATAATATCATATGCAAAAACTTGCTCTAACATTTTCCTTGTGATTTATACTACAAACTATTTATTTTCTTTGAAGTGTTTTCTAACTGAGTTTTCTTCATCTGGTTTGAATATAAAGAACAAACCACAGCTGGGCACCTATCCAACATTTAATCGACATAATTGTACCAGTATCACAAACAGTAATCCTTAAAACACAGTGGTCAAATAGGAAAGAAAAACTCTAACAAGAGTAGACATATGAATATTAGGTTTTCAATAATTCTCTGTGGGAATGAAGAATAGGCTCACTAAGCAGCAAACTGGCATAGGAATAGAGGGTTGAATAGTATGCCACCAGCATGTTTTACTTACAAAATTAAGTTCCCTCATGAGTCTCAAGCATGTTTTTCAGTTGTTATTCAGCTTAAGATATACCAATTTTACTATTTACTGAGGTATAAGATTGTTTTTTTAAATCTACTTTATGTTAGAAAGCAGTAGCGTAACTAGAGGGGGGCGGGCCCTGGTGCGTGACGCGCAGCCGGGCCCCACCCCCCTCCGTACTGCCAGCATTTTCAGTGGCGCGCAGGCTGCCGGGGGGCCCTGAGGGGGTGCGGGCCCTGGCCCGCTTGCACCCCCTGCTCCCCCGGTAGTTCCGCCACTGTTAGAAAGGCAAGATGTAGAATGTTGTAAAATAATGTCTCCAGCATAAGCTTTCCCCGTATTGATATTATTTTATCACTGCTGGTGAACTTCCTTTGCTGGTTGTTTGCTGTATTTACGCAAGGCCATTTTCATTGTCACATTTGAACCCTTTGAACCACCATCCTCCTAACATGTGACCCAGCACAGCTGCCTTGTGGGAGGTAAGACACAATTTTGCAGCTCATGGTGTGGAAAAAGCACCCCGTTTTCCATTCTCTCCTTACTTTAAACCATCTGAATTGTTTCATATTTGTTCATTCCAAATCATTCACATTCTCAATTCATATTTTGCTGTTTGTTTATAGTTTCACCTCTCTCTCTCTCTCTCTCTCTCTCTCTCTCTCTCTCTCTCTCTCTCTCTCTCTCTCTCTCTCTCTCTCTCTCTCTCTCTCTCTCTCTATCTCTCCCCAGCATAAAATACAGTAAAATCTACAGACTCCCTCTCAGTCTCTTTATTTAAGTGTGGGGAGGATTAGCTGCATGTCAAACTACACACTGCCTCAGGGTAATACGTAGTGAGGACAGAACACTTGTACATACAGTTTGGCAGTTCTCTGTTTTATTTCTATTAAATTAGGAATAATTCTTGCATTTGATTGGCTAAAACATAATGCCCTTCTTATGTGCATTATTTTATGGACATCTAATTGGGCCTCAAGAATGATGGAAATATGGAAATATTATTATTATTATTATTATAGGATTATTATAGGGTTGATTAAAGGAACAAAATAATGAAAGTGTTTTAAAGTAATTAAAATAATATGTACTGTTGCCCTGCACTGGTAAAACGGATGTGTTTGCTTCAGAACCACTACTATAGTTCATATAAACAAGCTGCTGTGTAGCAATGGAGGAAATTGAAAAAAGGCTATATGGCACAGGTTAAATAGTGAATAACAGATAACATTATGTTCTATAGAGCTTATCTGCTATCTGCTGTGTAACCTGAGCCTTTTCTCTTTTGAATGGCTGCCCCCATTGCTACACATCAGCTTATTTATATAAACAATAGTAGTGTTTGTGAAGCCGTTTTACCAGTGCAGGGCAACACTGCATTATATTTGTATTAATTTAAAAACTTATTTTTTTATGTTACTGTTCCTTTAATGATGGGAAAGTTGCCCAATTTTACAATCCTTCATACAGCAAGTGTTTTTAATAACAAATTCTTGTAATTGTCAGTACAGTCACTCAGTGGCAGATAAACATTGCTGTTCTTTAATTGCCTCCAAATGGCTCCTGCGAGACACAATCATTAGATTACATTTTGTACTATTTTAATACAAAATCACAAGATTACTTTCCTATCTATAGAAAATGCACTAAATACAATATATTGCATTAGAATGCATTTAAATCACCAAATATCTTCCTTTTATTAGAACATGCACTAAATACAAAATGGATTAAAGTCAAAAAAATTATTTTCTTTCTTTAGAACATGCACTAAATACAACCTTTATTAAAATGGATCAAACTCACAAAAATCCTTCCTTTCTTTAGAACATGCACTAAGTACAACTTATTACATTAAAATAGATTCAAGTCACAAAATATCCTGCCTCTCTGTAGAACATGTACTTAGTACAAAGTATTACATTAAAATAGATCCAAGTCACAAATTATCCTTCTTCTCTATAGAACATGCTCTATGACAGTGTATTACATTAAAAACGATCCAAGTCACAAAATATAATTTCTTTATTTTGAACATGCACTAAATGCAACGTATTATATTAAAAATGGATCCAACTGTAATAGCTACACCATTGAGACTGCATAAAAAAGATCAAACAGGCATGTTTAAAAAAAATCTAATTTATCACTACCAACAAGGGTAAAAGACCCAATGGGACATAAAGTTTATGCCCTGTATGGAAAACAGTCCTATTAAATCCACAGTACATTAACATTTAACTCACAGCAATTCTCCGATGGAAACAAAGTGATGAGCCATCAAGGTACTGAAAGGAAAGGACAATTGTGTGGAACGAGAAGGTTGTTTTTCAGTCACAAGCGAGACTAAATCTAAAAAAGTGAAACTGAGAGTGGTGTTCATTCTAACTGGGTAGTATTAGAATTAACACTTGTGGGCAAATTTGGGTAAGCTGGGTGGAGGTTAGGAGTGCAGTTTTAATGCTCCTCTGCAGAAATTATGTTGTATGTTGTGCATGTGACGTCACACACAACATCACTCCCGTAACAGGGGGCCCAATGAGGTCCGGTGCCTAGGACAGCACTGGTCCAAAATACATAACTGTCATGTACTGACACTGGACACAAGTGCACTTACTGGCAGGCACAACACAGCCCTGTCCTCATCACCTGCCATATTCATGGGGTGAACCCAGGTGTTTGTTTCCTCTTTTGTGGCAATTCTCTACGTGCAGTACACAACAACAAACATGGCAGATTTTTGGTGGATTGTAATGATATAATGCGAATGATGACAACACAATTTCACGATCAGACTAACTGTGGACATGGACATGTAAATGAACATGTAATTAGAACTTGGAACAGAATCCCTCCAAATTGTTATCTGTTAGCACATTTGTGTATGCACCGTATTACAGGAGCTCCTAATCAATGTGCAACTCTGCAGATTAAATTCACATATAATGCATAGGGAATAGAGTACATGGATTTTATGACTCAGGCCATCAAGGTTTTATTTCAACATCTAATTGACATTTCATATTTGTGAACTGTTCCTGCTTCTGATATATACCAATCGGGTCCTATTTATTCATTGTTTGTGTGTTCTTTTACTGAAGGGAATAATTATAGTTCTCAATAACAAGAGATACTATGTGCCTCAGATTGCTGCTTCATTCATTTTTAACAAATCATTTCAATGCGTGCAATTTACACCGTACTATACCCTCAGGTTTAATATGAGCAGGCATCCTGGCAGTTTATCAGGCTAGCATCATTGTTGGGAAAGGAACTGATGACATAGAATGGCATATAGGCTGTTTAAGTGATCAAAGTAAGGAAGACAATGCAAAACTGAAAAATACCTTGGGGTGTGCTGTGAATTTAATAAGCAAGGTTCTAAGTATTTATAGAAAAAAAAATTTTACACCTGAGATCCAGAATTAGGATGTAAACAAAACCATGTCTGAAGTGCACACTTGCACAGACAATTTTTCATATGCTCCTAACATTTTAGCTATGCCATGCACAGACCAGTTGTATCCACAACACCTTTCAGAAACCTAGGATTAAGAGCAATAAATGCTTATTATATCAACTGTTATCTATAGCTGTCTAGTATATATATGGACCAGTTGTCTCCTCCTAATCACAGGTTTTAGAGCAGGTTGCCTTGCCTAGTTATTATTCAAATGCATCAATAATGGTATTTTTCTGGAAAACAGTATATAATTGGCCTGTCTGCTAGAAAATGCAGCTGTGCCACAGAATCTATGCACACATAGATTTTGCTGCAAAAATCCAAGAACCCAGATGGAAAATTCTGCCCTGCAACCAGCCCTTACTGGTGCGGGCCATGGCTGGCAGACAAATGGTGGGCCCATATATAGTTGTTTTTTAATTTAGAGGGTATTGGCTTCCTATTAATGGATGTAAGGTGACCGGGGGATGCTTTCTCCTTGTGGGTGACAATTTTGGCCAGCTGCCTAAGGGCAGTGATAGTGGTGGGTGGTTACCAGTAGCTTATTGCTTTGGCTCTGCTCTAATGAAGTGCCAAATGGAACGAAATGCCTTATAAAGGAGAAGTTTAGGGACCAAAGAGCATTAGCAGCTTCCTGTCACTGCACTAGCAACCAAAGCTTTGGCCTGAGTGTGGCTACACGGAGTGGACACTGTCCTGAAAAATGCAAAAGCAGTCATTTTCAGGTTGATCTCATCTCCTCACTCAGGCATTAGCTGTGCCTGTAAGTGAAGTTAGAGGAAGCCGCTACTCTCTGCAGTCAGAAAGGAGTGTTTAATATGCTACATGAGCCCTAGCCCTAAGTCTTTTGTGGATGTATGCACAACACATAAAGGGATCACTGGAGTTAACAAATCTGCAAATTCATTTGAGTGGTCCCTTGCCTCTATGCGACCTGTGCTTTGCACCTTATTAGATAAAGCACACAATTCATACTCAATCAGAGCTTTCTGTCTACCTGAGTATCTGATGCCCGGCAAAGATGGACTGCATTACCATACTATTAATGGAGTAGCTTACCACTTCTGATGCACTCTAACAGCAAGGATTTAAAGCTGCTTGTGCAGAGTCTGCAGAAAACTGCTGTAAATAATGTTAAAATGGTTGGGGGGGGGGGGCTGAATACATTTATCAGCTAATAATATTGGTTTTTGGAATGGTGTTTATTTGTTATTTCAAAAATTAAAATTGGCTCATGCACAATTTAACATTTCTGAAATTACTGTCATAACATTAAATTACACAGAGTAGAAAATACACCACATTTATACACAATTTTATTGGACTTGATTGATGCAATTTGAAAGGCTTTGCATATGAATGCCATAAAAGAAATTGGCATTAATGGAAGATGTCACGCTGTGCGTTACCCCTGAAATGCCTCTGCGCTCTACATCTGTATCACAAAATGGTTTTCAATGACAAAAATATTGTGACAAAGTTTAATATTTGGGTTATTTGCTTCCCAATTCTGGTAAATCACAATCTATGTTCTAAAATATGCCCAGGATATACTCCAGGATTAGCTAGGAGGCCAAAAGCTTGAACTTGATATGTACTTTTTCAACCTTAACTACTGTATAACTATGCACTATTATAGTCTAATGGCATGCTCTTAAAATAATCAATCTACTGTATAAAATATAATACTGAGCAACAATAATGTTTCAGGTTAGTATAAAACTATCATCACATTAAGGACTTGTTTAATTTAAAATAAGAAATGTGTGATGGATGTTTCTTCTTATTGATATGACGATAATAACTAACATGGGATACAGGATCTTAAATACACCAAGCAAAATTAATTACTGAAGGTCTAACAGGAATGAATATCTCTGCTTGAGTACCTGTAGAATTAGTTTCTCACATCCAGCAAGCTGACACATAACATTTAAATTTCAATCTACAGGGAATGACAGAAGTGGAATTCTACCCCACAGAGAAAACTCCTTACCCAAGCATGTCTTTGCAGACTTGCAAAGTCATTGAAACCCATTTGCTTTCACTGACGTCTTTGTCTCATTGCATGAAAATTAGGAGGAAATTGTTATTATCCACTGAAGCTAATGACTCTTTTTCACAGCCACCTTTTCTTATGCAAGTATTTAAAGAGCAGTTAGCCAGATGCTTCTTGACTTTCCAATGCAAGTGGTAAGGAGATAAATATGAATAATTATATACACTTCAGCTGCTTTTCAGAACTCTATACCTAGGGCAAGTGCTGCATTTTTAAGTGCATACCATAGTCAATCTTCTTAAATTCCCTATTAAATATTGATCAACCCCTGAGAATCCTAATATTTGCTTAGAACAGATATGTTAGACTTGAATGTAAACTGTTTTGCCTCACAGCTTATCCACATATTCAATCAGAAATGATGACAGATGAGTCACATTTAGTTAAAACTATCTCTGCTCAAGAGTGCTTAAGAAGTGTGTTATAATTACAACAAAAAGAAAACTTCAGGGTTTTTTTTCTTTGCATCTGATCTTTCTGATTTGATGCCTCTTATTATTTTCTTTTTATATCACCAGCATATTCTTCAGCAATTTGCAGAGATTATACATCATTAAAACCAGTCCCTGGCCCAGTGGAGACTACAGTTTAAGGTGGTTACTTACTAAACCTCCTTTTTTTCCTGGTCAGGCTTTTTGTGGCAAAAACTCCAGGTCTAAAATGAGTTGGGGAAAGGTATTGGTCCTGACAGAGCATTATATATGTTACTGGTTATTTAAGGAGATTTGTATGGAATTATATGGATCAATTTTTTTTCTAGCCATGCATAGTTTAAGGCAATTTTGTAACACGTAGGGGCAGATTTATCAAGGGTCGAATTTCGAAGTGGAAAATACTTCGAAATTCGACCATCAAATTGGATTACTTTGACTTCGAATGTCGAAGTCGAAGTTTTTTTAATCGTTTGATTGTACGATGAAATCCTTAGAATCGAATGATTTCTCTTCGACTTCTAAAGACTTAGCCAAATGTTGGCTATGGGTTCTAGGAGGTCCCCATAGGCTAACATAGCAATTTGGCAGGTTTAAGATGGTGAAGTGTTGAAGTCGAACTTTTTTAAAGAGACAGTACTTCGATTTTCGAAGTCAAACTTTTTTTCTTCGAATTTACACCTATTCGATTGTCGAAGTTCCCAAAAAATTGTTATAAATTCGAAGTTTTTAACTTCGAAAATTCACTTCGACCCTTAGTAAATCTACCCCGTAGTGAGGAGATCAGAATATTGTATCCCACTTTAGAGGAGATTGCTATATTTGTAACTTTTGGTATGTTTTGTTATAATTGTTGCAATGACAGCTCTGTGTAAAGTATAAAGCTTTCATAGTAACACATGAGATCGCTATTGTAACAATGTCAAGTAGCTTGCGTCTATGTTTTTCATTTTTTGGGGTACAGCTTGATGATTTGCCTGACTCTGAACTCAATTTCAAGATTTTATGTATGTGATGAGTTTAATGAGTTTTTTAAACTTTGATATGTTTGTATTATAGTCACTTTTTAGTGACGCTTTAGTAACGTTATTCACTTTTCTTTTCCAGCCAGTATGTGTTTATTATGCATTTTTGTTGTCTGTAAGAGCACTTTGAGAAAGACTAGATTGCTAGCCAAAACATTAGTCACCCGGTAATAAACCAAACTATTTATAAATGTTGCCCTTTAAGACCTGTGAATGCAGACCCTTTTTGGTATGTATAATACTGTTGCGGCCTTGCACCCAGGCAAGTGAACAAGGCTTTTCTGTAGACTATATATATATTTTTATATCATATATATATTTATATATATATATATATATATTGATATTGAGATATATATATATATATATATATATATATATATATATATATATATATATATATATATATATATATATATATATATATATATATATATATATATATATATATACAGAAAATAACTAAAAACATTCCTCCATTGAAATACCTTTAAATAATCTATGACTATGCCTCTTCTGTACCATTCCATCCAACCCCCCCCCCCTCCAACCATACATGCCTGGCTCAGAGGGTGAGTTCAACCAACCACTTACCATGCTGGTCTCGTAGCTGCCCACCCATGCTATAGAAACCCAGCTCAGAGAGCCCTGCTCTGAGGGCAAGGCCAACCGGCCACTCTACTATGCTTCTGTAAAAGCCCTTCATTGCTGTGAAGACCCAATTTCGACAGCCCTTTCTGCTGTGGAGATCAGCTCTGACAGCCCTGCTCTGAGGGTAAGGCCAACTGGCCACTCTACTATGCTGCTTCTGTAGCTCAGCACTACATGCCTGGTTCAGAGGGTAAATTCAACCAACCACTTTGCCATGCTGGTCCTGTAGCTGTCCTTTATAAAATGTATAATGACTCAATAGAATTTTTAATAAATCAGATGCAAGTTGAGTGTAGGAACTGGTCACACCAGGGATGACTTAGATGTAGTTGGCCAGCTTAAATATATTGCAATATATGGACAAACAATCCCTGTTTTGTTTAGTAGCTTAAGGCACAAAATGTTTCAATGTCCTTAATATATTGATAATGGGTTGAGTGCAGAGGACCTCTTGTATTTGTCCCCAGAGCTTCCCAGCCACACTGTGGAGACCTGCCTCCAGACATACCTGCCTGGCTCAGAGGGTAAGGTCAACCAACCACTCTACCATGCTGTTTCTGTAGCAGCACATCCTCTGAAGAGATCTCTCTCCAACCACTTTTGCTTAAACTTTAATATTATGGTCACTGTAGTGACAACTAGCCACATAAAGAAATAATTGGGATGAGGACTATAAGTTTTTCGCTTGCTTGTACCCTTACGCCTTGATCACCCCCCCCTGAGGTGGCCATCAAATGTTATATTGACAATGGGGAACTGCTTTCTGCCCAGAAAATCAAAACCAGGCTCTGTGAAAAGGAAGGCTAGCCTTGTGCCCGGGAGTTAAGTGATCAGCTTAAATATATAAAACTACCTCTCCCCCCAGCTCAGAAAGGGAAGCTACAATAAGCAGGCCCATATGATATATTGGGGGCTGTTAATTCTATATAATTGTGTACTTTATCCATATGTTCGCACACTCAAAACAAACACAATTTAGAAGATGAGTGGTTTCAAAAAAATATAGGTTTTACTTTATGCAGGAAATTGTTTTTTACATGAACAACGCCATAAAACACATGACATAATTTATACAGCATTAAAAAATAGTATACAATATCAACCACCCATTGATTATATATGACAAGCAAGATATCAACAAGGAGCGGATACACCTACCAGAAAAATGAGAATGGCCCCAACTTTTCGGCACCAAGGCCTTTGTCAAGGGCATTCTGATGCTTACCGAGTTTGGTAGAGATATAAATAATCTATTCAATCACTGACTTGGTGCTTCGTTTGCGCGCTTCCTATAATTCCGGGTATGTGACGTCACTTCTGCCTACGTCACTTCCGCCGATGAATCATCTGACTTGGTGACGTGGCGCTATGTTCTCACTGACACTGCGTGCATTTGAACAGGAAGCATGCGCATCTGTTTACATTGTTGCTAATCAACTACTGCTAAGGGTAACACTATTGTTTACACAATTCCAAACAGGAAACAGAATAAAAAAATGGCCCAAAATATTAACAGATCAGGACAAAAACATTCAATACTCTTTATACATACATAATTCATATGGCTTAAAGTGCTATCGTGCAATATTAAAATAAGAGCAATGTGTAATTAGTATCATATAAAAATACATAGCCAATCATGTGACCATATTAAAATGACTATGCGTTCAAACTCATGTAACATGTCCTGTCATTTCCTATCTCATAATTCATATGAGGGCCATGTCCATAAGTGTAGTTTTAAATGAAAGTAATGTGCAATTAATTTCATGTTATAATTCATAGAAAAATCATGTGACCATATTAAAGTGACTCTGTGCTCTAAAACATGTGACATATCCTGTCAATTCCTATCCCATAATTCATATGATGGCCATATCCATAAATATAAAAATGCACCAATAATCGTAAATATCTGTGCCGAGACATATATACAAATGTCATATATTTAAAGTGACAGTGCCCATATTTCTCGCATAGTGAAACATTCATGCCATATTTGTAAAAGTTTTGCATCTACACATGAAGAAATTAGCTTCAAGGGATCATTTCCATCAATATTGTCCCATAAGATCTGTAAAAATAGTGACATAAAGATAAGATTAAAAACATAACTAAAAACATCAGACAAAAACCAACATATACTCATTTCACCACAGGTTGAGGTCTTTTGACCCTAAAGGAGGAATCTTTGAGAGATATAACTCTCAAAAAAACCTCTATTTTTTCTTCTCATTTGCAAAGGTAATTATTGTGTCCAATTGATATCAGAAGAAAAGGGACAATTCCCTGTCCTCATTAAGACCATTGGGAGAAATGGGCCTGTAGCTAATATATCCACTTTAATTCCCGCTGTTTAAGTAATATCTCTCTATTGCCTCCCCGGGTTGGCGTTTTCACTCTCTCTATACCCATGAACCTCAGTTGATTTACTTGGTGATGCACTTCCATAAAGTGTCTTGCTAAAGGAGACATGGTTTTCCCAAGTCTCACATCGCTTCTATGCTCACCAATTCTGATACTCAGGGATCTGGTAGCTTCACCTATATATATTTTGCCACACGGACACTTCACCATATACACAACATGGTCTGACTGGCAATTGATGTAATCAGTCACTTCAAACCCTCTGCCGGTCATCGGGTGATAAAATGTATCCGTTCGCATTACAAAGTTACAGTTGACACAACGCCCACACCTGAACATTCCTTTAGTGCCACTCAGCCAAGTACCTTGTTTCTTTTGGGGTTCACTTAATGCATGAACCAATTGGTCCCTCAAGTTAGTTGCTCTTTTATACGCCATCATTGGTGGTTCAGCTACCCATGGTTCCAATTTCCGATCCCTCTGCAACAGATGCCAATGCCGATTTATTACACTTTTCACATGCCCCGATTGTCTTGAGTATGTGGTTACAAAGGGCAGTCTTTTTGATTTTTTACAGACTTTCTTAGATAAGAGGGTTTTTCTTGGTATCTCTTTCACTTTATCCCTTGCTCCTTCCAACACATTAGTTTCATAGCCTCTACTGGAAAAGTGAGCTAACATCTCCTCTGCTCTTTCATTAAAATTAGCTTCCTCACTAACAATGTGTTAATATTGATTCATCGGCGGAAGTGGCGTAGGCGGAAGTGACGTCACATACCCAGAAGTATAGGAAGCGCGCGAACGAAGTCAGTGATTGAATAGAGTATTTATATCTCTACCAAACTCGGTAAGCATCAGAATCCCCTTGACAAAGGCCTTGGTGCCGAAACGTTGGGGCCATTCTCATTTTGCTGGTAGGTGTATCCGCTCCTTGTTGATATCTTGCTTGCCATATATAATCAATGGGTGGTTGATTGTATACTATTTTTTAATGCTGTATAAATTATGCCATGTGTTTTATGGAGTTGTTCATGTAAAAAACATTTTCCTGCATAAAGTAAAACTATGAAGATTCATCCAGGTCATGGTATATCTAGTATAGGTAAATCTAAAAACAACTGGACTTGCTGAGTAATCAATGAAGACACACCTGTCTGCTACATACAATGCTGTTCTAACATCTGTACCCCGGCGGTTTCAGAACACTTCACACATCCATTCATGCAACTCTCACAAGTAACATCTGTTTCTAGGAGTTGCATGACACATTGGATAATCCTATCACAGTAAATACACAGAATCAACACCTCTGGGAATTTCTTCAGATGTCACCTCTCTGAAGAGTTACAATGTGCCATTGTGATTGGATTAGTGGAAGAGTTTATATGCCGAGAACTTCCCACACCAGTCAGTTGAATTGAAGAAGCTGCTTGGATGAGTAGTGAAACGTCTTCAGTGATTACTCAGAAAGTCCAGTTGTTTTTAGATTTACCTATACTAGATATAAAGTAAAACCTATATTTTTTTGAAACCACTCTTATCTTCTAAATTGTGTTTGTTTTGTGTGTGCGAACATATGGATAAAGTACATTGTTATAGGTTACCTTAAGTAGGGGTAACGTTTGTTTCTGCACCTGTAGAATGTAAAATGACCCCTTTTTCCAGTGAGAATGCTTCCCAATAATCAAACACCATACGCCTTCCTGGGCTACCAGACATGCTGGCTGCCTAACCACTAGGGGTCAGGTGCAAATAGCAGCAAATAAACAGCAAGAGACTAACAAGCAATATGCCCAAATAGTTCTATCCCCAAAGCCAGCAGTAGTGAGTAGTGAGGAGTTTGTGTGTATATGCTGCAGCTAATAACATTATATCACAGAGCAAGCTCTGCCTCGCGTTTCAATCAGCTCAGAAGAGAAGGAAGTGAACAGCTTCTTCCCTCGACATCACATCACCCTCTTTCTCCGCCCCCAGCCCAGCTTTCCCCTGCTGTAACTTATCCCTTCTCACTATTGATGGGCGAATAAATTTGTCAGGCATAGATTTGCATGAAAATGTCAGTGGTGAGAAATTGTTGCACATCAGAATTGCCGCACGCATAAAATTTGTTGCATGTCAAAATTATTTGGACGCCCATTGACTTTAATGTATTTAGAGAAAATCTTTGCAAGTCAAAATTTTTACAAATTAGTTGCAAGTCAAAATTATTTTAACACCCATTGACTAAGCGGGACAGATTTGCCCATCACTACTTCTCACCCAATCACAGCTACATATAATTCTGCCAGTTTAAACATAAACCAGTGTAATTTGACTGCTGGTCATTCAGATCCATTGTCATGCAGCCCCTGTTTTTATAGCTCCAAGGCCTTCCTAACACACACACACATACCAGTCCTTGGTCCAGTGGAGACTAAGCTAAGTCAAGTTACCGATCACATTCACACACACAAATTATGGTAAGTTGTATCAGGAGCAAATTAAACTGCCTTTGTGATTCTGGAGCGTGGGAGGAAACTGGAGTACCCTAAGGATACCCACACAAGCACAGATGGTTCCACTGCCTTGCAAGGCAGTAGTGCTATCCATTGTGCCACCATGCTGACCACTGCCACTGACCTATACTAGATTTCTACAGGCTTCTTGTGCAGTGCTGTCCAAATTTATTCGTCTACTGTGCTGCTTATGAAATAAATATCACTAATTATAGCAAGTGCCACACGCACACACACACACACACTCTCTTGTTTTAATCAAGAATTTGCACACTCAAACCACGGTGTACCCAAGTTCACTAACCAATTGGGGTGAAGCAGATTGGCCTATACACAGGGTCAGCTCCCTAGTTCCATAATTAATTTTGGTTAAACAAAAGAATAGTGCATCAAGTTAACCTCTTCCAAATACTGCCCAGGGCATGGAAATACTCTTACTATATTACTTACTATATTATTAAGATATCACTTACTGTATTACTTACATATACACTGATATATACATATAAATATATAAATATATATTAAAAATTTATAAACTATAGATATTTAATCATCATAGCCTTGGGTATAATGTTTGTGTAAGAAGTTATCCAGGTCACTCCTGATTAATAGAATCTGCAATCACATCACCCAGCAGGGTATTCCACAACCTCACTGCCCTCCTCTTGAAGAACCGCTTATGGTACTTCAAATGAAAGTTCTGTTTCTCTAGTTTAAAAGGATGGCCTCTTGTACTTTGTTTTTTGCTATGTGAAAAAATACAATCTGCCGTCTATAAAGTCTTCTATTCTTTTCTTATGTCTTTCCTTGTTGTTTACACATCTCGATACTTGTCTCCAGCTCATTTACATTATTCTTGAGGACTGGAGCTCTAAACTGCACTGCATACTCAAGGTGAGGCCTTACCAGGGATCTATAAAGAGCCAAAAGTTATACATTTATCCTTTTCATGCAATAGAGTACTTTTTTAATAAACACCCAAAGACTTCTCATATAACAAAGCCCCCAATACACTGCTATTTATTCTATAACTAGCATTTATGTTATTTCTACTGAAGTTCATAACTTTGCATTTATCATCACCAAGCCTCATTTGCCAGTCTGCTGCTCAGTCCTCGAGCTTTCTGCAAAGTGGCAGCATCCTGCATGCAACTATGTACAATGCCAACATCAAGGTCAATAAAAAATGTAGGTACACATAGGGTTAAATCCCCTTCTGGCGTGGGAAATCCACTGTTGGTCGATTTTTCCTTTATTTCCTAGTCACCAGCTCCTCCTTGCTTTATCAAAAAATTTAATATTCTCTGAAGCCTTAGGCCCAGAAGACCACTAACAGCTTCTGCGATATTTCATAATGGCACTGTTAATTCACATGACTGATGTAACATAAAACAATCTGCTTAGTACGTCACCCAGCAAAATACTGACACTATGCATAAGCACTTAATTATAAAATGAGTATGTACTTTTCAATAGTGTCTTGCCTAGACAATTTTTTTTTCGAATTCATAAATTAGCAATTAAAAGGAAATTAAATGAAGTATCTCAGTCCTTAAAATGAATTGCGACTTGCAGTGATAAATTCCAAAGAACAGCAAAAGCAAATTTGTTGTGTGTACTGTACTCATTGTTTTGAATAATAATGCCAGTGTAGCCAGTAATAGATTCATATTAGGGACTTTTAATTCTCAAAGTGAAATTGTGGCTCATGTTTTTTTCTTCATTCTAGACTCTTCCCACAGTCAATTTTGAGGGATTTAAGAATTCATTAGAAAAATTGATGGTTGCATCACTGGTGTTTCATTTCTACTGATAAAATCAATTTGGCTATTGACAACATCAGTATTAAAGCACAATTTAATTTTTCAACTCCCAAATTTGGTTGGCCAGCTCAATGTGGATTTGGTCCTTCAGCTCATTAATCAATGCAAAACATTGATTTTAAGGTTTAATTAATTTTATGGACTGGCTTCATTTTGCAATTCTAGCAGTGTTTCTAAGGGCTATATACTGTAAGAAAAACATGATAAATACTTGACTAATGGTGTACTAGGCCATTGGCCCAGTACCCCAAATTAACACATCTTTGAATGACCATGTGAGGGTACCTGTTCCAGTGGGGTGGCGGGTACACCCAAGGCGCATCCTGCAGGGATGCCCCCAGCCGCACCTGTCCTTTTGTTTTTGGAGTGCCTTGGGTGATATCATCATTGGTGTCAAATTCAAATATTTAACAGGCCCACGGCCAATTAATGATTGCCCAATACAGGTCTATTGTATAGCTCCTGTGTGCTATTTCAAGTTTGTCTAATCTGTTTCTGATCTTGTCTGTCCTTGATCATTCCTAGTCTGCTGCCTGTCCTGACCTTTGCCGTTTCCTGACCATTCGGATCTTGGTCTGTATTGCGATACTGTTTGTTTTGACCTGGCTTATGACTTCGACTACGCTCTTGTCTCCCGAATTTGTACTGCACTGCCTGATCTTAGTCGACTCGGCCTGCCCCATGACCGTGCTCCTTGTTCCCCGTTCTTCCTGTAAACAGTTGGTTCTCTTGCCTGCCCAGAACTCTCTCCCTGGTTCTCTCACTATTAGACCTGGTCCGAGCAATGGAGGGCTCCTCCCGAAGTGAAACGTGGTTCTTATAGACGTAAGTGTGAGCTGAGGCCGGGTCCTTGGGGATGATTTTGGCTTTGTGATACCATTTGTAAAATTGATGGGAGGGTACCTGCTCCAGAGCGGCGGGGATCCATGCACCATGCAGGGACGCCCGCTGCCGCCACTTAATTTGCGGGCCACTTCTGGGTTTGATGAACAGACGTATGTATATCCTTTTGTTTTGGGTGCGCCGCAGTGACATCATCATTGGTGTGTAAAGGGCCCACAGCCAGTTACTGACAGCCTAATGTAATGTTACGAATGGTATAATCTCTGCCACCCCACTGGAGCAGGTACCCTCACAGACTCATTAAAAAAATATGATATTGAGTTAATTGTTACTACATTTATTTTATGACTATTGTTAATGACTCAACAGTTCTGTAGTAAGAGTATGTAGCCCAACCATATAAGGCAAACAAATATACTCTGTATATTAGCTGCAGTTCATTGTATCCCAAAACTAAGCACCGTCCATTTAAGGTAGCTACTTGTCTAAATGTTCTTTCGTTGCTGTGTACTGTCTCTGTTAGTGGATGTGCTGATCTAGCTTTGTTTCTGTTTTACTTTCTATGGTTTTGATATACTTCCTTTTTGAAATGCATATATATATAGTTAGGCATGTTGGAGCTCAAATAAACTAGTTGTTTAAGCATAACCAGTCCTGCACAATTTCCACTGTGAACACAACAGGCACTGTACAAGTGGAACGAGGTGCATTGGAGATTTACTTTCTGCACATCAAAAAATATTATTACTATTTTAAACCATTGTCAAAAAGTGGATTTATTATATCATCATGCTGAGACATATAAACCCTTAAAGGAGAACTAAACACCCCATGGTGATAAGACCCCACTGGCCCCCTCCGCTGGCCCCCCTCCTTGCCTTCCCTGCACAGTCTTACCCCTGAATTCTGTCCTCCCTACAAAAAGTGACCACACATGCAGAGTGAGCGCAGCAGAGCTCACGAGCGTCATCCTCTTCTCTTCAGTAATCTTCGTGTCTTTTTACTCCCCTTCGGCAATTTCTATCTCTTTCACCGCATGCGCAGTTGTCGTGAACAGAAAAAGATGGCACCCGTGAGCTCCACTGCGCTCACTCTGCAGGTGCGGTCGCTTTTTCTAGAATGGACAGAATTCAGGGGTAAAACTGTGCAGGGGGGAGGCAGGGAGGGGGGCCAGCGTAGACAACACCATGGGGGGTTTAGTTCTGCTTTATGGGGGAATGCAAATACATTCAAAAGCGTTGTTTAAAGTGGCGTTTGCACATTTACAGTGCTGCTCAGAACAGTGTAACTAGAGTTTGGGGGCCCCCTGCAGACAAACATGAGGGCCCCTCCCCCTCAGAGAAAGCCTGTAAATTGGCAAATTGGCAAAGCCTGTAATTCTATTCAAAAGGCCTGCAGTAAAAGTGGGTCCCCGTTACAGATGTGCAAGCAGTAAAAGCTCAGCACTCTCTCTGTCTCTGTAGAAGTTTGCTATGGTGTCTCTGCTTTTCTTTTTCTCTACTTTTTCACTTTGTGCTTACCCAGCCTTTGCTGACACTGTGCCAGTCACAGACTGGGTGTACTTAGTGTCTAAGTGATTTGGTGGCAACATCCCTTAGCTTCCAGATCCCCAAGGAGAAGTAAGAAAAGCACACCTTGAGAGGAGTGTATGGCAACGTGTTACTAACGTGTGGCAGGTAAAGCAACAAAGCAGCCTGTGCCCCGCTGCACTCAAAAAAAAAATACTGAATATTGAATACACTGTGGACTGAGCAGCCAACTCTTGTTAACATGGTGAAGAACTGGAGAAGCCCTGACGAACTGCAGAGTGCTTTCTCCACTTGAGATGAAGGGGGAGAAACGGGGAGGAAGAGGAGTGGCACCCTGGCAGCAGCGGTGGCAGCCTCGATGGCCCCTCAGGGTCTGGCCCCCCCTCGCGGTGCGGTCCTGTGAGGGCATTATTTACGCCACTGGCTCGCAATGTAAAATTATTTGCTGCCAAATATTACATGGATCATTATCATTAAGCAAAGATTAGCGTTAACACCTGCTCTGGAGTTTCATTAAATATTTTGTCGCAGACAACATTTTGCGATTGCAAAATGTTATTACATTCACTGTGCATGTTCTCAAAAGCAATTTGTTTGAAAACTATCGCTGAGGTCGTAAGTCGGTCAAAAAGGACAGAAAATCCTGGTCGCTAATATGCTAATATGGTCTTTGTAAACGTTTTTTTGCGCTAACAAAACATATTACATTCCCCCTTTAATCTTATGACAGTCACCAGTAGTTGCTTAACTTTAAGGGTTCATATGAGTGTTTCACCCTGCATTCTCCTGGGAGCAGAGGACGAAATGCAGTTTATTCTTACAAAAGTGAATGTAATGCATCAAGTTGCATTTCACCTGCATTTGGCATTTGGATGCACCTGTGTCACCTGTGTACGAGCCAATAAGGAAGAATAGGCTGCATTTTGTCCTCTGCTACCCTGTGGTAGAATGCAGGGAAATCAAACATAGAAGAAAGCAGGGCGAAACTTTCATGTGTAAGAGCTCTAATTTGAATAGGCTGACTAAAGCATAGATTTTTATTGGCAAAAGGAAATAGTTGAGATGTGTGAAAGTATCATATCCAAGAAGTACCCATCAACTATCATGTGTCCCTGACAGGATTGTGGTGGTCAAAATGCAGTTTGTGCACAATTATTGGCAATATTATTTAATTCGTACGATTTTCGGACTGTGTGTGGAGAGTCCCGACATTTTTCGTCCGGCGGAGATTGGTTGTTTGGTCGATTGGACAGGTTAAAAGATTTCTGTTGGCTGACGATAATATCTCTGCATGTATTGCCGATCGTATGATTTTCAGAGGGAGCTTTGTCGGACATAACTTTCGTACGATTGCTTATTGCTGGGCAGAACATCGGCTGATCTGTTCTTTTACTACTTTATTTGAATTGTTAGTGGCAGGTCGGGAGATGGGGAAGTCTGATCGTTCGAGGTTTCGAACGATCAGATCTTTGCAGCTATGGCCAGCTTAAGTTCTTACATGGGAAGAGTCAACTTTGGACACAAACAGATCTCTGCTTTGCTGAGCATTAAACAATCAGAATTGCTTCATTCTGTAAAACTATTCAAAAGCGACAATATCTTTAATAGCTTAGACTGATAAGAGTATTACAGGAAAACTTACTGTAATAGGACCACTAGGGACACCTGCTGGTTTTATTTTTTACTAAAGGTCTGTAAATACAGAAAATAATGAGGAGTGTAAGAAGCACAAAGTACATGTTTGTGTCAGAGCTGCAGTTAATAATGTATTTCTATTCAGAGCAGAGAGTAATGTGCCACCTGTAGGAACAGCAATATACTGCTGTGCATGTTCCACTGCCATCCACCCCTCTGCCCTTGATACAAAATGTACGTATGTTCTGCCTGTCTTTGGTGACACAGACGAGGAGATAAAAATGCACGACTGTAGGTGACAAATCTCCTGAAAAAGTTTCTCCATCTGCAATAACGGAATTCGCCAGTGGTAAAACCTACACATCACAGAGTCGCCCCAAGTTTCCTTCCGATGCAGCTTCTGGCAACTTCAGGAGAACAAAGTGATAAGTTGGATTTACCATCTGCAATTTCAGTTATTGCAGAGATTTATCATTCGTAGTCATGCTTTTTTATCACGGGCACCAAATCTCCCTGTCAGCCACTGCCCTAATAATGAGAAACAAATCACTTAAAGGGGTGGTTCACCTTTAAGTTAACGTTTAGCATGTTATAGAACTTTTATTTCAGTTAGTCTTCATTATTTATTTTTTACAGTTTTTTTTTTAATTATTTGCCTTCTTCTTCCTCTTTCCAGCTTTCAAATAGGGGGCTCTGACCTTATCTAAAAACAAATGTTCTTTAAGGCTACAAATGTATTGTTATTGCTACTTTTTGTTACTTTTCTTTCTATTCAGTCCCTCTCTTATTCATATTCCAGTCTCTTATTCATACCAATGCATAGTTGCTAGGGTAATATGGACCCTAGCAACCAGATTGCTGAAATTGCAAACTGGGGAGTTGTATTAAAAGCTAAATAACTCCAAATACACAAATAATAAAACATGAAAATCAATACCAAATTGTCTCAGAATATCACTACATCATAATTAAAGTTCTTTTAAAGGTGAACAGCCCTTTAAAATTAGGCATTACATACATTTGCATACATGCAGTTTAGGCATTGTATCTCTTTTTACACCGGTTACTTGGGAACTATCTTTAAACCTGGTCAATGACACAATGGAGATACAACCAACTTGATGGTTTTCAGTTTCACACTATAAACACCTTATTCCAATATCACATTTTCACTAACTACTAAAATAATTGTGATGTTCCAGTCTGATTGATGAATGGAGTATATTTCCTGTGTTCTTATCTTTTAGCATTTTTATTTAGTTTAGCTGTGAGTTCCCCTAAGTTACCTATTGCAGATACAACAAAACAGGAAAAAACTGCAGCACCTCTTGTTTGAAAAATGTGAAAAATTTATTACAGTAACAGGTCAGTAACAGGCAACGTTTCGGGCCTTGTCTTGCCCTTTCTCAAGCCTGCCTGATAGTGTGCGATACAAACATTTATCCCCCACACTGGGGGAGTGCACAATATCAGGACCCACCCCCAATTAAATTTAACCCATCAAGTGAAGACTTCATGAAAGTCCAGTAAAGTCCAAGCGTTATGCATTCTCCGTGTATCTTGTCAGTCCAATTCCTTACTAGGTATTTAGTTGTACTTATAAGACAGAAATTTAAAAGTGACACTTAGTGATAAAAGTAAAACAATATATAAGGTTAAAGACACTGCTGTACCTTTTACCCGGAGAGGATGGTTCCAAATGGAATCAAATGGAATCTCCTCGATGCAGTCCGGGATCATGTACCCATTCTTCATAAATGTTGATAACCTTAAAAAATCATGTTCAGAAAATTGTAAAAATACAGTAAAAGGTTAAAACCAATCAGAACAAAAGGAAGTGTTGTCTGACCTAGGTGGAATAGAAAGGGTATTATAACTTAAATAAAGCACATAGGTGTATATTCCCTATTAAGGCCCTTGGGCCAAAGCGTACCCAATTTATTTATCCAGTACATTTCTTTTCTTTTGAGGACTTTTAACCGATCGCCCCCTCTTCTTAATTTGGGGACACCATCAATAATCTGAAATCTCAGCTGACTTGGTGTATGTTTTGCTGTATGGAAGTGTGCAGGTATAGGGAGTTCCAGGTCTTCGCATCTTGGGGGTGGGTCCTGATATTGTGCACTCCCCCAGTGTGGGGGATAAATGTTTGTATCACACACTATCAGGCAGGCTTGAGAAAGGGCAAGACAAGGCCCGAAACGTTGCCTGTTACTGACCTGTTACTGTAATAAATTTTTCACATTTTTCAAACAAGAGGTGCTGCAGTTTTTTCCTGTTTTGCTGTACATTTGGCCTATGGCAAGGGCCTATACACTGCTTTGCACTCTGCCCGAAAGGAACCTACACGAGGTGGTTGAAGCACACACATCTGTGTACCTATTGCAGATACAAGGCAGGGCTCCTGCACATTAGCAGATTTAATCTAACAACCCACTTATTTCTAAAGACTTTAAATCTTGAAGGCACCCATAGGGTTAATGTGCCCCTATGGTTTTAGATTCCTACACTTTCTGATCTCCCTAGTTGCTGGGCAGATGTCCATGTAGCTAGTTGTAATTTACATATCACAGTTATTGGCTAAGAGGTGTTGTGACCACTTCCTGTCACACTTTGGTATAGTGAGTGACAATGGGTGGATCTTTCTCTTTGGCTTTTGGTTGCTGATCCAGCTGGATGTTTCCACTGAGCCTGGGTACAACAAGGCCTAGTAAAGCCACGTGCCCTAGAGGGACCTGAACCTCTAGAGAGAGATAACTCGGGGAGCAGGGACCCGGTGACGAGGCTAGTTAGTGACAGGATTAGATCTGTTATAGACTCTCTATGAGAGTGAGACAGTGAGGGAAGAGAGAAAGAGCATCTTTGTGTTCCAACAAAGAGGTGTAACAGGGAGTAGCTTCCCAGGCTGTACAATTTGCCTACAGTGAAGGGACACAAAAAAAAGTGGATAGGCTTTCAGGCTTTAGGATCTCCGTCCTGACCAATGCACTGGGTGAGATCCAGACCACATGTGAGGTATTTCTGCCTGGAGGTGCTGTGCTGCCTTGACTACATCCTCAGAGAATGCACCTGCATCTACCTCTAATATACTGTATGAGCTGTGACTATATATTTTGCAATTGCCTTTTTACTGATGTAAGTAACCTGTGTATCATTTGTCTCTGACAAATAAAGTTATTTTGTTCTGTTTGACTGCAAGAACCTCCTGGCACCCATTTCTTTATTGGTTAAAGCACAGTAGTCTGTGAGAGTCGTAGTTGCACTACACCACACTTTCAATACTTCCCTTTAGCAAAGGCCCTGCCTTCTGTGTTAGAGTCCAATGTAATCCATGCTCTAGTATACTAGCTGCATGTTAACCTCGTTAGCCTGGATAGTCCAAAAACGTGTTACAATCTTTACTTATGGTGGCCATAGGCGTAGAGATCCGCTCATTTGGTGATGTCGCCAAACGAGCGGATCTCTCCCCAATATGCCCACATTGAAGTGGGCAATATCGGGGTGATCTAATCGTGGGCCCTAGGGCCAAACAATTGGATCCTAATGGATAAGATACGGCGGTCAGATTGCGGGACTGCATACACACATAGATGCAGCAGCGATCCAATGGGATTTTTTAACCTGCCAATTGAGATCTATATCGATAGGGGAAGACCGTCGAATGGCCACACACACACGCCAATAAGCTGCCGCTGTCTGCAGCTTTTATCGGCCTGTGTATGGGGGCCTTAACATTTCATTTCAAATGCCATTTAAAAGAATCTTCGTTTATCTATAAGGGTAAGGGCACATGCTAAGATTCAGGGAGATTTACTCGCCTGGCAGCAAATTGGCTCTTCTTCGGGCTACTAATCTCCATGAAAATCCTTCCCGTCAGCTACAATTGAAATCGGCGAGGGGATGGCACTCAGAGAACTTCTTTTTCCGAAGTCGCCCGAAGTTGCCTTACGAGTTAATAGAAGATGTACCCCATATAAACAACTGTTGTACCCTGAAATATATTTTGTAAAAAAGCCCAGATTCAAAACATAAAAAGAATGTTCTTAAAAAATATATATTTTTCCAATAATATGTAGCGCTGTATGACCTTATGAAACACAGCCATTTTAAGAACTTTTGTCCATTCCTCTGGCTCATATGAGGCATTTTGTCTCCTGTTACCGGTAGAACCTGCATTATTCCCTGTCAGGTGATCAGAGAGGTAGCACACAGAATATCAGGAAATGGTGGATCAAGTTAAAAGATATAAAGGGGCAATATTTACTGAACTGCATATGGCAATATTATTCTAGGATAGCATTCTGTTATAAGTATATAATTGATAAAGTTTTGAGACACCATTGGGAGGACACAGCTTGTGTGAGAACGAGGATATATATTTTGTATCCAGAATGGATGAACAAGCAAAATACGTTGACATTTTGCCTTTGTTTGACTCTCTTAGAATTCATTATATAATAGACAGAGGATAAACAATGATACAAACTAATAATGTTATCTACTCCCTCTGAATTCCGAATTAGTTGCCTGGCAAAATAAGTGGTTTCAGTTTTATGTACATCTATTGATACAGATCTATTGTCCCTAACTACCCTTAACAGATCAAAAACAAATAGCATTGATTTGTTTTCATTTGTGATATAACAAGATTATTCTAGTATTGTACTCTGCAGAGAGGGCTGAAACAAGATTTGTAATTACGTCATCCAGGAAAATAGATTGTAAAATTGCGATTCACAAAAAATGCATAGTAAAGTCATACATAATCAGGCAAGATCCTATGATACCACTACTGTACAGTCAGAGTATTAATCCTCAAAGAATGATTGGTGGGCTTTGGTCCTCCAGATATTCTTAAATTCTTAACACCCATAATAAAAAATAATAAAGACAAAATCCAGGTTCCCACATGAGCTCCCTGTGGTGTACCATGATACCTCTGTTAGTTCACACTTGACTCTAGCAAAATGTCCTCAGTATAACCATAACTGGTGTATACTTGTTTCTTCATTTGACTTGACTAATCCACTACACCTGACTTCAAACCTCATGAACACAAACAATGAAAACAGTCCCTGGGAGAGAGAGAGAGAGAGAGAGAGAGAGAGAGAGAGAGAGAGATATCCAAGCATCTTGGCCACATCCAAAATACAGTAGTAGTATTATGTCCAATATTTTTTCAGCTTTGAATGTTCACCCTGCTCTCTATACTCTGCCCCAAGGACACATGAAATGTGTAACCCTGCAGGGCCACCCTGCATTTTAATACAATAGCAGTTGACAGGGATACACTTATGAACCAGGTGCATTTTATGTGTTTGAAATGAAAGCAATAAATCTACAAGTGGTGCAGTAATTCTAAATAGTTTTATGAATAGTACAATCCTAATAATTTAAAATGATTTAAAAGGTGTCAGGGTGCTGTTATCTTGTTACCTGCCCATTGTTTTTTTGATAGGCTGCTGGGGGGAGGGGTAAGAGAGATGGGTGAAATCACTCTGACTTGCAGCACAAAAGAAAATATTTACTGAACTTTATCAGAGTCACATGACTGAGGGCACCTGGGGAACTAAAAACATGTCTAGTTTCAAAATTAAATATAAAAAATATCTGTTTGCTATTTTGAAAAATAGATTTCATTGCAGGATTTATAATATGGATTTTATAAAAAAAAACAAACATGTTTTCCCATTACAGAATCCCTTTAAGTCTGCTTAAAATCCACTAAACATTAAACATTAAATAAACCCAATAGGATTGGTTTGCCACCAATGTGGATTGATGCAGCTTAGTTATCATCAAGTAAAATGTACTGTTTTATTATTATGAAGAGAAGGTTTTTTTTTTTAGAATTAGAATTATATGTAAAAGGAATTCTGGGAGGTGGCCTTCCAGTAATTTGGAGCTTTCTGGAAAATTAGTTTCCTGAGATCCCACACCTGTAATGATGGAGGTCTTGGAAGAAATGTCTCAAATCATAAAAGCTGAACAGTTTATTTATTGATATGCTCAACTGCCTTTAATGGAATTCAAGCATTGCCTTCAATAACCGCAATTTTAATTTGTATTGTGGGTTTAAAATGCATGTTTATGCTTTGCTGTTACTCGAGTTGAAATTAGCAAGTAATGTGTATTTTCCTGTGTGTGCTTCTTCTGTAGATCAATTGGTGAGAGCATTTCTGTTTTGGTACAGTTATGGTTACAAGTTCAGCAATGCACAGATCTCGCCTTTTCTTGCCCTGATGAAAATATTATGAAAATAACTTGAATAAACAGACTATAATATTACTTTGCTCAGGACGTTGCTCAGAAACTCTGGCTAACTTTTTTGTTTGTTAATGGTCATTTTTGTTTTTTAATTCCCAAAAGCATCTACTCACAGAAGCCAGCAAGGTTAGCTTGTCCTGCATCCTACTGAGAAGCAAGATAAGAGACACAAACAAGATTTACACTAAACAAGACAACCTGCTGCCAATCACACATTCTGCTGACACTGAGGTGTCTACCGCCATTAGTGAAGTAACAAATCCTATACTGCTAAACTCCCTGCAGAACAAAAATTATTATTTCTGTCTTTTATTAAGTAAAAAAAAAAAACAACTGGTTTGTCTGCCTTATTGTTTTTACTTCATAGTATACTATTAAAAATATACTATCAGATAGAAGGAAAATGAATCCCAATGATCTTTCCAAGCACAATTATTTATGTGCTAACGGGCAGCTTCACTAAAGGACGAATTGTCGACAGCGCACACATGCTAATTCACTAATATGCAAAGTTTTGCCCTGGGCACCGAATGCTGGTGACTTTTCGCTATCATTATTTCAGTAGTGCAAGGATTTCGCAGTGAAAATGCGCTAGTGTTCATTTGTGCCTAGCGAAAATTCGCTAGAAATCTTGCACTTAGGTCAATTTGCTTACGGCGGGTAATTTAAAGTTGTATGGAGGTCTTTATTTTAAATGTTGGTGCAAATGTTTGAAGTTACCACTTTTTATTACAAATTTCCAGGGAACCTTTATAAAGACAAGAGAATTTAAATAATACTCTAGCATGAGCCCACTGTAAAAAGTCTGGAGAAAACCGGTTCCCCAAAAAAAGTTGGTTAGGACTTTTGCAGGCAATCCCGCTTCAAAAAAGGAAAAGTCGCCAGCGTTTTTGTAACTTTGATGCAATTTTCGGGACACAGGAAATGATGTAAGTGGCACTTCGTCAAAGTCAAAGTATTGTCATCTCAGCAGTATACGAATACACAGTGAGACGAGACGACGTGGCTCCAGCTAGAACATATCACAAAAAGGCACTTAAAAATACACAATAAATATGTAAACATGAAATGTGCAATATATTGGCAGAAATTGGATATATACATGTGTAAGCCTATAGAATTGTGCAAATAAATTAACAGTTCACAAAGTTAAGTTCACAGTTCAGGTGTGTCTGGAATGTAGTGGGAGGACAGGCAGTGAGTTGAGGAGTCTGATAGCTTGCGGAAAAAAGCTTTCCAGCAGCCTGGTTGTTCGGGCTTTAATACTGCGAAATCGTCTGCCGGATGGGAGCAGCATGAACAGTCCGTGTGAGGGGTGTCTGGAGTCCAGTGTAATGCAGGAGGCCTTTCTTACACAGCGCTTGTGGAAGGTGTCCTGCAGTGATGGAAGAGCTGCTCCAATGATGTTGCCAGCTGCTCTGACAGTCCGCTGTAGACTTTTCCGGTCAGCAGAGCTGACACTACTGTACCAGATGGAGATCTGGTCTGAGGTGGCGAAGTAAACTCTGGCGAAATAGGTAATGTTCAGTAAAATCCACACTTAACTGAATTTGCAAAGTAATGACCTTTCGCCAGAGCGAAAAGTCACATGGCGATAGAGGGCAAGCGAGTGCTAGCGACGGTCTCGAACGAATTCTAGCGAATTGGCTCCAGCACCTGTTAGTGAATTGGCAATGTCCCTGAGGGTGGCAACGCTGGCAAATTTTCACTAGTGTTAGGCACTAAGGGGCCGATTCACTAAGCTCGAGTGAAGGATTCGAATGAAAAAAATTCGAATTTCGAAGTATTTTTTTTGTACTTCGACCATCGAATTGGTTAAATTCGTTCGAATACGAACGAAATCGAACGAATCGAACGAAAAATCGTTCGACTATTCGACCATTCGATAGTCGAAGTACTTTCCCTTTAAAAAAAACTTCGACCCCCTACTTCGGCAGGTAAAACCTACCGAAGTCAATGTTAGCCTATGGGGAAGGTCCCCATAGGTTTGCTAACCTTTTTTTGATCGAAGGATTTTCCTTCGATCGTTGGATTAAAATCCTTCGAATCGTTCGATTCGAAGGATTTAATCGTTCGATCGATCGAACGAACGTTTAGCGCTAAATCCTTCGACTTCGATATTCGAAGTCGAAGGATTTCAATTCGAGGGTCGAATTTCGAAGTATTTTTTACTTCGAAATTCGACCCTTAGTGAATCTGCCCCTAAGTGTTAGTGATTCTGCCCCTATTAATCTTATGCATGATCTAATGACAAGAACCACCAATGGCCAACCTTAGTGTTTGCTTAGCCATCTGGTGAGTATACCAGCAATTGGGTCTAATGGGCAACTGTAATAAAAGTAATTAATGGAACAATATGCGCAATGGAGGAAAATTCCTTTGTGTATTTTTAAATTAGATTTTGTGAACCTATAAAAGTGTTTAGTGAACTCATATGCAATCAAAACAAGGCTTATGGGAATAAAAAGTCTAAAATTAGCTACTTGTCTAGTAACACATAGCCACCGATCAACAGGTAGCATTTACTATGTAAGAACTGTCAACTGAAATATGCTACTTAATTATTACTTATTTGTGTGATTGTTTTCTTTTACAACATTTATTACCCTTTGTCCTACAATACAATTTGCACATTTTGCTGCAGCCTTGCTTTAGTGATACAGGGACCTTGCAGGGAACTTGTTACCCTTTTTCCTTTTAGTGCTGTAAGCATGCCATGTTTGATCATTTCCTCAGGAATTTATTATATTAACTGTAAGAGTTGTAGCGTTATAATTGTAGTAATCAAAATAGTGACATAAGCTGTTTTTGCTTTTACTTGTTTGAAAAGGTTTGCTATTACAAATAATAACAGGGTACCAAGCTGAATCCTAGGAGTCAAGTTAATGCACAGAATAGAAAATTACACGGTTACAGTAAATAGTAAACTGCTAAACATTTTGGGAAATTAAAATGCTACATGTTGGGGATCTCTCCTATTACGTAGTGGAAAACGGTGGTACCTTTTAGCCCTTCCTTAAAACTGTGTCTGTTATTAAGACATTTCTAATTGCTTCCATATTTGGATTAACTATAAACTAGAAATGTCTAAATGAGAGACCCAGTTTTAAGGAAGGGCAAAAAGGATCTCGGACCCCATCATCAGCAGGGTTCCTTTAGTGTAGACCAGGGCTTTCCAACTTGAGGCCCAACTTGCTTTTTTATGGTCCCTTGTCTGCTCAAGGATTCTTATGACTTATATAAAATTTACATTTAGAATAATCTAGCCTTTAAATATAAAGTATGAGAAATAATCACTCCACTACATGTATGGGATACTTTATCCAGAAACCCATTATCCAGAAAGCTCAGAATTACAAAAAAAGGCCGTGCCCCATAGACTCCATTGCCAAATACAGCCTATTGGGCTTATTTAATATTTACATGATTTTTTTTTTATGAAGATCCATTATCTGGAAAACCCCAGATCCCAAGCATTCTGGATAACAAGTCCCATAACTGAATATGTAAACATTTGTAAAACACTGAAGTAGATAAAAGTTGTATATATTGCAACCACTGTAAGATATTGAACTACCAGACGGTTGCATAGGTGGTCTAGTATAGTCCTGACTTCACTGCTATTTTTATACAACTTTAATAATTTACAATAGTGGTGGCTTATTTTTATAATAAACAACTGCCAGTTATGTAGTCTATTAGATTTTATTATACTCAGTGTTGTACTCTGGTCTGTTGAGTGCTGGGTACTGAGTGACAAGAACATTCTGTATATGACTACGAAGATTCTTCCTCAAGATTTAGAAGGTGGAAGTTCCCTAAAATATTTGCTGTGGGCTCAATCATTTACACTATTGCTATTAAGGTCAGTGTTACAGAAGTAGGGGGGCCTTCAAATATAATTGTACATGCATAACGTGTAGACAAGTGCTGGTGGAGTAAATACTGTATGAAGAAAAAGTCATTACAGCAATGCAGATACAGCGTGTACTGTGTGTTTTTGTAATACTTTTATGAGAATGGAGAATTTACACTCTTCCCCTTGGAAGCCATATTGCAGGGCGAATATACTGTACTGATTCAGTATTCTAAATAATCAGCTGCATCTCAGTAATATTTCCATATTGTATTACTTTTTGGTTTTCACTAAATTAAATACATTCAGGCCCAAATAAATAATAGTTTATCCAATTCTTCAGAATATAAACAATACTGTCACGTTCAGTATCCCATGGTCACGGATCATGCTTCTGCCTATAACAGCCACCTTTAATGTCGGGAGGAGCCCTTTGCTACTCAGATGCCGCTAGGACTTCAAGTGAGAGGACCAAGGCGAGGTTTCTGGGCAGACAAGGGTACTGGAAAATGTGACAGTAGAAACGGGTAAAAGTAAGCATAGTCGTGGGATGGCCGTGGTCGACAACCAGACAGTCAACGCAGAACAGAATCGGAATCCTGAAGAGCACGGCCAGAATTAGGGGTAGGCAGAGTAGGCACATGCCTAGGGCGCATAGCTGGGGGGCACCAGGCACTTACCGTCTCTACCTCCTACCCCTAGTATGGTCCCAGACCAGTGTGTCGATTTGTGCATGCGTGCTTGTCTAATCACACATGTGCGCACCCAGTCGGCACTGTGACCGACCAGGTTGCCTAGGGCACCTGGCTGGCCTGACCTGGCTTTGCAGAAGAGTAGGCAGTAATGGGCAAAGGTAGGTTTCAGGCAGCTATACAGTGGTTGTCAAGGACAGGCAGAGGGCAAGTAACAAAGAATCAGATTAGAAGTGCACCCAGGAACTATCTAGAATAAACTCACATTGGGAAATGGAAAATGGATGAGGCGCGATGACGTCAGAATGACCCACGTGTATGGACGTGCATGAAAAAATCAACAAGACACGTCTGTCACCGATTAGGGAGAAGGCTGCAGGCGTGCTCGTGAGGAGAGCTGCGGCATCCCCACTGCCCCTCTAGACAACCAGGTACCATTACAAATACCTTTGGGGGTCTATTTATCATGCTGTGTAAAAAGCTGAGTAAACCATTACAGAGGCTGTTGCTCATAGCAACCAATCAGATCTTTGCTTTTGTTTTCTAACTGTTGAAATCTATTTGCTGATTGGTTGCTCTGGATAACATCACCGTTTATATTTCACTCCCTTGATGTACAAGCATCTCACACCAGTCACTCAGTACCAGCTTTAGTTTAATTGTGTTCTGTGTTAACCCATGATATCCAAATGACTCTCAATAAACTGCTGTATATTGAATATTTTCTAATGGCAATGATGGAGAAAAGAAACACAGATATTTCCCCATAATGAATTATCATATAGCTAGAGACCCGTGAGACCCTGAGGCAAAAATCCTAAAAATACTGGCATGTTAACCAAGGTGTTGCAGTGGTGAGAGCAGCAGAATTACACACCGCCAGGATTTCTCCTTGTGTCATTTGTCATAGTTTGACACTGATAAAGAACTGCAGCACTTTATGTCGCTGTATACATATCTGTTTCAAAGATGTTTGCATCTGCCTTTCATAAACATACTGTTACCTATTTTGTTGGCCTAGTTTTCTGTCAGATCTTCTGCACCTACAGTACATTTATTCTCAGAGCATTGTGTTTCTCCCTTGTCATTTCTTGGTGCAGAACTGAACTGCCTATTACAGTAATAGATTTAATGCAGGGTTGACAGTGCATAAAAAACATTGTAAAAACCACAGACTGGAGACATAATTAATCCAAGTATGGAAAACCCTTCAACATGTCTAGTTGGGGAAAAACACTAAGATGTATTTGACAGAATGATGGGAAACTACATGTGCTAGGTCAAAGTCACTGGTACCAGGAACAGAAGTAATAAATCTCATTAAAATATGGTACAGTACCCAAAAAATTCTCATAATTAAGTTAACCGAGTACCAAATTCATAATTATATTGTTTGGGCACCAGAATAGGGGAACCCATGCCCTGGCTACACAATTAAACGGTGAAGAGAACGGGGGAATGTGGGGAGAGCAGTGACATCTAGGAAGTGCTGAATGGAAAGTGAAAGCAATTGTCTGCCCCACCTCTATGCCTAAGGCATAGAGGAGGGGCAGACAATATTTGATTGACAGCTAAGATTTTTAAATGAGCTTACAACTATGAATACTTTAATAAAAAAATAGAAATTGGATTTCATATTTAATTTGAAAAGGACTTTTATTATACAGTCTGGGTGACAGGTCGGTCCACTTCAAGACTTAAGATATTTCTGTGCTTTATTGATTCTGTTCCCCTGTAAATATACCGGGAACAAGTATGCATCATTTATGACATAGATTGAGAACATTGCCCAAAGGATGGCAGGGTCAGACTAGGCCGGAAGGACACCAGGAAAAAAACAGCTAGGCCCCCAGCCCTCATGGGCCCCACCAGCCCAGACCCGCCCCCTGCGGCTGGCAGAGCTTTTGACCCCTCCTGACTGGCAGAAGGGGGGACAGAGGGGAATTTGCGGCGGAGGGCCTATGGGGGTGGTGAACGGTGACCTGTTGGGGGATTGAGGGGCCCGGGGGGTGCATGGGCCCCTGATGTGGCAGCCCCAATGGTCTCAGACCTCCGAGTCCGACAATGTGGAGAGTTGTGGTAGATTGACCATTACAATAGATGTTACATGTGCTCCTATTGTTCACTCTTTATATATATATATATATATATATATATATATATATATATATATATATATATATATATATATATATATATATATATATATATATATATAAAACAAAAAAGGGAAAGTTGTGCTCACCACTATTTTTTAAAACCATTAGGCGGAGGTGCAATGAGGCTGTGACCACAAAATACATATAGTCAAATACAAGAGTCCTCTGCACTCAACCCATTATCAATATATTTAAGACAGCGACATTTTGTGCATACTGCTACTGAAAAATGCCTTACCCTTTAAACAAAACAGGGATTGTTGGACAAACAATCCCTGTTTTGTTTAAAGGGTAAGGCATTTTTCAGTAGCAGTATGCACAAAATGTCGCTGTCTTAAATATATTGATAATGGGTTGAGTGCAGAGGACTCTTGTATTTGACTATATATATATATATATATATATATATATATATTATATATATATATATATATATATATATATATATATATATATATATATATATATATATATATATAGTGAATAAAGTACCCCCTCTTGTAAAATATAAGGATATTATAAGTTACCGAGGAGTTTCATGACCATATAAAAACACGAGGCCGAAGGCCGAGTGTTTTTATACAGGTCATGGAACTCCGAGGTAACTTCTAATATCCTCATATTTTGCAACTGGGGGTACTTTATTTATTATAATACACAAATTTCAGTGAGTCATGTGACAGAAATGACATCAGAACTCACCGTTTATAACTGATGCCATCAGAACTCACCGTTTATAAGGATATAATTTACAGGATATTCATGGCTTTTGTGTATTATATATATATATATATATATGCCTCAAGATGGGATACGTGCCCACAATTTCACAATTAAGAGGCAACTGCACCACTGGGCAACAATCTAGGATAAACATGTTCCTAATTTAGAGGCAGTGGACTGTTCAGAGGAGGATACAGTAACCATTCTCCACACATTAGGGTATAAATGAGGGCTGAATGGCCTGTATTTCCATGCTAGGGTACCCACATGCAATTAAAATGGCAGGGATGCAGACAAAAAATAAAGACCATCACTGCCTACATCCTGCTAAAGGGTTATTTACAGATGAAACCCATACAGACATGCCTCTGTCAGAACTTATTTTTACCTATATAGACATTCAGAGGGAGATTCATTCATATCATAATGGTATGATGCAAAGTCTATCTAGATATTTCCAATTTAAGGCACAGCCCCACCAATGTATTTACTGGTGCATGGGCCTGGCTACTTCTGAGATTTACTACTAATAGGCCAAGCTCAGTATGGCTTCTGGAGATGTCTGCTATCTAATTGCAGATCAGTTAGATGCTTCCTGTAGCAGGCTTTGTTAACTACAATAAACACTGGGCAAATTTGCACCAAGGCAGTATGAGTACAATCAGTGATTAGTTATTTGTCAGCCAACTGCAGGTTGAACATGTGAAAGCAGACATCTGATGTCCCCAAGTGTGTCCTAGAGTGGTCTTTATTTGAAATTCAGTGGCAGTGTCTGGAATTTCACCTTAAGTGAACTACAGAAAACCTTTAAAAATATTTTTTGTATTTGTTGCAAACTTGGCGAGGCTCTGTGGGAACACAGCTCAAATATTATTTGGTAGATCAGTATGCAACCATACAACTTTACAGATACAGTGTGACGTTAGGTATCCCGAAACCCAGAACTAACCCCAAGGTCCCGATCATGGCCCACTGTTCTGCCTATAACAACCGCATTTCACTTCGGGAGGAGCCCTCTGCTACTCGGATGCCGCCAGGTCTTAATGTGAGAGGACCAGGAAGAGAGTTCTTGGCAAGCAAGGGAACCGTATGTGCAACAGGTGGACAAGAATTGTGGTGGGCGTCCCCACCTTGGGTGAAACCAGAAACAGTGCTGTATTACCATATCATAATTTATTTATATGCTCTTAATTCTGCCCCCAGCTCATGCCAATTGTCTCTCCCATCGAACTGAAACAGTCTCATGCTAACAAAAAGCAACTCAATGATTATCATTTAAATGTATACATTTGCCTTCAAAATAATGCCCAACATGACCAGATGAATAAGAGAGCTGCAAGTAACCTAAATATGGGGAGAGGCATGACATGATACCCACTTGTAGGAGTGTATGGTGGTCTGCTTCTCTATATAAATATGTTTTGAAGAAACACGTGGCTAAAGAAAAAAAGGAAGAAATGTGAAAAGAAATGTATTAAAGGCAGGTCAATAATATGCAGTGCATGAGTCTGCAAATTGCTAAAGATGATGAAAGCAGGTTTACATTTTCTAACCTGCGATCTGTAAGTATATAAGTTTCAGGACATATAATAAAAGCACATTCAAATAGTCAAAATTTTTTAAAACACGTGTTCCTATGTCTAAACACACTTTTAGTAATGTCTCTGGTGTTAACAAAGATATCAGTGAGGCAGATAAAGAGGCAGCAATTGCAAACCTTAATATATATCATACTGACAATGTGAAAAGATCAGCTGTTTGACTGACACTCAAAGTATCAGTGGAAACAACTTGTTAAGATGGAATTAGACACATTCTGTAGTGTCAGTTATGGCACTTCCAGAATATGAAAAATGTGATATTCATCTGGAAAAATAACTAAAAATAGTACAAGGTTAATGCTTTAGTGCAAATATAGTTACAGTGTCAAAATTCAACATGTGCTTTTTGGACACATGGAAATGATTCCTAATTGAACTTATCTGAACTTTTTTCCGTTTGCGGCACATAAACAATGAGACAACAGAGTAAAAGTCATCTATTTGGGGTTAATACATATTTACAGTATGATAAATGGGGCATTATTTGCTTTATTTATTATGGTTTTCAACTTTGGCTAGTTAACAACATGTCTAATTGCAAAAGGTGATGACCTATAATGAACAGAATATTCCTGATTACGTACACTGTAGTTATGCTTGTCGTACGGACATATGGAATGAGTCCATTTAGAAAAACAACTATCTGGGGAAAAGTACAAACAAATAAGTAATTAGCTCAAAGATTACAGGCTTTATTAATACCTGGGTGTTGCCTTAGGTAAACAGAAGTCAAACTCTACCCTGCTAAATATTTTTGTATTTATTACGCCTATATAAATCCTACATGCAGCAGCTCTGTTCAACAGCAAGAGAACACAGAACACTGCAATGTTTAAAGGACTTGAAAGCAAGGATTAAAGGTTTCAAGGGGTAAGAATTCATAAATAAAGAGAAAATAAAACAGTGTTCTGTTGCAAAAGCCACTGGGAGATTCCTGCTCTTTGCAATTACAGTATGCTGCACTATTGTCTGCTGATTTTTATAGAGGAAATACTGAAACATAGTGGAAAATATGATTAATATTCTCCTTTTGCCAACATCACATTATTTTTTGTTCTTTCTTTACCCATTAAATATGCATTGTGGAAAAAGTGGTATTGTTCTCATTTTTATGGATTTGTTTTACACCATCTTTGTGGTCTACATAATGATTAAATTCCCACTGATTCAGTTCTATCCACTGAGCACTTGCACCCATGGGATTTGTGTAGGCTGTGCACCTTGCACTGAATCTTACAAACGGTGCAAAGCACAAGGCTGTGAAACACATCCTTGAACATAATGTAGGCAGAACTGTATGCATGGGAGATGCATGGGTCTCTGTGCTCCATTGCCTCATTTACTATGGGGCTGATATATTAAGCCACAACTTTTTAGATCAGGCTTTTTGATGCCAAAAATCTGAAAAAGTAAAGGGAAAAAAGTGCAACTTTTTCTGGATTTATAATGCGACAAAACTGCAACAATTCAAAGTCCAAAAATACTTCACCTAATCAACTGGAAGATCCCAATTTGATTTGAAGTCTTCGAGTGTTTATGGAGCAGACTTTTGTGCGATAATACGAAAAATGTCGTAGTTATCGTGCGACAAATCGAAAAAGCAGTGGATTTTGTGACTTTTCTGTGACTTTTTCGATTAGTGCTTTTTCAGTTCAACATTTTTAATAACTTTCATGACATTTGTGGTTTTAGAGAAAGTGAGTTTAGTAGTGGTTTCAAAAAACTCTTAAATCACTAAAACAAGACTGTTGATAAATAGGCCTCCAAGTGTGGGGCATGGTGTAAGTGCAAAAAAGATGACCAATTTTCTTTGCACTTTGCACCCTGCCCTACACTTGGCAAATTGGGCTTATTATGTTTGATCAGAGTTATCTCCAATTTTCAACTAAAGTCTTTTCTATTTACACATTAAAATAATACTGACATATGCAGTGATTCGACAATATATTTGTTAAAGGTACAGAAAAAATAATTTGTAAATTACAGAGTAAAATTTAAGGTGATCTGTATCCCTCATTTTATAAATGCCAAAAATTACGTTATTAAGTTATTTTCACTAGGAAATGGTAGCAGGCGTCAAGAAGCACTATAGTAACCAAATTAACTGAGTTTACCTTTAAATGTATTTAGAAACCAATGTATATATTGCATTGCAAAGCAGATGTACTTCTATGTCTTATGTATGGTTACTTAACAAAATGTTGCTTATAAATCCAAGCAAGCAGTTCATCTGATTTCATTCCTGCATTGTCTTTGATTCAGGCTTTTGTTAGAGCAATAATAAATATCCCCAATCGTCTGAATGAAAACAAACATTGTATATTTACAAAAAACGACATGGATATTCATTTTATAAACAGGTGATTCCAGACCTCCCCAGCACCCACAGATTACGTTTAAATTCTAAATGTTTACATTAGTGATAAGCAAAACCAATAGACATAGTCAATATGTCACAATTTTGGGCTACATGTAAATCTTAGGCCAGTGGTTACTGGTTCCAGATTATGTTAAATATTGTGCACCTCCCTGGCCTCACCTTCTGTGATATCATTGATAAATTTGTATCAGTCTAAATGCCCAAGTTAGGATTGGGCATAAGTTATATTTTGTTTTCTTCATTGCTATTTCAGAAGCTTGAGATATCCTCAACTACACCCTTGATTTACATTGTAACTTGACCTATTCTACCAAGATATAATACATTTACTCATTATTAAGGCCTTAATGGGCCCCCAACACTCCTGGGCCCTCCTGCAACTGCAGGGTCTGCTTCCTATGTAGTTACACCCCTGCTGATGAGCCATGATCTTAATTTACTTTTAGAAATGTTTAAATCATTTGTTTACAAATGTCTGTTGTAAACTTTAGAGTAATAGAGGGAAAGAGGGCCACAAATGAGAGAAGCAAGGGCAAAAAAATCAATAAGCTTACCGTAAACATATTAATATGAATTTAACATAAGGCTAAACATTGCTGAGGTATTGTCGGCAGCCCAAAAAAATTGGGCCTGATTTGTTTTCCAAAATAGTTTCCCTACCATTGTTTCCCCAAATTGTTGAAACACAAGATTTTGATGACCTGACATAGATGAGTAGGTGAAAACAAATGGTTTGAAATATTCGAGCATTCTGACTGACAGCTTCTGACATTCATAGAGCTAACTGTCGACTCCAAGTCAAAAATGGTAGCATGCAACTATAGCTCTTTAAAACGATACCCCCAAAATTAATACTTAAGCAACAGATAGTGTCCATCGTATTAAGTAGCATATTAAAGAATCTTACCAAACTGGTCAATATATTTAAGTAAATTTTGCCCTTTTACATCTCTTGCCTTGAACCACCATTTCGTGATGGTCTGTGTGCTGCCTCAGAGATCACCTGACCAGAAATACTGCAGCTCTAACTGTCACAGGAAGAAGTAAAAAGACGCAAAAGACACAACTCTGTCTGTTAATTGGCTCATGTGACCTAACAAGTATGGTTTGTTGGTATGTTTGTGTGCACAGTGAATCGTACCATCCCAGGGACAGCCCTTATTTTTTAAAATGGCAATTTTCTATTTATGATTACCCAATGGCAAATACTACTAGAAAAATGTATTATTATGAAAATGGTTTATTTACATGAAGCAGGGTTTTACATATGATCTGTTTTATGCAATATTTTTTTATAGAGACCTACATTGTTTGGGGGGTATAGTTTTCATTTAATTATCATTGAAATCAATCCTTTAAGACAAAGTGTGGGATTCCGACTTTGATTCAATTCATTTGTGCCCCAAAAGCTGAAAACAGGCTCTTTGCAGCCCCAGGTGCAAGCTGTACCTTCTGCCAGGGCAAAATTATATAGATCAATAAAAGCAGCAGCACTCTGGTATTATTGAAAAAAGTGAAAAACTTTACTTAAAGCTCCTTAAGGTATTATTGAAAAAAGTGAAAAACTTTTTGTCAAGCCTTTGACAAAGGGCCAGAGAACCCCGAAACGTTGCCTTAAGGCACTTTGAGTAAAGTTTTTCACATTTTTCAATAACACCGGAGTGCTGCTGCTTTTATCGATTCCGACTTATACTATAAATTCAGCTATTTGATTTTGAATTCTATGTAAAATGTTTTTATTTTACTTAATTTGTTTTAAGTAGTTTTAGAGCACTTATCAATTGCTGTTTGATATTCCCATCAGATAAATAAAAAGGACAAGTAAGAGTAGAAGGTGGTGTCTATATTAGGGGAGGTAAGGGTGTGTGTGTGCCATCTTCTTTACTGTTTGGTGTTTCTCTAGCTTTATACATTACTCCCATTATTATATAGCCATGCACAGAGCTGTCATGTTTAAATTTTTTAATTCTGAGTCTTGGTTGAAAGTAACTTTTATTGAAAGCCTTCCATCTCTTTCAGAGCACCAAGTAAGGTACACCTTATAGAGATACTGACACCAGAAATTACATTTTTTTTACATAATAATCATAATATTGCCTTTGAAAGCTACTTATAACTTTGTCATAAAGCATTTTATATTACATTACCTGTCTGATGTCCCATGTTACTGTATGAGGGGGCTGCCATATTTGTGCAACAGGAATCCATTAGTATTAGAAACTTTAACTGACAGGCTGAGATGGGACAGTCAGGTTGGCAAAACAGTCAGGTTTAGAAACTTAAACTAACAATTACTTACAAAAACAAACCTCTCTGCAAAAAACATGACCTATAGGAAACTTTTAGGGGCCCATTTACTTAGTTGGAGTGAATAGAATAGAAAAAACTTTGAATTTCGAATTCTTTTTTTTGGCTACTTCGACCATCGAATTGGCTACTTCGACCTTCGACTACGACTTTGAATCGAACGATTCGAACTAAAAATCATTCGACTATTCGACCATTCGATAGTTGAAGTACTGTCACTTTAAAAAAAACTTCGACCCCCTACTTCGCCACCTAAAACCTACCGAGGTGCCATGTTAGCCTATGGGGAAGGTCCCCATAGGCTTTCTAACAATTTTTAGGTCGAAGAAAAATCATTCGATCGATGGATTAAAATCCTTCGAATCGAACGATTCGAAGGATCTAATTGTTCGATCGAACGATTTTTCGTTTGATCGTTCGATCAAACTATTTGCAGTAAATCCTTCGATTTCGATATGCGAAGTCTAAGGATTTACATTCGGCAGTCGAATATCAAGGGTTAATTAACCCTCGATATTCGACCCTATGTAAATCTGCCCCTTAATGTACATTCATATTTGGCTGTAATTTATGAATAATGAGGTACTGCAGTTAGAACATTTTGCTATTGGTCTTTTTTTTAATTATCTGTGGGTTTTTTATACTTTAGCTTTTTGTTCAGCAGATATCTGATTGCTAGGATACATATTACCCTAGCAGCAAGGCAGTGGTTTGAATGAGAACCTGGAATATGAATAGAGAGGTACTGAATAATAGTGATGGGCAAATCTGACCCACTTCTCAAAATTCTTTGAAAATGCTCCAAAATGCATTGAAGTCTATTCACCCTCATTTTTGATGCGAAACTTGGTGAAAAAATTCACTCATCATTACTGAATAACAATAAAATTGTAGCTTCACAGAGCAATTGTTTTTTGGATGCCTTTTGAAAGCTGGAAAGGGTCAGCGGAAAAAGGCAAATAATTCAGAAACTATAAAATATAAAAAATGAAGATCACTTAAAAAGTAGATAAGAACTTCCCATTCTATAACATGCTACAAGTTAATTTAAAGGTGAACCACCCCTTTAAATTGCAAGCAAGAAAGCAGCATATTACGGCAAATAATGCAACAGAAATGTTAAGAATGAAAACCATATGAAAAGTTAAGAGAATAGCCAAAATATAGGCATGTCCTTTAACTAAAAAGTGTCAACATATCTTGAGGAAGTTACTGCTTAGACATAGCTTTATAACATGTTAAAATGTGCAAAGACATAGGAACATATTAGACACAAACACCAACGACTGCAATCATTCCCACATCATTTATTAATCTCTTCATAATGGGATTTAAGGTTTGCAACACATCCCTGGTAGAAACAGCCCCACTGGGACTCACGTATTATTACTTTCACAAAATAAGCTTCTGACTCAGTTAGACTGGTTACTCGCTAAATGAACCAAGAGGTTAATTATCTAGTGTGGCAATGTGGCCTGTAGGCTTATCAGTACAATGGTATATGCCAGCCAGGTGTTGTAATATAAGAAAGTCAGAGGAAGAATTGGTCTGTATTGATTAGTGTAAGGTTACTTTTATGTTCTCCTGCTTTATTATATGACTCATTTCTTGCTGTATTTTGAACCATGATTACATCAGTACCTACCCACATGTCCCAACACTTATTATGTTTGTCTCCAGACATGTTCTGTACATTGATTAGCTTTAGCAAGCAGGAGTGAACAAATCAATAAAACACCTGTTCTGTTTACACTTCTGTAACTGTTGTCTTAAGTCTGACATGAAATTGCTATACAAAAAAAAGAAACATACAGTAATTGCTAAAACAAATATTCATTTTTTACTAGACTCAAAAAATAGTATTTATACCATATAATATATACGATATTCTTCCTATACCAACCCTTATATCCTTTATGAGTAGTCAAGGCTCCTCCAAACAGAAGGTAAATCTAATAACAAGCCTCTCATAAAATGGTATCATTAACAGGTAGCCCTTGAAATGCCCTCATTCTGACACTCTTCTAAATTATGTGACTATTCACTCCATGGTGATGTGGGGGAAATGGGCACCTAGTATACAATAGTTATGACAAGCCTAAGCTTTGCTTTTTTTTTTTTTAAAAGAGCCCAGAGAACCAGAAGATAGGAAATCTGCTGAACCTCTGGACTTTTAGGGAGGTATTTGCTAAAACTCGAATTTATCTCATTTTTCAATTAAGCTAACTCAAGCTAACTCCCATCCGCAAACGTAACTCATTTATCAATAATTCTTCATGAAAAATTAGTTGCGAAAAAACATTGCAACTAATTAGTGCATCAATTTGAATCGTGCAACTTTTTTGAATTGGCGCTCCGAAAACTCGACTTTATCGAATTGTCGCCATGACAACTCAAATTTATCGGATTATCGGACAAAAACCAGCACAGATCACAATGTGAAGAAACATCTTTAAGGACATTTGCCATTGACTTCTATGTGACCACAACAGGTTTTAGCTGGAGTATTTTTGGATTCGGATTTTTAGCAGCTTTGGGGTATAATAAATCTATTTTTTGTCAAAAAATTTGACTTTTCTCCTTTAAAAACTGGACCATAAAAAAAATCAAGGTTTAATAAATATGCCCCTTATATGGAAAGGGATGGGAGTCACATTAAAAAGAAAAGGTGGGTTTCTTTGCAGACACAAATATCTGCAAAAGAGTTGAGATTACATACTGAAATGATCTAGGAACTATAATATCAGATGCAGTACAGAAGTAACATCAAATATTAAACTATATAAGAAGATATATTAATCATAGTAATAAGTAGGGATGTAGCCAACTGCCGATTTGGTGTTCGCGAACGCCGTTCGCGAACACCGTTCGCGAACACCGGCAAAAAATGCGAACGTTCGCGGACAGTTTGCGAACTTCGAACACCCGCTAAAATCGTTCGATTCGAACGATCGAAGGATTTTAATCATTCGATCGAAGGATTTTCATTCGAATCGAACGATCGAAGCCATTCGATCGAATGCTTTTCATTCGATCGAATGCTTACAATCGTTCGAACGAATGGAAATCGTTCGATTTTTAGCGGTCGAAGGAATTCGAATGGTCGAATGGTCGAACGAATTGTATTTGAATCGAACGCGAACTCAAAATGCGAACGTTCCCAAACGTTCGCGAACATTCGGCGGACGCGAACGGTCGAAGTTTGCTACATCCCTAGTAATAAGGAGGTTATATTGACACTGTATAGGTCATTTGTGAGACCATGCATTAAAAATTGCATTTCGTTGTCAAGGCCCTTTCTGTAGTAAAGCATTTCTATAGTATGATATCAATAAAATATTAAGATAGCAGGATATAAGACTTGGTGGCAAGTACAGAAGATTATTCCTGAAACAGAAAGGGTCATTATAGGTACACAATCATGCCATGACCAGATTCCCTGTGTATCACTCAAGGTTTTGGTCACTGTAGTATAACTTATCACCTATACCTGTGACCAGGTAGATGAATGAATTTTGTATAGCCATTTTAAAAGTATTTCTTGCTCACAGCAGAGTAGAAAATCAGAAATGGTATTATCATGGTATAATGTACAGAAGATTTTTAATAGAATATGCTGTACATATAAAAAAAAATGATACACCTATTTCAAGTGGCATGGGTGAGCACTTCTTTAATGCAGTCATGACAATATATAACCCTTCTTGTTCTGAACAAAAACTTCCAATGTCCTTCCTCAGCTAACCATAGACTGGCACAGGATACTGTGAACTGTATTTCTCAGCGGCTGGAGAGCTGTAAATTACACGCCTCTACTTTAATCCCTTTAGCCAGGCGATTAACTGAATAAATTTGCTATAGTACTGAGACCTGAGAGTAAAAATATTAGATAAACATAATTCTCTTGGCAATAGACTTCCAGCGCTACATCAGCTCACCGAAGATCTATTTGTCTCAACAGTACACTCCAATGATTTGTGGACTAGGATTCTGTCCACCTAAATCATAGCAACATCATCTGCCAAAGACGAATATCGCGTGTGCTGGGCTGGGCAGGGTGAACTCCGAAGCAGCTGGAAGCCCTGAAGCTACTAATGAATTCTGTTCTCATCAGCAGGTGCCGTTGCACTAAATTGAAATCACTCCAAGAGGTTTCAGGGACACCAAGACAATTACAAGTGCCAACAGAAAACATACAAAAAAATTATAGAGAAAGAGAAATGTTAAATCCCAACCAGGAAACATGAAAGGTTGGGGACTCCTTCCTCTCATTAGGCTAAGTGAAAGTGACATATGGGTCCCAGGGATTCAATGCGCCATGCATAATTGTCTTGATAGTGAGTGATAGCTCTTTCCAGATTTCTTGCCATCAGGAGATACATGGAGGTCATTAAACTTAAATTTATAGCCACAAAAATCATTTTCAGGCATCGTTTTTGCCCAAGTCGACATTTGCCATTTCAGAATTCCAATATTCAGAGTACTGTAGCACTAGAGATAAAAAATACTTTTAAAATCAGGGCTGTAATGAATAAGTGCCATTTAATAGCATTAAAATATGACCTTAATTCTATGATTTGTTTATTTGATATTTCTTGTATTACTTAAAAGTGTAAAGATGGCATTATATATGCTCACATCCCAGAAATGAGACTCTGTCTTCTCATGTAAAAATATGACCAAATAATGTGCTTATTTGGTTTCTCCTGAATGAAAACTAATAACGATGCTAAAAGATATAATTTCTTTTTCCCAATGCATTACTGACAGTCAAATTTTGATAACTGCAGAAATGTACACTAATCTTTGAACATTATCAGTAAATGTAATATTAAGTAATGCATTTTCTATTCAAGTATGTTTTCTCACAATGGTGCTCCCTGTGCGGTCACACACTGTCATTGGTTGAAACATAGAATTTTTATTCACTCTTGGGGGAATCACATGCTTTTATTCATATTTTACTAACTAGAAATGATGCAAGAGATCTCAGCAGCCTGTTGTTTGCTGTGAACTTTACAATAAGCCACATCATATTTGCATTGCATGTGTTTTAACAAAGGAACTGATTCAATGACATGATCAAATATTTCCAGAACTTCTATTCAATGTTACATCCACATTTTTGACTCATATAAATGTGTTTCAGTAGTGCAGTCTAGGCTACAACTTTATGACATCTCAGGTTCTGGGTATTTAGCATTAATGTTTTGACACTGCTCAGGTCTGGATGTGTCACCAGAAGGGACAGGATATACTGGTGACATCAATGAAGGGGGTTACAATTTGTGCCATAACATCATTAGGGGAAAAATTCCCTCTTTTCTGTTGTATTCATAAATGCCTCCCCTTTTCAGAAATGTTTATCTCTCCTTCAATAGAATATCCACAATAGAATGTCCTGCACCTGAAAATTATTACATAGGAAAAGAAGAAAATGTAATTTTCAGCAGCTTTTCAATATACATACATTTCTGTCCTTTCAAAGTTATTTGTAAATGTAATTTAAATTGAAAGCAATATTTGTTTATCCTTTTCTATTCGTTGGTTCTGACCCATGAAACAATGTAGCTTGTATAATTTCTTCTCCTAAACTACATAATATTTTAGCTGCCTTCTACTACTTTTGGCAGACAGAGTAGAGCATAGACTGTGAAAGGGACATGATATCAATGTTGACAAATTCTCTGTAAATCGCTAATTAAAAAAAGGATAATAATCAAATGACATTGATAAGACACCAATAAAGCTACAGTGCTCATCAGAGCCATAGTCACAATACTAAAGATTTATGAAAAATGTTTTGGTATGGTTTCCTTGGATCACTTGGCTGTTAAAAGATTAGCAGGCCACACTTCCAGTAAAATTAAGACTAGCATTAAAGACATTACTCAATGTTATAGCTCTAGATGGCCCCCAAAGTCCACTAGGGAGTTATCTTTATGTTTGGAAGCAAGTCATGCTCAATATCAAAACCATCATATAGACTTGCTATGCATAATTCCCTAAGAAGAACCAATGCCATGTTGGGCATAACACACTCCACTCTAACCCTACATAGGAAATAGCTTAACACACAAAATTGGCTTCAAGATTCTAAGGTAATGCATAGTCCTCATTGGGGAAAAGTATATGTTTTTACCTGTTACATTTTCTCAGTGGTTCAGTTTGTGACAAATTATTTTGTAAATCCAAGGGTTTTGCTGACTTGGAGAAGTTCTGGCCTCAGCAATTGGGAGAGAGGAAATCTCCATCAATACCGCATGGTATTGATGGAGAAGACATTGACATGTTTTAAAGAAATTGGCAACACTGAAGCATTTTTCTATGTACAGTTGTAGCATAGTAGCATTCTCAAACAATGGGCCAGATTCAATTCAGTGAGAAAAAAATGATCTCACAGTTTATCACATGAAAACTGTGATTGAGATTCAAAAAAACTTTTCTCCAAATTCAGTTTCCAATTTTTTCCCGTAGACTTCAGTTATCCTATGATCAACAGTGAGATAAGTTTTTCTGTACTGAATTGAAACTCAAATTGAATCTTGCCCATGAGTTTTCATGTGATAGACCTTTTTCTCACTGAATTGAATCTGGCCCAGTGTTGGGCAATGTACAGTAAATTCTACTGATAAGATAAAAACACCTAAAAAAACAGCAATGTAATTTCTTCTTCCAATGCTACTGTGTAAAATGTAATGGTTTGGTGAATTTTTCTGCAAAGTTCTATCATTATTATTTAGGCCTCATCTTTGTTTTTCATGCATAAGTATTTATGGTGCCTGTCTCATATAATCATAATAACGTTTTCTAAGTTGCTTTTGTTAAATAGGGTTTGAGTAGCGCACCCTGCCTACAACTTACTAAACTTTTTTTCTTTTGGCACCTACTTCCCAATACAATTTGGTACTTAGGGCCTTAAATCTTATGAACCAAAGTATAGCAGCAGGTGTGACATGTCAGTTGATGAATGTGTCAATTATAGTGTGGTACAAGTAGGAAAAGGTGTATTGAGTATGGAATATTAATTCTGAATGTACCTATGCAACTAGCAATAGTAAATGAGCCTTGATATCTGTAATTGAAAAAAAAACCATAGTTTTGGGGGGTAGAACTTTTGATGCCATTCTTTAAGTATGTATTAGGTAAGACATAAAACAGAACAGAAATAGTTGGAATGTGACAATAAATAAACACATCTGCTGCATGAAAAAGTGATAAAATGTGTGCAAGAGAAAAAACTAAGAATTCATAAATGCTCAAAGTTTAAATAGGTGGGTTGTTAATTTGGGTTAAGTAAACAGAGTGAACTAAAAGTTTTTCCTCTGGAGAAACTGCTATACAGATACTGTAAGTGATCTATTTAACAGTTTTAGGACCAACCAAGAATTAAGATGATCAGATTAAGCAATGGATAGACTGCTCTAATAGAAAATGTGTTAGAAAACATGCAGAGATAGCATATAGAGCATGATGATGTTCTTTGAGTAACCTATACATATTAGGAAGATAAACCTATAGTCTTCTCTTCCAGGTGTACTTTTTCTTTAAATGCCATGTGCGGCAGCAGACCCAGTACCACACTACCAAACCTACTTAACTTTCCATTGCTTGGGCTAGAACAATTGCCCTTTCTACACTAATAACTCTGTCAGCCCATTCAGCAGACCCTGCAACTGCCTGCCCCTCCCCCCAGTATAACCCAACAGCCACGGGGTCTGCTGCATGGTAGTCACGTCCCTGCAGGACCGCCATCAGAAATCGCAGGGCCCCATACGACAACATTTCCTGGGCCCCCTGGGCTACGCCCACCGCAAGCCTGACGGGCTACGCCCACCGCAAGCCCCACCTACAGGTCTGCCCTCCCCACCACACAGTAAAAAAACTATAAAAAAAACTGTAAAAAAATATTGGTGGCTAGGGTTCCCACATGTTAATAAAAAAATAAAAAGATATTGGTGGTCAGGGGCCCATAAAAAATATTGGTGGCTAGGACCCCGTATGAGAAAAAAAATTTGTGGCCAGGCCCCTCCCCCCACATTATATGAAAATTGGTGGCCAGGGCCCCTTCATCAGCAGCTCTCAGAAAGATGGGGGGCCCAGCTAATCAAGTAAGTGTGGCGTGGCCGGGCCCCCCTTATCCTCGGGGCCCCCTACAACTCTCCCCCCTGTCCCCCCCTGATGGCTGCCCTGCGTCCCTGCTTACAAAAGTGTGCACAAGGTCTAACTAAGGCTGGGAGCCTACTGCAAATGTCCTCTATGCCCTCAACTAAACATAGTGTTGCATGACTTTTTAAAAAGCCTGTGTGCTGCACATGATGGATTAAGGTCTGTTTATTTGTTGATTTCAAGAAGATGTAATTAAATATGCATTCAGCTGTAGGTTTTATAGTTGCACACTCCTGGGGGGGGGGCATACCAGAAATCTAGCCATTCAGAAATGATCAATGACCATAATATTTAGAAAGAGTCTGCAAAAATAAATTGCAGGAAAAAAATTAATGAACCAACAAGTACATTTTCAAAGGGTGGTGAGGTCATATTTGTATTCTGCACAGTTTACTGAGGACAAATTGATATTATAGCAAAGGTTTGGTTGTTGGGAATTGTGTATATAACATATACACATATAGAAAGGTCTCCTATAATGCTTTAAGTTATGATAATGACATGCAAATGGCTGATTACATACAATCTCTCTACTAGAAGACAGTAGGGATGTCAGATGGATGACAATATACATAGATATGTTATGTTACTAATCTATCTTTAACCTCTGCCATAGCTGAATAATTTACTAGAGTGGGCTACCATGAGATAATATAAGGAAGGAGATTGTGTGACTTCATCTCTGGCCAGAAGGATAACACCAGGATCATTGTAGTGAAGGAAGGGTAGTATAGGAATAATTGGAATAGGAGTTGTTTTTGTCGTAATGTACTGAAGAAGCGAGAGACAGAGAGGTCAGTGAGAAAAGACAATTTGGACCCCCAACAAGGAGTGAAAGGAGGTTACTATGGAAAGCACAGGTGGTCTGGTTGTGCTCCAGGAATAGCAACCACTAAAGGGATGTCCAGCGTTCTCCTGAAAAGCACCTGTTAATGACTGGTACCCAGGCGTTATGCCCAAGCAATAGGTGCTGATACTAGTCATACTAGTCCTTTTTTGTGGAGAGATATGGAAGGCTATTGGTGAAATGTAGAATGGGATATCTATGTAAGTTGCTTCTCTAAAATGATGTGATAAGTGTGAAATGCTGTTATCACACCTTGCATTACAGCAACCTATATGATTCGGAAAGTTGTGGCCTTAATTTGTCAATAATGCACCTGTCTTCGAAATACAAAGTGTACCATTTGTGCCTAAGTGGGCCATCAATGGGTATGGAGCCATAGGTACATAATCTTAACCCGAGGGGTGATTGTGATTTTAGTGGCACACTTCTGTGAGGCTGGAAAGGTATGTATGATAGCTACAGCTCACAAACTAGCAAGTCGTTTGTGTTGTATAGTTTTGCTCCATATGTAAAATAATGAAGCAAGTATTAGGATCGGTGTAATATGTCTTCCTATGTTGACAGCCGGCAGCTGCAGTTGTCAGAGATAAAAGCCTCTGAACCCACATAAAACTCTGACTGTGCTAAATTTGCTTCCTTGTTGACACAATTTGCAGCAACAAAAAAAGATGCTGGTATCAATCACAGGTGTAATAATGCAGCATCTATTTGCACTTTTCTGTCTTCTCAATATGTTGTTGCAAGGGGTTCAAAGTTCATATCAAATGTCATTAATCATTCCCCTCAGCTCTCTGTGCTTATTGGACAGTTCTATTAATCAGAGTCCTATCAGACCTACAGCCTGGTAAGGTCTCCATTGTCCCGTTCCCTACCTATCATAGAAAGATAAGATTATCAGTGACAGCTGAGACACCCATTGAGCAAAAGAAGAGTTAGGAGGAAAAAATAGACTTTTTTCTTTATTTATCCTCCTGACTTGAAGATGGGTTGTTTCTTGTCTTGTCAAACTGCATCCTTTTCTTTAAAGAATCAGCTTTGAGAAACCAATTTGTCAAACTGGACAATCATTTGAGATTCCACAAAAGCCACAGCAGCTTTATAAAAAAAAAAAGAAAGATAAATCAGAAGGCATTAAACACAGACAGAAGGACTTCTGAAATCTAGTTGAGTGGTTGCTATCAATTAATCTTAAGGAAGCTGGGGATTGTGAGGATAAACTGGAGATAGAATGTCAAAGACTTCAGGTGATAGAAAATATTGGTATTTGTGTTAAAATCTAATCTCTTTTGCCCATGTTGCAAATCTTTATGCATCCACATAAAGGGTTATGCCACCAAAGTGCAAACTGTATGTATTAGCATGCTCATTAAAAGGAAGTTTCATAGCTTAAAAATGCCCCTAGACTGCAATAATACAGCATTTATTATATTATAGATTTAATTATGCATATTTCAGAATATTATCTTATTTTGAGAACTAAATGGTAAAACTCAGTCATGTTGTTTCAAAGCTGAGCATTCTGAATATCTGATTCATGCTGGAATCTCATTTTTAAACTGTGATTTATACCATGAATGAGTTGCTTATTGCAAGGCATGAATAGGACAAATACATTTATATTTATGTGCTACAAAAAATAAAGAGATACAGTATATTGTTCAGAAAGCTATTAAATATGGCAGTGGCGTTTCCTGTTCAAAGAAACTATAGATTTTTAACTGATTTGCTTTGTCTCTGTAATATTAAGACACTATAGCTCTTTTACCAATTGGGACAAAGTTAAAATGACAGGTGCAAAGCGCCATGTACAGTATTTTTGATCACAATCTACCTCATCCTGCCACTGTTGGGTACAACTCTTTGCATCTTCTGTACATAGTGATTTATGCACTGGAAAGGCAACTTGTGTCTTCCATGTAAGGTCCATGTTGACTGGAATCTTACTGGAGTCCTCATACACATCCCAGACTTGTATAACTGATGCACAAGAAGGAGTTTCTGCAGCTACAAAGCATGTCCAGAGCCCTGTACTCAACACCCACTCAAGGCAGGCTTTGGGACAGAGCTCCCCTACACCACTGAGTGCTGTGCTCCATGCAAAGGCTATGTGCAAGTGCTTAGTGCAGGTATCCTCAACCTTTTTTTACCCCTGAGCTATTTTCAGATAATAGTTGGGGAGCAACTGAACCATACAACATGTTCCTTAGTAGTGATCAGATGTAAGGTTTGGGGCTTTTATTGCACATTGTGCCCTCATACACAATATGTTGTGTTAATGAGATGCAAATAGTGCCTACATGCAATTTACCTGCTGGGACAACATATTGTATCCAGGGAGTTTTATATGAACTATATAAATTTATAGGGTGATTTGAAGACAAGTTAAAGGGGAACTATAGTGAAAATGAACTTTTAATACGTTTTATCTCACTAAAATAAGAACAGTGTTAAACATTATCAATTCAAAATTCTAAACTGTTTCTCAAATAATCAAGTTACTCTTTACTCACCCCCTCCCCCAGCATTCTGCCTCTCTACATGCAGCTTTGTGTCGGAGTCAATTATTTTGAAAGACAATTAGCAATTATACATTTACAAGCAAAGGGAACACATACCAATGTATTTAATCCAAGTGTCTATGCAAATTCTTACTCTCACATCTGATTGCTAGTATATTAAGAACGTTTATTATTCCCATGATTTTAAGCTCAGATGAACTGTGACACATATACCGTATCTGTGATGGAAATTGCACACACTTCGCCAGACGTAGATTCACCAGGACAACCATAATTCACTAAAATCCAAAGTTGCGTCCAGGGCGCTGAATGCTGGCGAAGTTGCGCTAGCGTTGCCTAATTTGCATACAGTGGGAAGTTCAATAGACATATATGTTGCAGCCAATACATTACACTACACAAGCCCGGGAAACCTTAATAAAATAAAATAGAGTTGTTATATTGCCCTACACATGAGCCCAGTGTATAGTTTATGTGCCATATGTTAGGAAATGTAGGGGGGAAGCCGGGTACCCCAGAAAAATTTTACGATCTTTTGCAGCCTATCACCCTGAAAATTGAAAAGTTGCCAGTGTTTTTTGGGACTTAGAAAAATTTTCAACTATTTTTTGAGGAAGTCCTATCTACTCTAATGCACTTCGCCTGGTCTGAGGTGGCGAAGGCAAGTCTGGAGCAGGAGGTAACGTTCAGTAAAATCCGCATGTTAGTGAATTTGCGTAGTTACACCCATTCACCAGAGCAAAACTTCGCAAGGCATAAGGGACCAAATTACCACTAGTACACCTGTGCCTGTTAGTAATTCAGCGAAGTAACAAAATTACGTCATGCTGCTGAATTTTTGCTAACGTTAGTCACTTCTCCCTTTAGTAAATCTGCCCCATAGACTCTAATGGATTAAAAAAAAATTGTTGCACGTCAAAAATTTGTCTCGTGTCAAAAGAATTTGTTGCCCCTAGACTTGAATGCTTTTCAGTGAATTTTCACTGTTTTGCAAATTCTTTACGAAGCAAAAAGGGTCAGATTTGATCACTATTTCTCACTTTATTAATATTATTAGTGTTATGGTATCAATAGACAAGACATTTCACTGAAGGGAAACAGCTACTAACAGAGAAGATTTGATCACAGCCCATTTGTAATTAGATACTAAGGGGCACATTTACAAAGCTCGAGTGAAGGATTCGAATTAAAAAAACTTTGAATTTCGAAGTGTTTTTTTGGCTACTTCGACCATCGAATGGGCTACTTCGACCTTCGACTACGACTACGACTATGAATCGAACGATTTGAACTAAAAATCGTTCGACTATTCGACCATTCGATAATCGAAGTACTGTCTCTTTAAGAAAAACTTCGACCCCCTACTTCGGCAGCTAAAAGCTACCGAAGTCAATGTTAGCCTATGGGGAAGGTCCCCATAGGCTTGCCAGCGTTTTTTTGATCAAAGGATATTCCTTCGATCGTTGTATTAAAATCCTTCGAATCGTTCGATTCGAAGGATTTAATCTTTCGATCGAACGAATAATCCTTCGATCGTTCGATTGTAGGATTAGCGCTAAATCGTTCGACTTCGATATTCGAAGTCGAACGATTTTAGTTCCTAGTCGAATATCGAGGGTTAATTAACCCTCGATATTCGACCCTTAGTAAATCTGCCCCTAAAAGTAAGGGTACTCTGATGAATCTGCAGTTGGTTGAAGTGAAAATCAATAGTGTTACTACTTATTAATCTAAGCACTTTTAACCACTTTCAGAAAGAAAAAAATGCTAAAGATTTTATGTTAGAGTTTTTAATTTGATGCAAACATTTGAATTCTAACACAATTTCACTTGGTCTTTGAATTATTTATTCGGCTTCTCTATCTGGCTACTGGGGTAACAGAAAACCAGGACAAGGAAGCAGAATTATTCTGAGGCCAATACCTATATTTCTATTCAAGCCCTCTCATTGACATGCTTCAGTCTTTCAAACCACGATTGCTAGGGTAAGAGCATAGCAACCAGATAAAGGTTTCAATTCCCAACTAGAGATTTGCAAAACAAAACATTGGGGCCTATTTATCATTAGAGAAAATCATCACCGGTGATATTGCTCATACAACCAAGTAGCAATTTCAACACCAAGTTAGAAAACAAAAGGAAAGATCTAATTAGTTGCTATGGGCAACATCACTGGTGATGTTTTTCTCCACGGTTTTACACAGCATGATAAATTAAAAAAAAAAACAATTGACAAAAATGTTCATATCAACAAAATGTTTAGGGCCATACTGACGTATTGTTTAAGGTCAGGGTTTTACAAAAAATATGAGGATTATTTTTTTTTAATTTAAGTAAATATTGCAATTATTATTTATATATGTTTTGCTAGCTAATAATTCTGGCTCCCCAACAGCCACTTGCTGAAATGTTTCCAATACAATATATATATATATATAAACCTTAGCACTTCTGTAAATTATTTTCACCTTATGCCACATGTGACAAATTACCCTGAGATAAAGCTGTACAGCAGAAATGGCTTCCATTGTCTTTTATGATCCTTTGGTGAACTTACGATACCTGAAACTGAAATTGAAGTCGAAAAACGTAAGTGTTCTGTCCTCCAAAACACGATGTTTATGTTGGAAATATTTAAGCAGGATATCCTTGTGAAAGCTTGTTAACCCACTTAGTGAACTGCGAGCAGGGCTGACACCGTCGTATAAAGCAGCACAGATTTCTCTGCTGCTTTATGAAACCTGACAATCCCCCCATTCCTTATTATAAGCCTTTTTGTTATGCCGCAATTCTGAAAATAAAAAATGATAAATAGCTGAGGGTGAAACCTGTGGTCTGCCAGGCAGATTGAAAACCTGCAAGAAAAAGACAGTAAGGCTTAGAAAATAAAATCAAGACCTTGGTAAATGAGGTGTTTGGCTGAATATATACAATCACCTGGAATAGCTCTGGATTTCCTTGAATGTTTAATGAAAGCTGACAGGCAACATTGTTTGCCTTTCTATAACACTGGCATGCTTATGGAAACAGGGGAGTAAGGATTTTGGAGTGTGGGCCCTGAAATACAATAAGGCATTAGATAAATGGACAGGAAGGGCATGCAACAAAAGCCTGAGATTGACAAGTGACACAGGAGGTCTTCAGAAATGCCCTCTAGCCCTTTGTGTCTGCAATGTCTTCTGCTATCTCCCTGTCTGTACTCTCTAATTCAGTACAAGATGAAGTGTGACAGGCAAGCGAGATATTAGAATATGAAACCAAGGATGAGGCAGATAAATAATACTTTCCCCCAAGAGCATGCAAATAAAATGGGATTCTGCTAGTTTGCTTATTTAAGATTAGAATACATAAATGAATAACTAACAGCAAGTCCAAAAATAACGAGAAGAAAGTTTATATTTTTCTGAGATATGGGAGATGCAGATATTTAGAGGAAAAAAATGCTGTGGCTGTTAAAGTTCAAGTTGCGGACAAAGGCTGATGGAAGATCAGAGTTCATTACTGGGTTCTTGTGATTCTCTTGGAACAAAGGAATTATTGTCCGTAAAACACTTAACTTTATTACGACGGAATTGTAACAGCACTCATATATATTTTAGAATGAATCCAATTGTTCACTTTCCCTTCAAACCCCAGGAGCTACTTTTATGCTGATAGTGATTAAAGCAGAGAACATACAGTAAAAGCAGTGATATGTTCTTGTGATTTATCTGTGCTATTTTCTGCCTGCTTGTGTGAGACTTCTAATCTCCATGTCTCCTGTGACATGTATTCTGTAGCTTGTTCTAACAATGAAGGTCAGCTGTTCCAGACACAGACAGAGGAGAGCTTGAAGAACATCAAAGAACATAGCAAATATAGAACAAATGCAGTGAGGAGTTATTGTAATAAACAAAATGGACATATGAAATGTTTACACAATAACATAATATGGTATTACAATCCACCGCTTTAAAGGCAGCTTTCAGGCCGATGCTCAAACACTGGTGCAAACCTCTCTGTGTTTATTATGGAAAATGAAGATCGTTTTTGTGCACAACCCACAAGGGGGTATGGTACACTTACCCATCCAAGCAGATCCGATTGCTATTCAGAAACAAATTTGTTTAGTACATAGAATTACATGCAGTCTGCCACATACAACAAACTTACTTACTAAACAGTCTTGAAGCATGTAAATTCATAGAGCACCACTTTTTAAAAGATTATATGCCTTGAGTTGAATCTAAAGAAAAGCATAGCAGTAATCACAGCATTCATACAGTATATGACATTGCATGAGTTAGCTAGTCGTGCTCTTTCAAACTCTTTACAACATATAAACATAGTTTGTATAAATGTATAAACATAGTTCCATAGTTCCTGCCTTGAGTCACCATATTTGCAGCGTTCATAGAAATTCTGAATTACTGCAATTGCAATTAGAATTTTACCATGCATAAAATGGTCATTTGATTCATGGGATACACATATAATTCTGCTTACGTATGTAGGAGGGTGAAGGTTTTGTAAACCTTTAGGTCCTTCGGTCCCCTAGGCTAGGCTTAACTTAGTCAGCTAGATTGGGTCCTCAGTTATAGAAGAGAAGATGTTCCCTTTGTGAAAGTATTATGCTGGCAATTCAGTGACTGGCTAGTATCTATTCTATTTTATAAAAGGGGAAAATCCCAGTCTCTTTGAGTCTGCATAAGGTCTGGAACAAAGGAAGGTTCCAGAATAGGTGAAGAATATGCAAGGGCAGTTCTGTTTTAGTCAGTCTAAGGGGCATATTAATTATGTTTTGCAAAAAATGGCTAAATAATACACCACACACCAGGCCTCGCCATTTAAAAAAACAGTGTTAAAAAATGGTGTAGAAAATGTGTGTTTCCTTAAAATGACTTCCATTGGAAGCAATGTAAAATAATAGCTGCAATTCTGGCATTTGCATGGCGTAAAATTAAAATTACACACACTTTTACACAGTTTTTTTACAATTCACAGTTTTTTGGTGAATTTAGTTTTACAGCATAATAAATATGCCCCTAGGAGTGAAATACAGGGTCAGGAGTTATTTACAGAGAAGCCAGAGGCTCAGATGAGGAGACTAAAATGGTTTGTACCCTGTGGTGACAAGGCTGCCAGGTTAGGGACTCAAGTGGTTAGGCTCAGGGATACAGAGATCATTGGAACATGGGACCCCTGTGAGATTTGCCTTCTGTGGGGAATGTGCATCAAAAGCAGGCAATACTTCCTCTGGGGTGCTGTGAACACTAGTGATGAGAGAAAAAAAACGTGAAACTGCTGAGAAATTTTGGAAACATCGTAAATTTGTGAAATGCATAGAAGTCAATGGGCGTTAAAATATTTTCACGCACAACAATTTTTTGTGCTAATGCATGAAAGTCGATGGGCGTTTTTTCTTATGGCGACTTTTTTGTCTCTGCGACCTATTCATCTTGGCGACTTTTTTGTTTGCAGTTTCGCAAAAAAAAAATTGCAGTTGGCCAAATGCGGAATTTCATCACTAGTGAATCCTGAAGGTTGTGAGTATACACTGGATGATTATTCGTTGGAAGCACTTACTGATCATTTGTGTGGCTACAAACAGCACCTATCAAAGAGAGACTGTAATGAGATCCATATAAATGAATGTTATATAAAGTTACAGTGTTCTGCAAATAAACCTTTCAACCTCATTCCTGTGTATAATTGTGGATTAGAGAAGTTTCCAGGCAGGGGTGTTACAGCCCAGTCTGCCCTCACCCTGGGTGGAGGCACACCATTTTATAGTGAACCTGCTCTCTTAGTGGAGGCACAGCACTCCTGTAGCACCAAAAAAAAAAGAAAATCAGTGCTAGATTTCCTGCAGTAGCAGAGTAGGGCTACATGTAAAAACAATTAGTTAGACTACATCTTGAATGCTCACTTTTGGAACAAATACACAATAATAAATAAATACAAATATTACAGAGAAATACTATTAAAGCTTCAGAAAAGAGAAGCCTAAAAAATGAAAGGAATGGCCAACTTAAAAAGCAATGTTCTTCTTCAACAACACATACCTTTGTATGATCAATACATACAAACATTGTATAATACATTATTATAAATGTTTTATCTTATACATTTTCTCAGAGGATTGTAAAGGAAACAATAGGACATTCATTGAGATGGGCTGGGTGCCTTTTTTCAGCAAAGGGTGTATACGTTAAGATTTAAAAATGAAGAAGCATTTCTTCCATAATGACTTTGTGGCTAGTTTTGTTTTCTTTGTTATTCACTTGTGAAGAGTTTCGGAAGGGTAGAACAAAATGCACTCAAATTAATTGCAAATTAAAATGCAATAGTTTTTAAATGTTACTATAATATTTAATAAACATTACATTATTTAATAAATATTAAAAAATCTGGTGTGGAATTTTAATGTATCTTGGGACAATTCTTCTAAAAGAGAGGTGAGTTTGGAATGGTTTTGCTCTCCAAAAAAGGACTGTGTCATAAAATAAAGCCATTATAAACAGGCTCAGGCAAACTTTTTTTTACGTTAATCACATAAAATAGAGAGATTTTGGGTTTCTGCATGCAGCGCACTCTCCACAAGGTTCTTCGTACACTCAACTTGTTTTGTTTCGTCAATACTCTAGTTCATTCATAAAGATATCTCTATATCTATAGCTCATGGTGTTTGTATATTCCTTTCAATTCTTCATTACTTTGTTCTGTGTTGTTCTACAGTTTTCTGTACTTTTGTAATATTACGTTTGCCACTTTTATGAATATTATAAGACAAACTTACTTCTAGGCATTTATTTAATCAAGTACTTCTACAGACAGCATTCCTCAAATTTGAGCTGTTCTCTTAGGCACCGCGAGGCAAAAGAGAATTAGCTTCTGTTACATGAAGTTGAAAGAGCAATAAAATGAGTGTTTATGTATTGCTTATATTACTTAGACAGTCCTAGATACCTCCAAGAAGTTTCTCCTAAAACCTGTTAAATAGTTCAGATTTTTACATACATACACTAAGGGGCAGATTAATTAACCCTCGATATTCGACTGGCGAATTAAAATCCTTTGACTTTGAATATCGAAGTCGAAGGATTTTGCGCAATTCGTCCAAGGAACAATTAAATCCTTCGAATCGAACGATTTGAAGGATTTGAAGGATTTCAATCCATCGATCGAATGATTATCCTTCGAGCAAAAAAAGATAGCCAAGCCTATTGGGACCTTCCCCATAGGCTAACATTGACTTCGGTAGCTTTTAGGTGGCAAACTAGGGGGTCGTAGTTTTTTCTTAAAGAGACAGTACTTCGACTATCGAATGGTCGATTTAGTTGGAATCATTCGATTCATAGCCGAAGTTTGAAGTAGCCCATTCGATGGTCAAAGTAGCCAAAAAAACACTTCGAAATTTGAAGTATTTTTTCTTCTATTCCTTCACTCGATCTTAGTGAATGGGCCCCTAAATATTATTTCTGCCTAATGTTTTTTCATTCATCATCATATTCCTAGACTGTTTTGCCTTGTCCAGCCTGTAACTGGGTTCCCCCCACCATTTTCTAACATATGGAACATAAACTATACAGTGGGCTCATGTGTAGGGCATTATAACAACTCTATTTTATTTATGAAGGTTCCCTGGACTTGTGCAGTGTAATGTATTTGCTGCAACATATACGTCCATATCATTTCCCGCCGTATGCAAATTAGGCAATGCTAGCGCATCATCACTTTGATTGCCAAAGTAACGCTAGCGAAGATTCCCCAGCATTCCCTGCCCTGGACGTAACTTTGCACTTTAGGGAATTGGCGTTGTCCTAGTGATTTTACGCCTGGCAAGTGTTGCGATGGCTGCAAAGCCGTCACTGGCGATTTTCGCCGGTTAGGGAATTTGCCCCGTAGCTTTTTATTCAGCAGCTCTCCAGTTTGGAATTTAAGCAATCTGGTTGCTAAGAGCCAAATTACCCTAGCAACCTTAAGATTTGAATAAGAGACTTGAATTGAATAGGAGAGACCTGAAAAGAGAGATGAGTTTTAAAAAGTAGCAGTAACAGTTAATTTGTAGCTTTACAGAGCATTGTTTTTAGAAAGGGCCAGTGAATCCCATGTACTAGTTGGCTGTAGCTTTGCTGCCATAACTACTAGAGGGGTATCATTTTCAGGAATAACTCTTATAGATCAATGACTGTATTGGTAAACAGATTGCTTACTAATTCACCATACACTGTCTTGGATGAGATAGACAATCAAAGATTTAAGATAACATTAAAACTATGAACAGTCTCACTGATAACTATAACATATTGTATCAGGATTGCAACCAATAGGATGTTTTTGCCTGCCACGAATTTTCGACTTGAGTTGGGTCTTGGATTAAAATTTATACTTTTTACTTTTTCACTTCATTCTACTTGTTTATTAGTAAAAAAAACAGCAAATTTATACGGTAAAGGTAAATTCATCAAAATAACATCAACAATTACAGGACCACTATACTTATGCAATAATGTACTACAGGGTACATACAACAGGGGTATACATATGCTGGCATAGATAGGAGTTTTCCATATAGAAAACAAGTAAACAATAGAGTTGTCACTGCAATAGAAAAGGCTGTTTATATCTTCATAGAAAGTAGGGAAAATATATATTAATGTTTTAATATTTCAATTAGACCAAGTCCATAGGAAAAAAATATTGCACTCAACTTCATATATGCAGACTTATAAACATTATAGCATTATTGTGAGGTTGAGAAGCTAGCATTATGTTGCATGAGAAGAAATTAACACTTTGTTAATAATCAATAACAATACCTTTATCTTATAAAACACTTAATAACAAGCTGTTCTGCAATGGTACAGAACAAGCTCCTTATAAATATACATATGGCCTGAGAAGCTACTCCTGTGATGTATTGCAAGTAGTATGCATTGTGACAGCTATCTCTACACCAATGCCACTAGTACAGATCATTTTTTATATTAGTAAGACAAGTGATATCTTGATATATTTGTCTAACCCAGTGAGAAGAGAAAAAAAAAAAAAAAATCTGATACAACACAGCATGCAATCAAAATCGATGCCAAAATATATTTCAGATGGGGTTATATGAAAGTGATTACTTAGTTATTTTGTAATAGAAAGAAGTTAGTGCTAGGTAGAACTTCAGAAAGCTGCTTCGGGTTTTGTTCAATACTATTTATATTGCAGAGACCAAAACAGGTAAGCTGACAGGCTGATGCCTGTAGCTAAATTCCACAGCCACAGTGTCATTGGTTGCCTATTCCTTGGATTTGCCATAGGATATTACTAAGGCACTGTTTAAAAATGCTCCATAGGGTATTTAACAAATACAATAACTGTTTGTTTTGTTTATGTTTAATCTTCTTTAGTTTTCTTGTGACACAAAATAACAGCAAAAATACCTTACGAAAAACTTTGGGATTTTATATATATATATATATATATATATATATATATATATATATACAGTAAATATACTGTATAACTTCAATGGGAGGTGAGCAGAAACCTAGATATCTGGGATGCCGTGATTCTACAGTGTAATGATCTACTTAGATCTACTTTGTCTAATGCATTTCATACAGTCTAACACAGAAGATTACTTATTAAAATAAAGAATATTGGCCTTGAACATGGTATTTGTACTTGGATAGAGAACTGGCTGAAGGATAGATTACAAAGAGTGGTGGTAAATGGAACATTTTTTAATTAGATCAGTGTTATTAATCGAGTACCGCAGGGGTCTGTTTTTGTTTCTATGCTTTTTAAGTTGTTCATAAGTGACATTGAGGTTGGAAAACTTATTTATGAATACAGCAAATGGAAAAATGCACTTTTCAGATTGCATCATTGCCACTGTGCAATTACACGCAACACACCAATATGGATGCATAGGTAGCATCCATTTGGTATATCAAGTGCAAGTATGGATGCAATTTCCACATGGTTTGGTTAGAATTGCGGTACTTCTGCCATCTGAAGTTTGTAACCTAGTAAGTATCAAAATCAGTGGGTACAAGTCAATCTGGCATATTAAAACATTTTTATAAAATCACCTTTAGTAATAGACTGATAGCATTTACAACCTAAACAGGGAAATGTATGTTGAAATCCCCTTTATTCTACAATATTGTACACTGATATTGGATATAAGGGTCTGGCCACACGGGCAGATTCTTGGAGATTAGTCGCCAGGCGACAAATCTCTTCTTCGCAGAGACTAACCCCCCCGATCTGCCTCCCCCTGCCTTCCGCCTGCAAAAATGTAAATTGCCTGGGGGCAGGCACACGGAGCGCTTCGTTCTCCAAAGACGCCCGAAGTTTCCTCGTGAGGCAATTACGGGCGACTTCGGAAAATGAAGCGTTATTTGTCGCCTGGCAAATAATCTTCCCCACTCTGTCCATGTGGCCCGACCCTTAGAGGGTAAACAGTTTTTTGAGTAAACAGTTTATCACATTGCTTATCTATTTACTAGATAATGCTTTATGTTATGCTCCACCGTTTGTAGCTATAGCATGATACAAAATGGATCCTATCCCTAGTTTGTGGGTAGCAAATCTTTCTTAACTTTTGTATTCAGTATCTTGAATGGCACTATGTATCAGTCTAGGCTCATGTCTTTCTATCTAAAAACCTTGATAAAATCCTTGAAATGTATTTTACATACATAATTTGGCACCTCGAGATGCCGCAAAACACGTTAGGGTTGTGACAGCTTTGTGCATTAGTAAACAGTAAATTCTTTATGTCTGTGCTCCATGTAACCCCATAGTTATCTTGCCACCAGCAACAGAGATTGTTACAGCCAGAACATTTAATTCCTCCACAGACTACACAATAAATGTCATAGTTGCATTACTTGGGTTTGCTTCATTAAGCATGCTTTGAAGTACTTTGAGTGACACTGTCCAAAACAAAAGTAAAATACCATCAGCAAGTCTATAATTGTATATACTGGCAGCAGAGTACTTTATTAAAGAACACCATTTCTTTGATGCAAGACATTTGCAAAGAAGGGTGCAACAGCCGTACCCATTGTCATCCTATGGGGCAAATTCAATAAGCAGTGAAAATGCGATTGCGACACCTTCGCAACACTTCGCCAGGCGAAGTTTCGCCAGGGCGCCGCTAATTCACTAAAATTCGAAGTTGCGCTTAGGGAGGCGAACGGAAGCGAATTTGCGCTAGCGTTAATTCGTCAAGCAAAGTGAAGTTATGCTAGCAATGCCTAATTTGCATACGGCGCCAAGTTACAGTTGAATGGACATATATGTAGCAGCAAATACATTACACTACACAAGCCTGGGAAACCTTCATTAAAAAAATAGAGTTGTTATTTTGCCCTACAGATGAGCCCATTGTATAGTTTAGGTGCCATATGTTAGGAAATGTAGGGGGGAAGGAGGGTACCCCCAGAAAATTTACGATCTTTTTCAGCCTTAAAAAAGGAAAAAACGCCAGCGTTTTTGGGAAAAATTTCAACTATTTTTGAAGCAATCCCTATCTACTCTATTGCACTTCGGCTGATCTGAGGTGGCGAAGGCAAGTCCGGCGCAAGAGGTAACGTTCAGTAAAATGCGCAAGTTAGTGAATTAGCATAGTTACATTGACCCTTCGCCAAAGCGAAACTTCGCCTGGCGTAAGGGTGTGAAGTAGAGTAGGACCACTTCGCTAGCGAATTTATGCCAGCGCCCGTTAGTAAATTTGGCAAAGTAACGAAATGACGTCACGCTGGCGAATTTGCGCTAGCGTTAGCCACTTCACGCTTTAGTGAATTTGCCCCACTGTGTGTCTGTCACACGAATTTACTGTTGCATTTAAAAGTAGATTTTAACAATACCAAATCCAGGAAATCAAGGAGGATATATACCTTTTCATATGACCTGTTGGTCTCCAATAATGTCTGTTTTACACATTTCATACCTTCATTGTGTAGTATTGATGTTTGCAAACTTTGTACATCAATTCCATACAATACCATACCCTCTGGTATAGTTCCTAATCCTTCAAATGTATACAATAAATCTGTGGTAGCTTTCACACAGTTTTTAATTTCTTGGACCTATGGCTGTTGGTAATAGTCAACATATTTAGACGATGCCTTCAGAAATTAACCAAGTTCCATTAACCAACTTGAGACTTGGTAAAAATCCACCTTCTCAACTAACGCTCCCCATTGCCAGGGACCCACCACCCGGCTGTGACAACGGGCTGTCCCCATCACATCCTAATCTTCCAGCTCCAATACTCACCATTCCACGTCGATTTAACCTGTGCCCCACTAACCCAGACCACAATAGTGACAACTAGCACAAAGGGTTAATCCAAGGGAGAGAGGGTGGGACTTTTTTTCTTTCAAAAATGGATGCCCTCCTTAGCTGTTACTTCTTCAAATCCACTAAACTCCAGCCCCCCCCCCCCGCCCCCCAACTACGTAACTAAACCCGACTACTAATCCTCTGCCTGGCCTGTCATGTACCTCAGACAGCATGCACTGTCCTGGGCTTCACTTTATAGAAGTAAAATTAATGGGAAAAATGCCAAGCTGAGAACTGAGAACTTATTTCATATTGAAACTGTCCAGATACATGGTGCAACGTGGCACTCATGTCTTCATGTTATGCACTGAAACTGAAGCACAGCAGTGAAGCACAAATTGTTACTTCTAATTCATAAAATGCCCCCCAGCAGTAAATACATTTATTTGACAATTTCAGTTTCTTCAAAATTGTGAATGATTTATTATTTTCATATTTTTTTCCACAGGATATTTTTAATAATAGGCATTCAATTAAATATATTTTTCAACTACAGATGGCAAACAGGTCAGATAGTATTTTCTTTTAAAATGTTGTACGCGCTATCCTGCAGTCCGCTGGCATTATACCAGACAAAAGAGAGTCTGAGAGGATTAAAAACAGAAGCCTGGCTGAAGCTAAGTCAAGCTCTCTAAGGACTCACAGGTGTATTCAGCCTACTCAAGGAGATTTTTTATATTGTTGTTTACATTGATTTTTGTCCAAATGTCTTGTGTCAGTCAAAAGATTTGTAAGCCTGTTGTATGCCTACAATGAAAATACTCACTTATATATCTAAGACAATAAAATTATTAACCTGTTAACATCTAAGCCAATTCAATTATTCCCACATTTTAACCAAACATTATGGGGGCCACATAGGTCTCAGATTAGAACTAATTCCCAGCCCCAATCAGTTAAATGCTATAGTACAGATTTACTTAGGTGCAATTTTCGCCTCGGAACGCTTCACCACGTTAATTCGTATTGCATATGCCAATCCATCAAAATGTGGAGTTATGTCTTGCCTGACAGACATTTAAGGAAGTTTCACCAGTGAAATTTCATCAGCGAGAGCATTTCAAAGCGAACTTTTGCTAGCGTTACTTTCTTTCTAGGGAAACTTCGTTAACACACTTATGCTTAGGTAAATTTGAAAAGGGTGGATACATATAAGTCATATATTTTTCTTTATTAGTGATGTTATTGAAATTTCTTGAAGTACCCACTTATTATTAAAAGGAAGCAAAATAAAGACAAAAGAGATCCTCTATTGTCCTAGACACAAGCCTACCATAAAACAAAACTGGCATGATCTTAAAATGGTAAAAAAATTATATTTAATAGTTACAACTTTTAAACATAAACCCAGCTTCTTCTTATCAGTTTGCCAGGTATAACCTGGTGAAGCAGACCTTGGCGAAATGTGTAATATAGTGGAAAGTTCGCATTTTGATGAATTTGCGCCTGAGCGAAAATTCATCTGCCAAAAGGTCACAAAACTTCGTTAAAACTGAGCTCTTTAGCTAGTGAATGGTCCTCTACACCTATTAATAAATTGGTAATGTACCTCTGATTTGTCTTTCTGGCGAATTTTCACTAGTGATGGCCACATTGCCCCTTAAGTAAATTTGCCCCTAAGGCCAGAATGTTCGAGTTTTTTTTTTTACCTCCAATGAACTGGACACTCAAATGGTATGTTATTTAAGAAAAAACATTGAACAAATGTTACCGAGCAGAAAACTATTCGCAAATGAAACTAGTTTTTCGCCGTAAAAAAATTTGAATGTCAGGAAGGTTATGAACTTCTTCAAATAGGTCAGCGACTTTGACTTCTACATGAACTTGGCAGGTTTTGGGTGGTGACCTATTGTATTTGAGTTACTTCCAGGGTAGGGGGATGATAAATTTCAGATTCAAATTTGAATTCAAGTTGGTGGTTTTAAATTGAAAATGGTGAGTTTTGACCAAAAAAAACAACTGAAAATGCAAATTCTATTTTACCATTCGAACCTTAGTACATCTGCCCCTTATTTCTCAAAAGTTGTTTAGAAAATGAATGTATCACATTAATCCTTGACCGAACCTATAAAACAAATGGAGGCTAAAAAGGAGGAGCCTTTTAACAAGATGTACACAGTTCACCTTTAAAGTATAAAGCTATATATGCCACATTCAGATTTCCAATGCCTGGAAGGATATAATTATTGTGCAAAACCTGCACTATTCTATTTGTAGTATAACTTGTAGTGTATATAACTGGAGTTACCAATGATTAGATCAGAATTGCCAAAAACATACCATGGTAGCTGTGTGTACAACTTGCTATATATTAGATACAGATTAAGAGTTAAAAAAAGATATGATAGTTAGTCAGCAATAGGCAAGTTGTCTGTACCTCTCATTCTCTGGTTGACACTAAAGTGAATAGGTTCACTGTCAGTACTGCAAGAGAAAGTTCCTGGGCCCAAAAAGGGCAGTGGTGAAGTCCAGTGCTTGTAAGGGTTCTCCTGCTTCATGGAGGGTAGAAGTCTACTGTCAGCTGTCTCATCAAGGTTCCTCATAGACAGTCTTTACACAGGTGCTATAGAATGATGTACCTGCTCAGTATAAGTTGAGATACAGTAATAGAGATGTATGCCTAGTTAACCATAGTTGGATAATACTATACCTGTATATGGTTGTGCTGATGCACTTGAATATCCATACTGAGGTGCAAAATGATCCACTCAGCATATAAAGTTAGTCTCATACATGATGGCAATGTTGAGAAAAAAATATAATGAACAGATTCTGAGGGGTTGAGTTTCCCTCTCATACACCTCCAGAGAAAATATGTTGATTTAAATACTTGTAACAATAGCAATGAATGATTTACATTTGTTGAAACTGTGTCCCAAGCAATGTTTAACTTTGCAGGCCCAAGAAGAAGAACTATTATTCATTTCCTGAGTTCCCTCAGTTTGAAAGGTGCAGCTTGTACTGGTAATGTTTCTGAAAATGCAACCTGGGAGGACCTGACCAGTCCAAAAATCTACCCACCTGTTATGATACATGCCAAACCTTAGCATCATTAGGACAACTGCTTCTTCTACTGCTACAACGTGTCTAAACTTGATAGCAATTGAATCCCTATCTGCACTAGATTATTTGACTACTGATTACAAGAACAATATAGTTATTGCCTTAAATGCCGTTACCCAACTAAATGTATCAGAATACCTGCCTCTGTGACAAAAATGCTTCTTGCAATGGCTGCTCCAAAATCACATATGTGTAACAATATATATATATATGTTAAGCTGAAAACGCTCATATTGAATATACTTTATTTTTACTTCTGTCCTTTACTGCCATACCATTTTTTCTTCTTCAAATAAATGAGTTGTGTTATGTGTCTTTTGACCCAGATGAAAAAGTGTGCTCCATCTGTACTTGAAATTAAATGCAGTCTCTACTTCTGATAAATTGAATTAATCACACTAACCTTGCTTAGCAGAACAAGCAAGAAAATGTCAGTTATGCTCACTCAGTCAGGTAAGAAAAGCAAACGAATGCACCAGGCACCTGGTTAATTACACTTGCTTACCTCTCACTTAAATCGGTACGCTTCTTGCATTTTATCTGTATTTTAGTTGCAATGTAGGGAAACAAGATCTTACACTTAGGGGCAGATTCACTAAGCTCGAGTGAAGGATTCGAATGAAAAATACTTCGAATTTCGAAGTATTTTTTTGGTACTTCGACCATCGAATTGGTTAAATTCGTTCGAATTCGAACGAAATCGAACGAATCGAAGTAAAAATCGTTCGACTATTCGACCATTCGATAGTCGAAGTACTTTCCCTTTAAAAAAAACTTCGACCCCCTACTTCGGCAGGTAAAACCTACCGAAGTCAATGTTAGCCTATGGGGAAGGTCCCCATAGGCTTGCTAACCTTTTTTTGATCGAAGGATTTTCCTTCGATCGTTGGATTAAAATCCTTCGAATCGTTCGATTCGAAGGATTTAATCGTTCGATCGAACGAAAAATCCTTCGATCGATCGATCGAAGGATTAGCGCTAAATCCTTCGACTTCGATATTCGAAGTCGAAGGATTTCAATTCGAGGGTCGAATTTCGAAGTATTTTTAACTTTGAAATTCGACCCTTAATGAATCGGCCCCTTAATCTGCAGACTTTGTGGCTGTAATGAACATCTTAACTCGTTCCCAAATATATATGTAATATATAAAAATTATATATATATATATACGTATATATATATATAGTGAATAAAGTACCCCCTATTGTAAAATATAAGGATATTATAAGTCACAGAGGAGTTCCATGACCATATACAAGCATGAGGCCAAAGGCAGAGTGCTTTTATAGAGGTCATGGAATTCCGAGGTTACTTCTAATATACTCATATTTTCCAACAAGGGGTAATTTATCATAATACACAAGTGACTCATGTGACAAAAATGACATCACTACTCACCCTTTATAACTGATGACATCACTAGTCACCATTTATATAGTGAATAAATTACCGCCTATTGTAAATTATAAGGATATTATAAGTTACCGAGGAGTTTTATGACCATATAAAAACACGAGGCCGGAAGCCGAATGTTTTTATACAGGTCATGGAACTCTGAGGTTACTTCTAATATCCTCATATTTTGCAACAGGGGGTACTTTATTTATTACAATACGCAAGTTTTAGTGAGTTATGTGACAGAAATGACATCACTACTCACCGTTTATAACTGATGACATCAGTACTCACCGTTTATAAGGATATACAGTAATTTACAAGATATTCATGACTTTTGTGTATTATATATATATATATATATATATATCTATATATGAACATATGGAGCATGAGATATTGAGATACTTACTACTGCAATATATTTTGACATGCCATCCACATTTTTGCCTATTCAGAGCAATGAAAAAACAAAAAGGCTTCCTGTGTGTTCTGCTAGTTTCCAAATATCTGGTGGAGTTGTTTGCCATTTTTTATACTCCATCTGCAGAAGGAAAAGCTGTAAAGGAGGAAAGTGAATGGTCGCTCCATTGAAACAAGTTTACTTCAATTTCTATGCAACAGAAGGATCCCCACTAAACTTTATTCACTGGAAGTAACATTGATTGAAAAAGACAGTTTCATTAATGGACTATCTACCAAAGGTGAACTGCTACGAATGCTTTTATTTAGTAATTTTTCCCGTTGTTGCTGAGGGAAATGCTATATACCGTACAATTTCAACCAGCAGCATGATTATGTTAATAATGTTTGAAGCGATGCAGCGCAGATGTAGAAAAGGTACCTTTCAAAAGTACAAAAATACAGTACTGAACATTCAAATAAAAAGTCAACTGGCATTCAGAATTGTATTTATTTGTAAAATAGCCATCAAATAGTTTTCCCATAAATAAAAAACAAGAGTTTGTTTTCTGTTGCTACTTATATAGACATAACATGCTAACTTGTGCCAAATGTTATATGAAGAGGTTTGATTTCTGAAATATAGCTACTAAGTCAATATGTATAATTAATTGCATACATTCAGCCAAAAAAAATAGAAAACAATGGGGATGTGTAAATTTTGGTCAGCCAGTGTATTTACATTTATGATGTTAAAATAAAATAATAATACAGGTATGGGACCTGTTATCCAGACTGCTCAGGACCTGGCATTTTAGGGATAAGGGATCTTTCCATAATTTGGATCTCCATGCCTTAAATCTACTAGAAAATCATTTAACTATACTTAATTAAATATACCCAATTGGATTGTTTTGACTTACTTAAGGATTCATTAAATCTTAGTTGGGATCAAGTACAAGTTATTGTTTTATTATTATAGAGAAAAAGGAAATCATTTTTTAAATTTTTAATTATTTCATTAAAATGGAGTATATGGGGCAGATTTACTAAAGGGCCATCGCTAACGACAATTCACCAGAAATCCCATCTGCAGTCACATTTACTAAAAGGCATAGAGGACAATTTGCTAGCAAAAGAGACTGTCGCTAGTGTCGTTTTTGCAGCACTATCATCAGACAAATTTTTGCTCAGGCAAATGATCTTTATTCCGCAAATTCACTAAAGTGTGAATTTTACAGAATGCTACCTACTACCTAGTTTCCTTCGCCAACTTAGACCTGGCAAACTGCTAAAATGAAGCTACATCCTACTCAATCTTATGTCAGTGTCATCATATCCTGTATGCCAAAAAGTCATAAAAGTTTCAAAAACGCTTCTATTTTTTCATATTTTAAAGCAGGATTGCCTTCAAAAGCTCTAACTATTAAAAAATGTTGTGCTAACATTTTTTTTCAGTCGTTTGAGGGGAATGCCACATTTGTTTTAGGGTGGGCTCATGTCTAGGGCATTACAGGATCTCTTTTACTTCCTTGGACATTTGTGAAGTGGCAATTTCAAGCATTTGCACCAACATATCTAATAAAGACATCTATATGACCTACCGTATATACTCGAGTATAAGCCGAGTTTTTCAGCATCCAAAATGTGCTGAAAAAGTCTACCTCGGCTTATACTCAAGTCAGTGGGCAGTAGCTGAGATTGCAGTCACTTTTAATCATTCCTATACCAACAGTTCACTTGGGGAGAGACTGCAATATCACACAGAGCCCTCTTTTAATTATATGAAAGAATAACCGTGTGCCCTCTGTTGGTTATATGAAAGAATAACAGTGACTGCAATATCACACAGCACCCTCTGTTGGTTATATGAAAGAATAACAGTGCGCCCTCTGTTGGTTATATGAAAGAATAACAGTGACTGCAATATCACACAGCGCCCCTCTGTTGGTTATATGAAGGATTAACAGTGATGGCAATATCACACAGCACCCTCTGCACATGGTAGTGGGACAGTGGGACAATGCACACAGTAATCCGTTTGGCAATTCTCTGTCACCATCAACTTTGCAAAGAAGTCCGGTTGATGGCTGGGGGCGTCGCTTTGGCAGAATGTGCGCTGCTGGGAGACAGGGCTGTAGTTGTGTCTAGGCTTATACTAGAGTCAATAAGTTTTCTCAGTTTTCGTAGGTAAAATTAGGTACCTCGGCTTATACTCGGGTCGGCTTATACTCAAGTATATACGGTATCAGTACCTATTCAAATTGATCTAAGCGTGAGTATTACTGAAGTTTAGCTAGGCAGAAATGAATGCTAGCGAAAGTTCGCTTTGAAAACTAATAACTTTGCCTGTGTTTGACTACAGAGACGCAACTTCACCTTTTGGTGAATTAGCATAGTGGTCATGAATTTATGTCTGGCAAAGTGGTGCGAAGTGTGGCGGAGCCTTTGCTGGCGAAAATTCGCCCTTTAATGAATTTGCCCCTATGGGAGATGGCCTTCGATAATTCCGAACTTTTCTTCTATCATTGAAGTGATAAGGTGTAGCATGGCTGGACCTTTGACCTTTAGTAACATATTGCCACACACTTCCTATTTGAATGATGTGCTAGCTGCAGTCTGGAAACCAGATAATAAAACAAAATAATCCCAGAAACTCTTTTTGACAAGAGGAATGATGTTTTTTTTACAGGGTTTGGTATACAGCGGAGAAGTTTTACTAAGGTAAGTAATACTAAAGACTTACATTGCAAGAGGAATTACTTTTTATAACGGGTTTGGTATGCAGTGGAGAGGTTTTACTAAACACAAAGTCTTTAAAGACCCTTTTAAGTACAGAGTCCATCAGAGGAAATATCATTCTCTCTATTGAATCTCAAAGCAGATAGGGTATCCCAAAGCTGCAGCTCCTCTTCACTTTCATATATGCCATACCACCAAAGAATGAGAGGTGGCTGCAAGTTCATATAAAGAACTGTGAACTGTGCCATGCGTAGCTAATATTGTTTTTCCCCAAAGCTATGTTATTCAATTGCATTTTCATAATCAAATGCTTCTATTTCTGTTTTACATGTTGTAATACTGTATGAGCAGTTATTAAGCCTTCGGATGAAATTGACGTGACTCATAATTCTGCTCTGCCATACCATCATAGTGGCTCAGCACAATAATAAAGCTTAATTTAGAGTACAGCTCACATGATCCGTCACATCTGCTAGAAAAGGAGTTAAACTGGAAAACATATGGGTAGGATGAAACTTTTTCTTGTATTCAACATCATTCCCATTATTTAAGAAGATGGCCAAAGTAGATGTGATATGGGTGGAGTGTTGAATTAACTAGATAATAAGTATATATTTTATTTGCAGCTAGGAGTCCAAAAAAATGTTCATGTTAGGGAATAAAGAGGCATACTGGCATAAAGAGGCTCTAATTATTTGCCTGTCATAGAAGATGCAGTATGACACACTCCTAAACAAAGCTGGGTATTGCCTAGCAATCTCTAACACTTCAGTAGCTTCTAGTGGTGAATGAAAATCCACCATTCACTCCCCCTTCATATATTTTCGATACAGGGATATTTTTATCATTTATGAGTCCTGACATAATTGGTATCCAAGTCTGGAACAAATTGTTCTTCATTGTGTAACACTTCCCTTGTCCAAACAAAAGAAGCTATTTGTTCTGATAAAATATTCCAGGAAGATTATTATTTCATTATTCCTTTCAATGAATGGTCATAGGACTAATTATAATCTGTGAACTTTTATTTGGATGTACCCAATTTTTCTCTTTAATTTCAATAAATATATTTTCAGCTCTCTTGTTTCCTAGAATTTATCCTCTTTTTATTTATAAGAATAAAAATCTAAAAACAAAGCAAGCTTGATGCCCCTGCCCTGCAGGACTCTCTACTTGGCAATGCCTTAAATAATCCATTAGAAAGAATTATTCCTGTGGCTTTGTAGTCACATTAGGCCCAAGTTACTATCAAACCAAGTATTGGTATTATTAAATATATTCTCGGGCAAGAGGGGAAGCTTTTGAAATGCCAGTCACCTCCTCACAAAGTTTGTGAAATGACTGATAATTAGCACAGCGTGAAGCTTAAAGAACTGTCTGCTGCAGCAGATGGCCCTCAAGAATAAACCATGTCTTGTCTATCTTGATTAGCGTTTACTTGATGGAATCTGAACATGCAGAATGGCACCTGCATTATTTTAGCTGACTCTCTGTCCTAGACTGAGAAATTGGAAGTCTCTTATTTTGCTTGGAAAGATTCATACACAAATGCAATTTCTCATTAATATTTGCAAGCCATTTCTTTGCCATCTGCATTTTTATTTCATACATTTTGATTTCTTTTGAATATTAAATGTACATTTTAGCACATCATTAGGATTTGATGTCTTAGGCGTAAATAGGGCAGTTAAAGAAAGTGTCTCTTGTAAAAAATGGGAGTCTCATTTAAAAATGTATTAAATTAAAAATGACCATACTGAATACATGGTGGGAGTTCAATTTAGGGATTAGGACAGCCAGATAAAGGTGGTGTGTGCTTTAGCCCATAGTGAGACTGGTGCTCTGAGAACCTTGTACACCCAAATGACCAAAATCGCAGCTCGTCAACACTATTCGGACCCCAATTAACACCTGCATCAATTTTCAGGTATTGCAAATTTTTTGCCGTTTCATGAATTTTGCAGGAAATTCGCAAATTTTTTGGCGAAGTGAAGACCAAATACAAAGTTGCTAAGGAATCTATAAAACACTAAAAATTAACTATGCTTGAGCTTTATACATTATTATGCGATCCATTCAGTAAACCATTAACTATGTTGATGTAACCATACCACAGACATTAACTTGCCCTTCATAATCTTTAGAACATATGAGTCTCCTTTAGACTGATATTATTGAGGATATTGATACATGGTACATAGTACCTCCTAATGATTTTAATAGAATGGAAGAAATGTTTTTTAATGGTGAGAATACACATATACAAAAACTATTACTTACTGCAGTGATCTCCAACTAGTAGCTCGTGAGCAACATGTTGCTCTCCAACCCCTTGAATGTTGCTCTCAGTGTCCTCAAAGCAGGTGCTTATTTTTGCTTAAAAGCAAGTTTTAATTGCATAAAAAGTAGAGCTTCCTGTAAGCTGCCAGTCCACATGGGGGCTACCAAATAACCAATCATAGCCCTTATTTGGCACCCCAAAGGATTTTTTCATGTTTATGTTGTTCCCCAACTCTTTTTCCATTTGAATGCATATATATATATATATATATATATATATATATATATATATATATATATATATATATATATATATAAAATACATTTTTATATCTCATATACAAAATTATTATAAAAGAGTATCCTGTATATTGATATGTCATACTGTATTAGCATTCTTTCTTCTCATTTCATAAAAATCTTAAATTAGATTTGAGTTTTGAGATATGACCATACAGTGGGTGTATCAACTCAGCTGCTGGTGAACGTTCATCTTGCCCATCCAGCTGGTGCTACTGAGCGTTTCAGTACAGCAACTGCTGGAAAACTATAGATTTTAATATTCTTGAATGGCAAGCTTGATTATAATTCATTGTCATGATTTACATATGGACAATATTACAGAACCACACCTGACAGACAGAATTTTGTGTGCCACAGTCACTTAAGGGTGCACCTGCCAGTGATGTGAACTGATGACTTGTTTACTGTAAATTTACTGTCTTGGGCCTTCACCTATTAGTCAGCTTTGAAGAATTCTTAAAGTTTTATGAGATCACTCATGCAAGAACAAGTTCATTGGTACTTACCTCTAAGATTACTTGTAATTATCTGGTTAATTAGGTAAATAATCAGGGCTAATTATGGTTAGTCCATTGTATTTTAGACATCACAATAACAAGTGATTTCACAATGTAATAGCCTGCTTAAAGGTGCTGTATTTTACATGATGCAGAAAATGGTGGCAGGAATGAGCTGGAGACAGGTACAATCAGCAGCTGCTTAAGGTTAGTAGAGATGCAGGCAGAATGGATGTCAATACATTTGGAGGGATGTGATAAATAAACGCTTTAAAGTTGAAAATGGTTGGGAATTTTAATATATATTGCAAAATAGTTTAAAATTGAATAAAGAATACACTGAGTCTTTTTTTTACTTTAAAAACCCCTTTAAGGTCTGCATTCCATGACATATCTTTTGAATTTAGGTAGCAACCCAATAAAAAAATAATGTTTGGATTATGGCCTGTAGGTTTATCTATAGGTAGCGTGGATATTTTAGGAGTGAGTGAGAAAAAAATATAAAGCAACAAGATGTGGGGTCGACTTTAATATACGATTAAGACAGATATGCTCTGAAAAGAGAATACAAAGTGTTATCTATATATGCAGAGATGGAGGAAAATGGTAAAAAAGATTAATATTTCATAACTTACAGGTGTTCAAGACAAATCTGAAAAATATATAAATGATGGTTAGATGATTCTGGCATATCCATCACCTAACTGCACAGGATATTACCCAGGAGAACATTTTAATAAAGCTATTTAATAAATGAAGATCATGAGAAGTAACAAGGCAGGTCAATACTTATGGTATAACACTTTGTTATAGGAGACATAGGATCACCCCTGGTAAATGGACACAGCCAGGCCATTCTTCATTGCTGAAGACCTGTATGATGCACTGCTATGACCTCCTGCATGAATAGAGCACCGGCACTACATGAAGAAACGAATTAGGTTCCCACCATAAATCAAGACACAAATGTGGTCATTTAAATTATTCAGAGTTTCAAATTAGAATTTCCCTAACAGAGGGAGATACATGGAAGACCAGCTGAAGAAGTGACCCAAATACTAATCTAAACCTTGCCTTTGGCTAATGGAGTGAAAGAGCTTGTGGTATTAGAAATGGCTATTATTACCTTAGTCTAAGGGTCCCATTTGCAATTGCATGACATCTATTAATCTGCAATATTTCTCTTATAGCTCATGATATGAATTATACATAATTTGATACAATTTGATCTTTCTCCCAATTTGTTGAGGCTGTTATTACTGAGTAAAATATACTGTATTGCATCACATATGGCAAGTCTCCAAACAAAATGGCACTTCCAGAGGTGAAAAATAAATATTGATATTGCTGAGCTTCATGTACTCACACTTTTGTTATTCCATATGTTCTCAGCAATCTCTTTGTGCCCAATTGAGGCTAAATATCTATTCTAAGCCCCCCCAATTATTCCATATCCATATGTTTCATTTTGTATATTTGATTTTTTATAAATCCATATGAGGCTTATTTATTATGGAGGCAATACACTACTTTATGATGTATACTGCTCTGCAAAACTAATGACCTGTTTATCAATTCTTTAGTTCTGCTTAGGATCGTTGTCCTGAACAGTACAAATATATTCTAGCTATATCTGTTAGTTGTACAACTAATTTCAAGCCATATTTAAAGATTTCTTTGTAATATTAGCAGTAAATACATGTCATTCACGTCCCTAGCCTAGTCCCTAGTAAAGACAGTCAGCCATACTGTTAGCCTTAACTACTAGGGGGCAGGGGCCATACCCCTAATCATTATCAGTTGCAAAGTCCATATAGAAAGTCCATATAATCATAGTCTTGTGCTTTTGTTGTTTTCAAAAATGACAGGAGGGTTTGGATCTGGGTGACCAGTTGATATTCACAGATAATACATTCCCGCTGGGCACACTATGCCCACTACCTCCTCATAGGTGTCACAGCTGCCCATGCTAGTTATCTAAATTCCTTTCACTATCTAGAGTGTACTGGTTTCCTCTAGCCCTCTCACTCACTAGGTTCAGTAGCCCCTCCAAGAGATGACTCTACTGCTACAGAGTCTGTTGCTCCTCTCACTTCCCTTGATGCATCTCCAAATTTCCTTCTTGTAACCTTCCCTTTTATAACCTCCTTCTCTCCACCCACTGAGGACTTCCCCTAGCAACAGTTACCCTCTAGCTCCCCCTAGTGGCATTTCTGAAATTATCTGCATTAATCATTGATTACACATTTGCATTAAACACTTTACCCTACTACAGGCGTACCTGAGACCCTCATCCCCCCCTCTGGCATAGCCCCAGTATTTCAGCCCCTGAAATACACATTGTAGTAGAACACAGTAGTTTGTTTCCTATTTGCCATGTCCTGAGTTTGTATTTTGTTTTGTATATTACAGATTTTGTCTCACTAGCTGTACAAGTTGAAACCTGTTGACATAATTATCACAGAGATGCATAAACTGACATTTAAGCATCTCTGTGAGCTTGTTCAGGAGGAACCCTGAATGGTACTGCACTGGCAGGTATTCTATTTTAGACTTTTTTGGTATGTGCACCACTCAGAGCTGTTTGTTTGACATGATTAGCAGAGTTCCCAGCTCAGCTCCCTCTAATTACTTGTGCAGTGGCAATGACATCTACCACTATTTCTGCATCACAATGCCATCAACAAATCTAAATTTTTATTTTATCTAGCTAAATAGCAGATTATGTTCTTAAATTGTAAATTCCCAAAACCTGTCACAAACTTGAAGTTTCAAAAAATGTAACATGCTCCTCTGTTAACTGTTTGTACATTGCATAACATGAACTTGGAAATTATTGTTGATTCTTTGCAAAATAAATCCTGGAAAAAGTCACACTCCCCCCCACCCGGATTTTTGCCATCGAAAAAGTTGCAGTTTAATAAATTTGCCCATTATGTTTGTTATAAACACTAGGGGGCAGATTTATCAAGGGTTGAATTTCGAAGTTGAAAATACTTCGAAATTCGACCATCGAATTTAAATACTTCAAATTTGAATATCAAATTTGAAGTTTTTTCAGCGACTTTGGCAATCGATCGAACGATTTAATCCTTCGAATCGAACGGTTCAAAGGATTTCAACGATCGATCAAACGATTTTAATTCGATGGGTAAAGACTAGGGATGTCGCGGACTGTTCTGCGGCGAACTTGTTCGCGCGAACATCGGCTGTTCGCGTCCGCCGCAAGTTCGCGAACGTCGCGCGACGTTCGCCAATAGGCGTTCGCGTCAAAATCGTTCGACCATTCGACCATTCGGTCGCTAAAATCGAACGATTTTCGTTCGATTCGAACGAAAATCGTTCGATCGAACGATTAAAATCCTTCGATCGTTCGAATCGAACGATTTTCGAATGTTCGAAGTTCGCGAACTGTTCGCGAACTGTTCGCATTTTTTGCCGGTGTTCGCGAACGGCGTTCGCGAACACATTATCGGCGGTTCACTACATCCCTAGTAAAGACTTGGAAAAAGTTTGTAGAAGGTCCCCATAGGCTAACATAGCGATTCGGCAGGTTTAATTTGGTGAAGTATTGAAGTCAAAGTTTTTTTAAAGAGATAGTACTTTGATTATCAAATTACGAGAATCGAATTCCTAGTAAATTCGAAGTCGTAGTATCCTATTCGATGGTCGAAGTATCCAAAAAATTACTTTGAATTTTTTTTAACTTCGAAAATTCCCTCAAATTCACTTCGACCCTTGATAAATCTGCTCCTAATTCTGAAATGTCCTTTGACAACAAGCCAGAGTAATCAATTTCTAAAAAAAAATGAGTTTCAGGAAGTAATTTTGCAAACAATTGGTTGCCCAAACACAGATGGGTGAACATTTAAAAATCTACCCCTATGAAATCAGAAAGGCTTGATAATTGCATGATAATTGTGCTGCTATGACATTGCAGTGACATAACATTGCTAATGGCATGTGATATAATATCATAAAGCTATCTGTTCCATTATGACATAACAACCTCATGTTATCAGAAGAGTTCCCTGTTTCCCTTGATTATGTTCTCCCTGACTGGACAGGTGGCCAAAAGTGCAAGTGCTACTAATGTCAATATCAATGAATTGTACCAGCAGTTAAAAACAGCTCAATAGAGTTGAAATAAAAAATTGTATTTATTGCTAATTGCAAAAGTGCTTAGAGGAGCACTACCATTTTCACATTTATTTTTATTTTAAGGTTTACAAAGGAAGGCAGTGTGCAAAAAACTGACATCATAAAACAGCCTCCAGTCAGGGACCTCAGTGAAGAGGGACTGTAGGGTAGAAGCTGCTTTCCTGACAACTTCCAGGAGGGGAAGGTTGTACTGCAATTGCCTGTGTACTCTCTGTGTGAGCCTGCCTTTGATCTGTGTGAACTCTCAATATGCTGTTTTCCTCAACTCCTGCGTGAGTACTGAAACCTGTGGTCATTTGCCCTTTTTGGCATAGTAAATAAACCGTTCCTAATTGTTAAGAACCTCCTGGCGCCCAAGTTGTTTTTGTGTGCACAGTAGCCTGGGGGGATGTAGTTGCACTACACCATAGAGGGAACACTTCCACTTAGTGAAGGCCCTGCCCTGGGTGTAAGTCACGTGTAACCCATGCTCTAGTGTTCTAGCTGGTGAATTAACCCCGAGTGGCCCAAATAGGTGTTACAATACCATGGAAAACGTTTTGGTTTTTTTCAAACACATCCATTAATAATGCACTGAAATCTCTTTTTTAACAAAGCAAACATATTTTTTATATTCAATTGTGAAATCTGACATGTTGTTAGTTTCCTAGGTGCCCTCAGTCATGTGACTTGTGTTCTGATAAACTTCAGTCACTCTTTACTGCTGCACTATAAGTTGAAGTGATGTCACCCTTAGCAGTCTATCAACAGAATAATGGTAAGGTAAAAGAACATAGCTCCCTGACACCTGCTTTGCTTGGTGTAGATATGAGAATAGCACTCAATGATAAAAATCCAAGTCCCAATGTGACTCTTCCAGTTCCATTGAGTCTTTGAAACAATGGCTTATCTGAAAACAGTTATATTGTGAAGTGCTGTCTCTTTCTGAAAGCACAGGATCTGGAACAATGACCTGAGATGGCTGCCTACCCACCAATAACAGTGCTAAAAAGGAATACATTTATGGTTCAGGAATGGTGAGTAGAGATGGGTGAATAAATTTGCCTGGTGCATCAAATTTCCACGTCTCACCTCCGGCAAATAAATTTGTGGAAATTCGCAGTCGAAAATTCGACAGCGTCAAAAATTTGCCAGCTTCAAAAGATTCTGGACGTGCATTGGAAAAGTCGCTCGCATCAAAACTGCCACACGCAAACAGTATTCAGACTCCCAATGGCTTTAATACCGGCATCAAAATTGACGCAGGCGTCAGTTTTAGAGTTTGGCTAATTTTTCGCTGGTTCGCTGGAAATTTGCAATTTTTTCGGTGCAGCGAAACGGGAGAAATTAGCCCATCATTAATGGTGAGTGTAATTTAAAAAGTGTAATTTACATATAAATGATACACCATAGAAATCATAACAAAATCCCTTTAAAGAAATAACAAGTGGGTTCTATTCATAAATAAATATCCAATAAAAGGAATAATTCGACTCGAAGTAAGACACTGATTGGTTGTTTCACTGTCAAGTAACAGATGCGACAAAAGGAAAAAAATACTGTTGCATTCGGCATTTTTGCATCTCATGGCAGCAATTTCAGACTCAAAGCTCTGCATGGGTTTATATAGGCTCCTGCAGTGCTTAAAGATTGGCAGTAAAAGCAAACAGCTTTTTTCTTTTCAACACAGCCTGTGGTTTGCTAATATCTTATAAATGAGTAGATGTAGTCTTTTATCCATCATAATGAAACATTAAACCCAAGCAAAATGTAAAACCTGTTTTCAAATTATGGGGCATTTGCCTCTATTGCGAATTCCAACAATTTTGTTTCTCTTTGTGTCCTAAGGTTTCAATTCAGTTCTGATATTTTTAGAACATATAGCGTAAAGTGTGGGTTGCTCTTCAATAAAAAAATTGCTAAAACATTCAGGGATATGTTGAAATGCTTCCATAATCTGACAAACAAATAGTGCATAGTACATAAACGTTATAGAAAAGATTAGGCTTTTTGTTGTCAACTCAAAACTCCAGCTTCTTGCTGTTAAGTAAATCCAGATAAAAACTAGAAGAGCAGGATACTGCAGCCTGATCCTTCAAACACATGAGTTTAAATGAACACCATTATAATTTTTTTATTTGTCTCTGTGATATTTACACAGTCAAAGATGGAACCCATAACTACATGTATCAGACTGTAATTAAACCAAAGGGTGTTTTTAACTGAAAAATCTTTCTAAAAATAATGCTAAAATGTAGAGAAAAATAAGGGATCCACAGCCATCTTTCTTTCAGGGTGGCCTTTGTCCCTAACCATACAAGGGGGATATAAAAACATATAATACAAAACTGTAGTGTTTGCTATAGTTCACCTACAGTATAGCAAACAATCAGCAAATAGAATTGGCTGGTTAAGGTTATAGGCTGTTATATGTTACTGCAACAGGGTGGGGGGTACAGAAAGAAAAAGGGTGTGGGGTATATACCTTGTGTACATTCATATTCAAATCATCATTATTCCTCATTAAACATATACCATAGTGGGAGGTGGTTCTTAACAATAGTATAAGCTGCTAAATCTCTAGTTCCAAAAAACTTTGTTCCTTTTATTACATTTGTGGGTATAATCAGACCCTCACAGTGATGCCTGGTATCTATGAATCTGATATGGGCAATTGCCCTAGCTGCATATCAACTGTTAGTAGCTAGGTGAAACCCCTACATACTCAAGGTTTCCCATAACAGGTATAGGACCTGTTATCCAGAATGCATGGGACCTAGGGATTTACGGATAGGGGATGTTTCTGTAATTTGGATCTCCATACCTTCAGTCTACTAAAAAAATACTTAAAAATTCATTAAACCCAATAGAATGGGTTTGCCTTCCATAAGGATTCATTATATTTTAATTGGGATCAAATACAAGATACTGTTTTGTTATTACAGAGAAAAATTCAAATTAAATGGAGTCTATGGGTGATGGCCTTCCCGTATTTCAGAGCTTTCTGGAAAATGGGTTTCCGGATCATGGATTCCATACCTGTGCTACCTTGCTCTACCTATACTTTCACGTTAGCTACAAATCTGGGGAAGTAAACCTATAGATAAATGGCATTTTACTAAACTCAGTTGTTTCTACTCCCTAACCAGCCTTTCCATGGAGGGCAAGGCAATAGGTAAATATTTGCACCAAACAGGTACAAATTAGCCCACTTGGGTTATTCAGTCATCATCCCATGCTGCAGACTGGTCAGACTATTTTTAAAAAATGTTTTTGTTAATTTTCTTAATTCAGGTAAGGTTCACTAACACTCTTTTCTGCTGTAGAGTCTGTCCATTTATACTTTCCCTTAAAATATGTGTTACTGGCAAAAGCCTAGTCTGGCACAAATAATATAATCTGTTGCATCTGAAGTCAATGTTATATAAATATCTGGATAGTCAATATTCTCCTAGGGTATCTCATTATTTGATTCTCCTTCTCCCACACAGGGGACTGTGCTTGGCATTCACAGTCTAATGCACAGTTTCAAGACTTGCGCGTGGTATCTAGGATTGCCAGGCAGCAGTGAATGCAGCTCAGAAAGGAAAGGCTTGCTTTGCTGTCACAAACATCCCTCTCTTTGCTGATGTGATCCTTTGTGCCTGTGCAGGCTGATGAGAGCAGGATTAACCAGACAGACAGGGCATGGCATGTGGCACCCACCTTCTTTTGGTGTGCTGGAGACGGTGAAGGATAAGATAAGGAACCATGACACAACTAGATAATTTCTCATTTTGCATCAAATGACTGACTGAGAGAAGACTAATATAATCTCTTCCCTTGAGTCCTAGACTATGCCCTTGAAGAAATTTAAAAAACAATGACTGCAGCAAAAAGCTGTACTTTGTAACTTCACGTTGTTTTATATATATATATATATATATATATATATATATATATATATATATATATATATATATATATGTGTGTGTCAGAAAAAAAGGGAACTATAACATATTTTCGTAAAATTTCAGAATATATCATTCTGATACAAAGACCCTATACTATTATACATATAGCAGGTGGAAAGTAATAAACAGTTTGGGACTATTATACCAGCATAATAATTTGCCAGCGAATGCTGCCGTAACTTTGCTAGGGAAGGAGATAGACTCTAGCGTTACTTCGCACTCTTACGCCAGGCGAAGTTTCACTCTGGCGAAAGAGTGTTACTTTGCAAATTCACTAAGATGCGGATTTTACTGAACATTACCTCTTGCGCCAGACTTGCCTTCGCCACCTCAGACCAGACGAAGTGCAATAGAGTAGATAGGACTTCCTCAAAAAATTGTTAAAATTCTAAGTCCCAAAAGACGCTGGCGACTTTTCTTATTTAAGGGAGATAGGCTGCACAAGATCATACATTTTTTCTGGGGTACCTGGCTTCCCCCCTACATTTCCTAACATATGGCACATAAACTATACACTGGGCTCATGTGTAGGGCAATATAACAACTTTATTTTATTTTATTAAGGTTTCCTGGGCTTGTGTAGTGTAATATATTGGCTGCAACATATACGTCCATTCAACTTTAACTTCCCACCGTATGCAAATTAGCCAACGCTAGCGCAACTTCACTTTGCTTGCCGCAGTAACGCTAGTGCAACTTCGATTTGCTTGCCGCAGTAACGCTAGTGCAACTTTGCTTGCGTTCGGTGCCCTGGGCGCAACTTCGGATTTTAGTTAATTAGCGTTGTCCTGGCAAATCTATGCCTGGTGAAGTGTTGCGATGTGAGCGAAGCCGTCGCTGGTGAATTTTCGGAGGTTAGTGAATTTGCTCCCATGTGTTTAACTACTTCTAAAGCAAGTGTTAGACCCATAGCAACATCTGCACACTACAAACCCTTGGTGTCTAGACTTGTGCTTATGAATAAGCCGGTTACAGGTGCAGGCTCAAAGAGTACACCCAACAGTGCTTCACAATTTGGTTCTGCTTCAGCCAATGGGCAGCTTACCATGTGCATTGGAGAAAGGATATAAAGGCACTACAGTATAGAATGTTGTATAAAAATGTGCAAGCCAAGAAAATAATCTATTGGGGCCATCTAAATATCATCTTCTAAATAGACAAGAATGATCAAAAGTAACTGCTATTGCTAACTTGCTATTGGTGGCTAAACTAGTGGAGTATTTAATCTATTATGTATGCATCTGGCATGGTCTCTTTACTTTTCCTGCTAAGCTATATAAAAATTATAATACATAGTAAATAATTGACCCCCTATTGTAAAATTGTTCCATGACAAAATAGAATCATGATGCTGGCGGCAGAGTGTCTTTATGCAGGTCATGGAATTCCAAGGTGACTTCTCAACAAGGGCTATATTATGTATTATAATAGGCAAATTGCAATAAGTCATTGCAATTTGTCTATTATAATAGGCAAATTATAATAGGTAAAAGCATCGTATATATTAATATATTTTGGAGGATATTCATGGCTTTTGTATATTATTTATTATATAATAAGAAAAATAAACATAAATTTGGGCTGATATGACATCTGTGCTTCAAAACATTTATTGAATTTATTTAACCAGCCTTAATCTAGGTCAGTGATCCCCAACCAGTAGCTCGTGAGCAGCATGTTGCTCCCCAACCCCTTGGATGTTGCTCCGAGTGGCCTCAAAGCAGGAGCTTATTTTTGAATTCCAGGCTTGGAGACAAGTTTTGGTTATATAAAAACCAGGTGCACTGCCAAACAGAGCCTCAATGTAGGTTGACAATCCACACAGGGGCTACTAAATGGCCAATCACAGCACTTATTCGGCACCCCAGGAACATTTTTCATGCTTGTGTTGCTCCCCAACTCCTTTTACTTCTGAATGTTGCTCATGGGTTCTAAAGGTTGGGGATCCCTGATCTAGGTTAAATGGGACCCGTACTTAAAGGGATACTGTCATGGGAAAAAATGTTTTTTTCAAAATGCATCAGTTAATAGTGCTACTCCAGCAGAATTCTGCACTGAAATCCATTTCTCAAAAAAACAAACACATTTTTTTATATTCAATTTTGAAATCTGACATGGAGCTAGACATATTGTCAATATCCCATCTGCCCCAAGTCATGTGACTTGTGCTCTGATAAACTTCAAACACTCTTTACTGCTGTACTGCAAGTTAGAGTGATATCACCCCCCTCCCTTCCCCCCCCCCAGCAGCCAAACAAAAGAACAATGGGAAGGTAACCAGATAGCAGCTCCCTAACACAAGATAACAGCTGCCTGGCAGATCTAAGAACAGCACTCAATAGTAAAAACCCATGTCCCACTGAGACACATTCAGTTACATTGAGAAGGAAAAACAGCAGCCTGCCAGAAAGCATTTCTCTCCTAAAGTGCAGGCACAAGTATTCTGTCATGATTTTTATGGTATAGTTTTTATTTCTAAATTATACTGTGTGCATTGTACAAAATTAATTCTATCATTTAGGGCAGAGACACAGGCTGCAATTCGGGGAGACAAATCTCCTCTTTTTTGGGGCAACTAATCTCCCCAAACTGCCTCCCCTGCCTTCCCACTGGGTAGAATGAAAGTCCCCAGCAGGATAGCACTCAGAGCGCCTCGTTTTCCGAAGGCATTGCAGGGAGATTAGTCAGCCGAAGAAGAGGCGATTTGTTGCTGGGCAACTATTCTCACCCAAAAACCATTGTTTGCCTCTAACCTTAAAGTTAAAGTTCTAATATTGGTGTGTAGGCAGCTATCTCAGGTAATTTTGCCTGGGCATGTGCTTTCAGAAAGAGCTAGCACTTCATTATGGAACTGCTTTCTGCTTTCTGGCTATTGTTTCTTCTACTCAATATAACTGAAGGAGTCGTGATTTGGGTTAGCCCAACTTGGATTTTTACTGTTGAGTGCTGCTCATATCTACCACTAGAGAATAGGAGACTCCCCATCAGGGTCTCCAAATTTAACTGCTTAATATAATCAGAAACAGATAGCACATTCAGTTAGAAAAAAAATTATTTATTACACAAAAAAAAGAACTGAATATCTACCACTAGGTGTACATGTTTAGCAATCCAGGTGTGAGGGAGCTGTTATTTGAATACTTTCCAATTGTTTTGCTGATTGGCTGATGGGCTGCTGGGGAGGGGAGGGAGATGATTTCACTCCAACTTGCAGTGCAGTAGTAAAATGAGACTGAAGTTTATCAGAGCACAAGTCATATGACTGTGGACACCTGGGAAACTGACATGTCCAGCCCCATGTCAGATTTCAAAATTGAATATAAAAAAATAAACAGTTTGGTCTTTTGAAAAACAGATTTCATTGCAGGATTCTGCTGGAGCTGCACTTTTAACTTATGCATTTTGTAAAAAATATGCTTTCCCATGATCGAATTCCTTTAAACAATAACCAAGGAATGTATGCCAATCGACATTCTGGGGTATTCACCTTCTTTTTAATATAAAATAGTTACATAGTGTACAAAGTACATATTGTGCAGATGGTGCTACCATACACAGAGGTAAATCCTTTATCTGGTTCTTAATAATGAAAACTCATTACCCAACAAATCACTGGTTGCCTTAGCAAATGTTTTGGAAGCTGATATGTCTAATGGGCGAGGATTCATGTACTTGTCCAAACTCCACCCAGGTCATTGGAGCACCTGCATATATGTTGTATTCGCACTGTTCGTTATATTCGCTCTATAAAATGTCAACTGCGAACATGTTTACCAAATAGTCTTTTAGGCTGATCGCATGCAGTGTATATTTGCCAGTGGAGAATATATGCTGTTTGGCATAGCTATTGTGGAATGCTAATGTAGCGCTATAGTAAACTGCTTTATGTGAGGGCAGTTTTAGCTACTTTCCTTTGTGGGCTAAGACCACAGATGAGCTCTCTTTCTCAGGGGTAAGCCCTCGCAGCGGGGTGGAGGCAGGGTGTAGTGTAACTGTAACTGTGTGCATTGCACAAGAGATTGGGCGCCAGTAGTTTTATTTGCTTAAACAATAAACGAAGTTTATTAACCAAAACCAGAGTTCACCATGGAGCATGAAACATAGAGTAAAACAGAGATCAATCAAAGTAACACAGTATACTCACTGTATGAATATCAAACAACTCTCTGAAGAGTAAGGAGTACATGTAGAGAATAATGCAGCTTGTTAGAAGGTATTTCCCCAATCTTTAGGATTACCTTAAGTGGAACTCAGAAACTCTTGCTTCCCTGAGCTTAACACTTAGGCCCTACTATGGGGTCAGTAATACCCCGGGATCTAAATCCCTCTAATCTCCTCGGCGGAGTTTTGAGCTGCTCAACTACATACCCTATCACTCCTAGAGTGATCTATTAAAGGGTATAACTATCGCTTCACTATACTCAGGCTGAGTTCCACCACCCCTAACCTCTGTGGCCTAACAGAGGAAAGGTTCAGCAGCAATGGCCTCTACCTCGTGGCTTTCAAACCCTTTTATATTATACCACAGTGCCATCTAGCATCCACTGTGAGAACTGCAGGGATTACATAAGCACAAGGTCCCCATAAGGACCCACTAAGGTGCCCATATTACTAGGGATGTGCCTGTCTGTAAAGTGTAAGGGTGTCTAAGATTTTCACATCCTTACACTAAAAAAAATATTTTGACTTTGTATCAAAACAGGAATTTCAAGTCCTCTGGTTCTTTGCTACATTCTTTGCTACAAGAACCAGCGGTTTGACATCCATATGTAGATTGATAGCAATAAAATAGATAATGTTCATTAAATATATAATGTGGCTGCCCATTTGGCCACTTATTCCTGAACTGACTCAGCTAAAGATCTTTATTGTGAAGCAAATGTTATAGCCTGTTCATGCCTGATTGTACTTGCAGAACAGACAGATGGCACAGTGCAGCAATTCAGTGTTTAGCTATGGTTCCTTCATTGCCGGCTTCCCTTCAGTTCATTCTGAACAAAGCAGACCATCTACAAAATTTCAAATAAAAAATGTAGAGCACCGTGCTGCTGCTTCAGGCAATATAATGGTAGAAATTACTACGTTGAACTGTTGTCCTTTTGATAATTCAGGAAATAAAAAAATCGCTTGTGCAATACAGTGCAGTAGCGAGGACTAGGAAAATCCATATATGACAGATATGATACCTTTCGTGATAGAGAAAGCAAATGTAGCTAATAAAGAAGCATTAACTGTATGTAAATGCTAAAATGTTCTTATTACCTGGTAACAATCATATACCTGCAGTTAACTAGCAGCATAGTTCTGCCCACACAACAGTCTAGAACTAGCCTTGGCTTACAATAGAGCTTTAAACCTTTTCTGCCATTATCTCTAAATAATAGGGATGTCGCGGACTGTTCGCCGGCGAACTTGTTCGCGCGAACATCGGCTGTTCGCGTCCGCCGCAAGTTCGCGAACGTCGCGCGACGTTCGCCAATAGGCGTTCGCGTCAAAATCGTTCGACCATTCGACCATTCGATCGCTAAAATCGAAGGATTTTCGTTCAAATCGAACGATCGAAGCCATTGGATTGAATGAAATCATTCGATCGAATGGCTTCGATCGTTCGATTCGAACGAAAATCCTTCGATCGAACGATTAAAATCCTTCGATCGTTCGAATCGAACGATTTTCGGATGTTCGAAGTTCGCGAACTGTTCGCGAACTGTTCGCATTTTTTGCCGGTGTTCGCGAACAGCGTTCGCGAACACATTATCGGCGGTTCGCTACATCCCTACTAAATAATAGTGAATCACTAGCAAAGGAAAAATTATGGTCAATATTGTGTTTGCTTACAATATTCTAGCAGTATGGGATTCTACTAGGGTAATGTAATAAAAGGCACAAAGCTTGTCCAGGTATAGTCACCCGTGGCAACTGATTAGGTGTTGGTATTTAAAGAGCTGATCAGTAAATGCCACCTGCTGATTTGCTGCTGTGTGACCAGTAGCAAACGTTGCACCTTTTATTAAATTCCCTGCACAATGAATTTCCTTGTGATCATTCAATTGGTGAACGTATAGTAACAATATGAGCCTTAGTAAAATGTGAAGAAAAGCACAGTAAAGGTAAAAGGAAAGAGGTATTATAGGGGGAGTAGGAAGTATAAAAAAAATACAAAATGAAAAGGAGTCATGTGCTTTGAACTAATAATATAGTCGTATCCTCTATAATATTAACATTAGTATTGCCCGTTTAATTTACCAGATTTTTATTCTGTGTAATTTTCATCTGCATTCAAGAATATGCAAATTAAAGACGAGGACATATTTTCATTAATGATAACTGTCATTCCTTGATGCTTTTAATTCTGCTAACAGCAGGGAAGGGTCCGGTGACAGATCGCTCTCTCTGACAGTGTATGAGGGAATTTATTTAAAATTCTAGTGTCGGTTTACAATGAACTTTGACAAATAATCTCTCTCTCTCTCTCTCTTTAGTTAATTATCTGTCACATTAGAGTTGTACTAAGAGGCAGGGGGCAAATATTGATCATTATCAAATAACTATTATTTAGATTAGTTTTCTATATTATTATATAATTGATATGGATGTATAATATATTTTTCCTTTATAGCAGAGTTAGTTTGGGCAAAAAAAGTTAATTTCCAGTTTTTCAGTTGACAGATATTAAACTCCATACCTCAAACTCAGATGGATTTCCATCAGTGGCATACCTAGACCATGCCTCCCCCCACACCCACTGTAAAAGGGACCTTAAGGCCATCCCCTGGTCATCGGCCCTCTCGCCTCCCCCCACCCCCACTGTAAAAGGGACCTTAAGGCCATCCCCTGGTCATCGGCCCTCTCGTCCGCCCATCCTCCTTCACTCTTGTCTGTCCAACCCCTCTCACTCGCCCATTTCCCTTCCTTCTTTTTGGGCAACCAACCTCCCTCTCACCCACCCATCCTTCCTCCCTCTAACCTGCTTGCCCTGTTCTCACTCTCCCATACGCCTTCCTTTACTCTAGTTCACCCACCTCCCTCTCTTTTGCCCATCCTCCCTCCCTCTCTCCTTTCAATCCTGCCTTCCTCTTATGCCCCCAATTTTGTGCGGCTGCTAAGTGGGTATTTATAGAGGAAACAGACCCAGCAGTCTAGTCTTCTCCCCGACATGAGTGTCTGCTTCCTCTATAGTTATGCCACTGATTTTAATGTATTTTCTATTTGGTCAACCCAAGCTGAAAGTCTGAAAAAAGGAAAATAAATGCGTATGGGCAAAATGCATATGTATGTTTTGAGAGGTACTTAAGCAGTGTCCTGGAGTGTCCTTTGCCAGCACAAACTAGTGGGTGCACTGAGCCTACAATAAAGGGACCTTGGGCATTAAATGTGTAAGCTTGTATCAGAGATGCTCTTTTAATTAATAGAACTGTTAACAGGAGCACCGGTAGCATATTAGGTAAGTGATTACAATTACTGGGGAGCCCCATCTGGCACCCCCTCCAGTGATTTTGATGTTCCTTCTCCTTTAATGGCAATTAGATTGCAGTGTGCTAGAATTTTGTTCTGACAAGGCTGAATTGCACGTAACTGAAAAATCATACCTAGTTCCAAAGTAGTAAAAAAGGGGAAATTCTACTGTAATAATTCAGACTCAAAATTATATTCTGAAGGAGCTCTATGCAAATAACTAATAAATGGACTAGTAGGCAAGCAGTAATTGTGTCATGGAGCTGTTATCTTGTTTTTTCTGTTGATGAGCTGCTGGGGGGGAGGGGGGTGATGTCACTCTAATTTGCAGTGCAGAAGTAAAGAGTGATTGAAGTTCATCAGAGCACAAGTCACATGACTGGGGGCACCTTGGAAACTAACAATATGTCTAGACCCATCTCAGATTTTAAAATTAAATAAACTAAAAATCAGCTTTTTTGGAAAACAGATTTAGTGCAGAATTCTGCTGGATGATCTCTATTAACTGATGTATTCCTGTGATAGAATCCCATTAAAGGAAAACTATAACCCCAAAATGAATACTTAAGCAACAGATATTTTATATCATATTAAGTGGCATATTAAAGATCTTACCAAACTGGAATATATATTTAAGTAAATATTGCCCTTTTACATCTCTTGCCTTGACCCCCCATTTCATGATGGTCTGTGTGCTGCCTCAGAGATCACCTGATCAGAAATACTACAACTCTGTAACAGGAAGAAGTGTTGAAGCAAAAGAAACAACTCTGTCTTTTAATTGGTTCATGTGACCTAAGAAGTATAGTTTGTTTGGTTTGTTTGTGTGCACAGTGAATCGTACGATCCCAGGGGGCGGCCCTTATTTTTTAAAATGGCAATTTTCTATTTATGATTACCCACTGGCACATACTAGTAAAAAAGTATATTATTATGAAAATGGTTTATTTACATGAAGAAGGGTTTTACATATGAGCTGTTTTATGCAATATCTTTTTATAGAGACCTACATTGTTTGGAGGGTATAGGTTTCCTTTAAGTTTGGAGAAGGGGAAGAGTTCAATAAAAAAATGCTATTTTTAAATACATTAACTCCCTGGGCAATTTTTTTTTTTTTTTTCTTATTATTTAAATTAAAATAATAGCCAAAAGATACTAAAAATATACCCATTTAGTGGTGTAAGTATAGGTATGGGACCTTTATCCAGAATGCAATATTGCAATGTAATTTGGATCTTCATATCTTAAATCTGATAAAAAAATAATTTAAAAATTAAATCCAGTAGGATTATTTTGCCTCCAATAAGGATTACTCATATGTAAAGGTTAAAAATGTGATTCATTTGGATAAAATGGAGTCTGTAGGACAGTGATCCCCAACCAGTAGATTGTGAGCAACATGTTGCTCCCCAACCCCTTGGATGTTGCTCTCAGTGGCCTCAAATCAGGTGCTTATTTTTGAATTCCTGGCTTGGAGGCAAGTTTTGGTTGCATAAAAACCAGATGTACTGCCAAACAGAGTCTCCTGTAGGCTGCCAGTCCACAAAGGGGCTACCATTAGCCAATCACAGCCCTTATTTGGCACCACCCAGGAACATCTTTCATGCTTGTGTTGCTCCCCAACTCTTTTTACATCTGAATGTTGCTCATGGGTGAAAAAGGTTGGGGACCCCTGCTGTAGGAGATGGTCCTCCTGTATAATATTCCTTATGCATTTGTCTGCAATATATAATACTGCTATAGTTCTGTATGAGAACTTATATTTCACGAATTTTTCCCCTCAACCTCCTACAAAGAAAATGTACATGTTTCACTATACTTACACACAGTCTAAGGGTACAAAGTATGCAACTTACCTATAGCCCACAAATGGAGACGTAAACATTTCTATAATTGGCCATTGAATAATTAAAATTGTAATAATATATAATTTATATGATTGTAATGTGCTACGCTAGCCTATTTTTTTTAGTTCTTTCTTCTAAATGAAGAATGCTTAATAGTTTTTATGAAATCTAGATTTATTTGAACTATTTAACCCCAGAGCTAAATTAGGGTAAAACCCTGCAATGTTATGGCTTTGAACATTAAATAATTGCATTTCTCAATTGACTGCTATGCAATACTGAAGAGGTGTTTTGAACGGATGTTACATCAGCTACTGCACCTATTCAGGTTACAATTTATCAGCATTTCCCTTGATGGACTGAGCAGTGGGAGATTCCACTGTTCTCATTATCACTGCCAGAGTGATCTGCAGGGATATCTTTCCTACTGAGTGACTCAGAGGCTCCAAGTCTAAGCTAGAATGCTCAGAGGAATATATTTCTGACTCATATTTTGTGGATCTTGCCTCAATCTGCAGAGAATTTAGTGTCCATTATGCCCTTCTGAAATACAGGCTGTCACCGCTGAAATAAACACCCCTGCATACATTATTTACTAATTTATTATTGCTAATCAGAATTCCAGTAAGTATAATAATATTCCTTACTTCATCTCAACATGATATTGTATTTGAGACATCATAGTGGTAAGTTAGTATTGTAGGTGCTTTATTCAAGATATTAATTTGCTTTTAGAAAAATGTTTAATGAAAACCTGTAGTCCAGGACCATGCAGTCCTTAATATGGAATAGAGATGACTTTTCAATGAGTTCCCATTCAATTATCCACAATTTACATTATAGTTATATTTATGGGACATATGTAGTGCAAAATTATTACTATTATTATAAATATTATTATTAACTGGAATAAGTGATAACATATTTGGCAGTGCTGTAAATAGTTGGGTGTATACGTTGAACATGTAGATTAAAATACAAATATTTACTGATAAAAGGGATAAATACAGTTTACAATCTAATAGGAGAAGGGGGTATGAGACACATGGTGTGGGGATGGTCATGGTTATTTTTAGCAAGTTGACCCTATTATTTCCTCTGAATGAAATTCTTGATGACAGTGTCCACTCCTAAACTGGATGCTTGCAGTGAACTTATTTAGAAATGTTTTGCCTTGCATCTCAATCCAACAATGATAAAACATGCAGTTGCCGCTAATTATAGTAATCAAATGCTGCTCTCTTAAAGGAGTTTTTTACCTTTGAGTTAACTTTTAGCTTGATGTAGAGTTATATTCTTACTTATTCATATTAATTAATATTTTTATTTTTTGGGTTATTTACCTGCTCTCCAGTTTGCAATTTCAGCAATCTGGTTGCTAGGTTCCATATTACCCTAGCAACCATGCACTAATTTTAATTTGAGACTAATTAGGAGAGGGCCTGTATAGAAACATAAGTAATATTAAAAGTAGCAATAACAAAATATTTGTAGCCTTACAGAGCATTTGGTTTAAGATGCAGCCTGTGACCCCATTTGGAAGCTGGAAAGAGTCAGAAGAAAAGGGCAAATAATTGAAAAGAAATTAATAAGAAATAATGTAGACTAATTGAAAAGTTGCTTAGAATGGGCCATTCTATAACACACTTAGTTAGTTAGTTAACCACCCCTTTAAAGGAGAACTAAAGCCTAACTAAAGAAGTAGGGTAGAAATGTCGTACATATGTTTTGTGCTTCTGTACCAGCCACAGGCAACCACAGCCCTTTAGCAGTAAAGATCTGTGTCTCCAAATATGCCCCAGTAGCTCCCCATCTTCTTTTCTGCTGATTCACTGCACATGCTCTGTGCTGCTGTCACTTACTGAACTTAGGGGCCCACTCACAATATACAGTACACATAGAATAGAAATGTCACAATATAAGACTGATTAGTAATTAATACAGATAATTACTACATGGCAGCACAGAAACCAGTGCAACTAGCATCAGAATTCAATAATCAGCCCTGTAGCATCAGCTCATATTACGGGCCAACCTCATTTTCTGCTTGATAATTTGCGACGACCCCTAAGCTTAGCTTCTCAACAGCTGCTCAGAGCCCACTGAGCATGTGAATATCGTAGACACTTTCCAAGATGGTGACCCCCTGTGACAAGTTTGAAGTCCTGGATCATTGCTGCTATTGACAAGCTGAAACTTTAGGCTGGTGCAATAAGTGCAGTATATAAAACATGGCATTTTTAGCTATATTCATTTTTAGGGTTTAGTTCTCCTTTAAAGCTTCTAAGGAAAAAGCACCCAAGCCCCTGAGTCTTAAACATCCTGAAATCTCAAAGTTTTCTTTTTAAACTATCCAAATAATCGTCTCTCTCTCACAGCTAAAATCTGAAGTAACAGGGTTGACCCTGAATTTTAATACATGGCTGTAATCATGGACAAATTTTATCGCTTTATTACCTCTTGCCAGCATTCCAGGCAAACCTTTGAGTCACTTCCACGTGAAGTTACATGTTAATATATTGTAGTTTCTTAATTTGATCAAGTGTTGTTTTCATTTTGACAGCTACATTCCTTACTCTCTTTCAGCTTGCACATCAGGCTAACATCACATGTCCCACAATGCTGCCGATCACAGAATTTAAGACAACTTTCATCATGGTTACATATCCCACTGACTTGCCTGCTGCTAGATTATAGAATGTAAAGGAACAATGGGGTCAAACTCATGCCATCATTCAGCCATTTTATGGTGCCATCTTGGGATTCTACCTGAAACATGTATGATGTGGCACAACAAAATATCTATTTGCAAGGAATGATGGCCTGTGTTTGAGCTTGTTGTCCATATATAAATGCTTGATAAAGCTTACATTATGCTAATGGTTGGGGTTAAGGATCTCTGCATGTGGATTCATTACTTGCATGCATGAAGTTAAATAAAGTGTCGTGGGGACTTATTTCTTATTATTAGTCTTTTTTTAGAAAGCTAACAGCCTCTAACCGGGTGATTTGGCTTAAATAAGCATGTAAAGAAAGCCACCTCCTCAGGGAATTGGGATGGGATTTAAAGAATTCTCTGTTTTCTATTTTTATTGGAATTGTGGCTCAGTAATCGCACTTATGGAGCAGTTGCAAATGAAGAGCTGTATCACACAATGTATTTATAATGTCATGTTCTGTTTCCTTTGGCACTGATTCTAAAATTAGGTTCTCAGATCATCTGAAATTTGAGTGCACATATAGAAAAACTAGCAGACGGGGCATTAATGTTTGCAGTTCATCTAAGCAGCCCTACTAAAGGTGGCCATACACAGGCTGATATAAGCTGCCAACAGATCAAGTCAGCAGCTTATTGGTCAGTGTACAGGGCCCTCCGACAAGCTTCCATGAACAATATCTGGCCTAAAATATGGAAGATGTTGATCGGGCAGGTTTAAAAATCCTGTTGGATTGTGAACTGCATCGGTTTAGTGATGCAGTCCTTGCAAGGACCGCCTGCATTCCTGCCATTGTGATAAGATCGTTGGGCCCTAAGATGACCTTGCCAAATGACGGATCTTTGTGTGTATGGTCACCTTGTGCATTTATTAGACATGTAGCTAACTTTTTAATGTATGTAGAAACCTTAATCTAAAATGCTGCACCTCTGACAACAAAGAATTCTGTGCTATTGTTTGTTTCAGTTCTAGTGTTCGCCACAGCATGAGCCACTGGAACAAACTGACTCAATACACAAAATATACAGAAGACCACCACCAATGAATTTAAGGTGTCAAAGCAAGATCCCACACACACTGCAGCAAGGATATTGAGTGATTACTAATGTTCTCTGAAAATGACTGCAGAATAACTTGCTAGAATTACAAATACCATTTATAGCAGCAATGAATTATAAAATTCCATCTGTTCACTTGACTAAATGAAGCACCATGCCATTTTCCATACTTTTAGCATATAAAGAGAAGTAATTCTACAAGAATTCTGCATCAGAATCAGTTGGACCCCTAATGTGAATGCAAATTCAAATAGATATTTTGGGTTTTTCTTGCTGACTAAGGCCATGCAATTGTTCAGTTAGAACCAGTTATGACCCCAGAGTTTGTTTAATGAATTCACAGTTTAAATTGTGAATGTACGCAACTGAATAACTCTCCTACATTGTAGTGTGTTGTGACTTTCCACCTGGAGATTTTATGGGTTTCACCTGCTCACTTTGTGACTTTGACCTGGCATTCCCCACAGTTGTGTCACTTGATCCTTTGGATGATCTCAGGCTGATCCTTACCCTCTAAACATCAAGTCCTTCACTCTAAAGCTGGCCACAGACGCAAAGATCTAATCGTAGTAATCAACATACGATCGGACTTCACCATCTCCCGACCTGCCACTAACCATTCCGATCAAATAAAGTACAAAAGAACAGATCAGCCGATGTTCTGCCCCTGACAGCAATCGTACAAAAGTTATGTCCGACCAAAGCTAGTGACAGTCTCCCTCTGAAAATCGTACGATCGGCAATACATGCAGAGATATTACCGGCAGCCGACAGAAATCTTTTAACCTGTCCAATCGACCAAACGACCGATCTCCGCCGGACGAAAAATGTCGGGACTCTCCACACACGGTCTGAAAATCGTACGAATCAAGGATCAGATCTTTGCATCTATGGCCAGCTTAAGCAGATCTTGGTGCAGCCCAAGATACTACATAATTAGTTATTTATGTTAGGTGATAGTTATCAACACAGATAAATACACATGCGACTCATTATCTCTGGGTATGGGTCCTCACTTAAGGTTGGGTATTACAGAACTATAACACTTAGGTTGAGCAAATAAATTGAGCACCAAAATAACTCTTTATTTACAGAATTGTTGTACAACCTCCAGGAGAACAGTTTTCAATATAAATTTAATATAGTTACTCACATACATAGATTCCAGCACCTTCGTGAAATATGTTAGCGCTCTATAAATACATGTTAATAATATTGTGAATAAAGTACCCCCTCTTGTAAATTCTAAGGATATTGTAATAGACTCTCTAGACAGAGAGCTGCAGCAGAAAGAGCAGTTGTTGCTCCAACAAGGATTTGTAAAAGTAAGTAGCTTTCCCAAAAGGCCTGTTTGCCTTTAGAGCAGGGAACTCAGTTGATAGGCATCTAGGTTAGCAAAGGACTACCTGTGCCCTACCTGATCGATCCCGATCCCCTCACTGGCAACTTTGGTTGAATGGGAATTGATGTACACCTGTCTGCTGATACCTCAAGAAGTCATATCTGTCTAACTGTGATCATTTCTCTGTCCACTGTGATTTCATCTGCTGTATCCTGCAAGTGCTTGTGAATAAACCAGATGTCATTTGCCTCTGGTATAATAAACCTGTTTTATAGCACCCGGCTAATTGTTATTCGATTGGTGAGTGCCGATAGAATATATATATATATATATATATATATATATATATATATATATATATATATATATAGATATATATATATATATATATAGATATATATATATATATATATATATATATATATATATATATAGATATATAGATATAGATATATATATATATATATAGATATATATATATATATATATAGATATATATATATATATATATATATATATATATATATATATATATATATAAAATACATTTTGTACTGGTTGAATACTGGTGTATGCTACCTATTTACATTTTTAAATGTATATATATATATATATATATAAAAAAAGTCCAGACTTCCAAGTTGCGTGCAAGTAAAAAAGTCCTGTATATGAAAAATTGCTGCAACGTTTCGAAGTTCCCGCTTCTTTGTCAAGCATCACATAATATCATGACATCACTTCCTATTTAAAAGTAACCAATTAACACACTTAACAGGTGAATCAATGTCTTACAAGGTTTAACCCTCAATACACTTTATATAGTCAACAAGTACAATCAGTAGTACGTATTCAGTACCATGTATTTCATATCGCATTACATCTTATGGCATTAGCGTGTTAAACCTAACAGAACTAAATAGAACAATAGTATCTCCATGTGTGTTACAATACATAGTCCATATTACCACCCTATGTGCACAACATTTATATTCACATAAAAGCATGTAAGTCATACTCCCTATTGAGTCCCTTAAGATGTAGTATCTGCAATGTGTGTATCCAGAATTTCTCCCTCCTTTGGAGTAACAAGTTATTCAACAAATAAAAATTGAACACTATTAGCCTATAAGCAATATACAAGGTCCTTATGCAGAGCAGAATTAAACAATATATTATCAGTTGGTTTAAAGGAAAACTATACCCCCCAAACAATGTAGGTCTCTATAAAAAGATATTGTATAACACAGCTCATATGTATTACCCTGCTTCATGTAAATAAACCATTTTCATAATAATATACTTTTCTAGTAGTATGTGCCATTGGGTAATCATAAAAAGAAAATTGCCATTTTAAAAAATAAGGGCCGCCCCCTGGGATCGTAGGATTCACTGTACTCACAAACATACCAACAAACCATACATGTTAGGTCACATGAGCCAATTAACAGACAGAGTTGTGTCTTTTGCTTCCACACCTTCCTGTTACAGTTAGAGTTGAAGTATTTCTGGTCAGATGATCTCTGAGGCAGCACACAGACCATCACGAAATGGTGGCTCAAGGCAAGAGATGTAAAAGGGCAATATTTACTTAAATATATATTTCAGTTTGGTAAGATTCTTTAATATGCCACTTAATATGATATGAACTATCTGTTGCTTAAGTGTTCATTTTCCGGGTGTAGTTTTCCTTTAATTTGCTAACTACTTTCGCTAATGACATTTAAATATGTCATTCCATTATTTCAACACACTTTGGTCACATTTAATATAATATATAATAATACAACTGAGCTGTACAATAAGAGAGATCACTGTAGTGTATGTTGTTGTAAATGAATGCAATTCTTTTTCTCAAATCTTTTCCAAACATTGCTTGAATTTTGACATTTAGGGGCCCATTTATTAAACCTCAAATTTATCTGGTCAAAGTGTATAAGATGAAAACTCGAATTTTGTGTGAATTTAGAGATTTATTATACCCCAAAGCTGCTAAAATCCGAAAATACTCCATCTCAAACCTGTCAAGGTCATGTAGTAGTCAATGGCACATATCCCTGAAGCTGTTTCTTGTAATCGTGATCTGCGCTGGATAATTCAATAAAGTCTGGGTTTTCTTCCGACAATCTGAAAATTCTCGCAGTCGAGTTTTTGGAGAGTCAATCTTACGAATTGACAATCGATTTTGTTTGGGTTTTAGTAAATAACTCGATAGAAACATACTGTACTTTACCATATTTCAACTTCTCTTCCTAGATCCCTTGAAAATGTTTGTATATTTATAATTTCAGTATCCTATGGTAGAAAAGTAGGGCTCATTTATTAAGAGTAACCACAAGTGATGTTGCACAACGTTTGCCGCACTTGTTCCATAAATCTGCACCATTCATTAAGGGGGTTATTTACTGGACTCCAAATTTATCTTATATTTTATTAAAAAAAAACTACGACCAAATTCCCATACCTTATTTATCAATAAAAATCGCTGGATTTTTTGGGGATTTTGTCCAAAACCCCCAAATTTTTTGGGTTTTTGGCCTGAATTCAGCACAAACCACAATAACTTCAAATTGAGATTGGTGCCACTCCCATTGACTTATACAAGACCTCGACTTGTGTGAGATGGCGGATTTTGAAATTTGAGTGGTGAATTTTGAAATTCGAGTGGCAGATTTTGAAAAATTCTAGTTAATTTTTTCGACGATAAATTAGAGCTTTTGCCCCAAAAAGCCTGACCAGATAGATTTGAGGTTTAGTAAATAACCCTCTAAGGGCAGAGACACACGCTCAGATTCGGAGAGATTAGTCGCCCGGCAATAAATTGCCCCTTCTTCGGGCCGACTAATTTCGACTTTAACTGTCTCCCTCCGGCTAGAATCTGAATCTTCGGCGGGCAGTGGTGTAACTACCGGGGGAGCAGGGGGTGCGATTGGGCCAGGGCCCGCACCCCCTCAGGGCCCCCCCGGCAGCTCATGTACCACGATTCCCGGTGGTTCCGGGTGTTCGGGGGGGTGGGGGGCCCGGCAGCGTGTCCCGCGCCAGGGCCCGCCCCCTCTAGTTACGTCACTGCCGGCAGGATGGCAGTCGGAGCACTTCGTTTTCCGAGCCCGATGTTTCCTTGTGAGGTAACTTCAGGCGACTTTGGAAAACGAAGAGCACCAATTGCCTTACATTCCAGCAGGCAGGAGGCCGTTCGGGGAGATTAGAGGAGTCTCGCTGGGCGACTAATCATACCCGAATCTGAGCGTGTCTCTGCCCTAAATGTACTTACGTCTAAAGTCATTCCTTGCCCTGGAGTGTTTTGGTGAGAAATGCCAATGCTCACTGTCAATCTACTTGAACTCAAGATTACAGGTTGACTTATTTGCCACACAAAAACAACAAGCTTTACATACATCTAGTAGAATGTGTGTGTACTCTTCACTCTTCATGGCCAAGCATCATCTAACTATAAACATTATAGCTGGCCAAGTGAGAGAGAGAGAGATTCTTGGAGGATAAATAATAGAGAAATCACTATATAGTGAATAAAGTACCCCCTCTTGTAAAATATAAGGATATTATAAGTTACCGAGGAGTTTCATGACCATATAAAAACACGAGGCCGAAGGCCGAGTGTTTTTATACAGGTCATGGAACTCCGAGGTAACTTATAATATCCTCATATTTTACAACTGGGGGTACTTTATTAATTATAATACACAAATTTTAGTGAGTCATGTGACAGAAATGACATCACTACTCACCGTTTATAACTGATGACATCACTACTCACCGTTTATAAGGATATAATTTACAAGATATTCATGGCTTTTGTGTATTATATATTAATAAGCCTACAAGGAATTACTGTTTTTTCAGGTAACATTGATATCAATGTTTTTAATTCGGATAATTTTGCAGCAAACAAATAGGTATAGCCTACAAATGTTAATGCACAGTAAATGAATATTGTGATTACCTCTTTGATATACCGTCTGCTATATGAACAAAATAACCAATTAGCCCATGATTTTCCACAGCCACGGATACTATTATTTGATTTCTATTTTGTACATCATCAGGACCATTTGATTACAGCTGACTGCGTCAATATTAAAATCAAATGACAGAATTCAGAAAATCATTACAGAGATGGATTAATCTCAAATGAGTTGCTGAGATCACAGCACAGTACAGTGAAGGGTATTTCTAAACAGAATGACCTATTAGTGAAGGGTATTTCCAAATAGAATAATCTTAGTAGCTTTGGTATAATGTTTTCTATCTGGAAATGAGAGTGCATACAGTGCAATGCACAGATTGTTTCACTAAGTCCTTGTTCTTTAAAGCTTATAATGTCATTTGATGCCTGAAGCAACAGCAGCATGAACTGGAATGAGCTGCTTGGGTTCCATTCTGTCATAGAGTTTATTATAGGATTCTATACTAAAGACGATCTGTCACCAAGACTGTACAATAAAGGTCCTTTTTAAGTTAAACACGAAACCCTAATTATTTTTTTTTTATTAAAGCATCTATAGCTGTTATAAAGGTATATAAAAATCTCAGCTGTCAATCATATATTGCCTGCCCTGCCCCTACACCTCAAGCACAGCAATCACTGCTCATTCGACAGGCCTGTGATGCCCCCTCTCTACTCGTTGTCTATAATTGTGGAGCTAGTGTATGGGCATCAAGTGCTCCATGCTGGTTAGGGGACTTATAGTATGTTGATCCAAATTAAAGAAAGATCCCTTATCCGGAAAACCACACTGCGCATTCTAGATAATAGGTCTAAACCAGTACCGGCTCAACTTTAGATAAAGATTTACAAGCTAGGCCAGTCAAATACTGACCTGGGGGCAACCCTAATTCTGGCACATAAACAAGATTTTGGCATGATGCAAAGCTTGCCTTAATAACAGTGTTCAAAAAAAGGTACCTGTCTGCTTTCTGTCATTTGGAATTCCAAGACTATATTTATATATATATATACAGATGCAGCCACTTTGGTTTGTCTGTTTGACACAGAATAACTAAACACAGATATCCCATTTATCTCATTTAACACAGAAAACTGTGACACAACATCCCATCTAATTAAAGCATTCACCATTGTGAACAATGGTGCTTTGGTATGCTAATGAAAAGGTTAAATGCATTAAATGAGTTAAGATAACTTTAGATAACACAGTTTCTTCAATTAACTCTGAGTCATGACGCATTTAACTCACAAATCCAAGTGGCTTCATCTGTATATATATATATATATATATATATATATATATATATATATATATAAAATAATTTATATAGTATAATTAAAGTTTATTTTCCTTCTCAAACTGAAAAAGAAAAGAATTTTGAATTATATCTTAGGGTTCTTTTCTTTTTCTGTTTGAGAAGGAAAAAAACTCCTTAAAAATAATGTAAAAATGCTCTTAGTTCTCTATTGACCATAAAAAATTTTTTAAATTGTACTATGCAGAATGGTAACAAGCAAAATTACTCTTTGGAACTTTTGAGAGACTTCACATGCTTTTTAAAACACAGCTATTTAGGTCATGTTACACCAGGGATTTTGTTGCAAGAATAATTAGATTTATTAAAGAGGTGGTTCACCTTTAAGTAAACTTTTAGTATGTTAAAGTATGGCTAATGCTAAGCAACTTGGACCTCAGTTTTTCTTTTTTATGGTCTTTGAATAATTTGCCTTATTCTTCTGATTCTTTCCATCCCTCAAATGGGGGTCACTGACCCCTTCTGAAAAGAAGGCTACAAATGTATTGTTATTGCTACTTTGTATTACTCATATTTCTATTCAGGCCCTCTCTTATTCATATTCCAGTCTCCTATTCAAATCAAAACATGGTCGCTAGGGTAATATGGACCCTAGCAACTAGATTAACATAATTGAAAACTCAATAAAAAGCTAAATAACTCAAAAACCATAAATAATGAAAAGTAAAAGCAAGTGCAAGTTGTCTCAGAATATCACTCTCTGCCTCATACTAAAAGTTAATTTAAAGGTGTAAAACACCTTTAAGAGACTCAGGATTCTGATATCTGCAATTGTGAGCGTAATCGTTTAAGCAACTCTGTTCACTTCCATTGTATGGAACTTCCACCTTCTAACGTCAATACTAAATGCACCATTTCTCATGGGATTTTTGCCATGAAAGCAAAGCTATAGAGCAAGAAGATATAGACAATGAAAAGAATCCATGTGCTTGGGAAGAGTAAAAATGTGTATAACCTCGAATGTCAAATATAGGTATATTATAGGTCATCAAAAAGTTCCATCAAAATATAAAGGCACAAGACTGAATGCTTTTGTACAGGTCATGGATATTACCGCTCAGAAGAAGAAGAAGAAGGTGATTTTTGAGTTTTGGAATACAAAGCATAGGCTGTTTCATTCAATATTTACTACTCACTTTTCATGACATGTGTGGCACAAGGCCCATGCTAAGGTCTTTTGCACATACAGTATGTAGAGCTCAGAGCTAGTTGGTACTTTATACCTTATAATAAATAAATAGTAGCTATGAGTAAAAGTAACATGTAAGATGTTGCATCTGTTGTAAGTTACATTACCTTCTGTTCTATAGCAACTGCCTTCATGCAGGTTAAATAATTACAACTGAATCATAAGACTTATGTTTAGCCTATAATTCGCTGAGAGCCCGGCTACAATTCCCAGAACCATCTCACCAACCTTAATAATTGCAAGTCTAAGATTATGGTATTTCTCTATCCTTATACAATATTGGTGAATTTTTCACTTCTATATCGAACTAGAACTTTCAGTGTTTTAAAATACTCAATTCTATTTCCTAAAAGCCACTGAAACTCATGAAAATTCAACAAATATTAAAGCAAATAATAAGACTGTAATAATAAATTATGAATTTACATCTACCTTTTATTTATGGAGATTACGTAATGATAATAAAAGTATTAGCATGCAAAAATCAGCATGCGGGTTGTAACCTTTGAAACACTTCAGTAACCCACGGCAGAGGATAGTGGTTCTTTATTGTAAATTGTTCATTTTAAATGTGGATCCACACAGAGAGAAAAGGCCATCTTTTAGATGAGAAGAATATAGTTCAGGCGAGAATATTACCTTGGCAGAACTATATTTGGGGACACTGTAACAAAAGGAACTCCAAATTAACTGGATACAGATATAATAAAACCACATCAAAACAAAAAAAAGTCTCTTGGAGCTGCCTTGTCATAAAGCTTTTATAGTGGCCTTGACAGTGTCAGCCCTTATAGGGTCATCATATATATATACATCTATAGCCTGGACAAAGGCCTGTAAATCGTAAAGCCATTAACTCTGTTGTTCAAGAAGTTGTTTGGCCCAGATTTTATGATCACCAAAGAGATAATAAGTTCCACTTCAGTTTGTTCAGATGTAAAAGACTGAGGCTGAAATTCTGAAACTCTTGAGGTTTCCAGCAGTGTTGTGCATCAGGAAAAACTCAACCCACACTAGAACCTAACCTGCAAAACCCAACCCTAACCACAAAATGTTTCACCTGTAGGACCTGTACCTGCAGATCAGTGGTGCCATAAAATCCAAATCACAGAAAATGTGATACTATTGCTGTACTATACTTTAATATTGCTGCATTGGTCAGAATTTGATTAACTCATTGAGTTTTGGTAGTCCAGTAGTCAGGTGTAATTGAGTTCTAGTAGACTGGTCACATGCCGAGATGGTGTCCTGTTGCTGATTGAGCCCTGACAGAATAATGGCAGATTGCCAGCTGGTGTGGGAGCAAAAAGCAACTGCCGTGGCCCCTGACACTGCTGGAGATGGCTTTTTTTTGTGCAGAGCAGTGGTTACATTTACTCCTGTGGGTTTTCGAGTCAGCACACACTCCGTTTCAGGTGGGTGAACATTGGATGAAGATGAGGCTCCAGCCAAGGACCCAGAGGAGGGGCAGAATCTGCAGCAGAGATTTCTTTAAAGCGAGTTTGCATCTGCTTATATCCGACTTGAAGATCAAAGATCACCTGGGTCAGGGCTGAAATTTGTGGAACAAGCATCTCTATGGGAGAAGCCTTGGCCTTTTGCTCCATAGAGATGACTTGCCTCTCCTACACCTCCCACATGAGGAATAGCACATGGAATTGGGAACAGAGTTGGCACTGAGGAGGAGTGGTAGGAGCTTTTGCAGAGATACAGTATCCAGTAAACCAAGCAGAAAATCAGTAGGCAGTAATGTCATGTCCGGGAAAGTGTCAGAGGCAGATAGCAAAGAGTCTGAAGAAGAAAGGCAAAGGCCAGCATGTATCTTAGGGGGTTATTTATCAAATTTTAGAGTTTTTATACCTTGAATGAACTCACAACTTGAATGGTTTCTTATTTAAGAAAAAACTCAATTCAGCTAGTTCGAGTTGCGAAACCCAAAAACTTGAATTAATCGTGTTTTAGGTGAAAAACTGTAATCGCTCTAATTGATTGAGTTTTCACGCAAACCCGAAAAAAACTTGAACATCAGAAGGAATATTAACATCTTCATATGGTTCAAGGGACCTCTGCCATTGACTTCTATGTGACTTTGACAGGTTTTAGATGGTGTAATTTTAGATTTAAGCTATTTCCAGGGTTGAAGTATAATACAAATACTTAAAAATTCTAATTTTTTTAAAAGAATTCTAATTGTTTTAACCCAAAGAATAGATTTTTGACCCCAAAAAAAACCTTGAAAATTTGAATTTTTTGTATTAAAGCTGCCCTGTAATTTCATCAGCAGAAATAGTTCAGACCTCTTAGCAAAAATACTGGGAGAGACTGGTGTCCTAAGAAAAGGACTACGCAAGAGCACTAACCAATAGCATGTACTCAAATATGTAGCCAGTGACTGATGCTGTACATTGTAAAGACATTTCTTTTCGATGGCTGCAAAGTGCAACCACTTATATAAGTAAAGAAGACTGAAATGGTAAAAGTGTACGTGGACAAAAAAAGTTAATCACTATCAGTCAGCAGGATTTAGAAGACACTTGAAGAACAGCCTCTCCTACACAAGGAACTATACCTCACATAGGGCTGGGATCTGAGGAGGAGTCGTGTGCCAGAAATGAGATCGCTTAGCACGATTATAACTGATGGCTTTTCTAAGCAGCGTTTGTAAGGATATAATTTACAGGATATTCATGGCTCTTGTGTATTAAAAGTACTTAAACTGTATTTATTATAGGCTGGCTGAACGTCAGGACTGTCACTTAAATTCATTTTAACATTAAGCGACTACATACAATTACACTGGCAGGAAAGAAAGAAATGTGTTTCTAAGCAATTATTACCCCTGTACTTGTACAAGTTCCAAACCTTTTTTTATAGAAAAAGAGTCATGAGTTGAAAACTTTTTCCTCTATGCAAAGCCAATATACAGTATTCTGCACACCTGAACAAACTAGACAACCTTTTGTTTTCTTTTAATTGCTTAAAAGGTACTGGCATACTAGTGCATACAATCTTGTTAATCTGTAAATTCTTGTTTATCTCAGACACACAGAACAGTGTGTATAGATCTGCATGCATTAAGGCACTGGCAATTATCTAGGGAACTCAAGTTCTTTCCAAATGACTCAACAGAAACCATGTTTTTATTTAGGTAGACATTTCTTAAAGGAGAACTAAACCCTAAAAATGAATATGGCTAAAAATGCCATATTTTGTATACTGAACTTATTGCACCAGTCTAAAGTTTCAGCTTCTCAATAGCAGCAATGACCCAAACTTGTCACAGGGGGTCACCATCTTGGAAAGTGTTTGCGACACTCACATTCTCAATGGGATCTGAGCATCTGTTGAGACGCTAAGCTTAGGGGTCGTCCAGGGGCACGCCGCCAATGAGGCGCGTTGAGTAACTCGCCTCAGGGAGCACGCAGTAGAGTTTTCCAGGGGTGGCAAAAAGCCGCTCCTGGCATCTTTAAGAGCCGAATTTCCGGTTTTTAAACCGGAAATTCGGCTTTAATAATGCGAGAGAGCGCAATTGCATTCTCCGCATTAGTGTTTCTGCCTCCCGTTCCGACAGGTAAGCCGGCGAGGGGGGCGGCATTGCAGGAGCCGTCTCAGATATTATCAAGCAAAAAATGAGGATGGCCTGTAATATACAGTAAGCTGATACAGGGCTGAATATTAAATTCTGATGCTAGTTGCACTGGTTTTTGTGTTGCCATTTACCAATAATCTGTATTAATTACTAATCAGCCTTATATTGTGACAGTTATGTTCTATATGTATTGTGTAAGTGGGTCCCTAAGCTCAGTAAGTGACAGTAGCACAGATTATGTGCAGTGAATCAATAGAAAAAAAGAGGGAGATCTACTAGGGCATCTTCAGAGGCACAGATATTTACTGCTAAAGGGCTGTAGTTGCCTTGGGCTGGTACAGAAGCCCAAAACATAATGTACAATATTTCTAGTCTACTTCGTTAGTTAGGCTTTACTTCTCTTTTAAAATGCACTTCTTTCTTGAAGCATGGGGTAGCTGTGATACAGTTTGTAGTTGTCACTGTAGAAGTGTGCTAGCTAAAGCAAAAGAGTGAGCTATGAAAATAAATGTAAAATATTTTCAGAGCCCTTTTAGTATTCCCTCATCATGTTCTTAGATCACAGACACTGAGTTCGACCTCAGGTATGCAAGAGTAAGCAGGTTTCCATGTACAAATTAACATGATCTTAGTGTTAAATAGACCATTAACAAAGCTTAATAGTACCATAACCATCTGAATAAATGTGAAGGCGACACATTAACATTAAGACTTCTATATGCATGTAGCTGGGCATTCTTCCCCACTCTACATTAATACCCAACTTAAAACCAAAAGGTCCCTAACTCAAATATGACTAATGTTTGACCTATGAAGCAACCAACTGGCAATGTTGCACTGTTGTGCTGCTGAAACAAAAATCAACTTTTTTGCATGAAGATTTGTGCATTTACAGGATTTTCAACATTTATTAAACAAAGAAAAAGCAAAACTCTACTTATAATATAAAACGTTGGCATCTAAAAGCTGCCGAGGTTATGTAGAAGTCAGTGGGATCTATTCTGTAAAATATTTATTATTCGAGTTTTTTGTGTTTTTTTAGAACTTTTAAACTCCTGATAAAAGCTGAATAAACATTGTGTTCAAGGTATTTAACAAGATAGAATAAAATTGTGAACATTTTTTATTCTATCTTGTTTTTTCACGTTCATTTTTTCAACAAGGAAACATTCGTATGAATATGAGTTTATGATCATAATTCTAAAATGACACAATGATAAATTGTGATACGTGACCCACTTACAGTGTGTTTTAAAAGTATATTATCAATTCTCCCATTTTATTGAATGACAAATCCTACACAGGAAATTAGTTTTGTCGGATATTTTTTTTTCACAAAACAGTGAAACTCAAACTTAGTTTATTTTAATATAACTTCTTTGGAAAACAAAAATAATATAAACAAAAATAATCTGAAATATGATGTCTGCATAATTATTTGAAGTCAACCTTTGCAGCACACGACTCAAACGGCTAATTTACCTAGGGGCCGATTTATCAAGGGTCGAATTTCGAGGGTTAATAAACCCTCGAATTCGACCCTCGAAGTAAAATCCTTCGAATTCGAATATCGAATTTGAATGATTTTAGCGCAAATACTTCAATCGTTCAAATAAAAATCGTTTGATCAAACGATAAAATCCTTTGAATCAAACGATTCGAAGGATTTTAATCGATCGAACGATTTTTATTCGATCATAAAAACCTTAGAAAAGTGCTGGGGAAGGTCCCCATAGGCTAACATTGTACCTCGGTAGGTAGTATGTAGTCAAAGTACTTTTTAAAGAGACAGTACTTTGACTATCGAATGGTCGAATAGTCGAACGATTTTTAGTTTGAATAGTTTGAATCAAAGTCTAAGGTCATAGTAGCCTATTCGATGTTCGAAGTACCCAAAAAAATACTTCGAAATTCAACATTTTTTTTCATTCGAATCCTTCACTCAAGCTTAGTAAATCTGTCCCCTAGTGTGCGAGAGGTCACAAAGCACAAACTGCAAACGTATTTGGCACTTTTTCTATTAAAGGGGTGGTTAACTTTTACGTTTCATTTTAGTATGTTATAGAATGCATAATTCTAAGCAACTTTTCAACTGGCCTTAATTTTTTTTTATAGTTTGAATTATTTGCGTTCTTCTTCTGATCTTTCAAGCTTTCAAATGGGAGTCACTGACCCCATCTAAAAGTCAAATACTCTGTAAGGTTATAAATATATTATTAATGCTACTTTTCATTCATATCTTTCTACTTAGGCCTCTCCTATTCATATTCCAGTCTCTGGTTCAAATCAATGTATGGTTGCTAGGGTAATTTGGAGCCTAGCAACCAGATTGCTAAACTGGATAATTGCTGAATAAAAAGCTAAATAACTAAAAAAAACACAAATAATAAAAAATGAAGACCACTTGCAAATTTTCTCAGAATATTAATCTCTACATTATACTAAAAATTAGGTGAAAACCCCCTTTTGGGGGGGGTGTGTAATAAAAGTATTGTTTGCCCAGGTGCAGTGACCTATAGCAACCAGGTATAAGCTATTGGTCACCTGTTTAAAAGCAAATTTCTTATTGGCTGCTATGGGGTACACCTGGAAAAAACTTTTCATGGGGGTTTTTCTCTAAATGTGGCACAGGAATACTTTTGGGATGCAAAGACCTGCATTTAGCTGTGCATGTAACGATGTATATAGAAGTGGCTATGCAGTGCATCAAAAGATACAAGTGTCAGGCTTAGGGAACATAACTTTCTGTCATAGGCATGCTATATATGAAGGCTTATATACCAACATTATGACAGAGGAACATTGACTGGAAGAGATATGTACTGAAGGCTTTGGTGACCTTTAAGAACTGTAATGCTGATATTTACAGACTCAACAGAAACCTGAACCATGTCAAGATTCTTTGTTGCTGGAAGGAACCTGCATTCTCCAGCAGTGAATAAATGGTAATTGCAAATAAGGAAAATATTTGGGAAATGTCAGTAAAGTAGCAGGAAATCTGGTCACTCTGGAGCGGTTTCAACATTTAGACGGCAGGTGCTATCCAAGATGTGGTTATGGCAACAAAATAAATGATGGATAATTGCTTTTGTGACAAGTTGCCAATTAAATTAGACTCGGCAGAATAACATAATGACAATTTGTTATGCTCCGGTGGGCACTAACATACCAATCATAATTAAATGCTACGACTGGAATAGAACGCTCTCCTACATAGAAATATATAACCCCAATTCCCTCTCAGAGAACATTATAAGTTCAGACTGGATTTTAATTTCTGAGGGATAATACCATTAGCACACGTCAGAGTTTGTTTTTATGTACATGCCTTGGCTTACAAAATGCCTGCCACAAATGCTAATCCGATTTTAGTTATATACCGTATTCCTTCGATGTGAGCTTCCTCTCACCTTTAAAGTGCCACATTCGTTCATGTTCTGGATCCAGCTTATTGCTTGCTACAAAGGGATGAGTCACTCAGAGCCTCTTTCCTGCACTTGTCATTCATGGATCGTGAAATCCTAATTTGTAACTCATTAATATTCATTATGGCAATGTGATCAGGGAGGACTCTCATTATGTGATGCAATGGAACTGAAGATTCCGCTAAATCTTCACAAAATATAAGATGACAAGGAGGCAATAAGCTCTGACTAAATCAATTTTATTAGTGTCAGCTTTCACTTGAATGTTTTTCCCCTTGCCAAGACATTTGCCCTATAATAGTGGTTGTTGTGTTTGTTTTCCTTATAGTCTTAAAAAAGAATGGCGTGCAGGATTAATGATCAGCTCTTTCCTGTTTGCTGCTTTCTTTCTCATGGTGCCTGATTTCCTTTAACGTCACAACGAATCCCATAATAAATCAGCACACCAAAAGAATCTTTCATTTAAAAATATGTATTTTTATTGTCACTGTACTGCTATAATAATATTTTCATGTTCAATATAGATGATATTTTTTCACCCTTTGTGTACATAGCTGTTGTTTCTGTTAAATAAGATATTATAATAAGCACACTGGAGAGATATTTGTTGCCCCATCCTTGCTTGAATCACTGTGCGAGGGGGTTAATTCTGGAAATAATATTCTTCAGTAATTTTGTCCCTAAGGTACCTTAGGGACCTGAGGGTGTGGCCCATACCACACTGAGGGCAGATTCACTAAGCACCGAATTTGCACTGGCGTCCGCTTCGCTCACATCGCAACACTTCGCCAGGCGTAGATTCGCTAGGACAACGCTAATTCACTAAAATCCGAAGTTGGGTCCAGGGCGACGAACGCTGGCAAAGTTGCGCTAGTGTTGCCTAATTTGCATACAGCAGGAAGTTAAAGTTCAATGGAAGTATATGTTGCAGCAAATACATAACACTACACAAGCCCAGGAAACCTTAATAAAAGAAAATAGAGTTGTTATATTGCCCTACACATGAGCCCAGTGTATAGTTTATGTGCCATATGTTAGGAAATGTAGGGGGAAGCTGGGTACCCCAGAAAAAATGACGATCTTTTGCAGCCTATCACCCTGAAAAATGAAAAGTCGCCAGCGTTTTTGGGAAGTCCTATCTACTCTATTGCACTTTCGCCTGGTCTGAGGTGGCGAAGGCAAGTCTAGCGCAAGAGGTAATGTTCAATAAAATCTGCATCTTAGTAAATTTGCGTAGTTATGTCCCTTCGCCACAGTGCAACTTTGCCAGGCGTAAGGGAGCGAATTACAGCTAGAGTCTATCTCCTTTGCTAGCGAAGTTACACCTGCGCCCATTAGTAAATCGGCGAAGTAATGAAATGACGTCCTTTAGTAAATCTGCCCCTAGGCATTTGCTCTGTAAAGAAATGCCAAACCTAAGGCCCATAAAACACCAGGCATTTGATCTGTAAACAAATTGTGGTCACATGGACTGCTGTCACACACTTCTATGGCAAATGTCTGTCAGCAGCAGCAAAAGAGAGATTTCGACCCAGGAAAAAAAATCTCAAATTCATATATTTGGTATCAAAACCACCTGTCACAGGTGGCAAGTGTTTCTCCATCTGGTGATGGGCCAAAGATCCAAATATTCAATGACTTTTTGATTAGCTTAATGAGTACATTTACTGTAAGGTCCATTGTTGTAGAATTCAATTTTTGAAAGTCATGCCAAGATCAAAGGCTCTTGTCAAATCAATGAATCCACCATGCAGAAGGTTATTACAGGTATGGGGCCTCTTATCTAGAATGCACGGGACCTGGGGTTTTCTGGATAAGGAGTCTTTCTGTAAGTAGGATCTCCATTCATAAGGGCTGCTAAAAAATAATTTTAACATTAAATAAACATTGCCTTGCCAACAAAGATTAATGATATCTTATTTGGGATTAAGTAGAAGGTACTATACAGAGAAAAGGGGAAACATTAAATTATTTCATTAAAATGGAGTCTATGGGGGATGACCTTCCAGTAATTCAGAACTTTATTTATAAGGGGTTTCCAGATAACGGATCCCATACCTGTACTTAATGCAAAACATCTAATGAAAATATAATAGCATGATGGTGCATACAATGCTCCCATGGTCGACCATATATTGTGAGATAAAAATAAAAAGTGTCCATGTTCAAAAGGAAACAATTAGGACATCCAAAAAAAATTACTAAAATGATTGAAATAGAAACTCTTTGCAAAAATGCTTTCATGGGGAAAGTCTTTCGATTACAAGACTGCCCATACAATGGAAGCTCCTGATGATAACTGGCATGAAGACGAAAAGGAGAATCAAAACTTTTTTTTATTAATGATATATAACAGCACGTCAGTATGTCCCCTATGAAAAAATCCATATTGGCCTTTTAACAAAAGTAAACAAATACTAATACTCTGTGTTCTTTATACCAAAGTACATTGCTAAATTATTGATTATGCCAATAGGTATTTTTTATTTAATGTGATTATAATATTACCTGTTTTACTAAAGAAGTTTTTTTGTATAATTTCACTGTATGCACTAGATTTATCAGTACCATTTACATCTGCATATGTCTCTTGATACCACTACAATAATGTATATAGGCAAAAACTATGCTAGTGTCACTTTAAAAAAATAGTGATGATTAGATCGTTCAACCAAATTTTTTTTTTCTTCTGTTAAAAATGAATTTCAAAAGATTAAAGCACAGACTGCTGTTTGATCCTTGGGTTATTTTGTGCAGTAAGTAATTTTACCAAGTCTAACGTGTTATTTGACCTTTTGTATTACACAAACTTAGAGAGGCTATAACAGACGTGTCTTTTATTATAGGCAGGTGTTGGGTTTTGTTTGTGCATGCTGCCAAATATATTGCTTACGTGTCCAACACCATACTTGCATTTGAATTGTGGATATAGCTCAGACAGAGGATAAAGTACAGGTTGTGTTTTTGCACATTTATAGGAAGTGTGACATTAGTAAGTGACTTATTTACACTTCTGATTCTCAAGCCTTTACTTGCAGAATTTATCGAAAAGAAAAAGAGTATGTTGATAAATTGCTATTTTATAGACCTGGATGGGTCTGCAGGAATTACGTACTACTCAATAAGTTATATTGTTTAGCTCAAGACTTCAGTGGCAGATTGAGTACAACATTTCTGCCTATGAATCATTTGACATACGTAGTATAGTAGAAACAGAAGGCCCTCATGGCCTAATGGGAGAGTAATCAAAGCCCATGACGTTATGAAATGCAAATAAAGATGCTGCCCTAATTTGTCATAGTGCTTATAAATCACATGCATTGGTCATAGATAGATGTAACGAGAGCTTTAATAAAATCCTGCACACTTTGGCTAGATTTATAGATTTGTTTCAGTAACTAACCTAGGTCTATCCACCTGTCTAGCAGTTGCTGTATATTATTTCTAGTACAGTCACACTGTAAAAATAGAAAAACATTTCATAATGGCTTTCTATTTTCCCGTGAAATGAAGTATTCCTTCTAACATAACCATATTAAATTAAATTACTAAAGCTAACTATTTTCAAAGCTCAGGCAATGCATAGAGTGAAAAAATTGGCCTAATTCAGAATGTTTTTCAGAATATTTTTCTCAGAAGGTAGCCTTAAACCCACAGTAAAGATTTTCGTGACGTCACGCGCACAACGTCTGACTTCACTTTCGCTGACAAGCGCAAGCAGTACGCTCCTACCCCCTCACCCCCCAGCTTAGTCACTGGATTTGCCTGCAAGGTGGCTGGAGAGATTTGAGATTTTTTTGAAAAAACTTTAAAAAAACGAGGCAGCCAAGGGCCACCCTAAACACAGGCCCTCATCAGGTGCCTATTTATAAATACTGCCTTGGATATATGTTGTTTGTAAATCTGCAAAAATAATTCCATGTGGGCACAGAGTGCATTTGGACCTTTGTAATAGATACTGACTAATGGTAGGTGTACTGTAGAGGTTCCCTTGTTACCAGAGCACTAGAAACAGCACCTTAATGTGCAGAACTCCATCTGGCCCCCGGTATACAATTTAATTTGAACTCAACTATGTAAAGCCAGTCAGTATTAGAGTAACTTGTAGCAATATAGAGCCAATGGCATCTGACATGAATGAATACTGTACAAAAGATAACTTTCACATTAGAAGCAGACATGGAAAAACCTTAGGTAAATTATACAATAAAGAAGATGCATGAAGTGGTTGTTTTATGGTTCACACACCCAGACACCCTAACTGCACCCCCATTTACTTCTTTGTCCTGCCTCGGGGGCCAGCTCTACATAATATATTCTAATATAATAACACTACTACTTTTTATTGCGTAAAACTGACTCATTACATACCTCCCATTCTTCCAGATTTGAAAATGTAAGTATTTTGGCAATGTCCAATTACACCAGCTTCCACCCATGTTCAACCCTAAATCCCACACTCTTTCCAAACATCTTTTCCAATCTTGAATTGGGAATGTTGTACAAGAAGCATAGAAATTAGGAGAAAAGTACCTTAAGATTCTGGAACTTAAATTCTGAAGCACCTATTGATGTTTGCCTCAACAACATTTTAGTTCCGACACATTCTAATCTCTGCTGATCGCATCTTTAAAGACAAGCCTGTTGCATGTCTTTATTGTACATCAGCAAAAGCTTATATTTTATAGGTCTTTCAGTTGGCATCCTGTGGCTATTCCAAACCTGGCAATACCTAGGGCTACATCCAATAGTGGTTGTAAAAGTAGTAAACATTAATATGTTTATTTTCTTCATACAAATGACATGATATAAACTGAGGATAAATCCTCTTTACTACTTCTGGTAAATCCTCACTACAGGATATCATATCACATTTTCAACAGTCAGTTTCCTCAGAGAATTCATACACTTTATGGAGTACAAAAGCAGTTTACAAAGATCATTTTAAAGGTTGAAAGTAAAGGTAATAAACTGGTTCAATCTGCAGCAGGAGACCTAGGTTTTGAAAAATTCGTTTTCTGTGGCAACCCTGTGGCAAGTATATTTCCATATAATTAAATCACACCTGGATAACCAAGAAGGCTCCATCCATTATAACTGTCTGCATATTAACTCTTCAGCTTTCTGGAATCTTTTTTGTTTTCCCATTAATCATGGTGGCAGGAATGTAACCCATGCTAAGCTTTGGAAATTCAGAATTAATTACAGGGCATATTCATTTCACATGCAACATATAACACCAGGGTTCTGTGCTTTTCAGAATTGTGCCATTTGGAATACATAACTGCCACTTGGAATACAAAACACCTCCTCTAAGAAAAAAAATATCCTTTGAATGTCAAAGCAAATACATGAAGGTGCATTGCAGCAATTTACATTTCTGAATTTCTGTGGATATTTGTTTCAGCCAATAGTGTAGCAGTTTGAAATCAGACACATTTTTTAAGACACTCAGATTGAGTTGACATCCCAGTAGATACCTCTCCCTTGGCAACTGTCAGGCTTATTAAATAGAAAAAATAATGGTTCCAAGATTTATGTTTCAGCTAATATTATAATTCCAGAAATATATGTATGATAAACTGAGGGACAGATTTACATAGGGTCGAATATCGAGGGTTAATTAACCCTCGATATTTGACTGCCGAATGTAAATCCTTCGTCTTCGAATATCGAAGTCGAAGGATTTAGCGCTATTCCTACGATCGAACGATTCAAAGGATTTTAATCCACTGATCGAAGGATTTTCCTTCAATCAAAAAAATTGTTAGGAAGCCTATGGGGACCTTCCCCATAGGCTAACATTGGCCTCGGTAGGTTTTAGGTGGCGAACTAGGGGGTCGAAGTATTTTTTAAAGAGACAGTACTTCGACTATCGAATGGCCGAATGGTCGAATAGTCGAACGATTTTTAGTTTGAATCATTCGATTCGAAGTCGTAGTCGAAGGTCGAAGTAGCCTATTCGATGGTCGAAGTAGCCATATTCGACCATTCGAAATTCAAACTATTTTTTCTTCAATTCCTTAATTCGAGCTAAGTAAATGGGCCCCTGAATGTGTTAAAAACATTTAGAAGGGGACATGCTATATCCCAATCAATTTGAGGGTTTTAGTACTAGTTTGTAAAGATTTCCTAGCCAACATTATTATCTGTTGAGTGATAATGTTGGTTACAATTCAATAAAAAGAAATAATGTTTTAAATAAAATAAAATCCCCATCGAGCTTTCCAAATAGTTTAATCTCTTTAACTTTTGTTGCATTATTTTAACTTGCCATTTCTTGTTTCTAATAATATAGTTGGTATGTAAGAACCCAGCACTGTCACTGAGCTCTAACACCTCATAACAAAGAATGATGTTTGACAGCTCAATTCAGTTGTGTTTGATAATTTAAAAACATATGGTCCTACAGAAAAAGCATTTTCAATCGTTAATTCCCTTTAACTTTTGTTGCATTATTTTAACTTGCCATTTCTTGAGATATGGAGGGTATGTAAGAACCCTGCACTGTCACTGAGTTTGAACACCCCATAAGCACAGAATGGAGTCTGACTGCTCAATGCAGTTGCACCAGTGTTAATTGAAAAACATATCGACCTACAGATGGAGCATATTTGTTTTCATATCACACTGTCCATATGGCACTCAAAAGCATGTCACAGCATTATTTACAAAAGAAACATTGGTAGTAATGAGTAAATAATAATAAACTGAGTGACATGATGAACCATGCAAGTAAAATGACAAGATAAAATGTGTTCTGTGTGTACTGTACATACAGTTTATTGCAAGTACATTCTATCAAATAAGTAGATAACAGTTTTACTACTTTGGTTAATATGTTCCCTGATTTAAAAAAAATATATTTATTTATCGTTATTCATATATCTATATGTTTTTTAAAAAAAATATAATATTAACTTGAAATTCTATCAGCCATATTCATTTAATACTAGTTCAAAATTGCTTGGTGCTAGCACATTCCTTAGGTTTTAAAATCAGCTAACATGACGTATGCCTGGAATAATCTTACTTGGGATTTTCCATATACCGCGTGTCAGTGTTTATTAATAATTCTGTTCAGTTTATTTGCATTCCTATTATAGTCCGTCCTGAATGGAAACTTAAAGGCACCTTTATTTTCTTGCCTTTTATTTCCTTTGCCAAATAATGATTTTCTATTCATGATATCTACCTCTGATCTAGCATTTTTCAAAGAGTTTCTATTGTCTCCTTCCTCTAAAAATCTCTCTAAAGGTCATGAGTCTGTTTCATATAGTTATACTGTTCAAAGCGTTTTGTTTTGTATAGTTATGCTGTTCAAAGGAGTTTGATAAGATGTGTTGGGTTCAATAGAATATTATTAAGGTAAATGATCAAGTGATCAGCCATTATCAAGAATGAGTTAAAATCTACAAAATGTCACATGGAGCAATGCATTACTATGCGTCCCTCTATATACTGGAATTAAGGGTGTTTCTACCATAAGGGAGCACCCCATGCAAGGGTGGCAAATAGCTATCTACAAGAGATCTCACATGGTCTACCTCACAGATTTCAGAGCCAAACTTTCTGTCTTAAAGGAGACATGTTGTGTAAAAAAGAAGAATGTCAGTGCATTATACTCTTTTAAAATAGAAGGATTGTGCTTAAAGGAAAACTATACCCCCAAAATGAATACTTAAGCAACAGATAGTTTATATCAAATTAAGTGACATATTAAAGAATCTTACCAAACTGGTATATAGGCTTAAGTAAATATTGTCCTTTTACATCTCTTGCCTTGAACCAAAATTTCATGATGGTACTGCCTCAGAGATCACCTGACCAGAAATACTACAGCTCTAACAATAACAGGAAGAAGTGTTGAAGCAAAAGACAGAACTCTGTCTTTTAATTGTCTCATGTGACCTAACAAGTATAGTTTGTTATTTTTGTGTGCACAGTGAATCATATGATCCCAGGGGGCGGCCCTTATTTTATAAAATGGCAATTTTCTATTTATGATTACCCAATAGCACATACTACTAGAGTAGTAAAGTAGTAAAGTATATTATTATGAAAATAGTTTATTTACATGAAGCAGGGTTTTACATATGAGCTGTTTTATCTTTTTATAGAGACCTACATTGTTTGGGGGTATCGTTTTCCTTTAAAAAAGTTGTTGTTTCAGGCCGATGTATCTGAAATGTCTGCAATAACCTTGCTGCCTCCTTTCTCAGGCCATGCAGTAGAACCGGCGGCACTCAGCACACTGCACTGTAGGAACCAATCAACAGCTAGGCTGACCTGATAGGGAACTGAAGCCTGTCTTTGTTACTGTACGCTTGCCAGTGATCGTTAGGACACGTTCACCCCTCATTTGAAACATGGGCAGGGACCATTGCAGATCTATAGGGAGCTTAAATAAAAGGGCAATTTTTAACATATTAAATTTTAGCCGATATATTATTCATTATTGCCTACAAGATTAGAAGGGGGTTTTAGTTATGCTATATGTAAAGATTGATATTTGGATAATTCTAACACTTTTGTGAATGAGGTCCCCGGGTGCCTATTGCTTAATCAGTTATTCATTCCTATATAGTCATTAATGACTTTCCAAAATACCTTATGTCTTCATAACTCCAGCAGTCCTGAGACTTTTACAGCATGTAGTTTATGTAACTCCCTACCCCTAAATATTCATCAAACTCCAATACATTACCTTTGTAGAACTGCAAATATATAACATAAACATGAATAACACTTATAACACAATAACGCTTATATTCACTGATATTAATATATGGTGTTGATGCTATATACCAATAAACTGTAAGCTATCTGGGGTACTGACCTTCTCCTCCTCAACAACAGTTGTATTTACTCTGCCTTTACTGTGATTTTATAACTTTAATCATTATACACCACTGCATGCCATATAAATAGTTGGTTTGTTTATATACTTCTAAGATGCAAAATCTCTTATTTATTAATGCTTACTCATTTGTAACAGATACAGTTTCCAGACCTCCAGGGTTTATATGTTTCATAAGGTGTTAAAGGACATGTAAACCCTCCCCACAAAAATGTAATCAGTGAACAGCATCTTTGAAAACTTTAGATACCTGCTACTCTGGTTAACAGTAAGGCTGCAGCATTCCCTTAATCACTTAGAATTCCTTCTACTCCTCTAACCCACTCTGCCCCCTCCCTCAGGAATTTACTTTGGCTGTTGGCTCATGAGCATGCTCAGTTCTTCTCAGCTCAGATTACTAAACACACCCTCCAGTCTAACAGCCAACAAAGGCATGTATTTGCTGGTTCCCATAGAAACTCTAGCTGTCTGATGCTATTTTTTTTCTCCTAACCACTTCTTCTGAGCTCAGCTTAACCATTACAGTGCTCAACACCAGCAGAATTGTTATCAAAGTATGTTGTTGCCTGTGTAAGCCTACATTCTGCATTGCATGAACTTTACAGCATACATGTCCTGTTTACAGATGTCAATGTTACTGATTGATGTGTCCGAGGTAAAATGGCCGCCAGGTAAAAGCTGCTATTTGTTTTATGAAAATTTTATGGCGCTGGCAAATGGAGGGGGTATATGCAGTACAAATGATGTGACTTGGGTGGGGAAGTTATTCCCAACTTATATACATGGTAGGAAAATGTAGGCTTTACGTGTCCTTTAAGTAGTGTGCTATAGTAAAGCAAGCACATATATTTGTCACTATAACTTTTTTGTCCTGTGCATATTGAACCTTTCTTTAAAGTCTCCTTCTTAAGAGGTATTATTCTTAGGTATTTTAATGTTTTTAAATGACTTTATACTGGATGCTATGCTTGTATTATCCATGTAGGTAATGTGCTGAAGGAGTTAAATGTACAGAGGTTTGCGGTTAAAGCAAAGCTTCAAGAAGCATCGTTCATTTCCCAGAGCTAAAAGTTATGCTATCTCATAAATGGGTACACATAGTTTCTGGAGTCATGGGGTTCCATAGATACACGGAAGAAGGAAAGTTATTATAAGTCACAGAATCTAATGAAAAGTAAATCTTTCGGTTCTCTGATCTGAAGATGAGTCAGTTATGGAAAGGATAAGGCCGGGGAAAAAACCTCTAGGAAGCCACTCTATCAGCAGCAAGTGTACAGCTGAATATTGCTGGTTGAATTGACTGGCAGTAACATAAAAGGCATGTGTTAATTTTAACTTAAGACCTACTTAATTAGGTTTCTTTAAAAAAAGACTTTAAAACCTAGAGCCCTTAGGGAATAACCTTGAGGCTGAAACGAAAGGTGAAATGTTACATAGGCACTAGAAAATGTATCAGTATTGACAATACTATACCTTTGTGGCTCTGGTGACATAAATGGTTTAAGCATTTAGCTGAGCCTTTTTCTTTTATTTCCTATTTTATCTTGCCTGGCAGAGAGAGCAGCATAAGCATGCAAAAAGCAATAGGGGTTTTACAACATCCATTAAAATGACAAATAAATATTGTCAGATTGTTATTCTCCGTGTTTTGGCTTTCTGTCTTCTCTGCTGGGGTCAGAAAAAATATTATTCTTACATTCTCCCTGCATCTTTCTCTTCTGCACTTGTTCCTTCCAGAAACCTTTGTTAAAAATGTTTGAATATCAAGTAACAATATTTTCTTCTCTTTCTAACTGTTCATTAGAATAAAGCAGGGCTTGATACAGAATCTTAAAAGAAAATAGGCTTTAAATTTAGGTATTAAGGGGCAGATTTATCAAGGGTCAAATTTCAAAAATAGAATTCAAATGTTTTTAAAAACTCAAATCGAATTTCACTTAAAAAACTTGAAAATTCCAACTTCAAAATTCAAAATTCGAATTTTACTTTGATTCTTAATAAATCTGCCCCTAAATTTAAGTATTTAGTTTTAAATATTAAGTATTCAAAACTACATTAAGGGGCAGATTTATCAAGGGTCAAATAGAATCCTCAGACATTCGAAGTCGGAGGATTTTATTCATCGTACGATTGTATTCCGTTCGTAGTACGATTCAAACTGTTTTATCGTACAATTGTACGATTTTCCTTCAAATATAAAAAATGTAGAAAATTGCTCTGGAAGGTCCCCATAGGCTAACATAGCACTTCGGCAGGTTTAAGTTGGCGAGGTATTGAAGTCGAAGTTTTTTTAAAGAGACAGTACTTTGATTATCGAATGGTCGAATGGTCGAATAGTCGAACGATTTTTACTTCGAATCGAAGTCGAGTGTAAATTTGAAGACGTAGTATCCTATTCGATGGTCAAAGTATTCAAAAAATTATTTTGAATTTAGAATTTTTTAATTTCAAAAATTCCCTTAATTAATATGCCCCTAAGAAATACAGTTCAGGTATGGGATGCCTTATCCGATACCCTGTTCTTCAGAAAGATCCAAATTACGGGAAGGCCAAATCCTTATCATTTTTTTAAAAAATTTTTTGTTTTCTCTGTTATAATAAAACAGTCCCTTGTACTTCGTCCAACCATATCTAATGAATAATGAATCCATATTGGGGTCAAAACAATGCTATTTAGTTCATTTAATGTTTCCATGATTTTTAGCAGACAAGGTATGGTGATTATGGAAATATCCCATATCCAGAAAACACCAGGCTTACAAGCATTCTGGATAAATGATGCTATACCAGTATGATACAGAGACTGTTTTGCACTGCAGTCATAAATTCATGCTGACCCACCCTTCGAGATAGCAAACATAGCTACATTCCTTATACACTAGCACATACATATTCACATACAACTATAGGATCCTTTATCTGGAACCCCATTATCCAGAAAGCTCAGAATTACGGAAAACTTGTCTCCCATAGATTCAATTTTAATCAATAACATAAAAAACACATTTCTGTTTTCTCTGTAATAATACAACAGTACAGTACATTGTACAGTACATTGTACTTGATCCCAGCTAAGATATAATGAATCCTTATTGGAAGCAAAACTATTGGGTTTTATTTAGGGGGTTATTTACTAAACCTCGATTTGTTTCTGGACTGGCTTTTTGGGGCAAAAACTCACATTTTTCGACATTTACTACCCGATGCTGCAAAAAGCCCAAATCCATTATCCAGCATCTCAAAGCTGTCGAGGTCATGTGTAAGTCAATGGCAGATGTCCCTTTTCCAATTTGAAGGCATTGTTGTCTGCCCTGGGTTTACCCTGACAATCCAAAAAATTCAGGGGTTTCAGGTGATAACCTGAAAAAATCGAGTGATTCAGGAGGAAACCCCTAAAAATCTGTACGATTAGGGGGTTATTTACTAAACTCCGAATGCAAAAATCATGAAAAAATGTGTGATTTTTTTTTATAAAATCTGACTTTTAAAAAATCACAAATTTTTCGGAATTTATCAAACCCGAGGATGGAAAAGTCTGAATCCGAAAATCCGGCATCTCAGTCCTGTCGAGGTTGTATATAAGTCAATGGGAACTTTGATGTTTGTTGGGTTTCGTACAATACCCGAAAAATCCAAAAAAATAGTGAAAATTGGATAAAATAACAGAAGCAAATTTACGGGAAAATGTAATATATAAGCGGGAAAAACCCGAGCGAATTTGATCGGAGTTTGTAGCAGAAAATATTGAGATAAATTCGGACTTTGATACATAACCCCCTTTTCGATTAATTTTATCGAGTTTGTTCCCAACCCAACATTTTTAATTATTTTATTGATAAATAAGGTCAAATTATGGATGGGAGTTTGGTTGAGCTTTGTTTAATAAAAAAAGAAGATAAATTTGGATTTTAGGAAATAACCTCCTTAATGTTTAAATGATTTTTAGAAGACTTAAGGAATGGAAATCCAAATTAAAGAAAGATCCCTTATCTGGAAAACCCCAGGTTCTGACCATTCTGTATAATAGGTCCCATACCAGTACTAGCAAAAACAATAACAATCCTTTGCTTCATGTATCGGGGACTTCCAGGTTTCAGTGATGGACCTACTTCTGCAAAGGGATTGGAGTTGCATTATCCTTTATGTATTGCGGAGTTTTGTCCCTGTATATCTTAGCTTTACCATCTACTACTTTAACCCTTTAACTGCCTTTTGCATTTTGTCAGGTTAATGGCTCTTTGTGGAAAGTATGTTTCTAGGCAATGCTTTTTTCCTACTGTATTCTTAAAACTACAAACCTGCAGTATGTACTATGTCATTGGCAGGCTGTCACTTGCTTATTGACACTGTAGCACATACTGTACATTGTTGGGAAGCAAATCGCAAAAAGTCACGAGACTTTACAATTAAGAGTGCGGGAGATGTAGCTACAGTGCCTTGCAAAAGTATCAATACCCTTGACAAATTCATTTATGTTGTACTAAATAATAAATCCTACTTTTATTTCAAATTAAATCAAGGTCAGTCAAAGTCACCTTGTGCCAATATGGCTCCCTAGCTTGCACATCTACCTTATGAATACAGAACTGCAAAATGTAGACAGCTTTTTGCGCTCCATTGCCTGTATACTCACTTCTAGCACATTTTCGTAGGGGGGAAATTTCTGAATGCTGGCTACAATACCTTGTGTACAAAACAAAATATAGACAAGCATATGCTGCATTAATAAAAGCAGAATAATAAGTGCATACATATGAACACATTACAGAAAGAGGTGTAAACTGAAATCTCGGGCTGCTATACAACAGAATGTTTGTTCGTTACCAGATGCACTCTGTGAATAAAGCCTGTGTAAAGGCAGACAATATCACCGCTTGATTCAGATAGTCATGCATCTTTAGCACTTTTGTTCAATTTAGATCTGTTTTTTATTTGTACATTAAACAATGCAACCAAGAGCTGTGGTAAAAACAGATTTACTCTGTGAAGCAGCCATTCTAGCAAGCCACGTCAACATATATACTGTGAGCAATATTAATATTAATATCACCTCCATTGCGTGTTTTAAGTGTGCAGAAAAATTACAGATAAACACAAAAAAATGCCATTCCCTTGTCATAGTTTAGTTAAAGAAGTAGAAACCCCATTCTTTTACACTCATTATCCCAGCAGTATCTTTGGGTGTCACATAGGACTAATAGGCTGGGGTGATATTTGTATGTGGACTTCACAGAGCAACACCTCCTTCCATGGAGCGCTATGCAGTTCTAGCAACGTGACAGGACATGATTCTCATTTTTCATATGGTAATCAGTATAATTTAAACTTCAATGCAATATTAGTACTTAGATTTGTTATATATTATGGATGATATTGTAATTTCTTGCAACAATTAGTGACATTACCAGTAGCAGGTTCCTTAAAGGAAAACTTTACCCCCAAAATGAATATTTAAGCAACAGATTTTTAAAATGGCAATTTTCTATTTATGATTACCCAATGGCACATACTACTAAAAAAGTATATTATTATGAAAATGGTTTATTTACATGAAGCAGGGTTTTACATATGAGCTGTTTTATGCAATATATTTTTATAGAGACCTACATTGTTCGGGGGGTATAGTTTTCCTTTAACCCCTTACATCTTGCCCCTCCTGAGTTTCTAATATGTCTCTGAAAGAACTTGGGTAACAGCACATGGGATATTTAATCAATTCATAATTTCCCTGGCAACACTGTAGATATGTATATACTGGCAAAGCCAGTTACAGAGGAATAAAAAAAGTGTCTCTGATTAAAGGGGTTGCTCACATTTGAGCTAACTTTTAGTATGATGTAGGGAGTTAGTCTGAGACAATTTGCAATTGGTTTTAATTTTTTATTATGTATGGTTTATTTAGCTTTTTTTTAGCAGCTCTCCCGTTTGCAATTTCAGCAATCTGGTTGCTAGGGTCCAAATTAGACTAGCAACCATGCATTGATTTGAATAGGAAACTGGAATATGATGAGGAGAGGGCCTGAATAGAAAGATAAGTAATAAAAAATTCAATAACAATACATTTGTAGCCTTACAGAGCATTTGTTTTTTAGATGGGGTCAGTGACCCTCATTTAAAAGTTGGAAAGAGTATGAAGAATAAGGTAAATACTTAAAAAAACTATAAAAAATGAATAATGAAGACCAATTGAAAAGTTGCTTAGAATTTGCCATTCTATAACATACTAAAAGTTAACTTAAAAGAGAAGGAAACCCTGTAGAAAAAAACCTCATACCCCCACCCCATGTAGACCCCCCTCCAGACAAACTGCCCCCACGGGGAAATGCCCCATACTTTATACTTACCCCTCGGTGCAGATTCTGGCAAAGGACTTCACCGCATCCATCTTCCGAGTCCTCGGTAAGCTGACTGGGAGATCGGCAATCTCCATCAATTTCTGCACATGCACAGTTGTCGCAAACCGGCAAATTGCTCCAACTGCGTGTATGCAGTTGACATACCAGAGACATACCGATTTCCCAGTCAGCTTACCGAGGACCCGGAAGATGGATGCCGTGAGGTCCTCTGACAGAATCTGCACCGAGGGGTAAGTATAAAGTATGGGGCATTTCCCCGTGGGGGCAGTTAGCCTGGAGGGAGGGGGTCTACGTGGGGTGGGGGGTATGTTGTTTTTTTTCGACAGGGTTTCCTTCTCCTTTAAAGGTGAACCACCCCTTTAAAATAGCATATATTGGTATATACTGTGAGTGTTTCCTTGTTGGAGTAAAAAGCTGAAATAAGGTAAACAAAAGGGGGCTGTCCTGCACTCAAAAGAATCCACAAGGCAAAAGCATAATAAAGTAAAAACAATATTTATCTGTAGAGTTTTAAATTTACACATTTCTATGGGCCCTACACGTTTCGTGCCCTACAGGCGCTTAGTCATTGGAGTAAAAAGCTGCACATTCTGTCGCTGTAGAGTTCTACTATATGGGGAGAATGTAATAAATGGTGCAGAGGTTGCCCCAGGTGTGGTAACTATTAGCAATTAATACACAATAACCTTGCATTTATTTATGCAATTTGCTATTATATGCTGAGTTTGTTCTTGCATGATTTCACATTGGAATGTATTCTGTCCCAGCTGCCCCAGAGCTAATTAAACCAAAAGCCTATCCGGCCATTTACAAGCAAATTCCAGCTCTCAAACCTGAATTTTAAAAAGCGAATAAAAGTAGAAATTTATAGGTAGATATCATATTAAATAACTTTATAATTAGGTCACAAAACACTCTTCCTGGAATGTTGCTGAAGTTTGGAATTTATATTAATACAGGTATGGGACCAATTATCTAGAATGCTCTGGACCTGGGGCTTTCTGGATAAGGGATCTTTCTGTAATTTCGATCCTCATACCTTACGCCTAATATAAAATCATTTGAACATTAAATTAACCCAATAGGCTGATTTTGCCTCCAATAAGGATTAATTATAACTTAATTTGGATGAAGTACAAGGTACTGTTTTATTATTGCAGAAAAAAAGGAAATCACTTTTACAAATTTGGATAAAATGGAGTCTATGGGAGAAAATCTTCCTGTAATTCTGGATAACAGGTTTCTGGATAACCACTGGTCCATGGAACAAAATGAACCCATTATATTTTCTGTGGATGCTTTCCATTTCTTTTAAAACAACAAACTCCCACAATGTCCTAGAGGTGTATGCCAGTACATTTATGCAAGACACACTGATACTGCCTGGTGCAATAATGTCCATACCTCCTATTTAGTTTGTACTTTTATCTAACATTTAAGCGTCTTATGTTTGTTTCTTTTAATTATAGTATGGTTTGTTCTAAACGTTCCTTGTATATTTTGCATTGTGCTGTGGAAAATGTTAGCGGTTTATAAATAAATTATACCAATAATCTAAGAATAGCGTGAGTCTTCAGTGAATATTGTTGTTTGGTGGTTTGTTTCAGATTATGAGATGAAAAAATACATATTGTAACATCAAAGCTTCTAAGTAGACGATGCTGCGCCGATATAAGTGTCATGAAAGGGTTTCTGCGTGAACAGGATTTTATATATTTATTTTTAAATAATCCTCTTAATCAGTACTAATCATGATAGAAATCTCCAACTTAACCTACTTTTGCTCTATTAGTGACCCAAAAACTGCATACAGTGATCCTAGGTGAGATCATCTGAAATTAGAAATTAATTTTAGTGCCTTTGCATGATGTACTGATAAAGTGGAAAGGATCCTAGTTATGAATCTCAATTAAGGTTGGCAACAGCAGTTAATATTGGTCCAATGACTACATCAGTCATTTGTTAAGTTTGGTCCCTGCTTTGTTGCTGTTTTCGTCTCGAGTTGTCTAACGGAATCTCTCAGCACCATCTAGTGGTGGAAGGTATAATAGCTAAACAGAGCTGCAAAGGGCTACTCTACATACACGCAATCCAAAATATGATGGAATAGATGTGTTTGCTAACAAATATTTGCAGAGTTATATACATATTATATGCTGCACTAATATGCCAAACGGAATCGTGCAAAACCACAGATGAATAGTAAAATTGTTGTCGCTATACTTACTCCTTTGCATGACAACCATCACACTCAAGAAATGAATATACTCAGAAATCTGCATTTGCAAGTACAGATATGGTATCTGTTATCCAGAAAGCTCTGAAAGGCCATCTACCATAGACTTATATCAAATTTCAAATACACAAGGGGGGTTGTGGGAGCACCCGCATTGCTAAGTAAAAATATATAGAAGTATAAGGGAAGTGCTACTGGCATATCCAAATGGGTCAGTGCACATTCCCTGGGCCCCTGTCTAAGTAATTCAGTAGATATGCAAATGCATGTGTTAACAAAGACAGGGGTTTTTAGTTGCAAAGTTATGATCATAAAGTTGAAAAGCCACCATACCACGTCAAGGTAAACCCCATATGGCGGTCCCTAACTTGTTTACCTACCAGTCATAGTATTGAGGATCCTGTGTCTCTCTGCATAATAGTATTAGTAAAGTAAAAAGTAAAAGTCTGCTGAACCTTGGTTTCTGTAAAATTGTTGTCGCTATACTTACTCCTTTGCATGACAACCATCACACTCAAGAAATGAATATACTCAGAAATCTGCATTTGCAAGTACAGATATGGTATCTGTTATCCAGAAAGCTCTGAAAGGCCATCTACCATAGACTTATATCAAATTTCATCAAAATAATCCAACTTTTCCCCCATATATAGGTATTCAAAGTTCACTTGATTTGCATCCCAAAGATAAGTATATACCGTTATAATCTCATAGTCAGGACTTTCCAGTTTAAACACCAAACTTTTTTACTATCAGAGCTCCATTCAGAATTACAGGGTGGAAATTGCTTGTTCTCCTCCTCTCTCCTCCTTTAACTTTAAGCCAATATCAATTACTTTCAAGGCATCTTCTAGAGCTTTTGTTGGGTATCCGCTTTCATCATAAAATCTTCCTGTCAACTTGCCTTAAAAAGAAAATAAAAAATGGCTGACAATGTTGGCCAAATATTTCCTTCTTGTACATGCAGAGCTGTACACTTTTACAATACGATACTATTACAGTCAAGAGAAACAAACAGCCAAGTAAATAAAAAATAAATACACAGGTATAGGATTCTTTTTCCGGAAACCCATTATTCAGAAATCTCTGAATTACAGAAAGGCCATTTCCCATAGACTCCATTTTATCAAAAAAATCCACATTTTTAAAAATGATTTTTCTCTGCAATAATTAAACAGTACCTTGTACTTCATCCAAACAAATATATATTGAATCCTTTTTGGAAGCAACCCCAGCCTATTGGGTTTATTTAATACTGATTATTACAGAAAGATCCATTATCTGGAAAAACACAGGTCCCAAGAATTCTGGATAACAGGTCCCATACCTGTACTGCAAATGTCATACAAAACTCATAGGAAATGACAAGACAAAGCTGACAAACTAAATGGTGTTCACATTTGCTTGTTATACTATTAATGTGTGTGACTCAGGTGTAGATAGCTCATTTGCATGATTTCATACACACTGCACTGTAAATATTGCTTGCAGCAAATACACCTTATTGCCTATATCTGAGTATATATACATATTTACATGTGGAGAGAGAGAGAGAGAGAGAGACTAACTCATTTTTACTGTACGGTTCGAGAACAGAATGGAGGATTCCACTGATGCCACTTACAGTTTTTCCTAAACCTACATTTTTTAACTGTTGGATAAATAATACACATTTTATCTCCTTGCATATTCTTTTTATTTTCTGTAAAATGTTGTTGTTCTGTCACTTTAACCTACTGTATGTGTTCATGTAGAAGTGGCCATATGTCTGCGTGGAAACAGAATGGGATCACATTAAAATGGGAGTAAAATTGTTAAAACATAAAAAACAGTGCTATAAAGAATCAAACTACAGAGCAGGCATGGAACCAGTTTTTTTACCTGGACCCGACTTAGACCTGCAACTAGCATTTTTACCCACTTGGACCCCTTGTTTCTGTACAGCTATAGGACCTCTTATCCAGAATGCTTAGGACCTGGGGTTTTCCTGGGTAAGGTATCTTTGCATAATTTGGATCTTCATACCCTAAGTCTACTAGAAAATCATGTAAACATTAAATAAACCCAATAAGCTGATTTCACTTCCATTAAAGATTAATTATATCTTAGTACAAGCTACTGATGTATTATTACAGAGAAAAAGGAAATCATTTTTTAAAAAAAATTTTATTTGGATAAAATACTATCTATGGGAGACAGCCTTTCCATAATTCGAAGCTTCCTGGATAACAAGTTTCCGGATAACGTAGCCCATGCCACTAACATGCAGAGCATAATTATACTATCATGCATTGTCCCTTATTAAAGGGAAACTATGGCATAACTGAAGATTTTTAGCCCTATAAAATAAAAGTGCACATACAGTTGTGAGTTAATGCACTGACCACAATTCTGACAGGTGCATTACCATCTTGCTCCCACTATTGCTCTACAATGTGTGTAAAAAATATGCTGACTTCCTCACTTAATTACACCTTGCACAATGCACTAATGTTTCATTTACTATAATCCACATAATTCTGTTTTTAAATGGAATGGCATAGTGAGATTATTGTAATTTTTGCTGCCACAAAGATACATACGATCAGGGTTATTTATTTGGGGTTTTTTTTTGCATGCTTATTTCTGTTACTGACTAAATCATTGTATAAACTCTGTACCAGACATATTTATTAACAATCAGCTAGTAAAGTCCTGAATCTGTTTCTAGGGGCAAACTTTTGTCTTTTGTTCTCACCTTGCCTTATTGCTGGAAAATTCTGCATGTAAGCTTTTGCCAGCTTTTAGACCAGCTAAAGACCATGAAATTGTTCTCCATGGGAGGCTTAGTATATTCCTGATCACTGTTATGCAGTGGAGTGCACATATATAAGAATTTAAATCAAATAGTATTTACCGCTCTTGAGTGGATATTTGCATCGAAGTAACTGGGGCATTTGTAAAGTAGATTCATATTTTTATAGTTCTGGGGCTTTCAGTCCATCTCTCCCTTTATTGGGTTGTCCTTTGGATTTTATTCCATATACATTTCAAAATATTTCCCTGCATGGACTGCACAGTCCTGAGCATGTGCTGGGAAGCAGCAAAAAACATACGATGTGGAGCTACTGGGGGGCATATACCAATGCACAGATCTCCTCTGCTGGAGAGCTGAGTTGGAACTGGGCTTGCACAGAATACAAAAAACATAGGTTGTAACATTTGCAGCCTTAATGATGAACGTTAGTTCTCCTTGAAAGCTTAGATTCTAGCCCCACTGTTTATATGACTGCTGAATCCTCTACAGAATTATATAGAAGACTGATTGAGATACAAAAGGCAAGCAGTAAAATATGCAGTTTTATGTAAACTGCCCAGCTCTAATAAAAAAAATGCATAAAAATGAAATGAAATATTTAAAAAGTAAAATATTGGAAATGATACAGAAAACCAAATCACAGTAAAAGCAGAGGAAACATAAAAAAACAAACGCAGTAAGCCTTTAAAATGATTGTAGAAACATTTATTCCTCGCTCTCCCCCAAGGAGCCGAGTCTGTAAAAGCTGGAAGCCTCCTGCTTTCCATTGAACAAATCATGTGGCCACGAGGTAAAGGTGGAGCCCACTTAACTCCAACATTTAAACCTTGTCAGCTTATATAACAGAGCACGTGTACAAGATAATTTCCCTTTAAACAGAATTACAGCAAATATATTGGCATTGAAATGTATGATAAAGTTCAGGGAAACTTCATTAACGCCTGCCTTTTGTTATTTTGTGGGGCATATTATTTCTCATTTTGCAGGTATGAAACATTATTAATCTCAGCATCTATTTCAATGAAATAGCACCATATTCCTGTGGCAGGTCTTTGCCCAGGTCTGGAGACTCTCAGCTGGAAGCAGCTTTGCTGGATGAGCAGTTTTAGATTAGAAATCATTTTTTCTATAATGAGCACAACAAATTGATTCCCCTTCTCACCCCCTATAGCGTATGCATCCTGTCTCATCAGCAGCGTGCCCTGTCCCCTGCCAGCTCATTTAACACTCGCTGATGGTACTGCTATATCACTTAATTACAGTACATTTTTAGACAGTGCATAACCAAGTAGAGATGAGGCTACAAAAGTTTTCTGTGCAATTCTCGGCAGCTATTAATTTATCCTCTAAAGGACCTTCTTAAGATATGAATGTTCTCGTTATTTTCAAAAATATGCTTGTACTCAATGTACTTGGTCTGTTCCCATCCGCGGAACAAATACACAACGATATACAGATTATAGCAATGTTATTAGTATATGTGGACACAGAAGCAATAAACTAGTCTGTCCTTAGTCAAACCGTAGTCTGTATATTTGTAAATTTGCTTCATTTATATATGATGATATGCATGATATTTTTTGGTCAAACAGTACAAAGCTCAAAAACACAACAATATACAGAGTATAGCAATGCTCTTGATATTTATAGACACCTGTAAACTAGTCTGTTCCTTATTCAAACCTTAGGGGCCGATTTATGACTGCTCAAGCATTCCGAGTAGGCTTTCTTAAAGCTGGCAAAGTCTTTCTTATTTAAGAAAGGCCAAGCTGGGAAAAATTCCTCAACCAACAAGGTTTTCTATCCCGAAATCCAGCGTGAGATTGTTAACTCACGTAGGGTTTCCTTTATGACTGCTAGAGACATGAGCAGTCATAAATCGGTCTGTAATTCACAAATTGGCACTTTTTAAAGATGGCATATTTCTATGTCAAACAAATGCAGGTGCAATGTTTAAAAAAGGGTGTGTAACCCTAATGTAGGCAGCTAGTAAAGTATAGAAAATTACACACAAGGAAGGACCCTCACTATGTGAAAGGAATGAAGGGGAGGTGTAGTGGAATTACAACTCACAGGCTGTGTGCTAGAAATAAAATAAAGGAAGTCAGAATGTTCTTGCAGCAAGCAAACAGAATTGAATTTCAGTGTCCAAGACAAGGGTAAATACTCACAGACAGATGAGACAGTAATAAAACAGAGACAGCATGATATGACACCATATGGAGACAGCTAAGGGTTGTTTAAAGGGATTGTTCACCTTTAACACTATTTTTATTTCAGCTGGTTTCAGACAGTTCACCAGAAATAAAGACTTTTTCCAATTACTTTCTATGTGTGACCGTTCTTTTAATATTGAAGTGTAACTCAAATTTTCACCTTATACAGCAGCTCTGGGAGGGGGTCGCCGACCCTGTAAACTGTTCTAAATTGATACATTTAGTTGATATATTTCTTATCTTTTTCCCTGTTGAGCAGAATCTCTGGGTCTCATTACGGGCAGCTGAATTGATACAATAGTTTCTAATACTCCAGAGATGCTGCTGAGAAATGTATCAACTAAATGTTGCAAAACTATAACAGTTTAGAGTCCACACCTGAATTACTGAGCTGCCAGACTGAAACACATTCAACTTTAAACTTAGATTGTGATAAAACTGTAAAAAATAAAAAATGGAAAGCAATTGAAAAAAGTCTTTATTTCTGGAGAACAATCTGAAAACAACTCTTTCATTTGAAGCAACGTAGAGGGTTCTTCACAGTCAGGACAGTGAGGTTGTGGAATGCACTGCCGGGTGATGTTGTGATGGCTGATTCAGTTAATCCCTTTAAGAATGGCTTGGATGATTTTTTGGACAGACATAATATTAAAGGCTATTGTGATACTAAACTCTATAGTTAATATAGGTATGGGTATATAGAATTTTAATTAAAAGTAGGGAGGGGTGTGTGTATGGATGCTGGGTTTTCATTTGGAGGGGTTGAACTTGATGGACTTTGTCTTTTTTCAACCCAATTTAACTATGTAACTATGTAACTATGTAACTCAACTGAAAATGTGTTTAAAAGGTTAACAATCCGTTTAAGATATCAATTTACATTTGTTCTTTAATCCATCTCCTTTTTGCTTTGGTGACATTAGTGCACTTCTGTTGACTTGTCATTTTCACTTGTCCTGGGCGATGAGCATGCACAACCTGCTTGTGGACTTTAAGAAGATGCAACCTAATGAATGGCAGCCATGATATTGCTGGAATTCAGAATTTCAATGACACTGTACTGCTTTCCTGTTACATTTTAGTTAAAATTGTTATAGTCGTTAAATACACCATGCTGAGAAAAATCTTTTGGAAAATGTTTTTTGTGTGTGCATTTTTCATTCTCCTTTAAGGTGTGTCTCCATAACCCCCTTTAAAAAGTGAAATGTTCTTCTACAATAGACAATAGCAAAATTGGTGCTTAATTTGCTCTTACTACTAGAAGATTCTTTAACATTTCGTATTCTTTTTGTCCCAATATATATATATAAAAATGAAATCATTACCTATTTTTTTTCATATAAATACATTTTATGCTATTTTATGAAAATACAACTGATTTGGAAAACCTGTGTCTCCCAAATGAGTTAATATTACTTTGCTCCTTATGTTTTTCCTACCTATTTCTGTGTAATTTGTAAAACATCAATAAAATATAAATTACAAAAAAAAATGTGTGTTGAGTGTATATTGATGCGGACACTTGTCAAATTGTGTATGTGTGTAAATAAGTGTGTGATAAGGTCTGTAAGACTTACCTGGGGTCTGTAGGCTGGCAGGAGACACTGAAGGAATTGCATGGAGGGTGGTCATATACTCCAAATGGCAGGGGGAAGCGGTATTGGGGAGTTTAGGAAGTACAGACAGCAGCAGCATGTCTTCAGTGAATCTCTGTTAATACAAATCCAAATTCTGTGGATATCCTTTAGTGGTGCTCTATCTGGGAACTACACTGCTCCTCAATTCCTTATACATCACAATAACAACAAGGCAATCAGATGGCACTCACTCAGCAAACTGTGCATACAATTTGTGCTTTATTCAGATCTCCACACAACGTTTCGGAGGCTCTACCCCCTTTCACTTGAAATGCATTTGAGAAATGGGGTAGAGCTTCCAAAATGTTGTGTGGAGATCTGAATAAAGTACAAATTGTAAGCAAACAGTTTGCTGAGTGAGTGCCATCTAATTGCCTTGTTGTTATTGTGATGTCTTCATTGAATAAATATCTATTATCAGATGAAAATCCCGACTTTATCAGATTATCCAGCATAGATAAAGATGTCAAGAAACAACTTCAGTAACATCTGCCATTGACGTCTACATACCTCGACAGGTTTGAAATAAAGTATATTTGGATTTTTAGCAGATTTGGGGTATAATAAATCTCTAAAAATTTGAGTTTTTATTTTTCCATAAAAAATTCAAGTTTTCCCCTTAAAAAACGTGGCCAGGTTTAATAAATGGGCCCCCTAAACTGACCCACTGGTGCATTAATGTACAATACAAAGATCAACTGACAAGTTTCTAATAAATAACTATTGTATGTGATGATGTACCAACTGTCCTCTTTAAAAATCTTAATCCAGTTACAATTTACTGCTTGCAAATTTTCCCAGACTTTTATTTGCTAAATACATAACATGAATATATTAACATGATTAAATCTAAGGCCAAAAAGCCTTTTGCACTGATATCCAGTTGTGTCAAGATGTGCTATTCTGCCCCAGTTGAATAAAATCCATTTAAATACTAAAAAAAAACACAGGACTATTTTGCAATGAGCAAAGATTGCTGCTAACTCAGTGAACTCAGTGAATGTCAGGTACAAGCCAACACTGTGTTCCCTATACTCATATACATTATGGGGTAAATTTATCAAAGAGTGAAGTTCCGCCACTAGAGTGAAATTCCGCAGCTCTCAATTCATTTCTATGGGATTTTGAAAGGCGTATTTATCAATGGGTGAAAGTGAAAGTTCACCTCAAATTCAGATTTATATCCTGTATTGTTCACACCTGTGATGCCCCTGCATTGTTCACACCCCTAAAGCCCTGTACTGTTCACACCTGAGACCCAGACTGAAACTGCCCACATTGTTCACCTGTTCACCCTTTATACAAAATGCTAATTGGGCACCAGCACTGTATCACTGTATGTAGTACATATTAGAGTGGTCCTGATGGGGTTCCCTGTCTCCTGCTCTGTTCTGCCTTCCATATGCTCCCTGTGTGTGCCCTGCTCTGCCTGTGTGTGCCCTGCTCTGCCTGCGTGTACCCTGCTCTGCCTGTGTGCCCTGCTCTGCCTACGTGTACCCTGCTCTGCCTGTGTGTGTCATACTCTGTCTGTGTGTGCCCTTCTCTGCCTGTGTGTGACATACTCTGCCTGCATGTGCCCTGCTCTTCCTGTGTGTGCCCTGCGCTGCCTGCGTGTACTCTGCTCTGCCTGTGTATGCCCTGCTCTGCCTGCATGTGCCCTGCTCTGCCTGTTCCCTGCTCTCTCTGTGTGTGCAATGCTCTGCCTGTTTGTGCCATGCTCTGCCTGAATGTGCCCTGCTCTGCCTGTGTGTGCCATGTTGTGCCTGTGTGTGCCCTGCTCTGCCTGCGGGTGCCCTGCTCTGCCTGTATGTGTCCTGCTCTACCTGTAGAACACAAGCCTGGTATTTGTTCTGGGGGTTTGTTAGTATTTGAAAACTAAAGAGTTTAATCATGTGCTGGGGGTGCTGTATTATCCAAAGGGGAAGAGGGGGCATATGGATTTAAGGGTATGTCTTACTATGACAACTTTTTTCACATATGAGTGATAAGTGATTTACCTGCAAAGAGCACCAACCATTTGGTTTTTTGGTGTACTATTAATATGGACATAATCTTGTGTTAACATGGGTGTGGTTTAAAGTGGGGAATGTTCAACACTGGCTTCCATTATCGGCCCTCCACTATGGAAAAATTTCGGCCCTAGGTACCACAGAAGTTGGACAGCACTGGTATAGGTGATACACTATGTTATACTTGTGTTTGCACCAACTATGTCATTTAATACCAAAGCAATCACTACAGATTACAGACCCAATAAGCAAATCCTTATTATCATATTTAGATTGCCGATAACACAAAATAATATCTTGTGATTTTAAGGGTTTGAATTCAGCTTCGCCAAATCCAAAAATTAAACTAAAATTTCATCTATTATGTGATTTTTTACAATCAGAAGTATACTGCTATCTACATATATGTGTTTTCTATTAACTAAGGGAAGTTGGATTTATATCATTTATATAATTATAGTTTTCCTATTTGCTCATTTCTTTTTTGTGATTCAACTTTTTTTTGTCTTCATTAGAAAAAAATCATCAAAGACTATCAATCAACTAAAGAATCTGTTGTGGTAAGTGATGAAGAATTGAACAACATCAAAATAAGTGACACAATTTTCCTATTTGTGCTATCAAAACCAGATAATTCCTTGCCTATATATGTATACTGTATCTTACTGGTCCAAAAGAAAAACACTAGGTAAACTGGATTTAGACTTTTCCAATTATTTTGAATAATAATCAATTTCCATGACTTGATAAACATGGGAACCTTCCTTACTTTTAGGGGGTTATTTATCAAAGTCTGAATTTATCTCAATATTTTCTGCTACAAACTCCAATCAAACCCGCTCAGGTTTTTTCCGCTTATTTATTATTACATTTGCCCGAAAATGTGTTTTGCGGAAAAAAAAACAAGATTTTTACAATATTTTCGGATATTTTATCAGATTTTCAAGATTTTTTGAGATTTTTCATCCGATTTTCACAAATGTTCAGATTTTTCACAAGAAACCTTCAGGGTATTGCACGAAAGCCAGCGCGCATCAAAAAATCATTGGGACTTCTCCCATTGACTTATATGCCAGAATTGAGATGCCAGATTTTCAGATTCAGATATTTCCATCCTCGGAGTTTAATAAGTTCCGAAAAATTATGATTTTTTATAGTCCAATTTTATAAAAGAAATCACTAAATTCTCGTGATTTTTGCATTTGGAGTTTAGTAAATAACCCCATACGGGTCAAATTTCTCAAAATGTGAGTTCAGAGTAATACATACAAACTCACCCACATTCTATTCAGTCATATTGGATTTTTAGAAATGTATTCATCAATAGGTAAAAGTTAAACCTCACCATTTGATAAATACGGTTCCCCATAGGAATGAATAGAATGTGGGTGTGGTTTTTATTTAATAAACTAACTCCCATTTTGATAAATCTGCCCCTTAATGTCATTTAATAGTGACATTCAGCTACAGAATTATTCATTACCATTTCCATAGATGGCACATTTTATAATGGCATTGACTTTATTGTTAAAATGGTTTTCTTTGTTGATAAAAACTCATTATATTCAATTGGAAAAGGGAAAACTCATTCTCTCCTATCAAAAGAAAAGTACCTTGATTTTGCATTATCAGAATAAATCACTATACTGACTATGCATTTAATTATTCATAATAGTTATATCAAATCAAAAGCATATTTTTCCAAAACAAGCCATACTCATTTAGTGATAACTAAGAATAATTGATAGTCCTTTAATGGCATGAAGTAACACCACCATTTTTTCATTCAATCAGGAGAAACCCATTGAGGAATGCCACGAGATTACCATCTGCCTGGTAAGCAATAAGGGAGTTGCTATCAAACAGACCTTATATGTTTACTTCCTTTAACTGTTGTGCTTACTTAATATTATTAGTATCATTACCACAGTTAATGTTTAATTATTAGATTCCTGGGTCTGCCCACCCCCTCCCCAGCCAAGTTCCAAAAAGCTCCAAAAGTTTGTAACCACATTTTGACATGAGAGCTGTTAGCTCAGTGCTCCCCATTGGAACATCACAATATTCATAGAGATGAGCACTGATCTAACTTCTCTTATATCATTGCTATTAACCAGGATAACCTGGTGATACTCTGCAAGAAAGCAGAAAAGAAGTGGTATAAAGCCATGGGGCTGACCTCGGCATAGTTGATTGGGCAAAATGGTTACTATTAATGGAAACAGAAGAATTTACCATTTAATATGCTGTTTAAAGAACAGCTAACTATAACCAATGAACCCCAAATATGTGATATAAATAAGATTTGCACCCACATTTGGATCTATAATAGTTATCCCCTTGTTCCCCCCCAATACATACCAGAGATTTGTGGCTCTAATCTATTTTCCTCTCAACCTGTTGGCAATGCCACTTGTCAAGTAGGTTGCACATAAACATAAAATTGATAGTAATATAAATGTTTTTATTTCCTTTTCTTATCCAGGAGACTCCAGAAACCCCTGATATTGACATCTGTCAGGTAAGAAGAATTTATATGGTCGTAATATAAAAAAATATTTTAAGGGAATATAAAACCCAGATTCATCCTTGAGAGCAAATTTGTTAGGCACCACCAACTTTGGCACTGGTGAGACTGTCCCACCTCCCGTTCCGAATTGCCTGCAAGTACAATTTGCTTATGGCCTCAAGCAGAGGAGTTTGGATGTTGCAGTTCTTCTTTAATCAAATGGGTTCATTATACATTTTCTCTCTTCTAAAAGGAAACAGCGCAGGAATCTGGTGATAACACCTGCCAGCCTGAACACGCTGAAAATGAGCAAGTGAATGCTCAAATCAACAATGAGAACCTCGAAGCCTTCAATGAGGTATGAACAGAAAGATCTAATTAAACCTTTATATTAATTTATTATTTCCTGAAATGCATATACATACTTGCAGTGGACTTGTGCCTTATGAATCAAGTGAAAGCAATATTTTCAAAACCGAGCTAGACTTGTGGGATAAAAATCCCACATTCACAATAAAAACACAGGGAATGCATTACATACACAATGGATTGACATTATCTCACTTAGGGGCAAATTCACTAAAGCGCGAAGTGGCTAACGCTAGCGCAAATTCGCCAGCGTGACGTCATTTCGTTACTTCGTCGATTTACTAACGGGCGCTGGCATAAATTCGCTAGCAAAGTGGACCTACTCTAGCGCTACTTCGCACCCTTACGCCAGACGAAGGATATGGCGAATGGGACGTAACTACGCTAATTCACTAACTTGCGCATTTTACTGAACGTTACCAAACATAGCAATCATTCACCCTGCACCACAACTCCACTTTCTTCCCTTACTTATGGACACAAACATAGAAGTTTGAGTGTTGCAGTTCTTCTTTAAAATCAAGGGTTCGGTTATTCTAAAAATACATTTTCTTTGTCCTAAATAGACGATAGCAGAGGAATCAGGCACTAACACCTGCCAGCCTGAAATATCCAACATCTATGAGGAGCAAGTAAACGCCCACAACAGCCAGGTAGGCCTAAAAGCCTTTAAAAAGGTTTGAGCAGATTTATTTAATTAAAACTTTTCATTAGTTTCTGTATAATGTGCTGCTCTCATCTCAGAGACTGTGTTTTATTTCTTCAGGATGCCACAGTGGAGGTCCCTGGTATAATGGATATTTCGGAGCCACTGGTGAGCATTTGTGTAAAAGCAAATGCATATGAACCACCAGCGATGCCAATACAGGGCATAGAAGGACCATCTAACAGGTACCTGATTTGTATTATATTCTCTTGTTTTGGCTCAGTTGCTTATTTATAGAAAAATATTAGTATTGCCTGATTTACACCTTATGTAAAGGCTATTCTCCTCATTTCCCTTTTCATTGAGGATATTATTCATAACTGGCCAATACCCTCTGCTAATTGTATGCCACAGAAAAGTCAGGACTATATGAACATGAACAAAACGTAACCTTTTTAATTCTATTATTTTTAGCCCTGTTGAGCTGATGCCCTATCGCACTTGAACATTTCGACCTGGGACAAGTGTTGGGAGAAGGTGGATTTGGAACAGTAAGAGTCTTTAGATAATTAGGTTTAAGTTACTATTAATGTATCCAGAGTAAGTCAACTTGCTGTCTTCCTCCAGATGGTCCTGGCCAAGCACAAGAACACCAAAGAACTATGTGCCATCAAGGCCTTGAAGAAAGATGAATTTTAGAAAAGGGAAATGTGGACAGGTCAGTGGAGATATTTTATTTTTGCCCATCTCTATTTTTTTTTTTGGCTTAATATGTAGGACAGTTTTCTTATTTATTTTTTTTTGTATGTTTTAGCTCACATTCTTTTGAATGATTTGCATTTTGTTATTTTCTATTGCATTGCCCTGTGTCTATACATAAGGATAAGTGTACTGATAGCTTGCAAATTAGAAAACAAGTAAAGCTCACCAAAAATGTTTGTCAGCTTTTCCCACGGGTTATCCTGTGTCTGATATCCCAATTGAGTAATTCTGTAGAATTATACAGTTGTGGGACAAATCCAAAGCAGCAACTTGTTGGCAAAAACTCTTTATTGGGGAGTAGAGATACACAACATGTTTCGGGCTGTGTCAAGTGTGTGACTGTGTACTGATAGCTTGTATGGGTCTCACATGGTGATAATGTGATGATTTACCCCACAGTGTCTTCAAAGAGAAGAAAATCCTTCAGAGAATATGTGAAGCTGAACACCCGTTCCTGGTGTCATTACATGGAACCTTCCAAACGGATTCTCACTTATTTTTTGCGATGGAATATCTACCTGGAGGTGACATGTGTGATTTCATCACATGTGTAGAATTACAAGAATCTGATGTCATGTAAGTAGAATGGAAATGGGGGGAGGTTTCAAGGGTTTCAGGGTAGAATTACCAAAGCATATGTCATTAAAATGTAATGTATCACAACCAAATATATGGCTATGATACAGGCCTTCCTTCTCAATTTGCTCACCTAGTTCCTCACACATAGTTTCTATATCAAGAAAAAATTACATACTGATTTTTATTTTTTCTCTATTCAGGTTTTACACCGCATGTATAGTGCTTGACCTGGAGGCATTACACAAGATGGGCATTATCCATAGGTAAGTAGTAATAACAATAAATCATCTTTATTCCAGAAGGTGCTGGTAACACTACTAAGAACACCACCACACTTGCTGCTAACTAAGACTAAGGATTGTATACAGTTTGTATTTCTACTAAACTATTTACTTTGTTTTATTTCAGAGATCTAAAACTTGAGAATTTGATGTTGGATCAAGGCGGATATCTTAAAATCATCGATTTCGGCCTCAGCAAAGACAGTAAGGGGCAGATTTACTAAGGGTCGAATATCGAGGGTTAATTAACCCTCGATATTCGACTAGGAACTTAAATCGTTCGACTTCGAATATCGAAGTCGAACGATTTAGCGCTAATCCTACGATCGTACGATCGAAGGATTATTCGTTCGATCTAACGATTAAATCCTTCGAATCGAACGATTCGAGGGATTTTAATACAATGATCGAAGGAATATCCTTCGATCAAAAAAACGCAGGCAAGCCTATGGGGACCTTCCCCATAGGCTAACATTGACTTCTGTAGCTTTTAGCTGCTGAAGTAGGGGGTCGAAGTTTTTCTTAAAGAGACAGTACTTCGATTATCGAATGGTCGAATAGTCGAACGATTTTTAGTTCGAATCGTTCGATTCGAAGTCGAAGTAGTAGTCGAAGGTCGAAGTAGCCCATTCGATGGTCGAAGTAGCCCATTCGATGGTCGAAGTAGCCAAAAAAAACACTTCGAAATTCGAAGTTTTTTTTATTCGAATCCTTCACTCGAGCTTTGTAAATGTGCCCCTAAGTGTTGTTCTGGACCATACATAGCATAAGTTCAGGTTTTATTGGTCTAAAATTTGCTTTCAACTGGCCTACTTCCCTGGGGTGCCAAATAAGGGCTGTGATTCTTATGTGGACTGGCAGCATATAGAAGGCTACTGGTTGGGCATTACTGCCCAGGTATTGCATTTTTATGTGTCATTACTCTCAACTTGGAGATTTACTGGGGATATGTTTCAGCCTGGGATATACAGCATATAACTCGTTACTAAGGGTAAAGGTGTGTGGGAGCCAGTCTATGGGTATGTACACTGACCAGGTTTAAGAGAAAATCTTTTTGTAGGCTTCTCTAATATACTCATATTGTGATCAGGATAACAATAGTGCTATTTTTTTAAATATAATATGTAACTGGCATAAACATATGTGAGTGTGTAGTTTGTAAGCAAGCAGCTTACATTACATTACATAATTATACAATGCTATATATCCGCACCTCCTAACAGACCATCACTGCCAGATTATAAAGGAATTATATATATCAACTGAAAATGGTGTGCAGACAACTCCATTAGAGACATTTTACAAATGGAGAAACATGAGAAGAGTTACAATGCGTCGCACCATCCATATACTGTGATAAAGAAATAATTAGAGAAAGTATATTAAGTATATTGTGCATATACAAAGTTGATTGATGATTATAACACAGTTCATAGTGTTTCAATGCAATAAATGAGTTGAATTTCATCATGTGTGTCTTATTGATATTATTCACCTTTAATATCAATAAGAAACACATGATGAAATTCAACTCATTTATTGCAATTGAAACACTATGAACTGTGTGATAATCACCTTTGTATATGCACAATATACTTAATATACTTTCTCTAATTATTTCTTTATCACGGTATACGGATGGTGCAACGCACCATCTTCTCATATTTCTCTTTTTGTAAAATTACATTACATTCTCATTACATTACATTACGTTCGGGTCCCCAGATCTGCAGTTTCCTTACAGTGTTTCTTGTGTTTAAGGATTTGGATACACAGACCGCACAAACACCATGTGCGGCACAAGAACTTACATGGCCCCGGAAATGTTTATGGTTATTGGATATGGCATGGCAGCTGACTGGTGGGGATGTCATCAGAGGATGTCTCTAAATTAATATATGAAGTAAGTTGGCCCTAGCACATCAGTGTCATGTGACTTTATCAACCTGTTATGCTAAGGGAATACACATAATAAAATAGTTATCATTTTCACAATATCACTATGTCCTTTAGTGTGCTTTAGTGGTGGTTTTAGCTTTTAACTGAATATTGAAATGCGTATTACCCCAGTGATCTCATAGAGAAGGCTGTGAACATCAGAAGCAGCAATTACCCACAAATATAGGGGGATGTTAATCATAATTGAGTGTAACTTAAATATGTAACTTAATCTCCGTTGTTTTGTTTTTTGTAGCTCTTGGAAAAAGATCCGGATTATCGCCTCGGATCTGGTGAGGCTGGTGCTGAAGTGATCAAAGCGCACCCCTTCTTCAGAGTAGGTTTCCTATTCTATTCATTTTAATTTACTGATAAAAAAACATGCATTATTTAATACTGATAACACTTTAATGTTTTATTCAACATCATTTTTTCTGTAGGCTCCTTGTGCTTTATAATTTCTGGTTCCAGCTATTTTCGTTTTTGGAACAGATACTCATTGTGAAATATCTCCTGTCTTTTAGGATATTGACTGGGAACAACTATTACATAGAAAAACAAAGCCTCCATATGTGTTCAACAACCAAGACCATCTGGAGAGCTTCAATAACCCTGAATGCCAAGCTCCAGCATTGACAACACCTGCTGTAAAGATCCCATCAGAGCTGCAAGAGGCATTTAGAGAATTTGATTACACACCTGACTGAACATCAAATAATGGTAGGTATGGACGGGGTAGGTGGAGGGTCAGTCCATGTCTATATGGACAGAAGTCCAAGTCATATAAAGTTAATGTCAGATGTCCCAACTCAACAAGTTCTAAAAGAGTAGGCTCATGTTGGAATATATGTAAAAATATATAATATATATGGAATATATGTAAAAGGGGTTTAATTTCTGGTGTCATTAACTCTTTAAGGCACAATTAACTCAGCAAGATTTGTAATGTGTTTGTGGTACAAAATACGGGACAGCAAGTTTTACTAATAGATTTGATCAAGTATGAAATATAAAGTATATCATAAAATCACCTGCATAGTGGAAAAATCCTTTATCCTTCTTATTAATTTATAATCAGCTCATAGGTTGCCTTTTAGATGTAATTCCTTCTGTGATTTTATTTTTCAGATGGAGACGGAGCAGCGACAGTCAAAGGGAATCTTATTTAGAGATGAATATCATGGATCATATTTTATACATAACGTGCTTGTTATATTCACTTTGTGTACATAATAAAACAAATAAATAATATTGTTATTCAAAAATATGATCTGTGTTTTTATTAATGATTTTTTGGGGATTTATTATACCCCGAGGATGGAAAAAGTTTGAATTCGAAAATCCGACATCCCAGAGCTGCTGAGGTTGTATATAAGTCAATGGGAAGTTTTCCGGAAAAATCCGAAAGAAATTATTTTTCAGGTGGAAAATCAAAAAAAATAGTACGATTCAAATTTTTGTACGATTTTCGTGACTTTTCCCGAGTTTTTTACCACAGTGGAATTTTTCGGTTAAATTTATTGATAAATAAGGGGCAATAACCCGTGCAGATTTGGTCAGAGTATATTTCAGAAAATGAGATAAATTTGGATTTTGATAAATAACCCTCTTAGACATAGGCTTAGGGCTTTTCCCAGCACAGCTTTGCTTTGAAGGCCGAAGAGAAAGGACCACCCCTTGTAAAACACTATATTACATTGTGGCAGGAAGTGGTCATAAGCCTAAATGCCAATTACATAGATATGTAGATACTTAGGCATCTGCCCAGCAACTAGGAAAATGAGGAAGTGTAGGAATTTATAACCCGATGGGTCACTACAGGTACAAATCACTATGGTGTATAATCACAATGTACTGTATTGTTTTTCCCAGAATTCCAGTGTAATAGTACAATGATATATGCAGGTATCACTTCATTCAGTGCAAAGAAAAATGGATGCTAAATCACTAGATAGACTCATCTCATCACTTAGTAGAGTGTTTTTTTTTTCGTTTGTTTTTTTGGAGGGTCCAGCAAATTCAGTTGTTTGGAGTGTCTAGAAGAAGCTGAAAATGCAAGTCGTGTGACTTTAACCCACTGGACAAAGTAATATGAGTGTTGTGGGGTTTTTCCCTACATAATTAATTTTTTTACATTTTCGCTTACATTTGAATGGAAAAATGAAGGTTCAGATTAATTTCATTATTCAACCAAATCTTTGGAGGAGGATTCAGTGCATCACCAGATGATTGAAAAATGCATAAAAACATGAAGTAGCAGAGTTACATTGATTAATAATATACTTCATTTCAGCTGCAACGATTTCAGCCTAATCATGCTGCATTTTTATGTCTGCGTATGTTTCATTAATCTGGCAGTCCTCTTGACTTGAAGAAAGACTGAGACTGACCTAACATCCTTTCACAAAACACAGGCATAAGGGAAATAAAGGAATCTAATACAAGAGAGGGTTTTGTGCTAACAATGGAGCATCTATTGTAATGGATCCTTTACTGCCTAAAAACATTGAAGCAAACTATCTGTAGCAGGCATGCATACGCATAATAGTTTACGGGCCGCTCATAATTATTTGCTGGGGGCGGGCAATGTCGTATCATTGCGCTTCTGGGCAGGATATCATGGGGTATTTTCAAATCAGTTTTCAGTACCCTCAAGTTGAATGTGAGGCTGCTGCACCCCAATGATTTGACAAATGGTGTTGTTCCCCTCTTTTATTGAATCATTGCAAGCATTAGTCCGTGTTCCTGCTATGAGAATGCGCACAAGCTCTGACTGTATTGCATTGCTCTCAAAGCCTGGATAGGATGAGATGAGTCTATGAAGGTATGTTCTATGTTGCTACTCTTCAGTCTAGTAATGGGAGACGAGCAGACAAAAGCCATGGTAATGCATAAGATACCATCAAACGACATTGCTAATGTATTTAGCCATAACAATTGTTTCATGTGTCTCATTACAGTATATACTGATATAAATGTGTTTTGCCAAAGCTACCATTCACTTGAATTATTCAAATCTTATTTTGTCAGTTGTTTTCCAATATGAAAATAAAAGTACAATTCAAAACAGAAATCAAGTGTTGCCCTCTGTCTGTTGCTCAGTGAGGAAAGACTTAAGGACAAATTCACTATAGGGCAAATTTTTGCCTGCAAAGGCTTCGTCACACTTCATCAGCCATTAATTCGCTACCACTACGCTAATTCACTAAAATGTGAAGTTGCGGCTCCGGCGCCGAACACTGATAAAGTTTTGCTAGCGTAAATTCGTCAGCGTGACCATTTCATAGCGAACTTTCTCTAACATTCCAGTAAGGACAGTGCAGTGCACTTGCTATATAGACCCACATAGAAAAGAGACATACCTGCACTACTTTTATTGGTGGCTGGGAACAGTATAGAGATTATAGGGAGACAGAGACTACTGGCTGATTAAGAAAAAAAATAGGAAGTGGGGTTTCGGAAACTTTTCTTCTAATCAGATTTTTAATCATTGATATAGTTCAAGTAAACTGGTATCCATTCTTAATCCGATCCACCTCACATTTTTGTTGTGGACTGAAGAAACAAGGAACATCAGAGGCTGAACTGCTGGATATATCTACATACACTTTACAATAGTATTGTGGGACTCTATGCCATCAGAAATGAACCATTAACACTGAACAATTGGTCTTAAGTAGATGTGGCTAGATACCATCTGTGCCAGTTTCTATCTTCTTTAGTAACACAAATAATAATAATCTTCCAAACAAAGGGAGTTGTTAGTGAGTTAGATGTATTAATGCCAGTCACCTTATCTTCCATGCTGAATTTTGTCTTATTAAAAATTGCAGGCTATCCTTGAACAGTATATGAAAGTCACATGATAAATCAGGAAAAGGTAGAGATAACATTTTTCATTTCATTTGTTGCTGTGAGAAACTGTGAACAGATCAAGAATAATTATTTATAAGGCACACATTTCTGGCTGATGAAAAACACAAAACATATTATAATATATGCTTTATGTGTTTTTTTTTTTAATAACCAATGCATAATTAATACTTTTCACACACACCACAGGTTCAATGCATTTTTATGTGTTCTGCCACACGTTAATGGATTCCCTCCTACTCTGGTTTTATTCATAGGAAGTGTCCCTAAAACTGATGTTGGTTGTGAGCCCCACAGACCCACAGAATGAAAGTGCTGTCTTAGAGCGTAACGCAGAAAACCACACCATAGAATTCCAGATTTACCACAGAGCAGAGGACTATCCAAAATGGATGTATATACATTTAATGTGAGCAATTCATTTTACAAAAACACTGCTTCTGAAACATATTTAAAAAAAAAGTATGTTCTTTAGTGCTGCAGTTAAGTCCAATGCATCAACTTTATAATAGTTATGGGGTGGGATTGTTTTTGGTCTCTTGAGTTTTTTCTTCTTGTTGCTGCTGCATTTCTTCCAACATTTTTTTTAAGTTCATTTCCAGCAATGGATCCTGGGTTTCAGACACTTGAGGATGCTGAGGTCGCACCTAAACAGAAGATAAGGACTTTAATTAATCTATAGTTCTTTGTTTAAAAAAAAATAAAATACTCACTATTAAAATAAAAAGGGACAAGACAGTGATTTGGGAGATTAAGGGTTTACTTGTGTATTTATATAGACCTTTCTGATAAAGCTTACTTACCGTAGTTTTAACCTTCCCTTCTCCTTCAATAGAGGGATGCACCAAATTCTGTATTTGATTCAGAATTTTACTGAATCCAGAGTCCCTTGAGGCATTGAATGTGAACCCTAAACATCCAGTGACATTAGACCACTAAAATTAAGGTTTTTTTTTCATATGCTAAGATTTCAAACAGGTGACAAAATAAATGATTTTGATCCCCAAACAAGACTAACTGCCCAGCCAGTGCAAGAGCACACCAAGAAACAAAATCTAGAAAGCTCCACCTGGATGCCAATGAAGATGCAAAATATAGACAAATAGCAAACTGACAAGTCAGGCCTCTCTCATATCCTTCCTGGGCCGAAGGTATACCAGGAATCACCAAGTTGGCCAAAGGCACCATAAGGCTGGGCTTCAAGATGGGCTGAGTGTGCAGCACAAAGGTAATGGTTGTCCATTGGAAGGACAAGGAGCTTGGCTTAACCCCCACCTCAGTCTGTAATGAACACTAACAATAAAGGGCATGTGGAGGAAAGTTCTATACACTTAGCAAACTCGCCAAACAAGTGTATTTTTAAATGATAAATCTCCTGATCCCAGGGAAAAAGTTTGAAAGTAAAGGTAAAAACAATGGAACATGTAAGTAAGTAAAAAAAATCAAAACATGTATATGACTAATGTTGAACATGTTGCACAATGCACTTTGAATTAAACTATACACTTGCATTAAAATACCCTACTAAAATGAATTACTTTGAACAAACATAAGAGAAAAATTTTTTCTTACCCCAGGTGTCCCTTTTCTCCGAAGGATTATTCCTTCAGCTAAAAGCGCTTTCCCTGTCTCTTCAAACAGCTTATTTTCATCCATTTCACCGTTTTTCTGAAGTTCTGCATATTTTTCCACAAATCTGAAATAAACAACATTTTTCAATATAAGATAATAATGCAGATGGTTAGAGAAGCAATTGTTAAAGATCTGACCTCCTATGCTATTAAGAAAGTACAACTACAAACTTTGAAGAAAACACTTTTTATTATTGTGATACAGTTTTTGTTTAGAAAATCTAAAGTAGATGCTGTGGGTAAGTAATCAACATCTACATATTTATAAGGTTCCCATGATATACAGTGCCAAAAAACTCTTTTTGTATAGTGAACGGAAATATAATTCTGAACAACATGTATATATTTGTTTAAGCGTTAATTACAAAATCTCAATGGTTTATTTGAAAATGGGGTTGCTATTTAAAGCAGTATAAGCCTGTCTGTTTACATGCTCTGAATCTATATCAATATATCAGACCAACTTGTGTTTAGTGCCGTTATCTTGCTTTATGACCACCATTTTTACAGTGGACTGGTGGAGTCCAAACTCTTTAGAAATAGTTCTCTAACCTTTTCCAGCCTAAAGCAATCTTACCGTTGACATGTAGATTTAAAGTTTGTTCGAGACAATTCAAATGCTCGTGGTCCATTACCATATGCTTCAAAAAATGTTCTAAAAAGCCAAAAAAAAAAAAAAACAGCATGAATCATTCTCTTAAAAGATATATCTTATTATTTAACAATAGTTTTAAGATGTTGTACTGTGTTGACCATTGAAAAAATGCAGAAAATTTTAAGTTTGGTGATACCTTTTATTGGCTAACTGTAACAAATTATTTTTTATGTACATACTTTCATTGGGGTAAAATGTCGCATATATCTTTTGGTAGGAAAAAGGCTGACTAAAGTACTCTCCGCTGTGTCTTAGCACTGTGAAATGATATGTTAATAATAAGTCAGCAACAAAACAAACATTCGATTTTTTTTATTCAACGTTAACCATACACATTCTATTTCATGCTGACTTTGCTTCTTTCTGACCCATGTACGGGACCAAATGGTTTGGTCAGCCCTATTTGACCCAGAAGTTGAGTGGCTAAATTGAGCAAAGATCCCCTCATCTGAAATATTAGTGTGTATCACATAGTCTTTTAAAATGTTATAACAATATTGTTGGCTAAAGCTAATTAATGTTACATAAATACACAGCCGTTAATCCCTGCATGAGCTTGCAATAAAGACTTTTTTCCCTCTTCAAGTGGAGTGCCGTCCATTCCTTTGGCACAGTACACAGCCGTTAAGATTAAACAAAAAAAAAAACAAAAAAAAGACTTACGCCCTGATGATATCCTCTTTGTACAAAATGGAAGGCACATTGTCAGAAGTGATCCGTTTTCTCCTTAAAGGTTTTTCATATAGAGGATCCCGTTTAGGAGGGAAGGCTGCATATACATCATACCACACTGGTTTCTCATTTTGTTTTATGATTCCTGCACGCAACAAATCTCGTACTCTATGTATAAAGAAGTATGTACAATTATTTTTTTTTACAGGTCTTATGTATAGAGTTTTGAACGGGGATAGGGAAGGGAGTGGGCTGAGGAGGGTACAGTTGTTTAAAGGACAAGGAAAGGCAAAAAAATAAAATCCCATTTTTACTTTCTTTAATGAAAAAGAAACCTATCTCCAATATGCTTTAATTAAAAAATGTGTACCGTTTTTATAGTAAATCTGACTGTATGCTGTGAAATTCTCCCTTCATTTACTGCTGTGGATAGGAATTGTCAGACGGTCCCTAACTGCTGAGCAGGTAAACAATCATACTTATGAACAGCAAGGGGAGCCCCCGCCTTACTTACCAGCCATGCAGAATTCAAGCAGCTTTGTTTATGATGATCCCTAAGCAGCCCAGACCACACTGAGCATGTGCAGGGTCAGGGTCAGGGTCAGGGTCAGGGTCAGGGTCAGGGTCAGGCAAAGCTGTCTAACAAAGTTACAAGATGACAGCCCCGTGGGCAACTTTGAAAGAATAAATCATTTGTTTGATTAGGCTTTGTGGTGCAGTAAGTTCATGCTTATGTTTAGTATACAAAATACAGCATTTCTAGCCTTATTCTATTTTAAACTTTCCTTGTCCTTTAAGTACAAGTAATTTTACATCAGTTATTAGAAGCCACCAAGTCATACAAATTTCAGGCGATTGAATTTTGGGAAAGCCCAAGTTATACTGTATATCCCATAATAATATTTCAGAAACAGTGGGCATGCCCATATCATATGCATGAGGCTAAGACTTAGAGGAGTGACATACAACTGCAATTATCATTCTTCTTTGTTTGAAAAAAAGTTGCTGTTATAATGCATATGTCACCTTTCTCTGTGTCAGTATTCCAACATCTTTATAAGTGATAAAAGACAAACACCAACAATAAAATTTAGACGTGTTTCTGTTCAAGGATGCTACTATAAGAATTGGTAAAGTGGCAGATTTATCCTAGTGTGACATTAAAGCTTGCCACAGAAAAACTCACCCACTTTCTACTCTTTCCAAAAGAATTTTTAGAATTGTATTTATCAAATGGTGAACTCTAACTTCCCCCATTGTTAAATACACTTCTAAACATCCTAAAGGAAGGAATAGAAAATTGAGTTTTTCAGTGGTGAACTTTATCAAAGCTCAGACTTTGATAAATCTGCCTCCAAGTGTCTTTGAACTCCTTCATTTAATAAGCACACCTAAACAGTTTTCAAAAACACTTAGCTAACTAGCGCCAAAAATCCATCTTTCCAGACACCCATAAACTATGCCTACTGTAACACAGTCCAAACTGAGCTTGGTCCCGCCTGCACAAGCTCTGTTCATCAACCAGTGTCATCAGAAGGAGGGTGAAGGGTAAGTGATGTTTTGCATAACTATTTTATGAATTTTAAATGTCAGGGGATTCCTCAAATGTAAGCTTTTGCCCATATATATCCTCTTAATATAAAGTTTAGGGATGCCTAACCTATGTGTTTATTACAGACCATATCCTCTGAATAGTTATTTTTCTACAAAAATATAGCAGTTAAACAAAGTATATAAACTGAAGGTTTACCTGAAGGTAGTCCTAGTTCTGAATTTGGATCCCCCGATAAAATTTCAAAAAATACTTTTTGATTGATGTTCAATAATCTTTTGGGTAGGGCCCTCTTTACCTGTTGTATCTGTTATCGGCTGTTTTTGTACGTTAAAGGACAAGTAAAACAGAAATGAAACTGATTTAAAGTAATACAAACATAATGCAGTGTTGCCCTGCACTAGTAATACTGTTGTGTTTGCTTCAGACACAACACTACTATTTATATAAATAAGCTGATGTAGCAATGGGGTCAGCCATTCAAAGGAGAAAAGGCTCAAGTTACTCAGCAGATAGCAGAAAAGCTCTGTAGAACATAATGTTATCTGCTATCCATTATTTATCCTATGCCATATAGCCTTTTTTCAATTTCTGCCATTGCTACTCAGCAGCTTGTTTATATGAACTATAGTAGTGTTTCTGAAGCAAATAGATCAATTTTACCAGTGCAGGGCAACACTACATGATATTTTCATTATTTAAAACACTTTCATTTTTTGGTGTTACTGTTCCTATGCACCAGGCCCGGACCTTGATTTCTGGCAAATGCCACATAGGCTGCTATAAGGTGCCATAGAAAGTCAGTGTTTAGTGGGCTGGTGGGGGCTGTTTGGACCTCTGTGTGGGCTAATTGGGCCTCTGTGTACCTGAAATGCCAGGGCCTCAGTCCAGACCTGGTATGCACCCATTTATTGTACAGCAATACAATATTACATGTTGGCGCTTAATCAATATGTGTTAAAGGGCACCTGTTGGACAAAAATATTACCCCCAACCAATGATGCAGGCTAATAGCGTGTGTGCGGATCCGTTTCTTGTTTGCTGTTGCTAAGGGACCTGGCCGGGGTCAACGGAGAAACCAGCACCACCAACGCAGTGAGAGGAAAGGCGAGTGTGCGGTAGGAACATTTATTGCAGGCTAATAGAACCCACACTCCGGTTGGGGGTAGCAGCAGTTTATTTTGAATGAGCAAGTCACAGCAGTCTCTCATTATGTGCATGCATGTCCCCAACATAGTCGCTCATACCATGAGTTCCCTCCTGGTGCTGGTGGCCTAGTGCTGGCGGGGGGAAATTTAAAAAAATAAATAAAAATACTGTTACCCCCAACTAGGGTTGCCACCTTTTCCGGAAAAAAATAACGGTCTTCCTATATATTTATCATTTTTCAGTATGAATAACATTGGGATCAACCATCATTTTTTACCGGCCAGGCCAGTAAAATACCGGCAAGTTGGCAACCCTACCCCCAACCAGAGTGCGGGCTCTATTAGATGGCACCTTTGGTTGGGTATAATATTTTAGCCAAACAGATGCCCTTTAATACAAATAATAATAACCTTAGAGGAGGCAAAAGAAATCCCATGCAGTGCTGCCTCCAATTTGCCTTAGAAGGTGAAAAAAATGACTTGAATACAAAGGGCAACAACATGTATTCCAACCAAGCGAATCTTTCCTATGTCTACTCCACACTCTCTTCTATGTACGTTTGTAATGGTGCAATAACTCATGAAGTACCTGCTGAACACGGTCCCGAGTTTCTCCAGCCGGCTCCCTGCCATGCTGATGAACAAGGCTCGGTTAGGACTGTCAGACGCTCTGTATTCTGCGGTCACATCACAGGTCAGACTACGACCTGAGCAGCCATTTTTCGTTCTGGCAAAAATGAATCCAGTAGGACGGAAACTGAGATGGTGTAGCGCATATGTAAAGTTGGTTATCTCTTTTGCCGTTTATTAACTTTCACCTTTAAAGATGTTGGGTTACAGACGACAATAGCCGTTTAGGTACATATTACACGTATCACCAACATATGCCAGGATATAACATGGCGGCAAAAGTCATTGCACTAGACATCCGGTAAGGTCTACAACAGGCAAAATTAATCAATGGCCGATATTTCCTGGCAAAAGCTGCAGGAATGTATTAAAGTGTATCATTATCGTTTTCATCTTCCATTAATTTCATAGCATAACGTTTATGCAAAGGCCGTTCACAAAATCAGCATTAAATGAATCAGAACTTCCAGTTCAAATATGTGCGCCAGTAAAACGAAAGACAGCGTGATTTGCGCATGCCCCGTGGCTTTGTTCTGTAATCTTGGTTACGTCACTAGCATTTACGCTCTCGTCCCGACCAATTGCGAGTCGAGAAGCCTGGCGCTGATAGTTTGAATCGTACTTGTGGCTCTTGCAATAGGGATTGATGCTGGGAATAGTGTCATGGACCCTGGTAGAGGATATAAGAGCAGGCGACACGGGGAGCAGCAATCTTACAGCGAGGTACGGGGCCATGAGGGTTTTTTTTATTCAACTATTATTTTTATTCATATGTATTTGTACTACGTTCACGTCGAGCTGTGGCTGCGTTACGATTGAGAACGTTATATGCTCTAAAGGGGTGATAAACAAACACAATTCCTTATTTTCATTTTGACATAGTTGCAGTTGCCTGTATAGTTGTGTTGGGTCGTTCGTTCGTTCGGGGTCCAAGTCTGGCCTTATTGTTCCTATTATCAGAGAGCTTGGGGCAGGGCTTCTCTGCCTGACAGTAAACTCGCTTTTTTTACACTCACAGACACACCACGTGATCCCTGTGTACAAGAAATCCCAAGTAACCAGTGTTTACATCTAACTGTGTCATTTGAGAGCTCCTGTACTTCACATGTTAGCAGATGGAATAGTCCTGATGTCCATAATGCTAGATTAATAATAATAATAATGCTAGTAATCTGTAGCAGCCAATCAGATGTTTGCTTTAAAGGGTATGTAAAGGCAAAATAATAAAATCCCATTTTTACTTTCTTTCAGACGGTCCCAAACTGCTCTGCAGGGAAGTGATCATACTTTCAAACTGCAGGGGGGAGCTCCCACATTACTTCCCAGAACCAGAGCAGCTTTGTTTGTTTCCCTGTAGAGCAGCTGCAGATGGCAACTGTATAGAGATTTGTATCTGCAGTTCCAGTGCTGTCTGCATATTATGATTATTAATCAGTCTTGTTGATAATTTATAGAAAAAAAATAGTTTTAGGGTATATGCTGTATTAACAGCAACAACTGTGCATGGGTCCATTGCCACGTGTTACAAATAAATGTAGAAACCTGCACAGTTTCTTACTTAAAACATTTATTTGTGCATTTCATCCACAGTGTAAATTCACAATAATACATCCAAACAAAGCTTTTAGCATAACACACCATAATGCAGTGTCTCCCCCCTAGTCTACCTACCTCATGTTGGCCACTCCCTCCTGGCGCGTTTCACGATATTGGGCGCTACATCAGAGGAGGTGATAATTGTTGATAATTTATGATGATCCTTAAGCTTAACCTCACAACTAAAGCCCAGACCACACTGAACATGTGCATAGTATTGATCTTGCAAAGATGTTTGACAAAGTTACAAGATGACAGCCCCCTGCGGCAAACTTTGAAAACATAAATCATTTGTTTTATTAGGCTTCTGGTGCAGTAAGTTTATGTTTAGTATACAAAATACAGCATTTCTAGCATTATTCTATTTTAGGCTTTAGTTCCCCTTTAAAGGACACCTGTCACCTGAAATTGTTTACCCCACCTGAGGTGTGGGAAGAGAGCTCACACTCTGGATGGGGAAAACAAGAGTTGTAAAAAAAAAAAAACCTGCCAGTGCTAGGCTGCCTGAACCAAGTGGGAGATCACAGTGTGGGTGGTCGCAACTCATTATGCGAGTGATGTAAGCTTGTAAGATGCATCTATGCGCCTACATGTCCATAGTGAGTAACTGGGGAAGATTAACTCATTATGCACATGCACACTATACAACATTCATCAGGAGATCCCTCCTAGTGCGGGAGTCTATTGATGTTGGAGAATATTTAGAAAATGGGAAAAATATACTTTTGTTTCCTCAAACCAGTGTGGCTCTATTTAGCCTGCACCTCTGGTGGGGGAAACAAATTCAGGTGACAGGTGCCCTTTAATTAAGTGAATGCTAATGCTGATTTGTATAGATCAGTGATCCCCAACCAAGTAACTCAAGAGCAACATGTTGCTCTCCAACCCCTTGGATTTTGCTCCCAGTGGCCTCAAACGAGCTTATTTTTGAATTCCAGCCTTGGAGGCAAGTTTTAGTTGCATAAGAACCAGATGTACTGCCAAACAAAGCCTCAATGTAGGTTGACAATCCACATAGGGGCTACCAAATGGCCAATCACAGCACGTATTTGCCACCCCAAGAACATTTTTCATGCTTGTGTTGCTCCCCAACTCCTTTTTCTTCTGAATCTTGCTCACGGGTTCAAAAGGTTGGGGGTCCCTGGTATAGATCTGTAGCAAGCTTTGCGCTTCTTATTACATTACACTTTAGACTGCTAATACTAGACTTTCAGCTAAGATAGTGTTAACTGACAATGTAGATGGCATCTCCAGGAGACACCACTCTGCATATTGCCCTCCATAGTTGCTCTGGATTTTAATGCTGTGAGCCCAATATTAAAAATAACTAATTCATAACCAGGATAGATTTAATACTGTAACACCCGAAACCGTGTTATGTTCCTTCATTCAGTACTTCTTACTGAGCATGGTCAGTAGATGGCAGCACTACTCATCTGCAGCTGGAAAAACATTCCCTATCATGAAAATGTAGTATAAGCTTCATCATTCTAAAATATGAAGTTTTCTTAAAACAATCAATTAAAAATGCTGTACCTTTTCTGAAATAATCAAGTCTTCACTATCAGCATCTGTTACTCTTCATTCTCTCTTCATGCAGCTGTTGGGTGTCAGATATTCATTGACAGATCCAATATATCTTTTGGGGGGGGGGGGCTCCCTTTCATAGCCGATGTATTAGAGCTAATTCAAATAACCAACTAAAGCACAAACAAGATCTAATTAAATAACTGACTTTTGCACATCCCCTGATGTAGGGAAACAAGATTTCTGGTGATTTTAAAAGAGTGAGCTCTAAGAAATCTTAGACAAAATTAGCCCCCACCATAGCCTGTATTAGACTTAACTGTCAGTCAAAATCATACTCCAAACTCCTGCATGAGGACAGAATGAAGAGAAACATATGCTGAGAGGGGGTATTGAAGAGTATCTTGATTATTTCAGAAATTGGTCAGAATTATTAATTATATATAGAAAATGTCATATTTTAGTATGGTGAAGCTTATGTTAAATCTTTGTTTTCGCAATAGTTCCCCTTTAAACGTGACAGCATTGTTATTCAGATCTATGACTGTCTAATAATCCCATATATTTTTGACTGATCGTTTGGTCCCCTATCTTTTGGAAGTCTTGGCTCAGAATAAATCCACTATTTTATCAGATTATATACTGCCAGAAACTTTGCAGAAAATTCCAGCTGGCTCTGGTTAGAAAAAGCAATTGGAAAGGTTTCTCATGTATTGCCTACTTTAGACACAAACAACAAAAGCTGAATTAATTATATTCATGTTTGAGTAGTGGCTGTTGTTTCCATCATCTATGTTACAACAGCATTGCATTGTGGAATGCACTGGGTAATTAATACTTGTATTTTTACAGGTCTGGGATGACTGTTTTGAGTCAGACCCAACCAAAGACTTCTTTGGTTGTTTGGACAAAAATGAGAAGATCTTTCAGGCTCGGATGAGAGAGATTCTTGAAAAGGTTTGTATGTTCTACTTGAGCCCAAGACATGTTGTACACACAGTGGTTTGCAGCAGAGGCATCTCAGGGAGAACTATAGTTGGCAAAAATGCCCTTCCCTCACTGCAGCCCCTTTTCACTTATTTCAGAGGAAACTATCTGCCAGAGGAAGATGCTTACACTTGATAGTGAGCTGCGCCACTCTGACAGTGTTGGCATCTGCCATACACAGCACATTTCCCAAATGAAATGAATGGAATGCAACTGTGGGCATGGAAACTCAATGCCACATTTCCCTCTGATGACTGTTATTTTAGACTAATACTACCAAAGAACTTAACTTAACACTACCAAAGAACTTAAAGATGGCCTGGCCCACTCTGTGGTTAGAAGAGTATTGTAGCATAGACAAGAATAGGCAACACTATTTATGAAACCTAGCAATAACTGTGTTTTTAATTTTCTTCATACAGTACAACAAACCATTTGAAGATGACGTGCTTGTGGATATTGAAAGCCTTGCATACATCACTCCAAATAGTAAGAGAAGGGTTTATGGTTTTAAAGTGGGGGAGGGGGTACATGCAAGTTTGTTTGTCCTCATAACTAACTTTTTGTATGTCACTATGTAAACACACCAAAAAATAAAAGTATAAAAAATGTAAAAAAAAACAAAAAAAATCAAACCTGCCCCATCAATATCTGGATGAATTATCAGTTGAGTAGGCCCCATACACTGGCTAAATCAGTCTGAAGGGGGCCGAATCAGCATCTTAAATCTGCCTGTGAAGTACACCATAAGAGCCCACAGAAATCTAAGGGCTCTTGCATGCATAAGCGATCTAGTGCAGATCTCAATCTGATTATGAGTATCTCAACTACAGAATTACACTCCTAATGTGTAATATATTAATAAATGTTTAATATTACTGTTCATTAATTATTTCCCTCCCTTTTTAAGAATCACTATTTCAGGATTCCAATCTGAAAGCAAGTTCCACACAAAGAAAACATCCAGGAAGAAAGGTTTGTTTTATCTTTTGAACTTTTTAATTTTCTGGTTAAAAATTAAGTGGCAATGTGAATTTTGTATTTTCTAGTGTAGGTCATGAGATTTTTCCATTGTGCAAAAGTTTTGTCATTATTCCTGAAATTATTTCAGAAAATATTTTTAAGTAGTTGTATCATTGTATTCATTCTTACTTAATTTAACTTACTGGTCCTTTTTTTAGAAGGGTTGTTATTACAAATGGCACAATCTTTCCTTAGAGTCTGTAGTTTTTTTAATGATAAAACATGATCTGAAGCAGTCTTATTCTTTTCTCTAATATTCACCATTTTTCAGTTCAGGTACAAACATATATGCTGTTGACTTCTTTTTAGTGATCTATTACTCTTGTAGCTCTATAGTGAGTACAGTGTTATCAAATTTGATAAATTGTATTTATTTATTTTCAGGAGCAAAAGTGTGAAGCAGCAATAAGTGTATGCAGCGAGACATTCCTCTGTGGTAAGAATAGAGGCTTGGTTTATTATGCATGTTTAAAGGAGTCCTTCACCTTAAAAACGTTTTTGCATATTAAAAGAAAATGTAATATTAAGCAACTTTCCCGTTTACACTAATTGCACATTTTCGGGAGGAGTACTCTTCTACTTGGATGCCGCCAGGTCTTAAAGTGAGAGAACCAAGGCGAGAGTTCTGGGCAGACAAGGGAACCATTACGTGTGACAGGAGGGACAGGGTTAGAGCTAAGCTTAGAGGTAAAACAGGCCAGGGTCAAAGCCAATCTGTCAGCGTAGTACAGAGTCAGGATCTAGAAGAATAGTCTGTAACAAGCAAAGGTTGATTCAGGCAGCAACACAAGACAGCACAGCAACACAGCAGTGGTTAAGGACAGGAAAGGGTCAACAAACAGAGAAACCAGATTAGAAGCACACCCAGGAACTATGTACAATAGTCTTACGTTGGGCACAAGAAAATGGACGAGGCTCCTTTAAATATTCTAATTTCACTCCAAGCATTATGACTTAAGCGTCGGCCCGCCAAGTATAAACAGATATGCACGAGCAATGCTTGCATCAAAACCAGGAAGTGGCGCGCAGAAGATGAGGTGGCAAGCGCCACGGCACCTCCCAGGTATTATTACAACTGCTTTAACCTGGCGTCTATGATCTTCTATCTGCCCACTCCTCTGTGACGTTTGCATCTCCCAAATTGGCATGTGCAGGAAGACACACCATCAAACCTTTCTTAGAAGCTAGTGTAAGCTAGTAGAGATGCTAATTGAAGTGGAGAGTATCAAGATGTATTCATTGCAGATGCTTTAAAAAGATGGGGCACAAACAGCACATGTTTACCAGCCAAAGGTCTTTGCAAAAGGAACGGGGCAAAGTCACTTGCTGTGTTTGAAGGAATGAAAAACCATTATGGCAATGTTGCTGGAGAAATCTATAAACTCCCAGAGCCACAGATATGTGTAGCTAGAAAGCAGCCTAATACTACATAAGATTTTTATGCTAGGTTTTACATGTCCTTTAAAGCGGGAAAAAACCTTTTTTTTCCCTCCAAAATGCATCAGTTAATAGTGCTGCTCCAGCAGACTTCTGCACTGAAATCCGTTTCTCAGAAGAGCAAAAACATTTCTTAATATTTAATTTTGAAATCTGACATGGGGCTAGACATTTTGGCAGTTTCCCAGCTGCCCCCAGTCATGTGACTTGTGCTCTCATAAAATTCAGTCACTCTTTACTGCTCTACTGCAAGTTGGAATGATATCACCCCCCTCTCCCCCCAGCAACCTAAAAGAACAATGGGAAGGTAACCAGATATCAGCTCCCGAACACAAGATAACAGTTGCCTAGTAGATCTAAGAAGAGCACTCAATAGTAAAATCCAGGTCCCACTGCAACACATTCTGTTACATTGAGAAGGAGAAACAGCCTGCCAGAAAGCAGTTCCATCCTAAAGTGCTGGCTCTTTTTAAAAGCACAAGACCAGGCAAAATGACCTGAAATGGCTGCCTTCACACCAATAGAAAAAATGCACTTGCTTGTTCAGGAATAGCATTTTATATTGTAGAATGAATTATTTGCAGTGTAAACAATGTAATTTAGTAATAAAAAAATACACCATAAAAATCATTACATTACATTATTTCTTGTATGAGCTCTGAATTAATTCCAAGACCATATAATTACCTCTTTTAATCAGATGAAGGTGATATATACCATGCTGATAGCACCAACAACTCTCAACTAGAAAAGGTAAACTTGCACTTGTTTATTTCTCTTTAAATTATCAGTGAGCACTTAATAGCACCACTACAGTCGCCCAATGCAACCAATCAGATAGTCTGATTGATACTGGCTGCTATAGGCCACTGCAGTGGTGCTATTTAGCTCCTGTGTTTGTATATGAGCTTTAGTGTGTTCCCATTGCTGCCTTTCACTTTTATAACATTGTGTTTACAGATTGTCTAAACTGCAGCAAAAAGCAGCTTTTTCTGAAACATATGTCTGTAGTTGTAGTATTGTTTTGCTTTAATGTAACTTTGATCACATTATATTGCCCGAACCGTAACACAGGGCACTCTAATAACTGCACCAATCACTGTACCTGAAAAAAAATTAACATAGTACAGCAGGGTTGCCAGGCACCATCTTGCACCACTTCAGTTCCTTTATATGTGCAGTCTTGCCCCAGAAGCATGTCAGTTTAAAACTGGCTTCAGCTGTTAGTTTATTGGCTGCTATGATCAGTGATAACTATTTGAAATCCAGAAAGATGCAGAAGGGGAAGGCAATTTATTCAAACACTATATAAAAATGAAAACCAACTGAAGAGTTGCTAGAAACCTTCTATAACATATTAAAGTTAATGAACTATAACATTCACTGTTTCTTGTTACTTGCTAACATTTTACTTTTCCTGTACTGTTTCCTGTTATGAAAATTAAATTTTTAAGGAATCAGAGGATGCAGTCTGCAATGAGACATTTATTATTTCTGGTAAGATTTTTTTTTTTTTTTTGCTACTGCTTATGGTAAATGTTTAGAAGATAATATATAGATTAGAACTTGACTTTTTATGCCTATTTCTGTGTTCAGTAGAACTCTGTGTAAGTCATTTTACATGTCAGACCTTAAAAAAATAAATTAATGTAAAATGATTTAGGGTGCTAATCTAAGCACTTTTTCAATGTATATTCTTTATTTATTTTTTTTAATTTCAAGATATTAAGGGATACTGTACTGTTAAGGGAACCCTCAAATAATGTAGGTCTCTAAAAAATATATTGCATAAAACAGCTCATGTAAAACCCTGCTTCATGAAAATAAACCATTTTCATAATAATATACTTTTTTAGTAGTATGTGCCATTGGGTAATCATAAATAGAAAATTGCCATTTTAAAAAATAAGGGCCGCCTCCTGGGATCATATGATTTACGGTGCACACAAACATACCAAACAAACTATACTTGTTAGTTCACATAAACTAATTTAAGAAAGGTTTCTAATTTTTTTTCTTAACCAGAAGAAATTCTGAGCAGCCTCTTTCTTTCTTCTGACAAATTCCTTGACTACTTGGTGGTCAGAAAATGACCAGCAGGCAGTGCTTTAGTAACAAAATTAATTTAACAATACACGTATCCTTTAATATCTTGGAATTAAAAATAAATAAATAATGAATGTACATCGCATAAGTGCTTTAGAATAACACCCTGATCAATCTTACATTCACTTATTATTAAGGTTTACTTATCCTTTAATTGCATTTGATTGCATTTGTGTATATTAATGTGAGTTAGAGATGTCTTGCTATTTGTCTATTTGCTATTAGTCTAATGGAATGGTCACTGATTTTCATGAAATTTTCTTTGATAAATATTATCATGCCCCTTTAACACCAATCTGACATAACAGCTTTCTGTTGTGTGCACCATAGTTCCTTTTATACATTTACATAATTCATATTTGACTTGTTTCCTGACCTTTCCGGGATTTATGCTGTTTTCAGCATTTGTTAAGTTGTTTTGTAAATTTGAAAATATGTAATAAATTAATAGGCATAAGGTGCGGTATATTCAAGGTAAGCTGTATGTTTTTAAGCAAAAACTTAACCAGTTCATAATGTGCTATCTTAATAAGAATTTTGGATTTAAGGTCAATTATCAAAATGCCACATACATATCAATACATTGCTGCATGTTTACCTCTTTTACTGTGAATCATGGTTTTGTTTTGATGCTCACTGATCACCTGATAGAAAATAACATAGGTTTTAGTTGTAACTGGAAGAGTTGTGGGAGTAAACAGAGCTCTTTCCATTTCACTGGCTGATGTAGCCTAGCATATATTTGTGCTTTTGGCTGGAGGGATGGCCTTAATACAGTGAAAACTCAATTTTACTTTTGCTCTTATAACACTTCAAATGACAGTGTTTCAGTAGTCAATGGCACATGCTATTATAAATTTATGTTTCATTGAAAGTCTTTATATAAAACAGTATATTAAATAAGCAGTCCTATTATCAAGGTATAACTGTTTGCAAATATATTATTATTATATATTTATGTTGCTTTTAGAAGAAAGCACTTGGTTTGTGCTGATATGCACATTAGGTATCCCCTCTTCTGCCATATTGGCTGTTCTTAATATGCAGTGAATGAACGGCGGGTTGGTAAACCCAGTCCTTGTCAGAAACCTGTTGCTCAGTCTTATTTTTTTTTTATTTTTTTTTTTGTGTAGTCTTCTGACCCAATTTATGTACTGTACTCAGAGAAATATAAAATTTTTGTATTTTATTTTATTTTATTTTTTTATGAAATTAGATGAAAACTCGAGTGAATGCCATTTGGAAGACCCAAGTGACTCACAGCTGGTTGAATTTAAGGTACGTAAACTAAACCAAAAATACAATTTATATATTGACTTTTAAAAGAATGCTGTTACTAAAATATGATGCATGTTCTATCATTAAAAGATGTAAATGATTTCCACATTCTGCTGCAAGTAGAGATTATTGGAATAAACAGCTTCAAAGCAGTATTTTCAAACTGCATGTGTTTTATTAGCAGTGCAACACACTGTATACCTTTGGGAGTGTGGCAAAGGCTCCTAGGAATTCACAGCGATACAACTCTTGAATTTATACGCTGGGACCAGTAATTTGTTTGTTTTGCAAGTAGAGATTATATGGTGTGTGTTTTCGGCTTTGCAAGCCAGATTTTATGGCATCTGCATTTGCTCCACATTTTATTTTCTTTCTCCTCAGAGCACTGTTTCAAACAGCCAAGATCTTGTACAGACAAGTCTTGTACTAATATGTTTACTTTGATGCCACAAATATAGCTGATATCTGCTCACTGTGTCTGCAAGCAGGCTGACATTGTGCCTGTCACAGCTGAGCAGATGGGAGCGCATTGGTTTCTATCCGCCTGTGTTTTTTCCTCAGGTAGAGAGAGGCCAATGTGCTCCTGCAGACTCCTCATGTGCCCTCAGGATTACTCTTGCTTGGAATTGCTGTGTCTTTGCATATCAATATAAGTGTGAGAAGGCAGAGACTGAAAGGTGAAAAAAGGCGGACTATGGAGTAACAAAAGTTGGAGGAAAGACAAGAAAAGAAAAATGCACTTAGTTGAACACAAAAGGATTAGGTTTAAAGGAGGTTTAAAATTTTGTAAAAAGGAAAGATTACAGCCAACATCCCACACTGCCGGTAGAGAAAATGCCCACTACTACCCTGAAGATGTGCATTTTGTGGCCTAAATCCCCTACATTTTTTTTAATGAATGTATGTTGTAAATTTGCTCAGAATTTTCTTTTATTAGCCAACAAAGGTATTTTTTTGGGTTGTTGTTGTTCCCTTTAAGCTAAGCTGATCACCAAGTAATAAATTAGTATTATTAACATGTATTTATATAGTGCCAACATATTGCGTAGCGCTGTAAAGTAAATGTGATTATACAACTAAATCACATGAAATTATATACATAGAACATATGGAGTTACATACATCACAATCAATAATGGTACAAAAGGTGAGGAAGGCCCTATGCAGAAAGAGCTTACACTCTAAAGGGAAGGGAGTAATACACAAGGTGTGGGAGTGGGCAAAATCGAATTAAGTGGGTGAGAAATGTGGTACTGTATGTGATGTTGCGTTTGGTGGTTAAGCAGACTGAGGGTAGGCTTCTCGAAAGAAGTGCGTTTTAAGAGATTTCTTGAAAGCAGAAAGGTTGGGAGAAAGTCAGACAGACAGTGGGAGAGCGTTCCAGAGGAGGGGTGCAGCCCTTGCAAAGTCTTGAATGCGATCATATGAGGAGGTAATGAGAGAAGAGTTGAGTAGCAGGTCAGTAGAGGAGCGTAGTAAGCGGTTGGGTGAGTATATAGAGATGAGTTCAGAGATGTAGGGTGGGGCAGAGTTATGAAGTGCTTTGAATGTCAGGGTCATTCGTTTGAATTTAATTCTAAGAGGTAGCGGAAGCCAGTGCAGGGATTGACAGAATGGCATGGCAGAGGAGGAGCGGTTGCAAGTCTGATCATTGGGCAGCCCAGTATTCCAATTTGACAGAACAGAGACTGTGCAATTGTACTAGAAATTGTTTAGCCAGGTTAATTATTTTATGACACAACACCTGCCTACACAATCATGCGGCTTAGCTAGAAATCCATTAAAGTGCTTGAAAAATGTGTTTGTGTGACATGATTGGTATAATTTCCAGACCCTGCAGAGCATCATACAGCTTACAGTACATGCATTCCTTCTTAAATGTTTTTTTAAAATTTGATTTAAATAAAAAGAAGATAATTCACCTTCTAGTCACAGTATATGCTTTTCTGTATGTTTTCCTTCACAGGGTTCATCTCCTTTAAAGCATCTTTCAGAAATGAGGCACGGGAAGACATATGCTGCAAATGTGGATATAATTCTCCAGGCAAATGAAACTTCAATCCCTAGAGCGTTTACTGTAAGTGTATATTTGAAACAACTTTTATATTACAGTTTGGGGTAAAGTATGTTTCACGGTACAGTACGAAATTTTGATTATGGTCTAGCCATGAACTTTTAGCAGGTGTCATGTAATGCATTGTCTTAATGTGCAATTTGTATGCCCAGATATAAACACCCCTTAACTAACCACTAAAATTCTGTTTCTTTGGGACAAGGAGCGTCTTCCTCTTGTGTGTTATAATAAATTGTTGAATGTTGCTATTTTTCTCTATTATAATTGTAAAAATTAACAGTGCTCTTTATACAAGTAACATTATGTAAATAGACATGTGTACATGCAAGAATTAACATTTGCTTACAGCCAGCTTCATAACTTCCATGGTCCTGAGAAAATAATCTGTACTGCATGACACCATACATGCAGATTCAACCAAAATATCTGTGTAATGTATCTGAATATAATGGGAGCATTCTTTACCATTATAAACTAATACAATTATTTTTTTGTTTTTACTTTTGGAAGGTTCAGTGCACAGAAGAAAATTCATTTTCTTTCAAAGTCTCTCCAATGAAATTTCGAAGACAGACTTGTGACCATGGTAAAGTAACCAATAACCACATTGCTGATGATAACATTATTTTTACAAAAAAAAAAATATATATATATATATATATATATATATATATATATATGCAAACTTTTTCACCTTGTGATCAATACACTCTTTAGTCCACTTTATCATGTAGACTATTCTGTTCATAACACACACAGGTGAGGACAGGCATTGTGTAATCCTAGTGTTTGTCAGAACTCCTGTTCCTAGCTGACCACTAATAATAACTTTTAAAAAAATAATTGTATTGGCATGAAACAGAAACTGGTTATTTGTCACACAAAGGGGCAGATTTATCAAGGATCGAATTTCGAGGGCTAAAAAAACCCTCGAATTCGACCCTCGAAGTAAAACCCTTCGAATATCGAATCAAATGATTTTAAGCAATTGATCGAATGATTTTTATTCGATAAAAAAAAACTTAGAAAAGTACTCGGGAATGTCCCCATAGGCTAACATTGCACTTCGGTAGCTTTAATTTGGCGAAGTATGAAGTCAAAGTTTTTTTTAAAGAGACAGTACTTTGATTATACAGTACTTTGAATAGTCGAACAATTTTTACCTAGAATCGTTTGAATCATTCGATTCGATCGAATTTGACCAATTCGATGGTCAAGTACCCACAAAAATACTTCGAAATTCGAATATTTTTGCATTCAAACTATTCACTCGAGTTTAGTAAATCTTCCCCATATTAACCAAAGCAAAGAACTGACAGTACCACTTACATTCCAGAAAAGGTTTTGGGATTCCACCCTGCCAACTGATTGGGTTGGCCTGGTGGATCTATAAATACCAGAAAACTATTGAGACTTAATTTAAGAATTATTGTAGGTAATTATTTCTTTGCTTTGATTTCTTCAGTATTTCATATAGATGATCCTGACTGATATCCTGCTATTATGGATATGGGTAGGTTCAGTGATCTAGCTGGTATAAAAATTTAATCTGCAGGTGCACCATGCCACCCGGTGCATGATGCATACACAAATGAGAACTTGAAGCAAGCTCCTCTTTTTACTTTCTGCTGTTATAATTTTTGGCACCAGTCAGTGGAATGTAACAGATGGTCCTAAAGTGTATGACCAACTTTGCGGTTTCAGTTTCCCAACTCCCCTAGCATGCCTAGCGAGGGCATCAAACATAAAATAGTCAGAGGTAGTGAGTTGGTGAACAGAGATGTAATCGGTTAGTGAAGTAAAAGTTGGAGGTGAGGTGACTTCATATCACAAGCAAAAGTCAAAGCTGGTGGCATGTAGGCAAGGTTTAAAAATGAGTCATTCAGATGAGGAATAGCTCCTAGAAAGTCTCACAAAAAACCATAGATGTGTAGATTTTTATTAGCTGTTTTCCCTTTATTCATCGCTCATGATATCCAACTAATACTTCATGCATTTGATTGCCCCCTTGTTTTCTTTATTTTTCTTTAAAAACCTTCTAATCATTCTGCTCTTCATGAGATAGTCAGTATCGGACTGGGATGCAGGGGCCCACCAGAAAACCTTAGACCGTGGGCCCGTTTTCCAAACTATTATTCCTCCTATCCTCACTCAACTTCTTTTATATCTACTTACTATATTCTTCCATTATTACACATTTTTCTCCATAAAGAAATAGGGAATGACCATGAAATAGGCCAAATGTTTAGAAGCAAAAGGGCCCACTGACACCTGGGCCCACCAGGAGTTTTCCTGGTATCCCGGTTGGCCAGTCCGACACTGTACTTTCATTGGAAATGCTGATGAAAAGCTGATGTTAGTAGCAAGTAATGAAGAGTATGGCAGCTGGTGGCGCTTTATACACACCCTACTGTTTTGCAGTCCAGCAAGGTTTAATACTTTAGTTGCTTACTAATGGCATCACAAGTGCTTTAACTGAACTAATTATAGTATAACACAGAAAATGTATTTTTTTTTTCAGAATGACTGTAAATATAGCAGTATACCGAGAATGTTAATTTTAAAAAGTATAAAAGTTAAAAATAATTCTAGTTTGTTTTTTGTTTCTAGGCAATACAGCAGATATTTCTCAGGAATACCTCGGTACCAGAACTGCACACTGTAATGCGTCTCCTATAAAAGTATCGATTTCCTCTCATTTAAAAAGTTTTTTTGGAAGGCACCACAGAGATGGGTCCACAGTGGTTGACCACCATAGTTTGAAACAAAAAGAACCAGATGAGTATAACTTTGGAGATGATGAGGATTCGGATTCCTCAGACCCTTTAGATGTAAGTCTGGCTGATTACTACCCAAGTATGATTGTTTGCCTCAGTCGACTCATGGAAATCCCTTGCAAACAGCAAGCAGCTGCAAATATAATTAAACACTATAGACGTCGCATTTGGTGTGCTAATAAAAACAGACCTGATATCAAGAAAGCCAAGAAACAAATTTGCATATCCGATAATGCCAAACTGTTTCCCAGCTTAAAACCCAAGTCAAAGAAAACATCCATCACATTCTTAACTGAAACTAATAAACCCATTCCTTGCCAACATAGAGATTTTGAGGAATCTGGCATTATAGAACATAAAGAGAGAAGAGTACACGATGGACATTTTCATGCCATGTCAAGCCAAAAAGCTACATTTCCAGTTTCAGAACAAATGACAAACACAATTTTACTTTCTAAAGAAAAGTACCTCCCGGACAAGCCTCTAAAGCGAGAATTTGAAAATGCCTCTTTGTCACCTAAATATGTTCTCCCAAAATTTGTTCCTATGGACAACAAACTCATAAGGAAATCTACATCAAACCAATATTCTGTGGCTTTGCTGAATCAGAGACAACTGAAATATGATGGATTTGTGCCAAAGATCCAGGTTTCGCCAAATAAACTTTTGACAAAAGTGCCTCAGAGAAGTGTTCCTGTGTTAGCAAGACGGCACTCTTTTTCAACATTCCCTGACAAGAACCGATCCATGTACGATGGTGCCTTTGAAACACTATATAGGAAACTGCTTTCAGAGGGTTCCCATCAGAGGTCTTTACCCCCAAATACCCAATATCCATTATCAGATACAGTAAATGCTCTTATTAATTCACCAATATTAAATAAAGGTAAAAGGCCAGCAAGTGAAGATCTGCCTTTTTCAAAGTTCAAGAGACACCGGAGTGCAACTGAAACTTTTGTGCTTGACAATTCAAACCCAAAAATGTATGCCTTACCTTCTCAAATGAGAATTGTTGGATCAGATTTATGGCAAGGCAGTTCTCAAAGGTGGAATCCAGTAAGTATTTTGAAAAAGTGGTACTTAATAGATTTTATGACCTTTTTATATTTTTTCATATAAAATAAATGTACACATGCAATATATGCAAATTCTACCATTCTTCCTGAATAGAGGGTACTCCCCAAGAGGGGAAGTTGACATTTTGGCCAGTGAGGGCTATAGGTTTGATAATGCATAGCTTCCTAAACCTAGGGATGAGATCTTTCATGATATCCATGAACCATTCGTTATTTTTTAAATATGTAATTAGTAAGTAAATGAAGCAAGACAGAGTGGGACTCTTAGTATCAGAGAGGGGTCAATTGGTTGCTGATGGCAGGAAAAAGGGGAAATTCTGAACTGTTATTTTTCATCTGTATACACAACTGAGGAACCAGCTAATGAAGGATTCCTTTTTCATAGACTTAGGAGGAAAGTCAAAAGAGACTAGAACATGCAAAGGCAAACCAAGTTCCAGAAACAGATAGTATTCATCGAAGGGTACCAAAAGAACTTAGCTGATTGCCAAACCTCTATACTTAATCTTTCCATATTCTTTGAGGTCTTGCATGGTGCTAGGAGAATGGCAAATTGCTATATGGTGCCACTATTCAAAGGGGATTCTGTTCTCAGTCTAACTATGGTGCTATTGACATCAGCGATAGAAACGCTTTTGAAAGGGAAAATTAGGTATAAGATACTTGAATACATTACAAATTACAATATAAGAGTTTATGCTGGCATGGTTTTGTGTGTCATAGATCTTACCTTCTATGTGGAGTAGAGCGGAAACCTAGACTCTAGGATGGCAGTGGATGTGATCAACTAAGACTTTGCTAAAGCATTTGATACAGAGGATCTTTTTCCCATAGAAATATGGCAACCCCTTTAGGAAATAGTATAGGTGGCTCTTCATGGTGAGGGTAGCGAGGTTGTGAAAATACCTTGGCCGATTCTATTAATGTCTTTAACAGTGACTTGGCTGATTTCTTTGGGTAGCATAACATCCAAGACTAATGCGATCCTAAGATCCAGAGTTGGATAGTATAGAAATAGGTTTATATATGTGGTGTATAGATGTTTAAGTACATGTAAATACATGTACAGTGGTGTTCATTTGGAGGGGTAACATAGTAAGTTAAGTTGAAAAAAGACACACGTCCATCAAGTTCAACCTTTTGACACTTTTTTTTAACCTACCTAACTGCTAGTTGATCCAGAGGAAGGCAAAAAAAAACCCATCTGATGCCTCTCCAATTTGCCTCAGAGGGGGAAAAATTCCTTCCTGACTCCAAAATGAACTAGTTCCCGGATTTACTTGTACTATGAGCTATCTTCCATAACCATGTATTCCCTCACTTGCTAAAAAGCCATCCAACCCCTTCTTAAAGCTATCTAATGTATCAGCCTGTACAACTGATTCAGGGAGAGAATTTCACAGCTCTCACTGTAAAAAAATCCCTTCCAAATATTTAGGCGGAACATCTTTTCTTCTAATCAGAATGGGTGACCTTGTGTCAGCTGGAAGGACCTACTGGTCTTTAAATTAACTACAGTAACCTTTATTGAAGTAACACCATTTAATTGACTGCTCTTACATTAAATAGGGGTGTATACTGGCACTTTGAAAATATACTTATGTTTTTATTTTCCACTGCTAGTTTGCTTTCATTAAAACAAGGCACCAGAACATGTATAAAATAGTTGCTACACAATTACAAAATCTAGCTAGACGGGCTGAACATTAATGTAAATGTAACCAGAACACAGGAGGTTAGAAGTGTTATTAGCAAGAAGGCAAGTGTGTCACAGACATGGCTGCACAGTAAACTGAATTTGAAAATTCATTAAATTTGATTATAGGTAGTGGAAATATGATTCTATTTCTATACAACGTTATGTCATTGGGTACTTATCCTTTAGTAGTAGCGACAATACTTTTTTAAGTTTTCTTAATTTATTTTTGTTTGTTTCCTAGAAAGAACACCATGGCCAGCCAATTCTCTCACTATCACGGAGTCCAGGTTCTTCATGTCTCTCTTATTTTGTATAAAAGTATTATAAGTGTATATAAATGAATCTATTAATGTATGTAATGTTAGAAGCGACATTGGGACTTAAAAAAGCAGTACTAATGCTTCCATTTGGGTTTAGCCTTGATCAGTATTGCATATTTTGCTAGTAATGTTATATAGGCATCCTCTGAAGCTATTTACTTGACTGGAAAGTATAGAATATTTGTAGAAGCACAAATAGCTGCTAAGTAATTAAATTAGCAGGGACTAGGACTGACTAAATCCATGTTTTACAGCCAATATTAAATATTTTGATAACAGTGTCACTTGTATAACTAGTAATAACTAATAACATGTGTTTATCCCATAGGGAAAAGTCGGTTATATTTCACGCTACCTACTTAACTGCGATAGATGCACTTATATCTTCAGCTGTTTTATGTTTTTTTTTATTGTTTGTTTTGTTAAAGGTTCATTATCTACCTGTCTGTATAGAAAAAGTCCAAAATATCTAGAAACCTTCAGTCTGCCATCTTCACCTGTACAAAGGACAAGTTTGAGGTATTGTGCTCAGTGTGCTATAGTAGACTGTGTTCCATAAAGCTTTTTCAGCTTCTCACCTATTTTACTAGGTGTAATATTGATGTAACTTTCTTTTTATTGTTGGCTACAGTCTTAAAAGTTTACTGTAAAAAGTTTTTCCCCTAGTGGAAACTAAAATTATGACTTTATAACTTTTTTTCTACAGGAAGTTGAACTACAATTAAGATGCTGAATGAGCTGAGAACTGCATGCCTGCAGTGTCCCATGAACATTTCTTGTAGGGATATTTATTTTCTTGTACTCTCCAACTGTATTTTATTCTACCCAAATATAGCTTCTCTTCAATATACTGCTAATTGCAACTCTTTAATGGCTTATCTGTAAATTATAGTCTGTAATTTTAATGACTGCTTCTGCAGTATAAAATACTGGTTGCAACATGTTTCCTGAATTCGGTTTGTGGCTGCTGTACCCTAAAAACAGAGCACTTTGGAAAATAAAGTGCCATTGTCGGGATACTGGTTTCTACAGATGGCACTGCCACACTAATACAAATCTGTGTCAGTATATTTTTAAATAAAAAAAGAGTCCACATTTATAAAATAGCAGTTTTGTATAAGCAGAGAAATGTGGTTGTAATATTTACCTAGCGAAAATTGAATTTCTGTCTAACACCTTTAACTGGTCATATAACCAGAAAATTTATGATGAAAAGCAATACTATCCATAAAAAGCATCTTTGCAAGGCAGGTTAACTGTTAATTATTTGTTATGGGTGCACATACCTCTTATTTAGCACTAAAACAATACAAAGATCATCCTATTTGTGTTTTGTTTTAAATTGTTGAAGATTTAATAGTTTTAAAGGAGAACTAAACCCCTCCTAAAGTGAGTCCCCATCCACTAGTTGCCATTTACCCTCTTCCTCTCTGCATAGTCTATTTTTAAAAAAAGTGTAGCTGAATGTTGAACAGACCTCTCCATGCAGAGTAGCGCATTGCGGCTCACAGGCACCTTTGGTATCTTTGGATTCTCTTCTTCCCTTCGGCTATTTACAGAGCTTTTCTGGGGCATGTTCAGTAGGAGTGAATACCAAATTAGGGATGCACCGAATCCAGGATTCGGTTCAGGATTCGGCCAGGATGCAGCCTTTTTCAGCAGGATTCGATTTGGCCGAATCCTTCTGCCCAGCCGAACCGAATCCGAACCCTAATTTGCATATGAAAATTAGTGGTGGGGAGCAAAATCACGTGACTTTGTCAGAAAACAAGGAAGTAAAATATGTTTTCCCCTTCCCACCCCTAATTTGCATATGCAAATTAGGGTTTGGATTCAGTTCGGTATTCAGCCAAATCTTTCATGAAGGATTCGGGGGTCCGTCCGAATCCAAAAAATTGGATTCAGTGCATCCCTATACCAAATACAGCTCCAACTGTGCATGTGCAAAAAAGCTTAGTGTCGGTGGATCCTTTAGAGAACATATCTAAAGATGGCGCCCAAGAGCTTTGCTTCGTTACTCTGCATGGAGAGGTATGTGCTACATTCAGTGACACTTTTTTTTAAATAGTGTAAACAATGCAGGGAGGGAGACGAACGGGGGCTAGTGGATGGGGACTTTCTCTTGGGGGTTTAGTTCTCCATTAAAAAAAACTGCTCTTTATTATGGAACATACTAACTAAACACTTGTAAATAATATTACCAGTCATTTCAAACACATGAACTTTTTAAATTTTAAAATGTTTGTATTTTTCCCCCTTTGCATTCTGTGTATATGTTCCCATGTTGCGTCATTAAACTTTGTCTGTTCCTATATAAATACACATGCTATAATTGTTTTGCAAATTATCAATTTAGAACTATCAGAAATTGTCTCTTTGTATTTCCTGTAATTAAAGGAGAAATCAACCTGTGTGGAAAAATAACCTCCCACCACAGGTAGCACTCTCTCCCTCCTCCCCCCAGGCTAACTACCCCCCTGGGGAGATGCTCCATACTTACCCCTCGGCACAGTGAAGTTCCACGCATCCATCTTCCGGCTCCTCAGTAAGCTGACTGAGAGATCGGTAATTCCCGTTTAATTTGCGCAGTTGTCGCAAACTGCTCCAACTGCGTATGCGCAAAAATACAGATCTCTCATCTTACAGAGGACGCAGAAGATGGACGCGTGGAACTTCACTGGAAGAATCTGCGCTGAGGGGTAAGTATGGGGGGGTAGTTACCCTGGAGGGAGGGCTACCTGGGGTGGGGGTAGGTTTTTTTTTTCCCCCACGGGTTGATTTCTCCTTTAAGGAGCTGATTTAACTTCCCTCTGTAAATTGTACAAAGCAGTAATGATAGTACAGTTATGGGACCTGTTAGCCTAAATGCACAGGACCTATGGTTCTCCAGCTAAATCGTCTTTCTGTAATTTGGAACACCATAGCTTAATTCTACTAAATAATCATTAAAACAAAATAAACCCAATAGGATTATTTTTCCTCCAAGGATTAATTTTATCTTCGTTGGGATCAAGCGTGAGGTACTGTTTTATTATTACAGATTAAAAGGAAATTGCTTTTAAAAGTTTCAATTATTTGATTAAAAATGTATCTATGGGATATGGCCTTTCTGTAATTTCAGAGATTTCTGGATAAGGGTTTTTTGGATAATGGATCCTATACCTGTACTAGTGTAAAATATTACCAAGGGTTTTAGATTTGAACATCTAGTGTGGAAATCTGTTGTCCATATCCTTTCTCTCTACATGCCAAACTCACAAGATAATATTGATTCTGGTATTGGTGAACAGTGCTGCTGATGAGGTGCACCGTGCTCTAATGACCACAGAAAATGTATATGTTTGACTCACTGGGTTGCTAACTGTTTGGCACCTTCCAATGTTTTCCCCTTCCTTTCGCCTTTAAATCTGAGAAAAGCTTGAACTGATGGGAATGAGTGTAGCACGGCTTCTAAATAAGTGATACCGGGCACGTTCTGCCTAAAGTAAATTGCACATGTATACAGTTTGCAGATTTACACATTCTCTCTTCTCATGAAATGTTGATATTGGTGCTAAACTTAATTAGTTTTCTCTTTAATACACAAAAGTAAAACACAATCCAAGGGGAAATTTGTTTAAAAAAACGATAAAATGTGGTCCAATAATTACACTAAATGATTCAATAATAATCATATAATTGCCAAGATTCCCCTTTCCATAAATATACTGTAATTTAACTTGTAAAAGCTCAATATACATAGTTGCTTTTGATAAATGTTTGCATATTTAAAGGTGCAAATAATATCGCTCTAAAGTTTTTTTCAGTTATTCCAGATGTTTTCAGACCATTCAAGTTCCTTCAGAAGGTGTATTGTTTCTGGATTTCTGGATTATGTGGTAAAGTCTCTTTGGGTCATCATGAATTACATCCTCAGCATTGCTTTCAGCTGTTAGTTGTTCACTGTTGAGGTATATGCTTGATTTAAATAAAACATTTCCATTCTCCATTGGTGTTTCGTCATCCACACAACCTTGAAGATCAGTCTGATTAGTTTTCTTTTTTCGATTTTTCCTTGGCTTTTTAGGGCTTAGGTCCAATGATGCATAGCACATTTGCTCCTCTGCTTCTGATGGTCTTATCTAACAAAAAAAGTATTTAATTTTTTCCCTGTTTGGATAGCAGTGGGTTAAAATCAGTCAAAAAAGCACAAGTCCTAGGAAATACTCCCAAGGGATGTCGCTAGCATGCACCCCTGTACCATCTAGCCAATTAGCGGATGTGCAATGCTATCCATAGGAAATGAGCCCTGATTCTTGTTATAATAAATATATGAAAATAACTGCCAGTCCTACATTTACCATACCCAGGGTTTTTAAAAAGACTCACCGGAATTTCTTCTCTGTTACTTGAATGGGGAGTTGTCATCTGCTCATAGCAACTGTCATCTAATAGTTCTGTACAACACAGCAAAGTATTAAATAATTGTATTTTTGTAAGAGGCTGCATTTATATTAGCAGTTATAACTTTTAGTAACATAAAATTATATTTAAATAAACTCAACCTTTCTACGCCTATTGTGTTGGTTCGGTGTAGATCATATAAGTCGCAGAAGTGGTCCTAGAAATGTGCTACTACTTGTGAAAGCACAGGGTTACAGAACCATGTAAGCAAATTAGCAGTTATTTGGCAAGCAGGTTAATTATGTTTTAGAGAAGAGGTTTGTTTATATAGGATTTTATGCAAAAATTTAAAGATAAATGCAGGTGGTGTGCCAATATGGAACCTGAGCTTGAACATGTAGGAAGACCTGCTACAAGTGTGAGACTGCTGATTGCACTAAGATATAAAGGTTTTATTGGTAGATTTGAAAACCAGAATATCCAGTCCTTCAGAGGGATCTGCAACCAGACATAGCGATGATGCAAAGTTTGCCTAGATGACAATAAAACAGTGCTTGCCTGCTTGCTATGATAATCACAAGGAAATAAAGGAGAAAGAATAAAGGGAAAAAATATGTCTGGTTTTATTTGAACCAACCTTTTATGGCCAATCACTAACCCATGTATTGGTCCCAAACAAAGCAGTTACCAAGTATAGTGAGCATTGTTTAACTAATGAGCTGAAAGGCCTGTTAACAGCAGTTTCTGCATAAAAGGCATGCACATTTAGCAGTCATTAAAAACATGAGGGGGCAGATTTATCAAGGGTAGAATTTCGAAGTTAAAAATACTTCAAAATTCGACCATCGAATTGAAATACTTTGAATGTCGAAGTCAAAGTTTTTTTCATCGAATTTGGGTATCCTGCGGTCAAAGTAAAATCGTTTGATCGAACGATTAAATCCTTCGATCCGAAGGATCTCGGGGATCGATCGAACGATTTTACTTCGACTTCCAAAAACGTAATGCTCTAGAAGGTTCCCATAGGCTAACATAGCACTTCGGCAGGTTTAATTTGGCGAAGTATTGAAGTCGTAGTTTTTTTACGAACGATTTTACTTGGAGTCGAAGTCGTAGTATCCTATTTGATGGTCGAAGTATCCACAACATTACTTATTCCCTCGAATTCAATTCGACCCTTGATAAATCTGCGCCAAGATGTCATTAGAATGTATCACATGGATCAGAAGTCATAATTCCTTTTGTGATGCATTTTTTAAAAAAAATTATAATAATGAAGAACTTTTTATTTGAAAATTAGCAAAGCTCTGCAGGATTGTTTTGTGAGTAGGCTTTTTTTCCCTGTGGAAAGTGGTCTTCTTGGACCAATTCACATACAGCCACTTTCAATTTCTCACCACAGCAGTACATCATTGCCCTATTTGGCTACTAAACTGGCAATTAGAGTTTGGTTTAACAAGTTGTTTTGATAAACGACTGGATCATAACAGCCAGACCTATGCAAACTGGCCTGGAAAAGACCACACCAGTATCCTGATACTTACATGATGGTATTTTCAAACCTGCCATATCAATAGCTGGTTGATCCCCTGCCAGGTATCAGTTGGGCCAATAAGCTGTCAACTGGTCTTGGACTTAGAAACTAATGTTAACCTCATATGGTTAAATGGCAAACCAAGTTGCAACAAGTTAGCTCCTGTATAGGATTCACAGACACTGTCAGAACTTTATTGTACATATTATGTAAACAATTGCATTGGAAAGAAGTACTACTGCATTAATTCTAAATGAAAACAAAAATAAATAAATACACATTACTTACCAAGCATTGGTTGATTCAAGTTGCCATAGATTGGGTAGGATTCTATATTTTCTGGTTCATAGCTGCAACACACAAAACACTGTTTAAAAGGCAGCAGAACTGACTGATATATATGTTTTCTCACATTGAGAATGGCTATTGACTGAAACGTCTCCACTAATAAAATGACCTAATTGTTTCTACATAACACTTGTGAGTGCTGACCTTTCTGGCTTGTTAGGTCTGTTACTATCATACTGGACTGCACACAGACATCCTCATTCTCATATACGTTGCATGATACCCACATTTTATGGGGGCCTACAATTATTTTGCTGTGGGGCCCAGTAATTTCTAATTTGGCAGTTAAGATGTTAATGTGAGTATAAGGATAAGCAGAACCAAACTTCTAGCAATTGGAAAAAGGCAATATTCACAGATATAACTGATCATTCACTGTCTCTTCGCTCATCCACAGTATGTATTACAAAACATACAAACATACATACATACATATCTGGCAATATAGTAAGATCTCTTATTATGATGTCAATTATCTGGTGAATAAGGTGTTAATTCAGAAGATATAGTTTACTTTAAAGGTAGTATCCAAATCTTGCAGTGATACATGAATGAATACATAGATTTTGCACTATTTTCTATACCCATTTAATGCAACAAAAATTGCAATACCTCCAGCAGTAAAAAAAAAAAGGATAAATGAATAACATACTTTATGGTGCCTTCACTGTAGTAGAAATCCCTTTTAGCTGTGAAAAAAGCACATAAAATATGATTTAGTTGTCATTTACCCTGATAAACAACAAATAGACAAATACAAACACGACAAATATTTTTGTTGAATGATGTTAAATGAGCAGCAGTGGGTGACTTTAGGTAATTTGGTGACTGTGCAATATTCTGTTTAGATTGATATCTACTGGATCGCTGCATGAGATCTGTTCTTCAGATTCAAGAAACTTTTATTGTCAACACAGCTATACACCCATTACAGCATATTGAAGTCGCGTTTCACCTAGGTCCTACATAGTACAACACAAACATTTAAATAATAAAAAAAAAAAAAGAAAACAAACATAAACATACACACTGTATAATAAATTCACAATGTGATATAGTGCACCCCAGTGCTCCAGAATTTAGTGCAATTTAAATTTTCTAAAATCTATACATTTTTATAGTTTACAATCCCCTATTTATACTATAAACTATTTTGTTATTTCAAGGGAATGATAACAACTACCTCACAGTGACATGCAAATTTTAGACCAACCCAAAAACCTGTTATCCAGAAAGCTCCAAATGACATTAAGGCCTTTTCCCAAAAACTCAATTTTTAAAAAAATATTCAAATTCTTTTTCCACTTACAAAGAGAAAAGAAATAAACAGAAAAACAGTGATATTCCACAAGGAGAAAACAAGGGAAGTTTTTCAAAACAAATGTTTGTAAAATACAGGCCAAAACTGTGCCAACCCCATATTTTATACAGTTCCAAAAAGGAAAGACCATTAAAGGAACAGTAACACCAAAAAATGAAAGTGCTTTAAAGTAATGAAAATATCATGTAGCTTTGCCCTGCACTGGTAAAACTGATCTGTTTGCTTCAGAAACACTACTATAGTTCATATAAACAAGCTGCTGTGTAGCAATGGCAGAAATTGAAAAACGGCTATATGGCACAGGTTAACTAATGGATAACAGATAACACCATTAGACTGACAGAGCTTATTTGCTATCTGCTGTGTAACCTGAGCCTTTTCTCCTTTGAATGGCTGCCCCCATGGCTACACAGCAGCTTATTTATATGAACAATAGTAGTGTTTCTTAAGCAAACACAACAGTTTTACCAGTGCAGGGAAACACTGCATTATATTTTCCTTATGTTAAAACACTTTTATTTTTTCACGTTACAGTTCCTTTAAGGGGGTTATTTACTAAAATCCACTACTATTTTTTTTTATTAAACAAAGCTTGACCAAACTCCCATCAACGAATTTACCTTATTTATCATTAAAATAAGTATAAAAATTCAGGTCAGGAAAAAACTCGATACAATCAAGCAAAACTCTAATTGTAACAATTTTTTGGAGTTTACTCCCGAATCATTAGTTTTTTAATCCATGAAAAATTAAACTTTCTGCCCCAAAATGCCCAACCAGAAAAAATAGAGTTTTTGTGAATAACTCCCTAAATGTTATCTGTTAACATCTGTTAAGGTGAAACAGTGGTTGTATGAATTTTTAAAATTGATTTATTAATTTGATTAATTTATTTTTCAAATAAATATTTGGGATTAATTTTGGCAGCTCAGGAACGCAGCAGCTCCCATATTTTGCAGGATTAAATTAAGTTTATCAGCCTGTTTATTATTCAGTGCAATATTTATGAAAAACAATTCAAGTCAGAACACCCTATTATCATTTATATAAAAAGCAGGGAAAAACCTGGGAAGGAAATACATTTGATTTTCATGGAATACCATATAGACCAGCTGGGTTATAACCACTGAGTTATAAAGCAAAGCCAGGGCAGATGCTGATCCGATGCCAACTACAGACCATTTTCACCCTTATTGATGCTCATCAGTGTAGTCTAGGGATAACTGATCAGCATAAGTAGAGCCAGGGAAGTGGATCCACATAAAAATAGTTTTTTTCAATGGGCTTTAAAACACACCCAGGGCAGTTGCTGGTCAAATCTCCAAATATTTTTAGCTTTTTTTTTAGAGCTCATTACATAATTGTAGAGTTTTCTTGTACGTATGTAGAGCCACGTTACATTTTAATTCACATTAAAATCCTTTTACATAAGATCACATTGAGCTTGCATATAAGATTGAGGAGCTACCAATCAATTTAAAGGTTTGTCATTATAAATGCAATCACTAGACAAACATAAATATGAGAAATTATGTCAGTTTCAGGATCCTGAAATTATCTTTGAATCTTGTTTTCGGGTTATAATCACGCAGCCCTGTAGGAGAGCTTTATTTGGCCTGAGATGCTTTTAAATAACCACCACAAAAAGGACTAGATGCTTGTTAAAGGGGAACTCCACGAAAAAATAACTTGAGCTTTTTGAAAAGTAAACATAATTTCAAGCAACTTTGCAATATACAGTAAATCAATTAAAAATATGCAAACTTTTCATGATTTTTAATTGTTTGAAACAGTTCCCTAAGCCTAGCCCCCTGCTCTTCTGCTGATATATCTGACTACTTTGCTGATCTGTCTGACTACTTTGTTGAGCTGGCTGACTATTGTTACTTTGTATCAGCAGCCAGCTGTCCTCAGCCTGCATCCTCCAAACCCCACAATTCCCTGCACACGTCATTTCAATAAGGAATGGAACATCACAGTGCAATGCATTGTGGGTTATGTAGTTCCTGCATGCTCTCTGTAAGTTGTGGAGTAGTTGCTACAATTTGTAACATCAGTGTTTAGTCCCTCCTTCCCTGCCAGGATTTCAACAGCTGGATTTCAGCATAGAAAATGGCATTTATTCATACTTGTTGAAGAAGCAGGTAACTGTGATGGGTATATTAGGAGTTTGGTCTTTTTATCAAATTTTGGTTTGGAAACCAGAGTTCCTCTTTAAATTGCAGTACCTTGAAGTGGATACCTAAATAGCTGTTTAACCTGTAGACACAAACTGTATATACCGAATGCATTAATCTTTCCTTAAATGCAGAGAATTCTCATTCATAGCACAATATGCTTATATGAACCAGAAAATTAGCTTCATAAACAATAATAAAGTATGAAATGGATAGTCACAGGATATAATGAAAGATGGATATGATGTATAATCCTTAATGGGATACTATCACAGTAAAACATGGGTTTTTTCCAAAGTGCCTAAGTTAATAGTGCTGCTTCAGCAGACTTCTGCACTTCTGTGCCCCCAGTCATGCAACTTGCTCTGCTAAACTTCAGTCACTCTTTACTGCTGCACTGCAAGTTCGAGTTGGAGTGATATCACCCAAAGAAGGTAACCAGATAACAGCTTCCTGGTACATATAAGCACTCAATAGTAAAAATCCATGTCCTACTGCGACCCGATTCAGTTACATTGAGTAGGAGAAACAATAAGTGCTGTTTTTTTCTGAAAGCACATGACCAGGCAAAATGACCTGAGATGGCTGCTTACACACCAATATTACAACTAAAATATACTTGTTGGATTAGGAATGAAATTGTATATTGTAGAGTGAATTATTTGCAGTGTAAACAGTGTATTTTAGGAATAAAAACACCATAAAAATCATGACAGAATCCCTTTAAAAAAACATTTTACTCTTCTGAAAGATGTGTACAGATTTGCCAAGAAGGAATATCAGAAACACATAAGGGTATGCACAAGATGAATGATGAAACACACAATACAAGTTCTGTAGAGAATAGATGAATAAGAGCACATCATATTGCCACTTGTGGTGAATGCTTCAATTCTCTTTAAATAGATGTACCGAACATCCGAAGCAACCACATTAGATGAGAAGGAGGAGAGCACTCAAATGCAGATTACCTGCTTGTGATTAGTGTTTATTGCAGACTGTCAGACACAACATGTTTTGGGCTGTTAATGCCCTTTCCCAAGTGTTCTCAAATACTGGTTCCAGCTTCACGATCACAAAATGATAAGAAATGAAAACCAGTTGTGCAGTTGTTGCAACCTCAAATCCACTTGACATGGAGCTGCTCCTCTCAGTGTAGATTGTGCAATTTTGCTGGCAGAAAAAAAATTGGATGAAAAACAGAGGGTGTCTCCTCATGAATCTGTATATATTTATTTTATTTTGGCGCCAAGGTTCCCCTTAAAGAGCCCATTTGCCATTTAGTCAGCGCCCAAGCTGTCTTCTGTTTTTAGATCCAGCCTAAGCGTTATTCTGTGTTTGAATTCATGGTTTTTGACTCCTGCCTGACTTTTTGAGTTAGATTCCTTCTTTATTACACACTGCTCTTTGTAGATTCCGCAGCAGAAACCCTAGGTCCCCAAAAGGGGCGTCGGTGAACACCGGAATCCACAGGGGTGCCCTGTACATCCGAGTGTACCCACAACTTTTAAGGTTCCAACTGACTAGTACACTTTTTCAGCAACTCCAACTTCTCAGAGCACATGATGAGACTTTCTACATAACACTACATACATATTTATTATCATTTAGATTACATGTTCATAGTACATTACATCAGAAAACATGAGAAAGGTCCATACTTACTAATATTTTCTGGCATCACTTATATATTTTTTTTTTTGTTCAATGGAGAATTTATCAATCGATAGTTGAATAATAATAATAAACTCCCAATGGTTTGAAACAGTTCATTGGCAGATTAGTGCATCTGTGATGGTCTATTCTAATTCTTATTCAGGTCACAGCATCATTTATTCCAAATCTTTTTTTGCGGCCTTTCTTTTGTGGCAATTATAAACCTCCTTCATGCAGGTCTGTAGAAATGTGCACTGTAATAACTGTCTAATGAAGGATTTTACATTATGAAAATTCTGCTCATTTACAGCTTTTATTAGATTCTACACAAGTTTGTTATAAGTTCATCTGGCCAAATCTCACAAAAACCTCTCTACATTTACGCTATTAAAAGGAGATGTGACATACTATGTAATAATAATATTATTCTGTATATTAGACCTCTAGTTAGTACAGGTTTATTCAGCTGGAACCACTGGTCCAGATGTAGGTATCCAAGTATTTTGTTTAATCCTCCGAGCCCTGCAAAATCACCTCAATCTAAAAGGATCAAGCCCAATAATGTGTTGGTAAGATAACTGTCCCAATGCAAAGTAAATTATGAGGATCTTTGGTCTATGGAAAAAACTTTCATTGCTAGTCATTAATGAGAATTACTTGCATATTTTATAGTACAAATCACAAAATCCAAAGAAGCAGTTAAAGTATGAACCTTACCTTTCTTATTTTTGACCACGCAGTGTACGATGTTTATAGTCAGTGAAATAACAAAGGCCATACACAAGATTCCTAGTGGCACCTCTAATGGCATGCATGCTTCGACATGAAATAGCAAAAAAATAAAAACAATGCTAATGTAATTTATTTATACACATTTCCTTTAAATGTCAGTACTGTATACAAAAGAGCAGTCTGTTAATATAAATATAATGTGTGACATTTGGGTGGTATTAAAAACAATGGCAAATAACTCTGTTTTAATGTGCTTTTTGTACAGTCCATTATAATTCCCAAAGAAAAGCCTTTGGGTTTAAAAGAGAACAAAAGTAGGCAACTACCAAGTGGCACAATTCAGTAGAAAAACTGTATACATTGTTAAACTGGGTAGAAAAAAAGGTTCATCCTCTCCAAATGAACCCTTGTACACATATATAAACATACCTATACACACCTATTGAAACACTCACACCTTCTGGAATTTTAATACAACAGTTGGCAATAATAAAATATATATATATATATATATATGGTGTACTACAAAATTTTAACTACACGTTTAAAATTGTACTGCTCAATATCATAGTAAACTGGAATTTTCTGTGAATAACAGAGCAGTTTATATGTCAAATATAACCCAAAATGAATTCTACTTATACTTAAACTTTAACATATTGTTTTAAATTTGCTTTGGGTGCCCCTATAACACCATGGGGCAGATTTATTATGGGTCGAAGTGAAAATTCAAATTTTCTAAATTTTTTTGGTCAAAACTCTCAAATTCGAATTCTGAATTATCCAAATTCGATTTGAGTTTTAATTCTAATAAAAATTACGCATTTTATCATACTCTGGCCCTTTAAGAACTCAAATTTGACTATTTGCCACCTAAAACCTGCCGAATAACTGTATAAGTCAATGGGAGAGGTCCAGGGATCAATTTGGTGATGTTTGCAGACTTCCTTCATGAATCAAGTTTTTTTAATTTGATTCGAGTTTTCGAGTCGATTCAATTAGTCTGAACTGAGAAAATCTGATTTTATTAACACATTTCGATTGATTGAATTTTGAATTTATGGGAGTTTTAAAAAACACATGAATTTGAAATCTGACCCTCTATGGGCCTTATTTATCAAAGGCCAAATTTATCTGACTATTTTAATGAAAAAAGGTCAGACCAAACTAGAATCCACGATTGGACCTTAATTATTATTTAAAAAACCACGATTTTATCGGATCGGGGACAAACATGAAAAACTTCTATTTTTTTGAGACTATTTCCTGAAAAGTCAGAATTTTTCGGATTTTTCTCCGAAAAGCCCAAAATAGTCAGATATTCTAGTGCCGACCAAAGAAAATTCCGAATAGGATAGGGACCTCTCCCATTGACTTATATACAACATCCTCTGGGTTTAATACATCTCGAAAAATTCAAGGTTTTTTTCCACTAAAAATTTGGATTTTATAGTTTAAAAAAAACTAAAAATATTTGAGTTTTTGGCATTCAGACTTTAATAAATAACCCCCTATATGTGGACAAATATTTGGTCATCTGCCCATGTGGCAATGCCTAGAAATGCCCAGACTTGCCATAGTGTTTCCAGTTAAGTGCCATTATAAGAGAGGGTTTGTAAAATGAATATTGGGTGCCTATAGGTCCTGAATCTTAAAAGACTAGGCACTAGTTTATAGGGATTAGCATATATAGTATTTGGCCAAAATCTGCCTGAGACCCCTTCTAATTCAAGGGAAGCTCTATGATTCAGTACTTTCTGATTGGGGGGGGGGGATGTTTTGTATAGTGTTTTTTTCTTAGGAATGCATTCAATCTGTCATTATTGAATTCAGGCAAATACAGAATATTCCACAAATGTTTTCCCTGAATACCATAATTTGCATGTTCAGATATTAAATGCTTTCATTTGTGCAGCTCCTTAAAGTTGCTTTACATTATGTGTGTGATAAAGATGAGCACTGCAAAAAGTGCTGGATTTGGTGCATCCTTGTGTTTGCTGGATATTTCAGTTAAGTGCAGCTGAAAACAATTCCAAACTACTTTGAAATAATATATTTTATTATTATCAATTTACATGAATTAATTGATTATTCAGATCCTACCCTATATGAAAGTTTTCTTGTATCAGAGACCTGCATATTCTAAACAAAAATAAAGTTGCCTGAATAGAATGAATAGACTTCTCTGCCAAATATTCCACTTAAATAAACTGAAGTTCTTATTTAATATGCATTTATGTGCAGATTTATATATGTATGTATATATATTAATATATATTAATTAGTAAATCAAAGGTGAAAACCATGTAAAAGGAATACAGGTTTGTAAGAGTAAATGCAAGAACGAGTCAACAAATTGGCGTGTGTATCATAAAATGTTAAAGAAACAGCTAGTCTAGCTAGAAATGCTAGTCATGTGATATTTATAGGTGGCTTTTGCAATAATTAGTTATGCTGATATTACATTTCTTACTGTGCTTACTACTAATTAGTAGTAAGAGAATAATCAAAACTATCTTATAATAACACAAAACAATTGATTACACAGAGGGGCCCATTTACGAGTGAAAGAATAGAAGAAAAAATACTTAGAATTTCGAATGGTCGAATTTGGCTACTTCGACCATCAAATAGGCTACTTCGACCTTCGACTACGACTTCGAATCGAACGATTCAAACTAAAAATCATTCGACTATTCGACCATTCGATAGTCGAAGTACTGTCTCTTTAAAAAATACTTCGACCCCCTACTTCGCCACCTAAATCCTACCGAGGCCAATGTCAGCCTATTGGGAAGGTCCCCATAGGCTTACTAACAATTTTCTGATCGAAGGAAAATCCTTTTGTTCGATTCGAAGGATTATTCCTTTGATCGTTCGATCGTAGGAAATGCGCTAAATCGTTCGACTTCGATATTTGAAGTCGAAGGATTTACATTCGTCAGTCGAATATCGAGGGTTAATTAACCCTCGATATTCGACCCTATGTAAATCTGCCCCAGAATTTTCTTCATAGCAGCTAAATTTCTCAGCACAGCTTTTGTTTTATTTACAAAGCGGGAGAAATGGCAAAATTATACAGTAAATAAAAGTAAAAATTTGATCAAGAATCACCCCTCATAATAAAAATGTCATTAAGTATATATATATATATTTCTATTTATTTACATATATATATATATATATATATATATATATATATATATATTTATATAAATATATTGCAATATATGGACAAACAATCCCTGTGTTGTTTAAAGGGTAAGGCATTTTTCAGTAGCAGTATGCACAAAATGTCGCTGTCTTAAATATATTGATAATGGGTTGAGTGCAGAGGACTCTTGTATTTGACTATATGTATTTTGTGGTCACACCCTCATTGCACCCCCGCCTAATGGTTTTAAAAATTAGTGGTGAGCACAACTTTCCCTTGTTTGTATATATATATATATACAAATACTTGTTTGTGTGTATATATATATATATATATATATATATATATATATATATATATATATATAAAGTATAAGACTGATGGAAATTGCAGTGCAAATATATATTAAATACAATTTTACAAAGCAAACACCTACCCCCTGGCATTAAACAAATATTGTATTGCATCTATGTGCCTTGGTGTATAAATACACAGAATCTTAATTGTGTGACAAGGTTATCTAATCTAAAAATCCAGAGGAATCAGATCAACATTTCCAGTAGCTGCACAAAACAGACATTATTTAAATCATTGATCAGTTTACCTTGCATGAAAATATTTTGTATGCCCTTACCAGACATAATATCTTTTCAGATTCAGTCTTTCGTCACATAAAATGCGATGGGTTTTTCTTCTCTACTTCACAACAGCTTTTCTGCATGCTCTCATGGTAGATTCCAGTTTTGAGGTTTACCTTGCATGATTCTCTTAAACAGGAAATGGTGTCACAGTAGACAGCAAATGAATCCCCTATATGTGGACAAATATTTGGTCATCTGCCCTTGTGGCAATGCCTAGAAATGCCCAGACTTGCCGTAGTGTTTCCAGTTAAGTGCCATTATAAGAGAGGGTTTGTAAAATGAATATTGGGTGCCTATAGGTCCTGAATCTTAAAAGACTAGGCACTAGTTTATAGGGATTAGCATATATAGTATTTGGCCAAAATCTGCCTGAGACCCCTTCTAATTCAAGGGAAGCTCTATGATTCAGTACTTTCTGATTGGGGGGGGGGAATGTTTTGTATAGTGTTTTTTTCTTAGGAATGCATTCAATCTGTCATTATTGAATTCAGGCAAATACAGAATATTCCACAAATGTTTTCCCTGAATACCATAATTTGCATGTTCAGATATTAAATGCTTTCATTTGTGCAGCTCCTTAAAGTTGCTTTACATTATGTGTGTGATAAAGATGAGCACTGCAAAAAGTGCTGGATTTGGTGCATCCTTGTGTTTGCTGGATATTTCAGTTAAGTGCAGCTGAAAACAATTCCAAACTACTTTGAAATAATATATTTTATTATTATCAATTTACATGAATTAATTGATTATTCAGATCCTACCCTATATGAAAGTTTTCTTGTATCAGAGACCTGCATATTCTAAACAAAAATAAAGTTGCCTGAATAGAATGAATAGACTTCTCTGCCAAATATTCCACTTAAATAAACTGAAGTTCTTATTTAATATGCATTTATGTGCAGATTTATATATGTATGTATATATATTAATATATATTAATTAGTAAATCAAAGGTGAAAACCATGTAAAAGGAATACAGGTTTGTAAGAGTAAATGCAAGAACGAGTCAACAAATTGGCGTGTGTATCATAAAATGTTAAAGAAACAGAGTCGACTCTAAACTTCTAAACATTCTTACTAAATGCTAGTCATGTGATATTTATAGGTGGCTTTTGCAATAATTAGTTATGCTGATATTACATTTCTTACTGTGCTTACTACTAATTAGTAGTAAGAGAATAATCAAAACTATCTTATAATAACACAAAACAATTGATTACACAGAGGGGCCCATTTACGAGTGAAAGAATAGAAGAAAAAATACTTAGAATTTCGAATGGTCGAATTTGGCTACTTCGACCATCAAATAGGCTACTTCGACCTTCGACTACGACTTCGAATCGAACGATTCAAACTAAAAATCATTCGACTATTCGACCATTCGATAGTCGAAGTACTGTCTCTTTAAAAAATACTTCGACCCCCTACTTCGCCACCTAAATCCTACCGAGGCCAATGTCAGCCTATTGGGAAGGTCCCCATAGGCTTACTAACAATTTTCTGATCGAAGGAAAATCCTTTTGTTCGATTCGAAGGATTATTCCTTTGATCGTTCGACTTCGATATTTGAAGTCGAAGGATTTACATTCGTCAGTCGAATATCGAGGGTTAATTAACCCTCGATATTCGACCCTATGTAAAATTTCTCAGCACAGCTTTTGTTTTATTTACAAAGCGGGAGAAATGGCAAAATTATACAGTAAATAAAAGTAAAAATTTGATCAAGAATCACCCCTCATAATAAAAATGTCATTAAGTATATATATATATTTCTATTTATTTACATATATATATATATATATATATATATATATATATATATATATATATTTATTTATATAAATATATTGCAATATATGGACAAACAATTCCTGTGTTGTTTAAAGGGTAAGGCATTTTTCAGTAGCAGTATGCACAAAATGTCGCTGTCTTAAATATATTGATAATGGGTTGAGTGCAGAGGACTCTTGTATTTGACTATATGTATTTTGTGGTCACACCCTCATTGCACCCCCGCCTAATGGTTTTAAAAATTAGTGGTGAGCACAACTTTCCCTTGTTTGTATATATATATATATACAAATACTTGTTTGTGTGTATATATATATATATATATATATATATATATATATATATATATATATATATATATAAAGTATAAGACTGATGGAAATTGCGGTGCAAATATATATTAAATACAATTTTACAAAGCAAACACCTACCCCCTGGCATTAAACAAATATTGTATTGCATCTATGTGCCTTGGTGTATAAATACACAGAATCTTAATTGTGTGACAAGGTTATCTAATCTAAAAATCCAGAGGAATCAGATCAACATTTCCAGTAGCTGCACAAAACAGACATTATTTAAATCATTGATCAGTTTACCTTGCATGAAAATATTTTGTATGCCCTTACCAGACATAATATCTTTTCAGATTCAGTCTTTCGTCACATAAAATGCGATGGGTTTTTCTTCTCTACTTCACAAAAGCTTTTCTGCATGCTCTCATGGTAGATTCCAGTTTTGAAGTTTACCTTGCATGATTCTCTTAAACAGGAAATGGTGTCACAGTAGACAGCAAATGAATAGATCCATATGAATTGCCTCCACTGACTTGCATCGTAAGCTAAGATGTTGTAGTATTATCAGACTGAATCAATTATTCCCCAGAAAAACGTAAGCTAATGTTATCTTACACTGCCAATTTTCTTTTTATACAGGTACAAATCTACACTTGTCTTAAATCAGTTACTAATGAGGACATCTTATTCTAAAAAATACCTAATCTTCTTATATATTTACTTGTACTTGTAGGAGGCAATCCTAAAATCATGCGTTTGGGACAGAGCATCGGAAAACATTAGGAAACCAAAGCCTTACATAGTTACATAATTAAATCGGGTTGACAAATGTCAAATTTAGTGATGGGCGAATTTGCGCCGTTTCGCCGAAAAATCTGCGAAATTCGCGAAACGGCGCCAGCGTCTCTTTTTGATGCCGGCGCCCGTTTTTGACGCTGGCGCCCGTTTTTTTTTTACGCCGGCGCCCGTTTTTGACGCTGGCGTCCGTTTTTTCGTAAAATTTTTGATGCGAATTTTCGCGGGCGTTTCGTGAATCGCGCAAATTCGCCGGAAATTTGCGCCTGGCGAATAAATTCGCTCATCACTAGTCAAATTCAATCAAGTTCAGCCCCTCCAAATGAAAACCCAGCATCCATACACACACCCCTCCATACCCTCACATAAATTACAGATACCCATATTTATACTAACTATAGAATTTAGTATCACAATAGCCTTTAATAATATGTCTATCCAAGCCACCCTTAAAAGCATTAACAGTATCAGACATCACAACATCACCCGGCAGTACATTCCACAACCTCACTGTCCTCACTGTGAAGAACCACCTACGTTGCTTCAAATGAAAGTTCTTTTCTTCTAGTCTGAAGTGGTGAGATATGTTATTTAAAAAAATTAAGGTTCATTCACACAAGAAAAAGTAGTTGCTAGTGTGACATTTCTATAACAGACACTGGTGTTTTGTGTGGGCTGGTGTCTGAGATCAATAGTTATTTTTAGTAGAGTGATAAGAACATGCACAAAGATCAGATAAAGCTTATATGAGAAGGTAGCATGTATTTTCAAGATTAGTTGTTTGTGCAAACCAGATGCCTTTATAATGATCCAGTGCAATACAGGAGGATAGTAATGTATTCACATGTAGTAATGTGACAGGAATGTAGATGTTTGCATGGTATCATTCATGAGTCTGCATTGTATCATTCATGTTAAATGAATGTCAAATGCTTGATCCAGGGAATGTTTCAGATCACCATTAGGGTCAGGAAGGATTTTTTACCCTCTTAAGGCATTGTTGGCACTGGCTTTAGGCTGTTTTTTGCCTTCCTCTGGATCAACACAGTGGATATATAATAATGTATTTTAAGTTTTATTTGTCACAGCAGTGGTAGGACCTTGCCAGAGTACTGCACAGGTAAATTTAAAGAGGGAGACAGGAGATTCTCTCCTGTGACTGCAGAGTGGGTTCATTGATACAGATGCTGCTACTGCTTGTGCTAGGTGACAGCGTGCTTGGATTTCTTATCATTGACACACTGCAGATTCCGGACCGACAGCAGGGCTGCTGAACTTCTGTCATGGTGGGAGATGCAGCTTCTGCTGGTAGCAGTAGTTTGGGGTCATGCTCTCTGTAGGTAGAGGCAGCCTAATAATCAGTGGTGGATATAATGACATAGTGCTGAGCATAGTAGAGATCTCTTATGAAATATTGGCTTGGAATATTGCCTTGGGGTGAGGCTGGCAAGGGCTTATTTATTTATATAAATGTGAATAAATGCTGTGGCCATTTTACCCCATTTCTGGTTCCTGGTGTCAGGGCCAGAACTAGGGGTAGGCAGAGTAGGCACGTGCCTAGGGCGCAAAGCTGGGGGGGCGCCAGGCACGTACCTGCTCGGTCGCCTACCCTGTGTCCGGTCCCGTCTCTCCCAGGCTGGCGAGTGTAATTTTTCGGACAATGCGCGCACGCCATTTTGCGCATGCGCGCTGGAGCGCAGTTTCACGCACTGAGCCGGCGCCGTGGCCCGCCAGGTTGCCTAGGGTGCCTGGCAGGGTTGGCCCAGCTCTGCCTGGTGTTTTAGTAAAGGAAAACTAACCCCCTCAATAAGAAAAGCCCCATCTACTAACCTAGATAGTCCCCCCTCCCTGCTTCTCCCTGCATATTTCATTACTCCTGAAAGTGTCCCTAACAGCATGCTCACGTATCTGTGCAGAATAACACAGCTGAACTTATGGGCGCCATCTTTCGCACTTCTGGTGCATGAAAGGGGGGTTGTGGGTGCACTCCTAAGGCTAAATTATAATATGTTTAAGTACAATGGAAGAGCACCCTCATACCCACCCCTTTAAACTAACGGTGGTCCTATGTTTTTAAAAAATTGGGACGTTGGTTTGGGCAAACTATCTTTCTTAAAAGCCGCAAAAGCTAGTGGCGGGGGAGGATCTAGCCCTGACTGAAACCAACGTTCATGAGAAACGTATTATATTTGCTGTGCCTGCCACTAGGTAACACTTTTGCACTAACTTACACATATTACACTCTTCATTTAGCTTTCCCCAGTGACGGAACTACCGGGGTGCAGCTGCACCAGGGTCCATGCCCCTGCACCCCTGATGGGGCCCGCAACCCAACAGAGGGATAAAGTTGTGTCCAGATTGCTGGGTTCTCAAAGGCGCGTGGCTCCGGTGGCGCACTGCGCACGAGATCACTGGCGGCGCCAATTTTCATCTTGGTTTTGGCAGGCCCTGCCCTTCCCCCCTCGGCTCTCTGACGCAACTACCGGGGGTGAACAAGGTGCAACTGCAGCAGGTACCATGCCCCTGCACCCCTGATGGGGCCCGCAACCCAACAGAGGGTTAAAGTTGTGTCCAGATTGCCGAGTTCTCAAAGGCAAAGTCCTCTGGCCGCACACTGCATGTGATGTCACTGGTGGCATCTTGCTTTTGGCAGGCCATGCCCTACTCCCCTCAGCTCTCTGGCAGCTCTGGTCTGGTTCTGGTCGCAGAGCTCTTGAACTTCTTATGTCCAGGCTGCATCAGGGAGAGCAAGGGGGGGTGTTAGGAACAGAGCAGCAGAACTTCCCATGTGAGTCACAGGCAGGAAGTGACCTGTACCTGCCCCAGATAAGTGAGTGAGAGCAGGAGGGGCAGGGGAAGGTGGGAAGAGCAGGTGGCTGCAGGATCCTAGTACATTGAGACACAGTGTGGCTGCTGCCCAGGGTATTGAAATGGATTCCAGCTGCTCAGCGCTCAAGGGAAACTCATGGCCTGTCTGTGTTCTGGTTTAGGGCCCGGCCCTTTAGCTGCGCTTCCATCCCCATCCGACTGCACCTGCATCACATGTGTTAGTTCTCTATTAGTTCTCATCATGAGGCATACCCTTTAGTTCTGACTCTGCAACAGCTGTAGTTTATTACCCACAGCACCACACACTTCTGCACACTGCTCCAGCACTCGTTCACTGTCACACACTCTTATAGTGTCCAGTTGCACACACTTTCTCTCTCCTTTCTCTTTAGCTTTCTGGTACTCGCTCTTTTCTATCTACTCTCTCTTCTATTTCCTATACAGTGCCTCATCACACACTCACTCTCTCTTTCCTCTCTTTATTCTCTTGTCTCTGCTCTTTCTTCTCTATCCTATACAGTGCCTCATCACACACTCATTCTCTCTACTCTCTCTTCTCTATTCTCTCTTCTCTGCTCTCTCTTCTCTATCCTATACAGTGCCCCATCACACACTCACTCTCTCTTCTTTTCTCTGCTCTCTCTCCTCTCTGCTCTCTCTCATCTCACTTTCTCTCATATACAGTGGCCCATCACTCAGACTCACACATGTACTGGGGAAGTCTCAGAATAAGATGCAAATGTTAAACCATAAAGTTGACCCTTAGTAACCCAAACAGAATGTTGTTTTATTTAGTCCTAGGCTGGGTGCCAGTGGGGGAATAGTATTAGGCAGTTACTGGCAAATCTTTAGGCAAACAGGCCAGTGTCTGCCAAATAATCTGGGCCAGACCATACTATCCCCTGAAGATGCAGAGCCTGGCTTCCCCCAGTCACCCCTTCAGAGTCCAGTCACAGATCTCTGGCAAGCAAGGCAAGGAAGATATTCACCACAATATAAAACTGTAAGCCTGTTCTGATATTTCTATTACTGGACTTGTGTAATGTGCATGCAATGTAACTGGCAGAGAGGCCTTGCACATGCCCCCCCCCCCATAGTGTAACATTAAAGGGATGGTTCACCTTCAGGTTAACTTTTAGTATGTTATAGAATGGTAAATTCTAACCAACTTTTCAATTGGTCCTCATTTTTTTATTTTAATATTAATTTATTTCTCTCCTTCTGAGTCTTTCCAGCTTCCAAATGGGGATCACTGCCCCCATCTAAACAACAATGACTGTAAGGCTATACATTTATTGTTATTAGTACTTGTTTTTGTTTTTTTTATTCAGGCTTTCTGCAATTCATATTCCAATATTTCATTCAAATCAATTCATAGTTGCTAGGGTAATTTGGTCACTAGCAACCAGATATATGGTGAAAAAGAAAAGCATAAAGGTCCAGAGAGGAAGTAGGAAGTGTTGGGGTTGGCCTTAGGGAAAAGAGGAAAAAGAGGAAAGTTCCATATTTTAAATCATGCTCACATAAATAAAATGTAAATATTTTATGTAAGCAAACACAGTACACCTGTAGGTAACCACAACAATTTGCACGTGCTCTTTCTAAAAATGAACCTCTTCTGCTTCAAGCAAATCAAAAAACTGCAAGGAGCCAGAGAACCAAAGAATGTAGATCATCTGATTGGAAAATTCTGTAGATATTTGTAAGAAGTATTAAAATGTATCCCTGCATGATGCATGGTTCTTAGCGTTCTTTATTGGGTTGTTCATAAATAATCATATATTTTAAACTTTAGGTATAAATAGAAACAAGATCATTGTAGAGCTCTAGTAACAGAGCACATTGCTTTTGTTTCCAGTTATAGTCGGAGGAAGTGGCTTTTTCTAGAACACTAGGTCAGATTTTGACATTTTGAGAAAGATAAAGGAATAAAGAGCTAAATGTAGATCAGGTGCAGTATTATGTCTGTGAGTTTGATTCTGATTCGTTTATTTTTCAGTTACAGTTAAACAGATGTGTCCTAGGTAAAATTAATATCGCCTCTCAGTGACATTTCAGATTATAATAAAGCATAATAAATTGTACTATAAATATAGTAATTATTTTCAGCAGCCCTTTCAGAAACAGACTGAAAATGTGCTGTCTGCATTTTCCCATATTTAAAATTAAAACCAGTTTAAATAAATAATCTTATTTATAAAGTATAAGACTTTTTAGAACTATTGCCATATTTCTATTATAAAACTTCCCATTAGACAGAAATGTTTCAAGTACAAGGTAAACTTTTTTTTTTATCTCACTTCATTCAAGTTATAAAGAACATTGACATCGTATTTAACCAACATGTCAAAAACTGCACAGTTGCACAAAAAATCACACATAAAGGCAGATTTATTAAGGTTTGAGTTGTTTCTCCCACGAAAATTCGAGTTTTCAGGTTGTATTTTTTTTATCAAGACTTACATTTTCTGGTTAAAAAAACTCAAATCAATTGAGTTTTCTTTAAAAAAAATTCAAGATTTATTATACCTCGACCCTGGAAATAGTTTAATCTGAAAATACACCACCTAAAACCTGTCAAGGTTCTATAGAAGTCAATGGCAAACATCCCATGAACTATTTGAAGTGGTTTAAAGCCTTTTTGATACTGGAGTTTTTTTCAGAGGGTTTTACCTGAAAACTTGAATGATTCAAGCAATTCAAGGTTTTTTTTGCTGAAAACTCGATCAATTCAAGTTTCCGGGTTGCAGGACTTGAACTCGCATATTTGTGTTTTTGCCATTCAAGGTTTTTCTTAAATAAGATACCATTTGAGTGCAATTGAGTTCATTCAATTTTAAAAAAAACTCTAACACTCAACCTTTGATAATTAACCCCCATAATCACAACTAGTCTTCATTGCATGTTTTCTACAAGTTTGTGCAAATTATTAAAAACATTATCAATTGGTTAATGAGAAAGGTAACAAAGTTTTACATTGAGCTCATTTCTGCTGTTTAAAAAAATCAGGTTAAAAATAGCAGTGATTAAAAATGTTTATTTTATAGACATCTATAGAAAATGTGTTGTCTAAAGTCTACAGTACAATATGGTATGAATTTTTAGTAGATGCCACTTCCCCCCAGTGGCAGGGCCCCCGCTACCCCAGTCGCCTGGCTCCCTCTGCCCCTCTGCCCCCCCACCCCTGCCGACTCATACCCTCCAGGGGAGGTCTGGAGCACCGCCTATGTCTACCAGGTCTTGGCCGGAAGGGCCCAGTCCGATGCTGCCTCCCAACATTTTGGAATAAAAAGAGGGACAAAAAAAGGTGGCATGTGTAGCGCCGCAATTTTTTTGACCACACCCATTTTTGGGGCCACATCCCCTAATTACCATGTTGGCAGGTTATGAAGGTTTGAACATATTTCTGTGTTTTTTTCCGTTATTACAGTTTTGCTAATGAAGGTGAGTTGCCCTTTAAGCAGTGAGTCTAACTCTCTGCCAAAAGCCAATTAAGTTAAAAACTTCTTATCTTTTTTTGGCTGTTCAGTGCAGAGAAAGTCTGGACTTTTTAGTACAAATGCGGGACTGTGCGTTGAGCTGTCAAAAGTGGGACTGTCCCGCTCAAAAAGGCACAGTTGGGAGGTATGCAGATACAATGAACAAGTTCTGGTTTTTAATATGTGGGTAAATGACCACAGCGGGAAGTTAGGCCTGATTTTTATTCTCTTTATACCACATTAGTGGGTCACATATGACTGGTGCACAATTTGTGAAAGTGTGGAATACACCACACACAGATGCTTTAGTACAACGTTGATTTTATATCTGAAATGTTTTAAAGAGGTGGTTCACCTTTACGTCAACCTTTAGTATTTTATAGAATGGCTAATTCTAAGCAACTTTTCAAGTGGCCTTCATTTTTTCTTCTTTATAGTTTCTGAAATATTTGCCTTCTTCTTCTGACTCTTTCTAGCTTTCCAATGGGGGGTCACTGACATTATCTACAAAACAAATTCTCTTCAAGGCTTTACATTAATTGTTATTGCGTCTTTGTATTACTCATCTTTTTATTCAGACCCTCTCCTATTCATATTTCAGTCTCTTATTCAAATCAGAGTATGACTGTTAGGGTAATTTGGAGCCTAGCAACCAGATTGCTGAAATTGCAAACCGGAGAGCTGCTGAATAAAAAAAAGCTATAGAACTCCAAAACCATAAATAATAAAAATTGCAAATTTTGACAGAATATCACCCTTTACATCATACTAAAATGTATCCCAAAGGTGAACAAACCCTTTAAGTTGCTTCTGTGGCAGAAGGTATTTATTTTGAATAAGAAAAGTCTACACCACATGCGTTTTTCCTATTCATTTTACATTTATGCTGGCATTTGAATAAGTGGAGATTATTAAGAGCATCATAGGGGTAATTTACAGTAACCATTATTTATGCCCTGTACAAAGTGAAACATTAGGTGCAATCAGCAATTTTTTTGCACGATATGTGAGGACCTCTTAAATCGAGTGCTGCCTTCATTAGGCATCTCTCAATCCAATATGGGCAGGTGCTGAGAGGGATCCCCCAAACCACTCCCAACATGCATGTGATTCAGTCAAGAGGCGCAGCCGGCATAGGCAGACTGTAAGTACAGGGCTTCTGTCCCTCCTTGTTCTGCTATCTGGGATTTTTGATCTGGTGTTTGCTGCAGAGAGCAGCAAACTTTGTTTTTGACATTGTTCTTCCAAAACCAGCAATTTTCTCATGAATGACATGATGCCTGCCTCTACTACAGAGCTTGGAACTGCAAAGACAGCTTTTTATCTGCCTTCCTCTGATTTTGCATTACCATGGAGTATGACAAAAGCATCGGTTAAGACTTGCAGAAGGTGTGCTTATAAGTCTCATTATTATTTTATATTATAAAATGTAATAAGGGTTTTAGGACTATGGAGAATGGAGAATGGACTCTTAAAGAATACATTATTTTGCGTAATAAATTAGCCTTTATATATGCAGCACGGATATATCACACTTTACAGTTAGGGGGTTATATATTAAAATTCGAATGTATCTGATAATATTAGTTAAAAAAAGCTCGATCAAAGTCCCATGCCCATTGATTATAAGCTTTATAATCAATATAATCTTATTGTGAAAAAAATAGATAAAATAAAGTGAAAACTCAAATCATATGAATTTTTCTGGATTTTTTCCCTGAATCACTAGATTTTTTAAAATTTTTGCCCAAAAACCACAAACTATAAAATTGGCAACGCTAAGCAGTTTCCAGGTTGGAAAAGCTATGTTAAATTTGCGCAAAAGAAAATATTGGAGGCATACATTTTTGAGTTAAAAATATATTTTTCCCATTACCAACTTCCTCCGTTCAGATCTTCTTTGCGGATTTATGAGATTTTCTGTGGTTTAACATGAGGAATTATAGTTTTAGTTGTTGCCATGAAAAAATACCATCCTTACACAATACAATTTGTATTTGAAGTCAACCCAAACATACAGGATAACAAATGCTGTCACCTCTCAGAAATAGCTACTCATTTCTTTTGGATTCTGAATGAAAGTTTATGAATATAAGGTTCCCACAACTTTATCTGTAACACAGTCTATGCAAAAACATACTTAGGAATGTTCTCTCATTAGGGTTGACACTTTTTCCGGAAAAAAAAATCGGTCTTCCTATATATTTATCTTTTTTCCCTATTAACAACTTGAGATCATTATTACCGGCCAGGTGGCAACCCTATCCCTCATAGATGTGCTAAAATTCAAAAACACTATAAAAGCTTACCAAAACCATGATTGGTGATGAATGACATCTCTTCTCAGGATAGTTCTTTTTTATCCTAACTCCCCCTCTCATTGGTGATTCTATACTGTCAATCACCTGAATTGAATTTTAATTAACATACAGTGTGTCTGGCCTCTATAAAAGATGTGGGTATGGGTAAACCAACTTGTACTGTACGAATGGTAAACCTGTGTTTGGAGATGTAACTGTATGGTCTAACCCACATAGGCTAAACCAAATGGTTATGTTATCATGTAGACTGCAAACTTTGAACATCATGTGAAGTATTACTGTATGAAGGCAGTAGCGTTTGAAGATGATAGATGCACTGTACACTTTCTGCCTGACAACAGACACAAGTGGTGCTGGTATGAGCCCTAAGAGGCTCAGTAGAGCCCCAATATCTCGATATACATTCATACCTGCAGGTGGACAAAGAGAGAAACAATGGTGACATGTGGTTACAAAATATGGCCATTCATATACTATGATACAAAGCTGAAGTAGAAAACCTGCATTCTAGAAGAAATATCATATGTAACATAATACTATTACACCGACTGAACAAAACATTTTCACTAGCAGACATTACAAGTGATGTGCTCCAAACTACTCCATAGATAACAGCTGTAAAGCCTTCAACTTTTGTTGATTAAACAATTCAACAGTACTTGAAATGCATCCAATGAAATATTTAAATTAACAAAATGTCCACATATATTAGCTGGCTTTTCCTTTCATTCTCCTGCTAGCAGCCTCACTTCAAGGTTATGTCTCCCACATAAAAAACATCCAAACAATTCATAATAGAAATTAATACAATAGGTTTCTTTCACCTAAATGCAATGCAACTAAGAAATAGTACTTCCAGACAGGAATTATTTCCTGGTAACATATATATTTCCATTAAAAAAAAATAAGTATCAGGTGCTTCAGTACATTAAAGGGCATATTAACTATTGGTAATTCACTTAAAAATCAATGTTATTTGGCATTACAAGCATTTTTCTACTTTAGGGAAGAAAAAAAAATTCCAATATATTTCAATATGCAATTTTTTAATGCAATAAGTAATTCATCTTATTGCACAGTTGATTCCCAGATGTGAATAGTAAATAGAACTTGCATTGCTCTTCTTAAATGGATAACCAGGTTAAAATGTGGTTAGACTCAAAACACATTTTACTACCAATGACTTTATATTTAGAATAAACCTCAAACATCCGGGAAGAGCAAAAACAGGAAATACGTGTAGAACTGGTAATAGTGGTGACATTTATTTATACCCTTTTATATATACTAGTCAGGGGTTCACTCAGTACCTTGGACCTTACTCAAGTTTGGGGGCATTTTTATGAGACTATGTACTGGCTGTATTTAACTTTAATACTTTGATTTAACAAACAGGAGTGAAACCTACAGAGAAATGCGCACTTTTGATATGATTAAGTTATATATAAAACAGCGCTTGGTCGGTGCACCCAGAACACAAAATGGATGCCTAGGTGCTGGAACTACAAAATCAATAATGAGAAAGTAACAAAAGAGTCTGCACACACAGGTCTTATGTGAGAGAGAAAAATGGTCGTTTATTCAACGTTTCGGCTCAGCTACATGAGGAAGGCTCTTGTAGCTGAGCTGAAACGTTGAAAAAACAACCATTTTTTCTCTCACATAAGACCTGTGTGTGCGGACTCTTTTGTTACTATATATATATATATATATATATATATATATATATATATATATATATATATATATATATATATATCATGTTAACAGAATTCATGCCACCCATTACATATACATCTGTGTAAACTCACATCAACTTGCTAAAACATTTCTTTAAAAAGAGCCCATTATAAGTATTACATATAGAAGATAAATGGTGAGAAACGATTACTGGGATATAAGTAGAGAAGAGATGAAGAAGTGATAAGCATGGTGGAGGCATCAGAGAGGGTTATAGAGTACAAAAAGAAGAAAATGGGAGATACACAAAGAAAAGGTGTATTGTAGCAGTAGCAGACAGAGGAATGGTAAATTGATTATATATATATATATATATATATAATGTGGGGTAATGAATATGGTAGGTTTGAGCTGTGCTATGACACACAATATTCTCACTGGGATTTGATTGTAGAAGTTGAAATGCCAGCCAAGAAACATCATATGGAATATTTTCAAAATATTATGGGGTCTTTGTGCTGTTAGGGAGTCTTATGACACACAATACACAGGCAGGGTTATTTGCTTGTAAAAGCTGAATTGACAGCCAACAAAAATCATATGCACTATTTCATTTTAGGCTTCCTACACGCTACATACAAAAATGCATGCATGCTGAGCATCAAACTGTTCAGTAGATGGGAATAACAAAATGGCCTTTCACATCCCTCCACTTTTTTTTCATGCACTATATATGAGCCCTCATAAATATGGGACTTGAGCAACAGTATAAATAAAAGTATTCACATGTGCATAGTTTGCAGTGCAGTTTGCTGACACAATTCTCAAGCTTTTTTCCCCACAATGTAGTGTTTAATTATTGCTGCTGCTCAGAGAGTCGCAACCACCACATTTGTGCATGATGTGTCATAATGAATGCAATTTCGTATGCGCATTTTGGATCAGATTCATGTTACAAACATCATTTTCAGAGTGGGAAGTGTGTCACTCTGGCATGGGCATTTAAAACGTCATTAGCATCCAATTTGCCCGTTGAAACTTACAGCTGGGGAAAACCTAGAATTACTGCCATGTCCAATGTGGCGGCAGCTCAAGGGTTCCCCCAATAGGCTCACTTGCAAACAATTCATCAGAAAAGGTAGGACTCAATGTCACTCAGGACAACAACCTATAGCAACCAATAGTATGTTTGCTTTTAAACAGGTGAAAGTAAATTCTACCTGCTGATTAGTTGCTATGGGTTACTGCCAGGGCCATGCCAGGCTGGCTGGGAGCCCTAGGCAGCCTGGCCGGTAACACCCTGCCCCCCCGTCACACGCCCGACCGTGACAGGAGGGGAGAGATCGATGGAGGGGAGAAGAGGGAGGGAGGAGATCGCGACGGAGGGAAGGGGATGGAGGGGTGAGCAACGGAGGGGAGAGGAGGAACGGAGGGGGGAGCGATGGAGGGGAAAACGATGGAGGGGAGGGTGACATGAGGGAGGGGAGAGCTACGGAGGGGTGGGTGACAGAGGGAAGAAAGGGCAGTAAGACTTAAGGTGGCCATACACGGAGAGATCTGCTCGTTTGGCGATGTCACCAAACGAGACCCAGACAACTGTCTAAGTCACTCTGCAGCAAGGCCTAATTCCAGCAAAACTTTAACATTTAGGCTACAGAGTCAGCTTATATAATATTGTTTGTTTAAAGCAGAATGAAAGGTTAAAATTAAGTAAGCCTTATAAGAAAGGCCCATCTAAATATACCAGTAAACCCCCAAAGTAGTGCTGCTCTGAGTCCCCTGTCAAAAGAAACACTGCATTTCTTTCCTTCTATTGTGTACACATGGGCTTCTGTATCAGACTTCCTTCCTTCAGCTTAAACCACATTGCCCTGGGCAAGAGCATGCTCAGTTTGCTCCTCTTCCCCACCCCCCTCCCTTCTCTACTGTAATCTGAGCCCAGAGCAGGGAGAGACTCAGGCAGGAAGTGATGTCACACCATGTTAATACTGCAGTTTCTATCCTAAACAAACAGAGAGTTTCTAGAGCTTTTTACTCAGGTATGGTAAAACATTCTACACAATAAATATAGCATTCTAGCTTGCACTATTGCAGCTAATCTATTGGCAATAAAATGCCTCCGTAGCTTTCCTTCTCCTTTAAATATATAGAGCCCTCTGTTGACTTACAGGGTGGCTAATATATTAACTTACTGGGTGCTTCTGCTGCTATGTTTGTTTTTTGATTGAAGACGGCAACCTTGATTATTAAATCCAAATATGGTTCAGCATTCCTAATTTTTTATGAGATATAATAAATACACATATGTACCACTGCTCCATGAAGAAAGTATATTCACACATATTTCTTCAACTGACAATGAGCTCGACTTTTTTTTATGGATGGAAAATGTTATTTTAGCAGCATTTCAAACCAGCTGAAACAGCTCATCAATAGTGGTGACCTAACCACATGCCATGTTTCACTTTATCTTCTCTGCAATACCTTGTGATTTCCTTTGTAAGAACTAAAGAACCTAAAGTATCTCACAAATTTGCAGAATGTAAAAAAATAGCAGAACACCTCGCAGAGAAGGGAAACAAAAACAAACTATTTTTTAGGCTTACATATGCAGTTTGATCCCTTATACTGATCTGGCTTACATAGGTAAATATTTAGTATTCAGCCATGTTATGTTTTAATTCAAAATGTTTCTATTACTTCAGATACAATGAAAATATTCAGAGTATGTTTCAGAAGCCCTGACTGTTAGTACTGTATTCGTTTTCTGGATACTGACAAAAAAAATTCTGGGTGGGATCAAATTTGCAATGCTCTAACCTGACTTCTTAAGTTTTATCTGCAAATTGTTCAGTATAACCTCTGACTCAGCTAGTGTTGTTTTAGGTCATATCTGCAGTATAACTGCAGGGATTTGCAAATGAGAATGCTGGTGGACTTCTAACTTGCAGACAGTTCTGGTTACATCCTTTTACCCGCATATGAAAAAAATGCAAACACCTAAATGATTAGTTTATGCTTAAATGGTTTTTCAGTAACAGGAAAATACATGCTAGTTAAAGGGATAATGTCATGGGAATTTTTTTTTTTTTTCAAAATTAATCAGTTAATAGTGCTGCAACAGCAGAATTCTGCACTGAAATCCATTTCTAAAAAGAGCAAACAGATTTTTTTATATTCAATTTTGAAATCTGACATGGGGCTAGACATATTTTCAATTTCCCAGCTGCCCCAAGTCATGTGACTTGTGCTCTGATAAACTTCAATCACTCTTTACTGCTGTACTGCAAGTTGAAGTGATATCACCTCCCTCCCTTTTCCCCCCCAGCAGCCAAACAAAAGACAACCAGATAGCAGCTCCCTAACACAAGATAACAGCTGCCTGGTAGATCTAAGAACAACACTCAATAGTAAAAACCCATGTCTCACTGAGCCACATTCAGTTACATTGAGAAGGAAAAACAGCAGCCTGCCAGAAAGCATTTATCTCCTAAATGCAGGCACAAGTCACATGACCAGGGGCAGCTGGGAAATTTGCCAAAATGTCTAGCCCCATGTCAGATTTCAAAATTGAATATAAAAAAATCTGTTTGCTCTTTTGAGAAATGGATTCAGTGCAGAATTCTGCTGGAGTAGCACTATTAACTGATGCGTTTTGAAAAAAACATGTTTTCCGATGACAGGATCCCTTTAAATATGTATGTTGGTAACTGTAAAGTTTGTATTTCATTATTTTCCATTAAAGCACAAATTATAAGAACGAGTCTTGAAGTATGTGGAGAAAATGTATTCTCTATGCATATACAGTATGTTATGTATACATTGCAGCAGGAGGGGGGTGCATGGTCCCAGGAACAAGGTCAATAGAATAGTTATGAGACCTATGAGGAGGAGGAATTTTAGCATTCCTCAAAGATATACAAGAAACCTTGTTACATTCAGGCAAGGAATCTGATTGATGAGAGACAAAATAGATTGAAATAGGAAAAACTGGAGCAGGGAGGCAATTGGAACAGCAGGAAGAATCCCAAGATTCCCAAAGACCCAATCATTGATAGCATTGTGTTGCTTTTACCACAGGAGCCCTAGGATGATTGGAGGGGCAGGGTAATTGATGATTAGAAAGGCAATTTCTTTGGAATGACGCCAACCCACATGTAACTGAAGAGGAATAGTGGCATTAGTCAAAAGTCCAGGAATAACAGGTCTGCCATTCACTGCTTGGGCAGGAAAAGGCTCCTTGAAGTGTGAAGAGGAAAAGCCATGTGACTCTGCAAAGGACAAAGTAAATAAAATTTCCAGCAGCACCAGAATCCAGGAGGCTTGACAAGGAAATTACATTAAGGATAATGAAGTTGGTACCAAAATTCTTGAATGCAAATTGTCTTGGAGTGAAGAAGCTTCATCTGGTGTAGACTCTCATCTCAGACGTAGGCAAGGACGCTTCTTTGCTGGCAGTACATACACAGACCAGCCGTTCTTCTGTGAATTCTCTCCTCAGGCATTAACATGAGTGGAACTGAGTTGCTTAGGCTTTCCAGCTTGAGAAGGAAACACAGAAGAATATTCGGTAACTGACATAGAGACTAGGAATAGGCTGGTTACTGTGTGGCTTTTGTGATTGTTTTTCTTTCATTCTTGTGTCAATACAGATACCTAAAGACACAATTTCTCGATTATTTTTTGCTGATAGTTCTGCTTTTGTAAGCAATTGTCATTTGAAGTTCTGAAACCTCCCAACTTGACTGTCCCTTTTAAACCTGTGAGTTAGAGTTAATGCTAAGAAGACTACTGCTGCACATATATGGCAGCCCCCTTATTGAGTAATATGGGGCTTCAGATGTAATGTAAAAGCTTTTGGAAAATACTTGTATGGCAAAATTATAAATAGTATGCAAAGACAGTATTATAACAGATGTTAAAAATTTCATTTCTGGTGTCAGTATTTCTTTAAGGTAACTATTTAACCCTTCCCAGAGCACCACCATCAATTATCAAGTCATTGTCATCAATTGTCACAATGCATGATGTCATGATGCATTCAAATTCAGACCTGCGCACAATCAAGGTTGTGTGCCATGCAACAGGACCCAGGGGCCAATGCATAAAGAGGTAGGAGAGCACACAAGTCTCCAAACATAATTAAAATATATCCAAAGAGTTCTTCTGAACAATGAAAGTATGCAAAAAAAATAAATGTGAAAAATGATGCAAAACCTGGAATGAATTTATTCAAAACAAATAAACTGAAAGATATAATAACTTTTTGTCCTTCATTTTTTTGACTATTCAGCACAAGCCATTGCTGTGGCTCTGAGCTTCTTGTGTGTGATTGCGCAGTCTGTCTCGAAGATTCCTCATGGGTATGCAGACTTCTTGTATCTAGTGATGGGCGAATTTGCGCTGTTTCGCTTCACCGAAAAATTAGCGAAATTCGCGAAACTGCGAAAAACTTGCGAAACGGCGCCAGCGTCTCGTTTTTGACCCCGGCGCCCATTTTTGACGCCGGCGCCTGATTTTTCGACGCCGGCGCCCGTTTTTGACGCAGGCGTCCGTTTTTTCGGAATTTTTTTTGACGCCGGCGAATTTTTGCCGCGAATTTTAGCGGGCGTTTTGCGAATTTATTCGCTGGCGGCGAATCGTGCAAATTCGGCACAAATTCGCGCCTGGCGAATAAATTCACCCATCACTACTTATATCAAATGACACACAATGCTACTTGTTGTTCATAATTTGTTGCAGCTACAAAAGTGTCATAGAGAATACTGAGAAATGTCTCTGCAAATACACAGAAAACGCTTATTGTCATTGCCCTAAGACTTCTGGTTTTAAAAGTTTGTGGGCCCCTTCTAACTTTCCCCTGCCATAACTGTCAGCAAAATTCTAAAACCCTGACAAATTTTTATAAATAACATTTTTCATTTATTCTTATAAGTTTCAACTAACTAAACTGTGTTCATCCAATCTTCCATTCAGGAATGAAAATGCTAAACACTATCAAAATGAGTATCTGAGATCATTTTATTATAGCATTTGTGATGTTTGTGATGTTTGTGATATGTTGCATATATTATTACTATAAAGCTCCATCTTGTGGTCATATGAATCATAACGAATCCAAAACACTGATTTTCATTTTGCAATCTGATTAACATGTTTTTTGTACAATATCTTTTCTTATTACAGTCTTCTTTCAATTCAATTGTAGGGGACCATATCAATGAAAACAGTTTTCATATGGAGGAAGATGACAGAGAGATGCTGCCACTACCAACACAATAGTTTGGTGTAGAAAGATGTATTTACCTATGTTAGAATCATCAGAATGTGTACTTTCCAAAAATATATGGGTTTCTGGGGGTCTCTGTACAGTTAGGTGAAAACTATGAAGTTAGGGTGCTCTGTTTGCAAAAGCTGAGTTGGCAGATGAGAAAATTCATATGCACCTTTTTCATTTAGGGTCCATACATAACCACATACTTTGTTAAATCGATGCATATTGGGCATCAGCATGTTCAGTAGACCTCTAGCGTTCATATTTAGGCTGTTTTGCCTTTTTATATAAAAATTGTCTGAGATAAAGGTGGCAAATTGCAACATTTTGAGGTGAACACATTGGCCATCAAATTGTTCAGTTGACCCTAGCCTTCAAATTTAGGGTGATTTATCTTGGTACCTAATGATATGTGGAACATAAGATGCCGCAAAGTGGAAGATTTTAGGTGATTTTTAGAAATTCATACAAAGCACCAAGGCCCCTTTGTCAGGCAAAATACAAATGAAAACTAGAAAGGCACAGCTTATATACTGTTAGATCAGTGAAAGGTATTCATGGGCAATTAAATTAGGATGTAACAGATAGATAGAGATCAAATGTAGAGATAATACAATGAATTAGGGTGGGTTGTAAATAGTCCAGGAGTCTGGATTCAGTCAGGTCACATAGTGTGACATGAAACCTGACCCTAAATTAAGGCCCTGTCTTAATGTGTTAAATAACTCCATACATTGGAATTCATATATCTTCCTTTCCTTTTCAGTTTTAAAGTTCCCTTTTAGAATTAAGACCTGCATGTCCTGAAGACTGTGATTTTGACTGCAGAAATGTTGCCCCACTGGTGTATCACATGATTTGGTGTTGATTTTACGTCTGTGATGGTTCATCCTTGTGCGCAATTTTTGTCCTGTTTCACCAATGTATATGCCTCCTGTAGAGCACCTAGTACATGTAATCATATATACCACATTGGTTGAAGCACACGAATAGTGGTCCAGAATGAAGTAGACTTTTTGTATATTCGGAATTGCAACTTGATCTTTGCACAGGATGTATTTGCAGGTTTCACATCTGTTGCTGTTGCAGGGAAATGTACCTACTTTAGTTGTTTTAGGAAGAGCACTTCTGACAAACATTTTCTTCAGATTAGGTGGTTGTCTATAAAACAAGAGAGGTAGTTCCGGGAATATTTGTTTTAGTCGGGTATCTGTATGGAGCATGGGTTGCAGGTCTCTGGCTATTTTTCTAATAATGTTCAGTTGTGGTTTGTAGGTAACTACAATAGGTACTCTGTTGTTTTCTGTCTTTGGAATTGAGATGTTTATTTCTGTCATCAAGGTTTGAGCAAATCCGGTTGTATCTCAGAGCCTGGCTAAACACAATTAGATATGGATCTCAGAGCCTGGCTAAACATAAGATATGCAGGATGACCTGTTGGTTTTTGGTATAGGGATGTTTGTATGGTTCCATTTTTGATGTAGATGGTTGTATCCAAGAAGTTGAGTAAGAGTGGTTAAGGGTAAGGTTAAGGTTGTTGGCGGGTAGAATTGGTTAAATCTTTGGTGGAATGCCAATAGTTCTTTTTCTGATGCTGTCCATATGATAAGTATAATTAATAATGGATGGAGGGCACACCAAAACTTTCAAAAATTGGCGAGAGGTGCAAAAACAAATGTTACCCCTACCAAAGGTAACCAATATCAATACTAAATCTACATGTTTGCACACTCAAACAAAAACAAAAACAGTTAAACATAAGGGTGGTTTGAAAAAATAATTTTTACTATTGTTCAAAAAACATTTTACATAGATAATGCCATACAACACATGGCGCAATTTATACAATGTTAAAAAAGTAGCATAGAAAATTAACCACCCATTAGTTATATGCAGCAAGCAAGAAATCAGCAAGGGAGCGGATACACCTACCAGAAAAATGAGAATGGCCCCAACGTTTCGGCACCAAGGCCTTTGTCAAGGGGATTCTCTTGACCTTTCACTGATCTAACAGAATATATGCTCTGCCTTTCTAGCTTTCATTTGTATTTTGCCTGACGAAGGGGCCTTGGTGCTCCAAAAGCTTGCAATGTATTTTTTTATTGTTAGCCAATATAGGTATCACTTCTGCAATCCTTTTTGTATTTGTTTGTTTTTTTATTTGTTACTTTGGAGTAGAAAGACATATTTACCCATTTTTGGATTCAGGGGAATATATCAATTCCAAAAATATATTACTTTCTGGGGTTAGTGTACTTTTTTGTAGCTTTACCCTTCATAAATTGCAGTATATATGTTGATTTTGCAGTAGCTGGAATGACAGAAATGATAGCTCAAATAGGTTGTCTTCATTTTGGGGGCCCTAGAGGCCACATACTTAGGTAAATCTATCAAAATTGGCATCAAACTGTTCAGTTATTTACAAAAATGTATGGTTTGCTAGGGTAAATCTTCTTTTAGTGGAATTGTTGTCCTTGAAATCTGAAGTATGCAGGATTCTGGAGCAGCGTTTTTGAATTTTGGTAGTGTACTGCGGGGAGTTTTTGACCATTACAAACTATACATAAGTATTGGCACATTCAGGAGACATGGAACATTTCAAATCACTTGTATTTTCATGCATAAAACAAATTTTGTTTTTACTATATGTGTTTATATCTTGAAAAAAAAAGTTTTTTTAAAATTTTTTGACATTTAGGGGCAGATTTATCAAAGGTCGAGGTGAATTTTCGAATGAAAAAAAAAATCGAATTTCAAGCTATTTTTTGTGTACTTTGACTAGGGAATAGTCCAAATTCGATTTGAATTTAAAAAAAATTCAAAAATGAGAATATCTAAATTTATCATGTACTGTCTCTTTAAAAATTGGACTTCGACCATTCGCCATCTAAAACCTGCCGAGTTGCTGTTTTGAAAAATCAAAGTTTTTCTGGGAAAAACTTTGAATCGAATTTGATCGAATGCGCTATTCCTTCGATTTGAATGATTTGAATTCGGGCACAAGTAGAGTTTCAATAAGTTATTTCTTAATAAAGACTTTGCAATTTTAAAGTTTCATTTGTCTTGGTGTTTGTTTTCAATGTATACTAACGAATTTTTTTAAAAATTTTTTTTGATGTTACTGGTCCTTTAATGCATTTGGACCAAATAGTCATGCATATAAAAATAATTTTGACGCCAATTGACTTCAATGTGTTTCGCAAATTTTTCACTGTTTCGCGAATTTCATGGCAAATTTGGGAATTTTTTGGCGAAGAGGCACCGATTCGCCCATCACTACAGATTTGCATCTTTAAACAGGTCATTTGCCTTGGCCTGAACAGAACAGTAGAGGGTGCTTCTATAACACATTAATGATATTAGCTGTTAAATGTTAAAATTTGTAAACTGTAAAGAGCAAAGGTGTTAAGGACGCCAAGCAATTTTACATTTAGTTTTATGGGTGAATTTATGTCCCCTTTAATTTACACCTGCCGCAAGGCTGAGAGTCTGTTTTCATGTTTTATACCGGAAGGATTTTGTTTTTTTATAACTGAAGTTATGTGTGAATTTAAACACTTGATTCATCTGTCACATCTAATATAAGGGTTACCAAATACAAAACTGACCTTTCTATACAAGATGCATTATTAGAAGATAGAAAAAAATGAGAATATACTACTAAACTGACGGAAAATTTATATATAGTTAATAAAAATACAGAGCAATCAGAAAGCAAATGAAGTGAACCCAAATATACTATTTTTAGGATTTTACTGCAAATTACATCGATATACAGATCTTGGTGCTTTAAAAGCTTGCTAATATCTTATATTGACCAGTAAAGTTTTCTCCTTGAGGTTACTAGTGTGGCTGCTGGTTCCTAAGGCATTATGTCGATATATTTTGTATCATATAAGATACTCAGTGGTTCAATGTGAGATAAAGATACATGGTATGGGATCCTTAATTCGAAAACCCTTTAACCTGAAAGCTCCAAGTTACAAAAACTCAATTTCAACCAAATTTTTGGATTTCCCTTTTCTCTGCAATAATAAAACAGTACCCTGTACTTCATCCAAACTAAGATATAATTAATCCATATTGGAGGCAAAACAATCCTTTTGGCTTTATTTAATATTTCAATAATTTTTAAATATCCATTATTTGGAAAACTCCCGGTCTCACGCATTCTGGATAACAGGTCCCATACCTGTACAAAGGATATTAGGGTTTAGTCATTTAACCAAAAATCAGCTACTCTAAAGCTTCTGTGATATAGTTGTATTACATGTATATATCAAAGACTAAATATGAATAGTGCAGCCTATGTGTGTTTTGTTACCTTAAAGGAGAACTTATGTCCCCATTGGCCCCCCTCTGCTGGTCTTGAAATACATCTGCTGTCCATAAAACATTACATGTTTTTGTAGCGACCACTCAGTGTTCAGCTGTGGTCAGTGCATTTCCTGTAATGTATTTTTCTTACCAGTCATAACAGATTACTCTGATGATATGAAGCTAGTTTGCGTTTTCTCTTAAGTATTTTTGTTAAACAAAATCCAAATGGATCTTGCATGCTACCATAGCAACCTAACCAAAAAAGAGGGTGAAAATCTTTTGGTCCTGGAAGGAAAAAATGGAAGTTATTTGCTGAGGGACAGTGAATCTGTTGCTGGAGCCTTTTGTCTGTGCATTTTGTAAGTTTATTTTGAAATTATTTCTATCTTTAGCTTTGTACATGGGGTTGGGGGGCACAGAGTCACATATATATACACTGATTTTATTTGCATTTATTTTATATAATTAATATCATAGCTAACCTCTGCTAACTGAAAAAGTACAGCATCCCAGTTTGCTTACTAACCTTCTATGGCAATATGTACCTAGAGTCAGGACTGTGTTTAAACATAAATGCTTAATGGAGGCCCTTGGGTAGGAAGAGTGTGTGAAAGCTCTACAAAGCAAAAGCAAAATAGCAACCGAGACACCTTATATCAGTGCTGAGAAAGCAGTATTTTTTCTGTTGCTGTTGATCCTTTTGGAAGTTGTAGTTCACCGAAGGACCATATTTTAGACAGTCATATTTCAAATAAATCTTTCTATAAGATTTCAGTTCTAGTCATAATTTTAAAGACAACCCTGCCAAGAGCAGCAGATAGTTCAAGGAAAAAGATCCCTATTGGGATCGAAACGTTGGAACAAGATACCATGTCACAATAAAAGATTGTTGATGTTCACCAAAAGGGAGTGCTGGTCTGGAAACTTTTGCTGTATGTTAATATTACCGTGCACCCCTACTTATCCATTGCCTTGGAGTGCGGATACTCATCCAAGAAATATATATATATATATATATATATATATATATATATATATATGTGGAAAAACTTGAAAAAAAGAGGGGCTTGGGGCAGGTGGTTTATCAGAGCTAAATGCTAATAAAGGCCAAGCAAACCACAGTACATTACTATAATAGCCTCCATTTCTATGTGTGAGTTGCATGTAAGTTGGATGTTTGTAACCTGTGGTTATTGAAAATTGTTATAAAATCCATTATAGAAAACCCCCATGCTATAGCAAAGCAAAGCTCTGCAGTTTCATAATTTGGAATGGAAAGACATATTTACACATTTTGGATTCTTTCAAATCTGTTCTTTTCAAAAATAGATGGTTTATTTGACCAAAGTGTTAGCTGAAATTTTGGCCTTAAAATCTAAAGTATGATGATTTCTGGTAGTGTACTGCTGGGAGTTTTTGACCTATAGTCAGAAATAAAATTATACATATTTGGAAGTGGCAAGTTTGAGAGACATGAAACTTTCCAAACTTTTTGTGCATGAAAAATAATATCAAGTTTCTCCATATTATGATTTTTTCCCCATTTTGAGTTATTTAGAAGTCTATATCCTGATACAGAAGTGAAATTACACAAATATTCAGCAGATTTTGAAAGCTTAGGTTTTCCTAAAAAAAAACCATAATATATCATTTCAGGCCCGGATTTCAGCCTTGGGCACCCCTAGGCCACAAGGTCCTAGTACCCGACTCCCTGCCAGAGCAGCTCTTTAGATTGCGGCTGGGCAGCATGGTCTTGAAACAAATCCGGCCCTGTATAGTTTTCAAGTTAAACTAAAAGTTCCCTCTGGGAAATGCCTTTAAAGTGGAAAAGCACAAACTGCTTGAAAATTGTCTTTCAGTAAGTACTTATTAAATGCAAAATTCTTCTCACAGTGAAAGACACAAGGGGTGCGAGAATGGAAACCAACAAACTTTTTTTAATAACAATTATTTTCAAATAACATTAATAGGGTTTTTTATAAAGGTCCAAATTTATCTGAATATCGGCTGCTACAAACTCCTATCTATGCCGCTCGGGTTTTTAACACTTATTTTTTATTACATTTTCCCGAAAATTACCTTTGCGGGAAAAGCTTAGATTTTCACAATTTTTTTGTGAATTTTGCCCCGAAAACTCAGAATTTTTCCGAGTTTTCACCCAAAAGCTCAGAAAACACAGTGAAATTGCCCGAAACCCCCGACACAACCAAAAATCAATGGGACTGTTCCCAATGACTTTTATGCAACCTCGACAGGTTTGAGATGCCGTGTTTTTATATTCGGGCTTTTTAGCCCTCGGGGTTTAATACATTCCAAACAATTCGTGATTTTTTTAAAAGCCTATTATAACTTTTTCGGATTTCGGGGAATTTCGGGTATTCGGAGCTTATTAAATAACCCCCCAAAAACGTTAAAAAAATGTGTAAATAGCATATATATATTTATAATACACAAAAGCTATGAATATCTTGTAAATTATATCCTTATAAACGGTGAGTTCTGATGTCATCAGTTATTAACGGTGAGTTCTGATGTCATTTCTGTCACATGACTCACTGAAATTTGTGTATTATAATAAATAAAGTACCCCCAGTTGCAAAATATGAGGATATTAGAAGTTACCTCGGCGTTCCATGACCTGTATAAAAACACTCGGCCTTCAGTCTCGTGTTTTTATATGGTCATGAAACTCCTCCGTTACTTATAATATCCTTATAATTTACAAGAGGGGGTACTTTATTCACTATATATATATCCTTGAAAAAGGTCCCCAGGTGGGACTGAAACGTCGGATAAGAATGTGTTTTGTTTGAAATAAACACTACTACTTCACTTCATAACAGTGTGTGCAGATCCTTCTCAGAAATATATATATATATATACAAAATATATAAGTTGACTATATATATATATATATATATATATATATATATATATATATATATATATATATATATATATATATATATATATATATATATAAGCAATGCAGGATGACGGCATCACTCCCTGAAGAAAGTTCCTGTGAGGAACTGAAACGTTGGTTCAGTCCAATAAACCTCCTTTTTATCTTCAAAACGTTTGTGTTGCTGTAACTTCTTGGTGTGCCGTCATCCTGCATTGCTTATCGAATTTTTTCCAGACTGGCACCCAAGTTTTCATTTTGCTTAGGGTGTGCGTCCCTTACTCTCTCTCTCTCTCTCTCTCTCTCTCTCTCTCTCTATATAAATATATGCTACCTTCCACACATTTCTCTCATGCTGCTCCTTACCTGTGGAAATCCATCTCTGAATTCCACTGTAGAGTATCTTCTAGGGCTTCACAGAATCCAGGATTCGGTTCCTCTCTGTGTCTACAAATTACCTGCCAATTTAGAGTGAAAACTCTATGATAAAAAACTTTAGTTAATCTTAAATGTAATATTATATATTGTGTATTTATTTATGTTCTATTGTATTATTCCCTTATATTAATGTATCTGTTACATGTACAGGGTACAAGTATTTTGCTTTAAATAAAACACACTATTCTGTATTTAAGTAATTTTTTTCTTTCAATAGATTTGGAAGACTAATTTATACCTATAGGATATTCCAGGATAAAAATGGACTTTACAAGATTCAGGTAAGTTTGGGAAATCGCTTATCCCAGAGTTGCAAAACATGGGACATCGATGTGCTCCTGAAGCAGGTGTAAGTGTGAACAATACAGGCAAGATTGCTGGTATTAAGTTCCACTACAGGTTTTCACCTTTTATCAGAAGCCAGATAGTAGTGAAATAGGCAGTGGCCCGGTAGGTAAGGGGACAGCACAATGATAAGGTGGAGCCATGGCATAAAGGGGCAGCGTTGTGTCTTAATGGGGCAGAATTTGGTGAACAGGACAGGTTTAAATATGTGCCTGGGGGATAGAGGTGGAGATTAGAGACAGGCTGGGGGAAGAATTTACAATATATCAATGCTGCCTAGTGTTTTGTGTGTCTTTGCATAAGTCATTAAAGTGATATGAATGTAAAAAATGTAATGTAAAATTGCTCAGGGTGCAAATTTGCTTTATCAATTATTTTCTTCAGTGTATACAACTGAGGATTTAGAGTTTCAAGACCCACCCAAAAGGTAACCTGACGGATCAGCTCATTCTAGTCAGTGGCTGACAGGAAATGACACATAAAGGTTCACTCAAAATAAATTAAAATAACTTACCTCGGTCAGATAAAATACACCCTTAGGAAATAAGAGAGCTTAGTTCGGTTTAAGCCAGGTCTGTATTTCTGATTTTCTCTGGCTCAATTTCATCTGGTATGGTACCAATAGATTGGAGGAAAGCTCCAAGCTGAAAGTAAATCCTATATTTAAAAAGAGATTGCGATCACAGCCTGGCAATTATAGGCTAGTAAGTTTGACTGCGATCACAGCCTGGCAATTATAGGCTAGTAAGTTTGACATCTGTTGTGGGCAAGTTTTTTGAAGGCTTGTTAAAGGGGACCTGTCACCCAAAAAAATTATTCAAAATCCTATTTTATCATGTTAGTCAAGCAAAATAAACATTAAATACAAAAATTATTTGAATCTTGTTTCCTTTGGTCTGGGAACTCATAATTATAGCAAACAGGCAGCAGCCATTTTGTGGACACTGTTATTAAGGCAAGCCTTGCATCAGAATGGGGGACCTGATGTCCATCCCCATGTACTGGTTGCAGAATTAAATAGAGAGAGAGGGGGAATATGGAGAGTGCAGTGCTGAATGTAAAGTGAAAGTAATTGCTTTCCCTGCCTCTATGCCTAAGGTACAGAGGAGGGACAGGCAATATTTGACTGACAGCTGAGATTTTTAAATGAGTCTATGAGTGCTTTAATAAAAAAAAGAATTTGGATTTTATATGTAATATAATTGTATTCAGCTTTTTATGTCTGGGTGACAGCTCTGCTTTAAGGGATCACATTCAAAATTATGTTCTTGAGAATGGCATTATGAACAGTAATCAGCATGGCCTTAGGAAGACTAGTATACATTCTGATTTGAAGAAAGGAGGTTCCATTGAAATATTCCGAAAGGGTTTTTTTTTAACAGTGAGAGCTGTGTAGTTGTCGACTTCTCTCCATAAATCCATTGTACAGGCTGATACATTGGATTGCTTCAAGAAGGGGTTGGATGGCATTTAAGCTAGTGAAGATAAACAGGGTTAATGAAATTATCTCTAAGTACAAGTTGATCCAGGTACTGGTCTGATTGCTATCTTGGAGGCAAGAAGGAATTGTTTGCCCCCTGAGGCAAATTAGACAAAAATCAGAAGGTTTTTTTTTTTTTACTTCCTCTGGATCAACTAGTATTTAGGCAGATTTTGTACAGACACAGGGATGAAACTTTATAGGCATCTTTTTTCAACCTAATTTACAATGTTACCTTCAGAAGGAAAACTGAGAAGCATTCCAATATTGTTCTGGAGATGGGAAAGCGCATCTGAGGCTTCTAATCTTTTTCCTGAGCAGAGCAACATCAGAACACTTCTCTGTATTCCTTCTGAATGTATATCTCTTTGACTGTCCATTGCATGAACTGTTGTTACAAAATTCATTATATTGGTAATTAATAAAAACTTAAATAGCTCTGAAACTGAAAAAATTGCAAATTGCAAAAGTGTTTAGAAAAGCACCCTGAGCAATTTTACAATATGTTCTTTTAAGGTTTATTTAACCTTTAAATACCCCAGTATAAGGTATGTATAGTAGCTGATAAATACTTTAAACATCTTCATTTCCTCAGAAAATAAGTTACGTAGAACAAAACATCATTTTAAAGAAAATCAGCAAAGTGTGTAAAATGCAGGAAATGTCAAATTAAATGATGGCCCATAAATGCAGAGTTACACTGTTATATTTGCCTTTTTAATGCAATAAGGGCAGATAAAGAGAAATAACTTGGAGGGCCCTGTGATAATACTGTATTATATACCTATGATTGCAGACTGCAGATGGAGTAAAGCAAAAAAAGTTCCAAAAGCTCAAAGATCTTATAGCCAATTATGAGAAACCCAGCCAAGGTCTGATACACCATCTTGTTTATCCTGTAAATAAAGAAACTTCCTTGCAGATTTCCTTAAACTCTATGAGTGGAATCAATTCTCCTCTATATAATGACACATATGCAGGTAAGGGGAACATCAAATATTGCTGAACAACTGACACTTGGAATGAGTTTAGTGACTCTTTTTGTTTGTGGAAAACTCACACCTGAGCTTCACAATATCATTCTGCAGAACCATTCCATAATGCAAAAATGGTTTTAGTTCCATGTCCAAGCTCAGTGCTTTGAGAGAACTGTTGTCCCTGAGATATTCTCCATTGCTGTTTACACTCTTGACACTCTTGACAACTTTTGTCAATTATTACACATTGGCTCTCCTTGCATGGTATTAGTTAAGATGATAATGGGTTTATTTAATAAAAGGTGCAACAATTGCTACCAGTGATAGCTGAACCAACCACAATCGCATTCAAGATGACTTATGAGTTGTTTATTAACAGTTGTTGGTCTGTGCTATACACAGGTGTATAGAGAACTATTAAAGGGGACCCGTCACCCAAAAAAATTACTCAAAATCCTATTCTATCACATTAGTCAAGCAAAATGAAGTTTAATTACACTATATAAATTATTTGAATCTTGCTTCCTTTCAAAATTATAGCAAGCAGGCAGGAGCCATTTTGTGGACACTGTTATTAAGACAAGCCTTGTATCATCTCAGAATCTCGTTTGTGCACCAGAATAGGGGACCCGATGTCCATCCCCATGTGCTGGCTACACAATTAAATGGTAAAGAGAACGGGAGAATGTGGGGAGAGCAGTGACATCTAGTAAGTGCTGAATGGAAAGTGAAAGTAATTGTCTGCCCTGCCTCTATGCCACTGGCATAGAGGAGTGGCAGACAATATTTGATTGACAGCTGAGATTTTTAAATGAGCTTACACCAGTTATGAATGCTTTAATAAAAAATAGAAATTGGATTTCATGTTTAGTTTGAAAAGGACTTTTATTATACAGATTTTTATGTCTGGGTGACAGGTCCACTTTAAGTTCATATTTATTAAGGTTTTTTTTTTGACAATCCTAGTCTGTTTTTACAGGCAAGAGGCATACATGACATGCTATTAATGAAATGGTTGCAATTATTCATATATATTTAGGCCCTCTATAACCAAGGCTACAGAAATCAATGAAAATGTGTATAATTATTTAATTTCACAGAAGGTTCAATTAATTTTTTTGTTAATTTTGCAGAGGTAGATGACCGGGACTATGTTGATGTCTTGCCTTCTTGAGCTACATTTCATGGCAAGGTGAAATATTTAGATCATATATTTTTCTTATATAGACAGCACTTTAAAAGAGAAAAAAATACATTTATATAAGCTAGTACCCCTGGAGTTGCTTTCCTACCCCCTCCCATACTGCACCATAACAGCCTCTCAATACTACCCTGTTTGCCTCACCTGTTCAGATTAAGAAGAGTAGCAGAGTAATTTATACACATGCCTTTTGTTCTCTTTTTAAGATTTTACAAACAATTGAAATTACAATATTTGTACAGGACTGGTGTCCGCTATGCGGTGGAGCACCAAGCATACCAGCAACATGTAACTGATTATCTAGTTAATAAGGTTGTTTGTCTAAAAAATTAGTTGCTAGTGTATTGTAGACAGAATTAATCTGAGCATCACAGTAGCCTCTGTAAATTGTTGTATACATTTATTTATACATTTATTTAGTTTATGCCATCTTTGATTCATTTTGGTCATTCAACCTAATTTTCTAATTTGAAATGCCAACAACAAAAACACTACACAAAAAACACAAAAACTAAAAAAACTATTTCCAGTGTATAGTACTACAGGTCATTTTAAGGCTGAATTTGCTTTATCAGCATATACTGTACTTGGACAGGATGACAGCACATAAATTACATAATCCAATATTTTTGGCATGACCAGATACTAGGTCAGAGATACTGACACCACCTTTTTAACAGCTATCATAATATTGTCTTTGCATGCTATTTATAATTTTGCCATAAAAGTATTTGCCCCATATTTCTTTACATTAACTATCTGACCATATTTGTGCAGCAGTAGTCTGTTAGCATTAGAAACTCTGAAAGGTTAAGAAGGGACAGTCAGGATGGCAAAACAGTCAGGTTTAGGAACTTCAAGTTACAATTACTTAACAAAAGCAGAACTATCAGCTAAAAACATGATCTATAGGTAACTTTCCATGTAAATATTTTAAAAAGTCATTTTTTATTGTCAGTATCACTTTAAGTACAATTGGATGAATACAACTATTTTGTCTGTTTACTCCAGGTTCCAAAATAATAACTGGACAACATTGCAATTCTCATTTTTTTCAATATCCTGTATGCATGGAACTGAACTTGCTGAACAGAACTTTACAAAGGAATTCTTGTTCTTTGTATTTTTAAAATTCATATTGAATAAAATATTCTATTTTTCTTCAACATTCTCCACTTCTCTCTCCATGGTCCTCTTCTGGTGCCTCCATTCTTCTCTTGTTTTCCTTATCTGAGGGTAAAATGAGACATTGATTGAGCACTGAAGCTGACTGTCCCCCTGGTGGACTTGAGCTTTACTTTTTGTAGCCTGGCCACAATTGCCTCTAGTCTTTCATTTATGTTCATTAAGTAAGAAAAAACACACACAAGTTATATAATATGACATCAAACTGACAACCTGATCTATTTAGTTAAAATATAATTCTTAAAGGGGAAGTATAGCAAAAATACAAATTTAATATAAGTTTCACCATACTGAAATAAGACATTTTCTCAATTTCATCAAAAGTCTGTACTGTTTCTAAAATAATCTAGTTATTATTCTTTATTCTCCCCTCTCAGTATCTGTCTCTCTTCAGTCTCTCTTCATGCAGGAGCCTGGAGTCAGAATTTACTTGACAGGTCTAATACAGTCCTTGAAGGGGTTATTTTGCCATGAAGATATATTAGAACTTTTACAAAATCACAAAATTTTTGCCAAAGTTAGTTTTTTTATTTTGTTTCTGCTGGGTGTTATTTGAGTGAGCTCTAATATACTTCCTAGGAAAGGGAGCCCCCCAAAGCTATATTAGATGTAACTGTCAATCTAGATCAGACACCTGACTTCTGCATGAAGAGAGAATTAAGAGAGACAGATGCAGAGAGGGGGAGAGTAAAGATTGGTTATTTCCTAAATGGTACTGAATTTCTTAAGTGATTGTATTTATAAAGTTTCTTATTTCAGTATGATGAAGCTTATATTATTTTTTCATTTTTGTGATTATTTTTAAATGTAAAATTATTAGTAACTTGTTTCTTTCCGGTACCTCCTTTTAAATAAAAAAAAATTAAAAAAAGTTTCACACTCTTCACCTGGTACATGTGGCTGTGGTAAGATGTTTATTAAAGGAAAACTATACCCCCAAAATTAATACTTAAGCAACAGATAGTTTATATCAAATTGAATGACATATTAAAGAATCTTACCAAACTGGAATATATATTTACATAAATATTGCCCTTTTACATCTCTTGCCTTGAGCCACCATTTCGTGACTCTATCTGTGCTGCCTCAGAGATCACCTGACCAGAAATACTACAACACTAACTGTAAGAGGAAGAAGTGAGGAAGCAAAAGGCAGAACTCTGTCTGTTAATTGGCTCATGTGACCTAACATGTGGTTTGTATGTGTACACAGTGAATCTTACGATCTCAGGGGGCGGCCCTTATTTTTTAAAATGGCAATTTTCTATTTATGATTACTCAATGGCACATACTACTAAAAAAGTATATTATTATGATAATGGTTCATTTACATGAAGCAGGGTTTTACACATGAGCTGTTTTACTCAGTATCTTTTAATAGAGACCTACATTATTTGGGGGGTATAGTTTTCCTTTAAGCAACACCCTAGTAGATTTAAAATGTCCTTTAACAAGTCTGTAAAGCTAATTCCCAGGTCTTTTGCAGTCCCCAGAGCTACAGTTAGATTTGTATCTGTAAGTTAAGTTATAAGCACGTCTGTGTATAGGTCTGTCTGGCTATGTGTATATACGTACAATTCAATGAACTATGTAAAATATAAAACCAACAAAGATAATTGCTGCACATTAAGAATTAATAGAGAATTAAGATATAAATCACACACGCACATATCCTCAGTATAGTGCAAGCTATGCACTGCTCAGGATTACAGGCAAAAAGTAGGTGTTATATGCAGGGCTTTATATGTGCTTTGCACCTACAATCTTACATACTGTGTGCTCATCAGGCATGTATGTGGATGAGCAATTCTCTTTCCTGGGCAACCAGGCCCAGATTTCTGGCGAGGCCTTATTTGCTCCATGTTTTTGCCATACTCTTCCTGCCTATGCTCCCTGTGTGTGCCATACTGCGCGTGCCCTATGCTCCCTGTGTGTGCCATACTTTGCCTGCCCTATGCTCATTGTGTGCCATACTCTGCCTGCCCTATGCTCCCTGTGTGCCATACTCTGCCTGCCCTATGCTCCCTGTATGTGCCATACTCTGCCTGCCCTACCCTGCCTGTGTGTGCCATACTCTGCAATACTAGTTAGGGGTCCCCAAGGTGTTTAATCATGTGCTGGGGGTTGCTGTGTTATTCACGGGGAGGAGGCATATGGATTTAAGGGTATGTCTTAATAAACGTGTTTCACATATAAGTGATGAGTGATATCCCTGCAGTGAGCACCAACCATTAGGTTTTTTGGTGTGCTACCACCATTAATGTAGACATGGTGTTAAAAGTTCATGTGGTAACATGGGTGTGGTTTAAAGTGGGTGTGGTTTAAAACAGGGAGTCACCAACACTGGCCTCCATTATCAGCCCTCCATGACCACCATGTAGGCCAGAAAAATTCTGTCCCTCAGTACCACAGAAGTTGGACAGCACTGTTCTAAACAATACAATATAACATAACATTACAGTCTTTTATAGGCAATTATGAAACCTGCAACATGTGCTGTAAAGGAACTCACCATTTTAGTTTGGTTTAGTTTAGTCTTAGTTTTTAAGTTGTTGGGTCATGGATTTGATCTTAGTAAAGAGATGTCAGGCAATAAAAAGTATACTCATATAGATTGTGTGGTGGGCAAAGCGCTTCTTTCTGCTTGTGCTGACTGCCTAGACAAACCCAGCAAGCAAAGGAAGTAACAAATATATATCGTATGTGTGATGTCTCACTTGTCTCACTTGTTTGTGGTTGTTACCTACTTTGTATGTGTTATTGTGTTGTCTTTCCATTCTTTCACAACAGAAAAGTCACTTAAAGGAACAACATCACCGCAACCTTTGCATGTTGAATTAAAGTCAACGAAGGAACAGTAACAGAAAAATGAAAGTGTTTTAAAGTAATTAAAATACAATGTACTGTTGCTCTGCTTTGGTAAAAGCTATGAGTTTGCTTAAAAAAAACGACTATAGTTTATATAAATAGGCTGCTATGTAGCCATGGGGGCAGCCATTGAGGCTGAAAATGGAGAAAAAGCACAGGTTACTTATCAGATAACAGATTAGCACTTAATAGAATACAATGGTATTCTGCAGAATAAATCTGTTCTCTGTGATCTGAGCCTTGAATTGCTGCCCCCATGGCTATATAACAGCTTGTTTATATAAACTACAGTATAGTAGTTTTTTAAAGCAAACGCATTGATTTTTTCCAATGCAGGGCAATAATACATTATATTTAAATGTTTTAAATTTTTGTTTATTTTTTTGTGTTACTGTTCTTTACAGGTACTAATTTAAAGGTATTAAAGTGCTTTTTTACAGGTCATTGAATATCAGAGGTGACTTTTAATATTGTATACTAATATTTTACAACAGGGGTTACGTTATTTACTGAATAATAATACACATGTTTCAGTGAGTCATGTGACAACTTACATAACTAAGCACCTTTTATAAGAATATAATCTACAGGATATTCATGTTTTTTACAGTATGTATATACTTTACAGTATATTTACTGGATATAAAAGGCCAAAGAGCAGAAGTCAAATTCAAAGTAAACTTTATTGTCATCTCAGCAGTATACGAATGCACAGTGAGACGAGACGACGTGGCTCCAGCTAGAACATATCACAAAAAGGCACTTAGAATACACAATAAATATTTAAACATTTGAAATGTGCTATATATTGGCAGAAATTGGATATATACATGTGTAAATCTTTACAATTATGCAAATAAATTAACAGTTCACAAAGTTAAGTTCACAGTTCAGGTGTGTCTGGAATGTGGGAGGGCAGGCAGTGAGTTGAGGAGTCTGATAGTTTGTGGAAAAAAGCTTTTGCGCAGCCTGGTTGTTCGGGCTTTAATGCTGCAAAAGCGTCTGCCGGATGGGAGCAGCGTGAACAGTCTGTGTGAGGGGTGTGTGGAGTCCAGGGCAATGCAGGAGGCCTTTCTTGCACAATGCTTATGGAAGATGTCCTGCAGTGATTTAAGAACCACTACAATGATGTTGCCAGCTGCTTTCACAGTCCGCTGTAGACTTTTCCTGTCAGCAGCGCTGGCACTACTGTACCAGATGGAGATGCAGTTCGTCAGGACGCTCTCTATGGTGCCCCTGTAGAACACTGTGAGGGTGGGAGGCGGAAGGTTGGCCCCTTTCAGTCATCTTTGTAAGTGAAGACGCTGCTGAGCCTTTTTGGTGATGGAGGCCATGTTGGTCGTCCAGATGAGGTCATCAGAGATGTGGACTCCCAGGAATTTGGTGTTTTTTACTGTCTCTACCGTGGAGCCGTTGATGTTGAGTGGTGTGTGAGCAGGGCGAGTTCTCCTGAAGTCGACTATCATCTCTTTAGTTTTATCCACATTCAGTGATAGGTTGTTATCAAGAGCCCCACTAGTCGTGTCATCAGCGAACTTGATGATGTGGTTTGAGCTGTATCTAGCTATGCAGTCATATGTCAGCAATGTGTACAACAACGGGCTGAGAGCACATCCTTGAGGAGCTCCTGTGCTCAATCTGATGGTGCTGGAAACGTTGTCGCCGATACGAACAGACTGAGGCCTCTCTGACAGAAAGTCCAAGATCCAATTGCATAAAGAGCTGCTCAATCCCAGCTTGCTTAGTTTCCCGCTCAGCTTTTGAGGGATGATGGTATTGAATGCTGAACTAAAGTCTATAAACAGCATTCTCACATAACTGTCTTTTTTGTCCAGATGAGTTAGTGAGAGGTGGAGAGCAGAAGATATGACATCCTTAGTTAACCTGTGTGGCCGATATGCAAATTGTAGTGGGTCTAGTGATGTTTTTGATGTGTGCCATCACAAGTCTCTCAAAGCATTTCATGGTGACCAGGGTTAGTGCAACAGGGCGGTAGCCATTCAGGCAGGTTACTGAAGATTTCTTTGGCACTGTAACAATGGTGGTGGACTTGAAACATGTGGGGATGATCATCTGGTTTAAAATCTGGTTGGAAATGTCAGTGAAGACGTCAGCCAGCTGATCAGCACAGTCTCTGAGCACACGAACAGGAATGTTGTCTGGTCTGGCAGCCTTCTGTGGATTGACCTTGTTTAAGGTTCGCTTCACGTTGGACGTGGGTAGACAGATGACTTGGTCAGTGAGAGGAGGTGGTTTTCCTCACAGGCTCTTTGTTTAGCGTGTCGAACCGTGCATATAACTTGTTCAGTTCCTCTGGGAGTGTGGCGTCTTTGTTGCTGCTGCTCAACGCAGGCTTGTACTGTTTGACAGCCTGAATGCCTTGCTATAAGTTGCGTGAGTCTTTTGTGTTGTCTAAATTATTTTGAATCTTCAGTGTGTACTCCTGCTTTGCTTGTTGGATGGTTCGAGAGAGGTTGGCCCTGGCTGTTTTAAGAGCAGCTCTGTCCCCTGACCGGAAAGCGGCATCTCTCTCTCTTAGCCGTGCACGAACCTGTGCTGTAAGCCAGGGTTTTTGTTGGCTCTCGTGTGACAGTTTTGGAGACAGTAACATCCTCTATGCATTTGTTGATGTAGCAGGTCACAGAGTCTGTGTACTCCTCCAAGTTGATGGAGCCGTTGTGGGTAGCAGCCTCCCTGAACATGTTCCAATCTGTGCAGTCGAAACAGTCCTGAAGTGCTTCCACACCTCCACTCAGCCAGACTGTGATGGTTTTTCTGGCTGGTTTTGTGCGTTTGAGCAGCGATGTGTATGCGGTTGATAACATCACCGGTGGTCGGGGGAACCTATGTGGGTGCGCGAAGGCTTTGTAGGCGCTGCCCATGTTCGTGTAGACTTTGTCCAAACAGTTATCTCCCCTTGTAGCACAGCTCACATGTTGAAAGAATTTGGGAAGCACTGACTTCAGGTTCGCGTGGTTGAAATCGCCGGCAACAATGATAAATCCATCCGGGTGCGTTGTTTGGAGCTTGTTGATAGCCTCGTACAATTTTCCTAGCAACAGGTTAACATTTGAGCTAGGCTAGTACTGCGGTAAGTTCCCTCGGCAGATAGAAAGGCCAACATTTAACAATTAAAAACTCCACTTGTGGTGAGCAGTGGCAAGTCACTTTAGCAGAGTTTGTGCACCAGAGTTTGTTGGTATAGACGAACAAACCGCCACCTTGGCTCTTGCCAGACAATGCAGCGTTTTTGTCGGCTCGGTAGCAGGCTAGCTCGACTAGCTGGATAGCAGAGTCAGCGATGTTTGTGTTTAGCCATGTTTCCGTGAAAATAAAGATGCAACAGTCCTTTATTTCTCACTGGCTTGAATGCTGGAGCAACTGTTCTGTTTTTCACAAGTTTTGACAGCTCAGCCCGGATAATAAGTGAAATGTCTGGACTTTCTCTTTGATCTCTTGCACTGAACACCCAAAAAAAGATACAAAGTTTCTAAATTTTAATTAAATAAGGGGCTCTTTGCTGAGAGCCCAGAACACTCAGCACCTGCACTTTGATAATTTTTAACAATTTTAGATAAGCGAAGATACAATTGTAACTATTTAAGATAAGCAAATCTCTTCGGAGAACTGAGACTCACACTCACTGTTTAAGGCAGGGGTGTCCAACCTGCAGCCCGAGGGCTGCATGCGGCCCGGGATGGATATGAATGCGGCCCAGCTTGAAGAAGAGAGAAAAGGAAGAAAAGGGAAAAAAGAAAGAAATTAAGAAATAAATGTATGGAAATACAGAGAAAACAAGAGTGAAATAACACTTAGTGCTCTCTCTGAGTCCAGACATATTAACCACCTCTGTCCAGGGCTGGTCCTATCAAATGTGGGGCCCAATTGGGATCATGTTGGCGGGGCCCCTAGACAAAGTGTTGCTGGCTACTGACACACCAAGTATTTAGGAAAATAAGGGCATACAGGCACAAAATAGAAAGGAAAGGGGCAGACAAGGTAAGAGAGTGAGAGGGATGAAATAGGGACACATAATAGGGGCACACAGTGTAAGAGAGAGAGGGAGGAAATAGGAGAGTGGACTGGGCCAATTAGTTTGAGGCAGGCTGGGCCGATTCAGCTTGGGAGCAGGCTTGGTTGGATTGGGGGCAGGCAGTGCCTATTAAGGTTGGAGGAAAGCTGGGCCTATGAGAGTTGGAGGCGAGCTAGACCTATGGAGTTGGGGGATAGGCTGGCTTATCAGAGTTGGGGGTGGGCTGGACCTATGGATTTGGGGTGGGCTGTACTCTCAAAGTTGGGGGCAGGCCAGGCAGCATCATGTGCTGGTGGAAATATTATCTGTGCTGCCCTCTGGTGCGGGGCCCCCAGAGGTGCGGGGCCCTATTGGGCCCAATTGGTCCAATAGGCCTAAGGCCGGCCCTGCCTCTGTCTGTTTGTTAGGAACAGGCTTACTATGCCAGGTTGTAACCTGTGGTGACCTGTGGAGTAGGGAGGAGGGGGGACTCTGCCCTTTGCCCAGTTAGTAATAATACAATTATAAGTCTATTCAATATCCAGATGTCCCATATAGCTCCATCTGGTTATCCAACTGGTATTGTAGTTCTTTGCTATGTATTTTCTTTACTTTTACAAATTAAAAGTGTTTGTGTGTATTTCATATGTGGTCCCAGACAATTTTTCAATGTGGCCCAGGGAAGCCAAAAGGTTGGACACCCCTGGCTTAAGAGTTAGTTCAAACAAGGAGATTCGGGGGGATTTTGTCACCTGGCGACTAATCGCCTCTTCTTCTGGGCGACAATCTCCCCGAAGTGCCTTTGCATGTCTTCCCATCTGCTATAATGAAAAGTCGCCTGCGCTAAAGCACACGTGGCGATTTGTTTTCCGAAGTCGCCCGAAGTTTCCTCGTGAGGCAACTTCGGAAAATGCAACACCGCACGTGCTTTAGCCCAGATGACTTTTCATTATAGCAGATGGGAAGACACACGAAGGAAGTTCGGGGATTGTTGCCCCGAAGAAGAGGCGATTTGTCAGGACACACAGGCAGATTTGGGGAGATTAGTCGCCCAGCGACAAATCTCCTCTTCTTCGGGGCGACACAAGAGGGGTGTGGCCACAACATGGGCATGATAAAAAAAAAAAAACAATTTGCTGCTCTATGTGCCACAGATCTTTTTCTCCCTCTTTCCGTTTTTAAAACCCTTTGGTTGTCCCATCCAGAATCCAGGATTGTTGTAGAAATGAGGCGTGATGAAAAGGAGCAACAGCCTCTATAAAAGACACTATTTTTACGTGGTCATACTTCAACTACTGCACATATTGAATTCTCTACGGGCAAAGTTTCATCCCAGCTGTTACTTTTATGTTATTTTGAGCAAACCAGGCCACCGTCGTCGTGACTCTGCTGCTGACGTCACATCCTCGCTTCAACCAAAATGAAAGTTTAGGGCGCGAAATCTGACTTGCCAGTGTGTCTATACAATCAGGATCGGTTCCGGGTTAGTTTTGGATCGGAGTGTGTGAGGGCCATGGATGCCACGTCGTGTATGAAGAGCCTTCTGCTGGCGGTAGCGCAGTACAAAACATGTAAGAGTGACAGTAACGGAGGAGTGCTGCATCGGCAGCTGGAGGTAAACAGAAATAGCTTTAGACTCGGTCTTGCCTGCGCCTTTTTCTACACAATAAATACGTTCCTATTCTCGATTCTAATTCCTCCCAATAAATATTTATATGCAGCTCATGTAACCAGGAAGCTCAGTGTAACCCAGTCTTGTCATAGGTCATGCCTCAATCTGCTTTTTTCACTGAACAAACCATTAAATAAGCAACTTTCCAATTAACAGTTAAAAAAAAAATGAATAGTGCATAGTAGTATGTATCCTTACTGCTCTCTGGAACTGCTGGATCAGTGGAACAGAAATCCTCCCTCCCCAGGCTTGTTAATCAATTGACTCTGCAGCATTGATCACGAGTCAGAACCAGAAGTGCAGAGCCTATAAATAAGCAGATACTGCTATCAGTCGCACTTACATTTTCACATCACTTTATATCCACTTTACATTCATTTTCTTTCCTAATACATAATAAAATAGCGTTTGGTGCAGATCTTCTATAAAAGGAGCTTAAGGGTAAGGTTAAACTGGGAGATTTAGTCGCCCAGCAACTAATCGCCTCTTCTTTGGGGCGACTAATCTCCCTGTACTGCTTCCCGTCTTCCGCCTGCTAGAATGAAAAAACGCCTGCGCCATGGCACTCGCGGCACTTCGCTTTCCGAAGTTGCTTCACAAGGAAACGTTTCTCAGGCGTTTATTCATTCTAGCAGTTCGGAGATTAGGTTTACCTTTAAACTTTTAGTATGATGTAGAGAGTGATATTCTGAGCCAATTTGCTATTGGTTTTCATTTTTTATTATTTGTGGTTTTCGAGTCAGCTGTCCACGTTGCAATTTTAGCAGTCTGGTTGCTAGGGTCCAAATTACCATAGCAACCATGCATTGATTTGAATTCAGGGCCTGAATAGAAAGAGTAATAAAAATTAGCCATAACAACAAATGTGTAGCCTTACAGAGCATTTGTTTTGTAGATGGGGGTCAGTGACCCCTATTTGAAAGAGAGTCGGAAGGTAAAAATAAATAACGAAGACCAATTGAAAAATTTCATGGAAATGACCATTCTATAGCATACTAAAAGTTAACTGAAAGGTGAACCACCATTGTAGTAGTTCACATTCAAGTTAAACTATAGTATCTTATCGTATGTCACGTTTTTAGCAAATTTGCAGCCAGTCTTCATTTTTAAATTGGTATAGTTTTTAAATGTTTACCTTTTTTGTGCCTTCTTACAGATTATAAATGGGGAATATTAACCCTGGCAGGCGAAAAAACATATTGCGCTGTGATTCTGCAATTTTATTACTTTTTATTACTTCTATTTTTATTTGCACCAACACCACTTCCTGGTTGCTAAAGTAAATTGGGCCCTTGCAAACAGATGCTGATATCCCAAACCCAGAGAGCTGCTGAACAAAAGGCTAAATTCTGCAACAGATAAAAAAAATGAATAATAAATGCAAATATTATTTTTTACAGTAGACTGAAAGTTAATTTAAAAGTGAGCTACCGCTTTAAGGGTATTGAATTTGGCATCACCCATGGTAGAAATTGCAGTGGGATGAAGGTGCCTTTATTTGGTCATACATGATCACTTTTGGCTTTAGTAAACCTAGGCACAATAAATTCTTAACATTTTGGAAAAGCTTAGTTTTCAAAGAAGAAATCTATCTTGCTAAATATGGAGACATGCTGGGGAGCTCTTTGTGTAGTATTCCTAAGCATTTACAAGGGTCCTTGGCTGCTTTCCTTATTAATCAAAGGCAGAAGCATTGATCAAAAAAGGCTAAGGCTCAAAATTGCATGCATGTTTAAAATAAATTGCATGTTGCTATTAAAAAACATTGCATTCAGCTGTTCAATTCTGTAAGGCTAATGCTACATGTGGATGGTTTTTGGCCTGTGGAAAAACATAGGCCAAGAATCTGCCCCTAAGCTGGAATTCGCTGCCTTCTTTGCCTGTGCTTGGAATCACTGCATCAGGCATATGCAGCAAGTTTTAGCCCTGGAATGCATACTAGTGTGGTTCTGTGCCGAAATCTGCCGTGTGGCATTAGCCTATAGTCACTTAAGTTCAGCTGAGATTTCAAAAAAGCAATTAAAGTGAATCCTGGTAGTGTGAAAGTACAGCAACTCACAATATAGTAACTGTTTGCCTCATATATTTAAAGGTAATTATTGGACTAAACCTGAACAGATTATTCGCATCCAATCAAATACTGCCGAGTGAATGTTTGAGCAGTCTAATCGAGCTTCTCGAAGACCCAAACACCAGTCCTGCTATTACACTGAAAACAATTAATTTGATTTCCAGTTTAGGTAAGTTGTGTATTTTGTGAACTCTGTGTGCTGTAATTAACTCAAAGGTAGAGTTCAGTTATGGCACATGCATATGATAAAGTGAAATGAATGGGCATTGCCTGAATTGTGCAATGTGTTAAAGTACCTTCAGGGGCATTTTTGTGTGATTACATGATACAGATGCTTTACATATGGCATTTCCCATTTAATGCTACAGAAAGTGTTTTTGTACACTTTGCTGTCTGTGGGAATTGTGATTTCATGCAGGTGACAAATTATCCAGACAAATTATCCGGTGTGCCGTACACTTGTGCCACATTTGGCAATTATTTTAAACAGCCAATATACACCTTTGTTGAGTTAGCGACTAGTTACTCGTAATTGTGCTGTACATACATTATGCTATTTTTAAAGGATTTTTGCATTAAACAGCACAGAGCAGTGTAACTGAAGAATGGTATCCCTTTATTCACCACTGCCTCCTCTTATTAAAGGAATAGTTCATTTTAAAAATAAAAACTGGGTATATAGATAGGCTATGCAAAATAAAAAAAAAATGTAGGGTTTATATAGAAAACTTGCAAAAACAACATCTGAACTAATTTTTTATATTTACATAAGGTGGTATTTCCACATGTTTTATACATAAGCCCAGCTTAATGAGTTTGTCAAGTAGTGGGGTGTATTTTCCTTTTAATAGTAAGCATCAAAGAAGAATGTATTTAGTCCAATTATATAATATGCCTAAAACACAGGGAGTACTGAAGTGAAGGAAATTCCCAGACACGCTCTTGATGGAACAAAACAAACAAGAACGGACACATTGTTCTTGTATTGTTCATCCTTCTTTGTTTTATAATCTTTCTATAATTATGATATAATTTGCAGTGTGTTTATATAGTATTTTTTCTGTTTGTTTTTGTGCAAAATTTGTTGAGGAAATAAACTGAAACATCATCACATATCTCTATAGTTACATTTTTTTATGGTGATACTATTTCAGTAGTGTGTGTGTCTATATATATATATATATATATATATATATATATATATATATATATATATATATATATATATATATAGTGTAACACCGCTTTATTGCCTTGTGTTAATCTAATTGTATATATATAATTTTTTTAAAGCTGCTGACAGTGAAACAGGTGAAACTCTCCATGCGACATACAACCTTACCAATGTCTTGGCTGGACTGGTTCACCGATACAGCTCCATTATTAATGATCCGGTTCTCTTACAGGTACTGTTTATTACTAATACAATTGCCAGTACGTTCCAGTTCTCTATACTAAGCTACCGGCCTGATCTATGACCAGTCTGTTTTTAGATTTAATAAATTCAAATTTATGAAAAGTTTTAACTAACCAACGCTTTCCTTATAGCTCATAATGATGTCCGTTTGTCAGTATTCTACTGTTTTGAACCAACAGAACTTTCTACTTATGCAACCTTTCATCCTTATTTCCTTTATTATTTCTTTAAATAATTGTTATGATTTTTATAAATCTGCTACTTTGTTTCATGGCAAACAGTGTATGTAGAATTATGCATTTGAAGCAAATATATGCAGTGTATAAGTTTTTTCTTTTTTTTTTTTCCATCCCTAGAGCATTCAGTTGCTGCAACGACTGACTTACAACGTGAGGGTCTTACATGCAAGCATTAACATTGAAGAACTGATTGCTTTCTTGATGAACCGCATGTAAGTTTTGTAATATAGTAGACATTTATTACATTTTCTTATTTTACCGTTTCATAGAGGCATTTCGGTTGCTTGTTATATATGACTACATGACTGTGTTAGTGTACAATAAAATTGGAACACGTTATCTAAAAAGATGAATCCTGTATTCCTAAATACCGTTGTGGCAATTATAAATTGCATTCAAAGATAATGTTATGATGGATATAAAAAAAGGTTATTTTCTGTTGTCCATATCTCTTTAAAGGAGAAACAAACCCGTAACTTAAAAAAGCCCTACCCTTTGTAGACCCCCCTCCCCTGAACAACTGCACATGCAATGAAAGTCACGGACATTTTTGTGACTTTCGGCACATGCGCAGTTGTACAAGACCGGAATATTACTGCAACTGTGCATGCGCCGAAAACAAAGGTCTGTTTCCGAAGTTTTATGAAGAATAGATGATTTTATCTTAGGTTTTTGTTTCAACTTTAAGACAGAAATTACCGTACATGAAAAATCTTTGTCTTAAATGGTAGGCAAAATTGTATAAATGTATTAAGCAAACTAGATGTTTATAGGAGCCAAAGATTGTCTATGCCTTGTATTTATATAAAATTTAGCAAAAACAAAATTTTTAGGAGCCAGTTTGTTTTTGTCCTGTTCTATCTTGCTAAAGCATACCATCCCAAACTTTCTGACCAAACTAGAGTAAGGTTAACAAGTATTACTTGTATCTCTTCCTTATCATGAAATTGTTTCCTGGAACTTCAGTCACTTGCAAATTCCTGCTCACACAATATGGTTCGCAGCCTCTGTGTGACTGATCAGTCCATCAGTTCACTCAGCAAGTTGGCAGTTGCAATGATTATGCAGGCCCATTGGTTGATTTCTTACTTTCTTATTTCAGTTAAAACAAAATGTGCTTGTTCCAAAACAAATAAATGTTGTAATTCTACTATACTAGGAAACAAACTAGACTCCTTTCACCTGAAGTATAATTTATTTGGGATCAGCCCAGACACTTGTATAGAGAGGTATAAAGTGATGCTGACACTAAAAAAGTCACCTATAGGTCATTCTGAGTACATGATATTTTCATTACTTAAACACTTTCAATTTTTACTGTTCCTTTAATTCACCAGAAATTTAAAAAGCTTTTTTTGTCTATTTTTCTAATAATGGAAAAACTGAAAAAAATGTTAGTTTAAATTTTCACCTTATTGTGTCTCAAGCAGCTCTGTGTGTGGCGGTCACTGACTGTAATTTGATACATTAGTTGATACTTATTGTATTATTAAAGGGATTGTTCATCTTTAACTTTTAGTATGATGTAAAGCGTGATTCTGGGAATATTTGCAATTGGTCTTCAGTTTTTGTTTGCTGTTTTTTGATGTATTTAACTTTTGGTTCAGCTGCTTTTCAGCTTTTGAATTTCAGTAGCTATCTGGTTGCTAGGGTCAAAATGACCCTAGCCACCGGGCAATGGTTTGAATGCAGAACTGTAATATGAATAGAAAGCTTAGCAACAACAAATAATAAAATTGTAGACTCACAGTGCAACAATTTACGGCAGAACTGCCCAAAAATTAGATGAGGGTTGATCAGTAGATCTCAAGACACTGTCAACAAACAGCTTGTCTAAATCACCCTCCTATTTTCATGCTTTTCATTCACATATTTATTATGTTAAGGTTTCATAATAAATAGGTGTTTGTTAAATATAGCGCTATACATTTTCCCATAAATCAGTATTTAAGTAATATTTTCCATGGAACAGAATGCTAACAATGCTTTAATAGATGTAGCTCATAATGGGACAACATCACTAAAAGTAGACCTCGCATTAGTAATGTTACTTGCTACCGGGTCCATGACACCGATGTGAAATCTTTAAGAGTCAGAAGATGAAAGAAAATATTTTTATCAAAAATACAAAATGAAGACCAACTGAAAAGAAGCCATTCTATAACATAAGTTATCTAAAAAGTGAACCACCCCTTTCAATGCAGCTGTTAGAATTGATACAATAGTTGCTAACATTCTGATGCTAAGAAATGTATGGTTTAATGTAGAAAATAGTAACAATTCTGCACCTGGATTATAAAGATGCACGAGTGGAACAAGAAAGTTTAAACTTCAAGTTTGGAAAAAAAAAAGTTAACAATAAAAAGCAGCTTAAGAAAGTAATTATTTTTACTGTACAATCTGAAATCCACTGAACTGAAAGCAGACAGGGGAATACTGTTAATTTGCTTCACACAGTGCATGCCCATCCGATCAAACAGCAAATGGATGTATATGGGTCACAAAGTGTACTGTAAAATCCTTTTGCTAGAAAAAGTACTATTTGCAGCCGCCACTAAAACTGGCAGCATATAAAGTGCCACGTGAAGGTGGCCAGTTTATCTTCATTACAGTTATTTTGAGGCACTATGGGACTACATGTTTCATTCTCACTTTTCTTATTGTTTGTTAGTTACCTTTACATAATTATACATTTTAACCTAACCCATGACTTATAAATATTAATATTTGGCAAAATATTCTGCTCTCTGCATAGAAAAACTTTACTAAACGTTTTTGTATAATGGCATTTGTGCAAAGACTACAGAAGAAAAACACCCTCTCTGCATTTTTACAACTCTTTGACAGAGACATTTGTAATACATTGGTGCAGATTTTCTCCATAGACTTCAAATGACAAGTGCTAGCATTTAGTTGCAAGGCATTTCACATAAGGCCTACATGTATTTTATCCTATTGCTGAAATATTTTCATGTATTCTACCCCCAGTATCATATTCATTGTTGTATAGTTTTTGTTTTTTTGTTTAATGGAAATAATGTTTTATAGTACTATGCATATAAACATCAGGAAGTTTAACTCGAATATTGCTTAGTACAGCCTGCCACCAATGAAATGCAGTGTAAAACTTCATACATATATATTTTTGCTATTGTAAAGGGCACCTGTCGACTTAGTACATTTTAATGCAGCATTTTTAATTCCACATTTTAATTTGAATGTTCTTTGTGTTTTCAGCCAGGCCCCAGAAGATAAGCTAACTATGCCTTGCCTTGGACTAATGGCAAACCTTTGTCGGCATAATCTTTCAGTCCAAGCACATGTAAAGTCTTTGGTATGGGATTATGTGTATTATTCTTTGACTGTATTTTAAATAAAGATGTTTTTGGCATATTTATATGCTGTAGCATAATATGCCCATTTTTTACATTCTTAACCATGCATTGATTTGAATAAGAGACTGGAATATGAATAGGAGAGGGCCTGAATAGAAAGATGAGCAATAAAAAATGGCAATAACTATAAATATGTAGCCGTACAGAGCATTTATTTTAGATGGGGTCAGTGAACCCTATATGAAAGCTAGAAAAAGTTAGTTTTGACAAGAAATGCAAAATCTTGTGTTTAGGAGCCGAAATCTGCTCTGTCTGCCTGCTCCTGAATGGAGGTATTGCTTCCAGGTGCAGGCACAGTGAGTAGAATGGCAGCAGTGGAGGAGTGGATTCTCGTCCTGTGGAGAAACGCAGACTTTTCTGGCCCTAGCCTAAGGCTCGGATACTTTCTAAGGGTTAAAAGCTGCACCAGCCATGTATAGAAGCATGTGGGTAGTATACATGGGGGCAAGAGCAACTTTTCTTCATACACTGCAAGGGCCATATTTGTAATGTGACAGGAGTCCATTGCATGTGAGTTACCAATGTATATTATGTTTATAGTATGCACTTCTTTACCATCAGTAAGTAGCAAGAGCACAGGTATTTTAATATAATAGAGTTCTACCTAAGGCTTAATTTAAAAGTATGTGAGGAAGGAAAAACTGTATGCAGCTTATTACTTGCTAGTGAGTAAGGATGTTTGCCAAGGCAATAATGTTTGTTTTTTTTTCACAGAATAAAGTGAAAGGTTTCTACCGTACCTTAATCAGCTTCTTGGCCCATACCTGTTTGACTGTGGTGGTATTTGCACTCTCTGTTTTAGCAAGTCTGACATTGAACGAGGAAGTTGGTGAGAAGGTGAGCTATGTATTTTTGCTAAATGCTGCAAATACTTTATAATGCAATAATTATTAGCGATGCACCGAATTCAGGTTTCTGTTCGGGATTCGGCCTTTCAGCAGGATTCGGCTGAATCCTTCTGAATGGCCGAATCGAATCCTGATTTGCATATGCAAATTAGGGATGGGGAGGGAAATTGTGTGACTGTCACAAAACAAGGAAGTAAAAAATGTTTTCCCTTCACACCCCTAATTTGGTCTAATTCGGTCAACTTAAACTTCTTGCAGGTCATTTCCAGTAATGTGTGGGTTTCTATTTTGCCTTTCTGGTGAGCATACAAGCAGTTGTCTCTGAATATTTTCTTGTTCTTCCAGGTTGTGTCTTGGCTTGCCCTGCCATTTATACACATTACATACAGTGGAAATTGTGGGCCGGAAGTGTGTGGCATTCTTTTAAAGAGGTTGTTCATCTTTGGGTTAGCTTTTAGTATGTTATAGACTGGGATAGTCTGAGACAATTTGCAATTGGTTTTCATTTTTTATGGTTTTTGAGTTTTCTAGCTTTTTATTCAGCAGCTCTCCAGTTTGCAGTTTCAGCAATCTGTTTGCTAGTGTCCCCTAGTTACCCTAGCAACCATACATTGATTTGAATGAGAGGCTGGAATATGAAATAGAGAGGGCCTAAATATAAAGAGTAATAAATCGAACGGAATCCTAATTTGCATATGTCAATTAGGGGCAGGGGAGGGAAATCGTGTGACTTTTTGTCACAAAACAAAGAAGTAAAAAATGTTCTTTTCCCACCCTAAATTGCATATTTGGATTCAGTTCGGCATTCGGACAAATCTTTTGCTAAGGTTTTGGGGGTTTGGCCGAATCCAAATTAGTGGATTTGGTGCATCCCTACTTCAAAGAAAACATTTGTGTACATGACAAATGGTATGGCTATTCTGGTATGGCTATTCAGATTTATTTATTTAAGTTTAATGACTATTTTCTAATATTATACACAAGTTTTTTTTAAAAAAAAAAAAAAAATTCAAACATTTGCTTAAAGTATATAGCAATCCCTATTATTGCTATTGCTGCTATTCTTTAAAGTCTGTCAAGTTCTGAATGAATGAATCTTTTGTGCTTAAACTTAGTTAAAATTCATTGTGTAAAATGAGTGGTGCTGAGGCTGTAGACAGCTGTCAGAAGAAGGTCAAGCGGCTCTTCACATTTGCCTTGCACATGCTCTAGTAATCTAATCTTAAGAGGTCTGTAGTTGATTATTTGCCCATTTTATGCCTTCATCACACCACTTTTAATGCTGCATCTTATTGTGTCTCCGCATTTGGAATATTAGTAGGAAAAACAAAAATGCCTGTTTCCTTTTATTCATTTTTTAAAAACTTTTTCATTAAATGGACACAATGAACAACACATCCTCTATTGAATGAATACCATTCATTGCTTGTAAAAGTAGAATTACTATTTTACAGAAACAGAAAAAAAAAATTTTTGTCTAATAAAAGAAAACCATTATATGCAACTTTCCCTTATGAGTTTAATAAAAATCGTTAGTGTTTTAAAAACTTGTAAATGTAATGGCTATTGAAAGCAGCATTTGCTTTACTCCTGGTTGTTAATTTTTAAACAATGTTGCAAAAACCAGTCTACTCCAGCTAGACAGGTCTCTTAATCCATTGGTTTGTGTTACATTGTTTCAAAAGCCAGAGCCATCTGGGCAGAGAATAGAAACTACTTTCAATATAAATACAGTAACTTAAAAGCATAGAAAACTTGTAATGAATGTATATTGCTAAGTTGCTTTGAATTATGTTTACTTTTATTAGGCAAAACGTGTTTTTGAGGGTTGACATGTACTTTCTTATTTCAACACAGTACTTTTAGACAGGTCATGGAACTCCGAGGTGACTTTGAATATTTTGCAACAGGTGGTACTTTATTATAATACACAAGTTTCAGAGAGCTGTGTGACAGTAATGATATCCCTAAGCTTCCATTGTTATTGATGATATCACTAATTTATTAGGATGTCGTATTTTATTTATATATGTATATGTATATGTATATGACACGGCACTTATGTAATGTTTGTATTGCACTAAAAATTGCTTTATTAACAGTGTTTAAATGCACCTTTTTTTAGCTTTTCCATTCCAGAAATATACATCAAACTTTCCAATTAATATTTAATATTCTTGTAAACGGGGATGGAACTTTAACAAGAAAGTATACTGTAGATCTTCTTATGGACCTTTTAAAAAACCCCAAAATTGCCGATTATCTCACGAGGTAAGAGGTTTCTCAAAAGTTCATTTTCTCTGCTAATATGAATGTAAAATAAAATATGTTCCCCCCTGAAGTATGAATTATGCAATGTAGAATGATGTAAAGTGGCTACTTTTATGACATATATTGACTGATCAACTGTTTATGATATGAGCACTAGCTCTCTCTCTTCTGATGAAGTTCAATTTTCTTAAAAACTAGCTGGATTGACCTCCCTGCTGTGTGTTGACTGCAGGAGAGCCAGACAGAAATGAATATAAATGGCACTGAACACTGATTTCACCTGATTTTCACAATTTTTATTAGATTCACTTAGGCCAATTGTTCCCAAACTGTTAGGCTAGTCACACTCCTACTCACTGAAGATACCAGCAGTTAATTACCAAGCCTGATGACCAGATATGGTCTACTATTAGGGCAAATGCTTCAATATTCCTGAATGTGTAGGCGAGTGACAGTTGCTTGCATAGATGCAGCCTAGTTAAGGAAGCCCATCTAGGCCAAAAAAAGGGTCTTGAACCCAAAATGTAGAATCATATTTTAGGTGATAAATATTGACCCCATTTCTGTTTCACCTGATCACCAAATTAGTAAAACCACTTTTTTCTGGTTTATAATAACCTAAGTTACATTTTTCATTGTAATGAAATTACTATATTTCCATGTTTTCCTTAACATGTAGAAAACCACTAGATCATTTATCTCAAAGGACTCCAAACAACTTTTTTTTGCAGATATGAACATTTCAATTCTTGTCTGCATCAAGTGTTAGGCCTTCTCCATGGTAAAGATGCTGATTCTGCTTCCAAGGTATTTTCTTTGATATTTTCATTTATTTACTGTGCATCAAGAACATTTATAGAATATTGTTAGTGACAGCTGCAAAGAGTTACTGGTACACAAAGGGTTACATTTTGAACTTGGCCAGTTAACTACTGTGTACCTGTAAAGTTGCTGGACACGCACCTTCGGGCTCTTCCCTGGACTTGTAGAGTTTGAGAAGGGAGATGATGCTCCTTCTCTTGTTTTGCAAGTGAGAGTCAGAGAGCTGGTGTCCAGCAACCTGTGTAAAAGGTAGAGTTCAGAAGAGCATGCGTTTCATTTTTTTCTGTGATTGTTCCAATCCTGGCAAAATTATGTGTTTGTGACTTGGAACTGTGATGGTTGTGCTGTATGAAGAACAAAATGCAGGCATAAATGTGATGCGTGCTAAAAATAGGGAGTTTGTATGTTTCCTCTGGGTACTCTTGTTTCCTATTTCTAATAAAATAACCAATAGTGTGTGAATTTGATAGGAATCTTACAGTGGAATATCCTAGTGCCTGCATATTCACATAATCCTAGGACCAAAAGCTCTGTTCTTTCTCTCAGAGAAAGCTGTTGAGTGGAAAAGTCCCTGTTTAGATGTAGAAAATGTACAAATAGCTTTTAAACGTGTCAAAATAGAAAATGATGAAAATTACGAAAGTGCTGAATAGAGCACTTTGAATTTCCATTTGACTTTATATCACCTTTAGGGACAGTCCTAACTTGAAAACAAAGTTGGCTCAGCAGTTCATGAGATAACAGGCTAATGCAAGTTGTGGGTATTCACTCAAATAGTAGTCCCAACAATAACTTGACCATGTAGAAAGTTCCTGGCAACTTTAACAGAAATCCGTATGTTTATTTCACAATGGAGGTTTCCAAAGAGTAATAACTTGTAACAGAATTAACAAACAAGTTGTGCTTATTAATCAGAACAGCCTTTTTAACTGGCCCATTGGCCGCAGATGTCTTGCTCTTTTCAGCAACGCTTAGGCAGTTAGTCCATAGTTCAGTCTCCCAGAGACTTGTCTCAGGAGTTTATCATTCCTTTTCACCGACCTCCTTTAGTTACCTCACACTAAATCCCTTCCTGCTTTAGGCAGAGAGCTTCCATCTTCTCATCACTCCCACACCAGCAGTGCTAATTAACTGCAGATTGTTCACAGCATCTGTATTTCTCTCTACATTGAGCATTCTGGGAGATATGTACCTTCTCTCTAGAGTTCTCCAAGACACTGTTACCTTTGACAGTTCTATACGCGTTTACTTAGTCTGCACTTTAAATCTGCTTTGATTCTACAATGACTTACACTTGTTTTTAAAAATGTTTTTTTATTTTGTAGTATTTTCTCATGCATGAATATGTATGAAATAAAAAAAAATATATATATATATACACACACACACACACACACACACACACACACACACACACACACACACACTCACACTCACAACTGCCTAACACATTGCCTAGGTGCTGGTCAAAATAATCATTCAAAGTATCAAAAACAGACCGCACTCCAAGGACTTTTCAAATGTGAAAAAACTTGTATTTTATTTTCTACGTTTCGACGCCATAACTCGGGCCGTCCTCAGGAAGGTGAACTCTACACATCTATACACACAATTTAAAAAAACCAACTTGTATGACGTCATTAGTGGGTGTGGCTAATACTGTGTAATCCCACTTGTATCATTTAACATAGCAAAATTAAACATTCGTGATATATGCCTTCAAGTGAATAAGTTATTGTGTGACATGGGTATTATTTAGTGCAATGCCATAATGGTGAACATCATATGGCCAATGCCATAAGGCCCGAGTTATGGCGCCGAAACGTCGAAAATAAAATACAAGTTTTTTCACATTTGAAAAGTCCTTGGAGTGCGGTCTGTTTTTGCTTTATATATATATATCTCTCTCTCTCTCTCTCTCTCTCTCTCTCTCTCTCTCTCTCTCTCTCTCTCTCTCTCTCTCTCTCTCTCTCTCTCTCTCTCTCTCTCTCTCTCGTTAACAAAAGATGCTGAACATTGGCATTATGTACTAAATAGCTCTAGAAAAGGGTTTGCTTTATCTTTTGGGTAACTTGTTTAATTAGATCCTGGCCACATCTTCCAAAGGCAATTTTTATATTGGAAGCTGGGGAATGGTGTTGTGTGGATGTTATGCACATTTGGGTTTGCACCAACAGGCAGATCCACACAGCAGACTTGTATTAACTTTAACGGGGGTGTATGGATTAATTATTACTCACCAATTTTTATGCAGTCTTCAAAGATTACCTTAATTGATTTGCAGCAATTTTAATGAATTTAGTAAAGTTTACTTTTTAACAGTTAATCAGTTATTTACAATCTTCTATAATGAATGGATTTTAATGTGTGATATATAATAATGAATTAACTTTAATCTCACCTGGGTCAATTTAATCCTGGTTATTTAAGTTAACTTCTTAATTTCATTTGAAGCACTAGCACTTTATAGCACAATATTAATTAATCCTGTTACATGATTTTTAATTGCTAATGAATTATTAGCACCTAGCACATAGCACTTTATTGGGTAACCCAGCAATGGCTGCCCAATAATTGAAGCAACACTGGGTTAGTAACCGTTAACGAAACTGTTAATAAACTCTGACACTGCTGCACTAATATTTGAATTTTCTTTAATTGGTGGTCAATTGAATAGAGAGGGGTTTTACTTCTTTTCATTTCTATAACACATTATTTTGGTAATCACACCTCTTTCGTTCGGAAAACGTATTGCTTTTTTAGGAAGGTACACTGAACAATTCTTTCTTTATAAATAGTGATGTGTGGTTGTCACGAGTTACATTTTATTTCTATTCACGGTGTCTTTTTCATGTTTTAGGTACTGGAACTCTTGCTTGCGTTTTGCTCCGTGACTAGTTTGCGTTGCATTCTACGACAAGCCGTATTTGACCAAGCTGGTAAACCTGGAGCAGGCAGTGGAAGACTTGGTCCTGGCATTAAATCTTCAGAACCAGCCGTGTCCCTTGTTCATTGGTCAAGCCAGTCCCTCGAAGCACCTCAGAATTGTGCACTGTTGGCACTAGAGCTATTTAAAGAAGTGTTTGAGGTACGTCTCTTGGTGTATTTGTACATTTCATAGTATTTTTTTTTTTCAGAATTCATTTTAAAGTACTTAATACATCACATTTCAACTTTAGTTCTGAAACCTGTTTTGATTCAGGATGCCATTGATGCTGGTAGCTGCCAGTCAGCTGAGCGCTTTGTAGATCTACTTCTGCCTGTCATTCTTGAGCAGCTTCAGATTCCTGATCATGAACTGGATGAAGCACTGGCAAAGAAGAGGTGTGAAAGGGTAGCAAAAGCTTTGGATGTCTTGATAAATATCCTTCTCGGAGTTCTAAATTGGGGAGTTCTTTATGAAGTTAAAGATGTGAAGTTATATTTAATAGACATGTCTTTCAACCCCAACTGATGTATGTAGGGAAATCATTTTTAATATTTAAAAGTATTAAATTATGAATTTCATATCTATTTGGGAATTGTGCAAATGTTCTCCAACCCAGCCTAATATATTGTAATTATTAATAACAAATGGCCAGATATAACAGTTACCTGTAGTAGTTGCCCGTTGCATCCATCAAATTGCTTTCTAATACAGTTATGGGATCCGTTATTTGGAAACCTGTTATCCGGAAACCCATTATCCATAAAGCACCGAATAACGGAAAGGCTGTCTCCCATAGACTCCATTTTATCCAAATAATCCAATTTTTTTTTAAAATGATTCCATTTTTCTCTGTAGTACTAAAACAGTACCTTGTACTTGATCCAAACTAAGCTATAATGAATACTTATTGGAAGCAAAACCAGCCTATTGAGTTTAATGTTTATGTGGTTTTCTAGTAGACTTCAGGTATAAAGATCCAAATTACAGAAATATCACTGTGCAAATAGTAATTTTTTTTTCTAGAATGCCGTAACATTTCTTATTTAAATGATTTATAAATGTAGGGTTTCTAGTAGCATCCATATATTCTGCTGTTATTCTTAACTGAAATTCACTTCTTTGCGGAGAGGATGTATTAAAGTTCCGCGTTACACGAATACTTGCTGTGAACCGTTTTGTCTCCATGGTGGATTATCAGTTTTCATGCAGTGGTGTGGATACTAGCACAAAAATGGTAGATTCAGAATTTTTGTAAGTATGCTCTCTTTACTTTTTAAAAAATTTTTAGGCATTCCCTCAAATTAAATCAAATTGCATTAAGCACATACATGTTAAATGCATAACGTACCAATTCTTTTTAAATTTAATTTGTAAATTCATTATTGGTTTGTGTACAATTTTGGACAGAAGTTAAGAAAAAAGTTGATGTCTATTTGATCTTTGTTTTAAGCAAAACTTCCACAGATGTCATTTTGAAATCATTGGATCTCATGAGCAGAATAAAGCAGCTGGTGACAAATATGGAAGCTGCATTCTACAAAATCTTGCAGGTAAATTTTTTGTGGCGCTTGAAGAGAGTCTACAGATATTTTAACTATCTACTTCATTTTTGTAATATGACTAAATATACAGTATCTAAAACTTTCAATTAACTAATGCTTCAATATGAATTCAATAATGTCATTGATTCCTTGAGAATTTTTCTTAAATATTCACTAATAACTATTGAATAAACCAAAAGTTAATTTAAAAAATGTGACCATTGCTCATAGCCTTTGACTGGATTCAACTTTAGACCAATATTTCTTTTGGCTGGCTTGTTATAAGAAATGCTAAATGTTGATACTGAATAATATTTATCAAATTGGCCTATTAAATCAAAGGGCCAATTGGACAACGTCTTAAATTCTGTCAGTTTGATGCCTAGAAAACCTACATGATTTATCAATCTTTACTACAGGTATGGGACCCATTATTCGGAAACACGTTATCCAGAAAGCTCCAAATTATGGAATGTCTCCCATAGACTCCATTTTATCCAAATAATCCAACATTTTTAAAATGATCTTCTTTTTCTCTGTAATAATAAAACAGTAGCTTGATCCCTAATAATCCTTATTGTAAGCAAAATCAACCTATTGGATTTATTTAATGTTTACATGATTTTCTAGTAGACTTAAGGTATGAAGATCCAAATTACAGAAAGATCCATTATCCTGAAAGCCCCAGGTTTTGAGCATTCTGGATAACGGGTCCCATACTTGTATTATTATTTTTTATTATATTTAGAAAAGCAAGTAACTACTCCTGGTCTCTGACATTTAGGGGCCTATTAATTAAACTCGTATTAATCAAAAAATGTTCTTAAAACAAAGTCAACCAAACTCTCTTCCACTAATTTAACTCTTTAATCAAGAATTTTGCTCGAAAAAGTAAGACCGAAAAAATGCTATGAAAAAAAATGCAAGTCCATATGTATTGTGCGATTGACACCCCGAAAACTCAAAAATTATTTTTGGATTATCTGACGAAAACCCCGACTTTATTTACTTATGCAGCGCAGATCACAGTGTTAAGAAACAATATCAGGGGCATCTGGCATGACTTCTACATGACCTTGACAGGTTTGAAATGGAGTATTTTTTGGATTTTTTTAGCAGCTTTGGGGTATATAATCTCAAAATGTTAGTTTTTTATTTTTCCATGAAAAATTTGTTTTCCTCATAAAAACTCTACCAGAAAAAAAGGTTTAATAAATAGGCTCCTTAAGGTTAAAATACTAGTGCACAGAATGATTTCTTCTACCCATAACCACACACTGATTGCAAGTATGTAAGTGTTACAATTATACCCTTTTTATCCGTAACATTTACGTTCATGCAAGTGTAATCTTAAATGGAATCTTAATTGTTCCTTGGCCATTATACAAAGGTAGAACCCTGTTTTAATCACGTGAAGATGCTGCCACCCTAGTTGATTGGATAAAGAAACCGTGGATATTTGCAAAAGTAGTGAAATGTTTTTGTTTGCAAAAACCAAAGAACAGATATTGTATGTTGGACCCTGTTTTACTTGACTAAATGACTGTTTTTTAATAAACAGCAGTCTTTTACTAAGCTTTAGCACTGTGAAAAGTGTGTGTATATAAAAGGTGTACCAAATCCAATTTTTTTCCATACAGCTAAATATACATTTTTGTCTTAAAGTCTTCTTGAAGTCTTCTGTGCGTCGTAAAATTTGATCTCAATACAAAAAACATCATAATTTTTGAGAAAAACTTGTAAACTTTTAAGCACAATAAAGGCTTATAAAATGACCAGTTCCTACTTGGTGCACTAATTAAGGAATAGAATTCAAACACATATTTATTGCCATTTTCTGACTATTCCCTTGAACCTGTAGTGGACCAAAATTCAGGGGTATAATTAAGCAGCGGGATATGAACTATATTTTTTTTGTGGTCTTAAGTGTTTAATGTTTTACATTTTTTCTTATGCACCCAGCATTTCATACTTTCATTTTCTATAAATTGTTTGTTTTTTGCAGGATCATCGCTTGATCACACCATTATCATTTGCATTAACATCCAAAAACAGAGAGAGAGTGCATGCAGGACTTAGAATATTGTTTGAAGCTGCACCTTTGCCTGGCTTTCCTTCCCTAGTGTAAGGGAACTCTTTCTTTTAAAATTATATGTATAGGTTGATTATATATGATGAGTGTCTTGAAATGCAGTACAGGTATTGGTTCTTTTATATGGAATGCATGGAAACTTGGCTTCTCTGAATAGAAAGGTTTCTCTAGCTTGGTACACCCTTTCATAGGACCACAAAATTGGATTGTTTTAGCAACAGCATAGAATTTTGTGTGTTAATAGGTCATAAAATCAGTAAAAGTTAAGAATCCTTTTCTTAAAGGAAAACTATACCTCAGAACAAAGTAGGTCTTTATGACATTATATCAAACAGCTCATGTGTAAAACCTGCTTCATATCCATAAAAAATTGACCTAAAAAATGTTTTCGTAGTAAGTGCCATTGGATAATCCTAAATAAAAAATTACTATTTTAAGAACTAAGGGCCGTCCCCTGGGATCATATTGTTCAGAGTGCACACAAACAATCCAGGGGCACAAATAAGTTTTAGGGTGCATGAGCCAACTGATAGACAAAGTTCTGTCTTTTGCTCAAATACTTCTTCCTGTCACAGAGCTGCAGTATTTCTGGTCAGGTGATCTCTGAGGGAGCACACAGACCATCACAAATTGTCAGGTCAAGGGAACAGTTGGAAAAGGGCAATATTTACTGATATTTTTATTAGAGTTTGGTAAGTTTCTTTAATAGGTTACTTAATATGATATAAACTGCTGGTTAAGTATTCATTCTGGGGGTATAGTTTTTCTTTAAACAGGACTCCATGGGGGGCGTGGCCATGACGTTGACCTAAGGAGACGCAGATTTCCAGTGCTCCGTAGCCGACGGTCCCTTATAGCAAGAAGTTGAGCATTTTACCCGCTGATTTTGGCTATTATTTTCCGCTAGGCTTCCCTGACTATGACTCGAGGCGGTAAATCGAAAAAACCGGCTCCTGTGAGCAAAGATTCGCTCCAACAGACGCCGAGACAGCGGGCGGGTACGGCATCCAAAATGGCCGACGATTCCCCTACCACTCCTCGGGCCTCTCCTCGGGCAGACTGGGAATCGGACCACGTGGAATCGGAACCGGAGACTTCCGCAACTTACTCTGGTGATGCAGTCTTAATTTCCAGGTTTAAGCAGCTTTTGCACACCGAGTTATCGGCGGTCGCCACCAAGATCACTGACCACGTGACGCAGGAACTGCGCGATCTTGGTAATAGAACGGCGGCAGTGGAGGACAAGGTTGATGAGGTCCTGCTCACGGTCAATTCCCACGATTTACAGATTGCCAAGCTCCAACAACAGCTGCGGGACCTCCAAGACCAGATGGAGGACTCTGAAAATCGGTCTCGGAGGAATAATATTAGGATCAGAGGCCTCCCAGACACGGTCCAGGACCTGCACCTTGAAATTCCACTGCTCCTTACGGAACTTCTCCCCGATGTTTCCCCAGACCACCTCATCCTGGATAGGGTTCATAGAGCCCTAGGACCCCGACAACAGGGGGCCCCACCCAAAGATGTCATCGCCAGGATGCATTATTTTACCTCCAAGGAAGCGGTCATGATGGCTTCCAGAGCCGCTGCGCAATTGGAATACAAAGGCCACAAATATTCTATCTACGCTGATTTAGCTGCTGCCACGATCCAGCGGAGGAAATCGATGAAACCTGTTACCGCCCTTCTGCTTACTCAACGGATCAGGTACAGATGGGGTTACCCGTTTAAGTTGACTTTTACATTTCAAAATCGGCAGCACACCGTCACCAACCCACAAGACGGCATGCAGCTTCTCCATCGCCTGCATTTAGCAGACCCCTCGCCCACATCTCGGACATCTCCATCCCCACCTCAGGGCTCGGGTGGTCCCCCGATTGCACCCCTCTGGAATGCCAGCCCTGCCCGGGACACTTGAGTGACTTCTGTTATGGGTAATATATATCCTTTATTCTACCGTGCTGGGACCGTCCGGTCGGTGCCCCCCCCACAAACAGGCCTACTTGTCACCTTTCCTGGCTTGCCAGGGAGTCCTGTTTACTTATGTCGGCACTCCTACTTATAGTGCCTTTTGTACAGAGTTATGTTGATGTTTCTTCAGTTATTGTTCTATCTCATATTCTTGAACTGAGTACCTATATTTTACTGCACTTTCTATCTGCTATCCTACTAGGAAAATGGCATTATTTTGTGTATCTCATAATGTAAAGGGATTTAACTCCCCGCTGAAACGGTCTAAAGCTTTCAGACAGTATAACCAAATGAAAGCGGACCTGCTCTTTTTACAGGAGACCCACTTCTCTAGATCCTCCTTTCCAAAATACTTTCATCATGCTTACCGCAGGGTGTACCTTGCCTCTTCTGAGACCAAACATGGGGGGGTTGCCATATGTGTCCATAATAGAGTTAATTTCCGTTTGGACTCGGCTAAAGCTGACCTAGAAGGGAGATATTTGATCCTTAATGGTTACATACAAGATTCATTGGTAACGTTAGCAGTGGTGTACGGTCCCAATGATAACCAGAAAAATTTCTATCACAAATTTTTCCCCCTCTTAGAGGAATTCAGCAGCGGTCCCATTTTGCTTGGGGGGACTTTAATGAGGTTGCTCACCCCGTTAATGACAGACTAACTACTGCTACCTCACACTTTGCTAACTCCAGGAAACCGCACTACTTTGCTAAACTGTTAGAACGGAATAGGCTGGTTGATGTTTGGCGTGAATGCCATCCCCGACTCAGGGACTATACTTATTTCTCCCCCCCCCATAACTCAAATTCCAGGATTGATATGTTTGTCTTAGATCAGAAGTTGCTGCCTCAAGTCGCTCAGTCCAATATCCGTTCTTGCGTTTGGTCTGATCACTCCCTAGTTACTTTACATCTTTCCAATATAGTGGATAGACCCTCTACCTATCGCTGGAGACTGGACGACAGTATGCTGTCTGACCCCCAGATAAAAGATACCATAGAAAATGAACTGAAACAATATTTCCTACTTAATGACACCTCTGAAGTTTCCAGCCCCACATTATGGTCTGCCCACAAGGCTTACATTAGAGGCATATTTATACAAACGAAGGCGAGACTGACTAGGGCTCGTAACAAAAAACTATCTGACCTCTCCCTCCTTTTGCAAACCAAAGAGGACTTGCTCAAACTTGCCCCTCAAGATGGCCCACTTAGAAAACAAGTTGACTTAATACGTACAGAAATAAACCTGTTATTCACTGAACGGGATGTCAGGAAAATGCAATGGGTGAAGCAGAAATTTTTCCATAAGGCCAACAAGGCTGATACCATGCTAGCTCGTAGGTTGTCCAATAAGTTCCTACAATCCCCTTTTACCCAGATTAGAAATAGCAAGGGCCTGCTAACGGCCAACCCGGTCAAAATAGTTGAAGAATTTAGCTCCTTTTACCAATCTCTTTACCAAACGCAACCCTTGCAGGAAGCGACTATAGACTCTTTTTTGGAGAATCTGGCTATCCCCTCTCTCTCTCACACCCAGAAGGAGTCCCTAATATCCCCAATTGATCCACAGGAGATTCTGGAGGCAATTAAAGCGCTGAAATTAAAAAAATCCCCGGGTCCAGATGGTCTCACCGGGAAATATTATAAGACATTTGGCCCCCTTTTGATCCCAAGATTGCTTAAATTATTCAATGATATTCAACTTGGCCTCCACAAATTCCATCCCGAATCTCTGGCCTCGCACATTGCAGTAATTCCTAAACCCGATAAAGACCACTCTGTTTGCAAAAATTTTCGGCCCATCTCCGTTTTGAACCTAGACATTAAATTACTAGCAAAGATTATGGCTACGAGATTGAATGTTTTTCTAGGCCAGCTGATTCACAAAGACCAATCGGGCTTTATTCCGAAACGACAGGTGACTGATAACACCCGCAGATTAATTAATCTTCTACACATAGCTAAATCTACTGCGATCCCCTCCATGCTTCTCTCGTTAGATCTGGAGAAAGCTTTTGACACGGTCTCATGGCTATATTTGCGTAAAACCCTTTCGCAGTATGGCTTTCCCGAGCCCTTTCTCAATGTAATTTTGGCTCTCTATGATACTCCTACGGCACAAGTTCAGCATATGGGCTTCCTCTCCTCTAAATTTTTGATAGGCCGGGGCACACGGCAGGGGTGCCCTTTGTCCCCCCTCCTGTTTGCCCTCGCCATCGAACCCCTTGCAATTTCGATTCGATCCCATCCCCGAATTTCCGGAGTCAGAGTGGGTGATATTGATTATAAATGTGTACTGTATGCTGATGATATCTTGCTTTCCATTTCTAAACCAATGACTTCTCTCCCGTTCCTGTACGATTTGCTGCAGTCATTTGAGGTAGTCTCTGGACTCAAGGTGAATGCCAACAAAACAGAAGCCTTAAATATCAATCTTCCCCCCAGTTTACTAAAGCTACTTGAAATTAACTTCCAACTCCAATGGCAGCCACATAAGCTAAAATATCTTGGAGTGGAATTACACCGGGACTATGATTCGCTCTCACGGGCTAATTATAACGCAATTTTCTATAGGATATTACGCTCACTGCGGTCATGGGGCAATCTCAAGCTTTCCTGGATGGGCAGGATCAATGCCCTCAAAATGTCGGCTTTACCTCACCTACTGTACCTATTTCGGACCCTTCCGGTCTCCCCCCCTACGGGGATGTTGAACTCTCTACAAAAGCATATGAATAAATTTGTGTGGGACGGTAAAAGGGCACGGTTAAAATTTTCAACGGCTGCCAGACACCGCTCCAAAGGGGGGTTGGGTATCCCTGATCTGCGGAAATATTATACTGCTGCCCAAGTTGGTCAGTTGCTCCATTGGCATGACTCCCCAGACAATCCGATCTGGGCCACTATTGAGCAGGATACCCTCCCTATGGGATCTTTACATAACTTACTGTGGACTACTCCTCCCCCACAGCGAGGCAGCTACAGTCCGGTAGTCTCACACTCCTTGAGAGTTTGGAAGTCTGTTCCCCTTTCACACAAGTTATTTTCCCCTCATAAACCGGTGGCCAGCTTTAGCCTCAACACGGAGTTCTTACCAGGGGCTGGGACGGGGTCTTTTCAGTGGTGGAAACTGAACAACCTCCTCAGCATACATGCTTTGACCAAAACCGGCCAACTACTGTCATGGCAACAGTTGCAGGACTCTTACCAAGCCCCTCAGTCTGAATATTTCCGATACCTACAAATCAGAAGTTATATACTTTCCCTCTGGCCTGACAAAAAATTTCCTACTCCCACCTTGTTTGAGAAAATGTGTTTACAAATACTCCCACGGGAGAAGGCTCTTTCTGCGCTCTATGACCACTTGGTTCATCTGGTTCCTCTTAAGGACCTCCGTTTTATTCAACTGTGGGAAAAGGATTTGCGTATCTGCATGGAGACTGACCAATGGCTTGATATCATTAACGACAACATACATTGTTCCGTGAACATTTCCATTCAGGAAACCTCCCAAAAGGTTCTTCACCAATGGTATTTGGTCCCCTCTACATTGGCCAGGTGGTACCCTGCTTGCTCCCCCCTGTGCTTTCGGAACTGTGGCCGCCATGGTTCGTTTCTCCATGTGTGGTGGGAATGCCCTAAGGCGGTCCGATTCTGGATTCGAATATACACGATGATTACAAATGTGACAGGACTTTCGCTTAAAAAAGACCCGGGGGAAGCATTGATCAATAAGAGAATCCCAAGGACTAACAAGTTCACCAGGAAATTATTAACACATATTTTCTCTGCCTCCAAGCAGGTCATTGCTGCAGCTTGGAAGTCTCCTATCCTGGACTTTCCTGAGGTTAAAAGGAGGCTGGACAACGTCCTAATCCTTGAGAAATTGACTAGCTACACGAACGGTTCGCAGAAGTCTTTTCACAAAATTTGGTCCCCCTGGTTATCTTACCGAAATATTTCCTCAACCTAATTGCTTTTGCATGTCCTCCCACTCTGACTCCGGGGAATCCCTAAATTTCTTTGTCCTATGCTGTCCCAGTTAGTGCAGAGATATTGACAGTACTCACAAGTGTTATAGGCAACTGTTTATTCAGTTCTTGGTTTATTTTTGCTTATTTCCTTTCTTTTCCTCCTTTTTCTGTTTCTTTTCCTTTTCTTTTTGTTTAATTTTCTTGTCAGCTACTTGGGCTACTTTGCTATACTACTCAGGAATAACGGTTTTGTGCTTATGTGTCGTGATATTACTGCAGCCTGGGGATTGTCCAGTACCTGCAGTTTCTGAGTTTGACTATGTGCCATTTATTGCTACCTGCTGATATTTGAAAATAAAAATTTTAAATACAAACAGGACTCCATGAAAAATGGCATTTCCATATTTTGCAGCTTTTAAATAACGTCCCTTTAAATACTTTTTTTGTAATTTCTCAAAATTAGATATTTTTAGTGTATATAAAATGTATTTTTGGATTTCTGGACCTTCTTTCGACTTTTTTTTTAACCAATTGGCTAATTATTTCTGTAATTTAATTCCTCATATACAGGCTTGGAGAGAGCATTGCTGCTAATAATGCATACATACAGCAAGAGACAGATTGTCCACCAAAAAGATTTGCTGTGCAAGTTACTTCCAATAACTGTAAAACACCACAATCTTCAAACATTCAGAGTATTGATAATTCATCTACAAAAATGCAAGATCTAATATTAAAGCTTCAGACTGGAATGGAGGTAAGTTAAGCATATTTATCATTCTTGGAGATCTCTGTCTCCATATCAGGCAAGAATAAAATTCTTTGTCTTTTGATCCTTATTTAAGATAAAAGATCAAGCGAATGATGTGAGAATTTCAGATATCATGGATGTATATGAACAAAAGCTGTCTGCCCTAGCGGTGAGTATGTAATTGTGGTGAATTAACTGCATACGTGTGCCAGAATATTGTTTTATATTTATGCCTATATTCTGTTCTTTTTACAGTCTAAAGAAAGTAGACTGCAAGATTTGTTGGAAGCAAAAGCACTGGCGCTTTCCCAAGCTGATAGGCTGATTGCTCAGTACCGATGCCAAAGAGCTCAAGCTGAAGCAGAGGTAACAATGATGCAGTCCAGATGAATATATCAACACTTCTAAAGTCATTCTGCACATAAACCTAAAACGTTCGTATTGCTTTCTATACAGAAAACCAAACCTTTAGACCAATGATGGGTGGTATTGTAGCATTGTGAGGTTGAAGGGTTTAAATATTAAATTGCTGTTGTCATTTGTATATGCTCCTGAGGAAGGCTGAAAAATGTAGTGCATGATATCCCTGCAATAAAAACACTATAGATACAACACTTGTGCTCTCCAGGCACTTTGTTCATAGTTTCCATTGCCAACCATAGAAATTGTTGTTCATGCTTAAGGTGAATCACCAAGAACAAAACCCCCAAGTACAAAAAATTAAAATGTGTCCCAAATTGTAAAAAAAAGCTTTTATAAATGTTGTACTTGCATGTTTTGCTGCTTCCATCTTTGCCTGTTGAAAGTTTGCAGTGGAGCGGCGCCTTTAAACTGTCACTACATTTATACTCTCTGTCTCACTTTCTGTTGGATGATACCAGGCAGCCATTTTCTTTGAACTGGAATTACCGGAGTTTTGCAAAATATGCATTTCAGCATTAAAATAGGTGCTAAATTTAACAGATTTTTTTTAAAATACTGATAGAAAACACTCCTGCTCCTTAAGTCATTTAAAATAATTAGTTTACTATCTTTATAATCGGAGCATCTGGGAATGCATATTCTGTTTTTTGTTGTTGAAAGCAGCTGCTAAACCAGTCCTAGTACCACAAATAGCATGGACTATTTCTATGCAATACCACATTACTTAGTTGTGTCTGTTGTGAGATTACAATTTATCTTATGTCCATGTTATTCTATGGCCATTTATGTATTTTTACATTGCAGGCTAGAAAGCTTGCTGCACTGTTAAAAGACACAGAAAGGAGGAATGAAGAGCTGAGTTTACTCTTGAAGTCACAGCAGATAGAATCCGAGAGAGCAAAGAGCGATATTGAGCAGCTGTTCCAGCATAGCAAAAAACTGCAAGCTGTTGCTGATGAACATGAAAAATTAAAGATCTCCTATGCTGACCATCTTATCAAGTAAGAACTTTACAGAAAATATATGTAAGCAAGAAACATTCAGAAAGAGTTGCTGAAATCTTTCTCTATTTTGTTATAATGGTAAGATCAAGTGTTTTGTCTGAGCAACAAGCTTGTAAATGCTTTCTATATACCGTATAAATATAAATCTGCTCTATTATTTTGCTTCTTTTCCACTTGGCTTGTACTGTTATACTTTACAACCACTGCATCAAAAATGGACACTGCTTAGCGAATTGCAGGCTCTGAATGGATTCAGCAGTGGTTGTCAGACTTTTTAGTTCAAGTAAGGCCTAACATTTTGCCAATGACCCCTTACAGAGCTAGAAGAACTCTGTAATAGCAATTCAGGTACAGGACATAAAATCAGGACAATTCTGTTTTTTCCTTGTAGGTATGAGTTGTGTGAGAAACAATACAAAGAATTACAAGCGTCATACAATCTGCTAACTAAACAAGCTGAAACAATGAAAAAGCTGAATGATTCTCTAAAAGTGCAGAATGAACAGTAAGTCCTTTTTATTTTTTGTTTCATTTGTGGGTTCCTCAGCCTAACCTATTTTTTCCTGTCAAAAACAACTTTCATGTTGTGGGTCACAGACCAATTTCAATGATCTAAGAAACTGAGCATGGCTATTTGAAAGGTGCAATTGCCAAACCATGAGAATTTGGTGCAGCAGAGGGAGCACACTAATAGAATATTTACACCTAACAAAAAATAAATAAATAAAGCTCTAGATGAGATACATAATTATTAAAGATCCCCTGCAGTGTGGATATTTCCATGCATAACAGCTCTTGTTAAATGCCTGTATTCTTATTAGAAATGTTCTCTGCAGTAAAATTCGCTAATAAATGTAGCTAACCAAGCAGAAACTGTTAATATTTCAGGACTATTGCACAATTTAATGAAGTGGAGAACCAACATAAAGATTTAACTAAGCAACTGCAAGACAGAGATGGTAAAATAACAAGTAAGTGATTTATCCATTAAAATGTTGAATTCTGTAGACGTTACTGTAACCATTTAGTATGCAAAATATTTTTTTTGCATAATAGAGGGGATGCAATATGTACAATAAACTATCTATAAAAGACTATTCTACTTACACACCCAGTTCCAGGCCAGGAAAGTCTAAACCTATACCTCTCTTAAGGCTTTGAGAGGCTATGCCTAACTATTTATATGATGATGCCATTTAGTCTGTTTTTTGCATTCTGCCTATGTTTGTATAATTAAATCTGTTTCCTTAGATTTGCAGCAAAAACTAAAGTTATTGGAGGAAAAGATAAAAACAAAACAAAAAGAGAAAGAAGATATGGAAGAAACTATAGATATTCTTCGCAAAGAACTAAGTAAAACTGAACAGGCACGGAAGGAATTGAGCATTAAGGTAGGACTTTGAACAATTAAAATGGATGTTTCTCAATATTATGAAATGTAGAGAAATTAATGACCTGATTCTTGGTTAAAAAATGATGACTTTTAATATAAGCTTAGGGTCACTTTCTCATGATCATGTACACGCCCCCTGGAGTAGAACACTGGATCTCCTGTACCACTATTCATGTGTTCTGCACAGGTGAATATAAGTAATTAGTACAGGAGGAGTCCAGAAGGTATCTGAAAGGAGAACAAATATTTAAGCTACAGCGTTCTTATTTTGTTGTGCTTTCAGTGGCACCAAGTTTCCATTTGCTTGTGTTACTGACTGTTTCAAGTATTCTATTTCTAAATTTTACAGTGCTATTGTAGCATCTGCACTTAGTTGCATGTATACTATATAGAAGGTCAGTCATTTACAGTAAATCTTTCCCCCAAAATGTGTTCCATAGGCTTCTTCTTTAGAAGTACAGAAGACTCAGCTGGAAGCACGTTTAGAGGAGAAGGAAGCAGTCGTGAAATTACAGCAAGAAGAACTAAACAAGCATTCACATATGATTGCTATGATACACAGTCTGAGTGGTGGAAAACTCAACACAGAGAATGTGAACCTCAGTCTCTAGAAATACATGCTTTAATTTATATAGCAGCCCTGGCCATATCTAGCAAGTGTTGTTCCATACACTTCGTTATGGACAATCTATTACACAACAAGAAACCTGACCGTGCCCTTAAGATTATTCATTTTTCTTTTTTTTTATTACAATACTAGTGTACAGAACAGATTTTATCTATTTTATTAAAGGTGTCCGTATTTAGTATGCTTATTTAGGTATGGTGTCACGTCATCCTAAGTATACATTATTTCCAAAGAACAATGACTTTTTTTGCTGATTTTAAAAAACACGTTTATCCAATGAATTGTATGCCTCCAATTGACATGCTTTCAGTATAGGAACAGTAACATCAAAAAATTAAAGCGTTTTAAATTATACAAATATAATGCAGTGTTGCCCTGCACTGGGAAAACTGGGCTGTTTGCTTCAGAAACACGACTATTGTTTATATAAGTTAGCTGCTGTGTATCCATGGGGGCAGCTATTCAAAAGAGAATAGGCTCAGGTTACACAGAAAATAAGCTATGCAGAACATAATGGTGTAATCTGGTATCCATTTTTTAACCTGTGCCATATAGCCTTTTTTCCCAATTGCCACCATTGTTACTCAGCAGTCTGGTTATATAAACAATAGTAGTGTTTCTGAAGCAAACAGATCAGTTTTACCAGTACAGCGCAACACTACATGATATTTTCATTACTTTAAAACACTTTAATTTTTTGGTTTACTGTTACTTTAAGCTTTGTATATGTATCTTCTGGCCATCTGTATTGTATTCCCTCTTAACCATATTTTCAGATGCACTTTTTGTAAAAATACTGTAGTTTTAGTATTTTAGCTCATTCACAATCTGAACCTGATAAACAAGGTCCATAGTATTTTTTAAACAATTCCATTCTTATGTGCCTCATCATGGGTTTACGTAGCAAGAATCTTGAATGTAGAAATAATGAGCATTATCTTGGCTCTGTATTTTGTCTTTAAATTTAGCCTTAATTTAAAAAAAAAAAAAAAAATAGTCCCTCTTTTTGTGTATATATATTTATATATTAAACACGTAAATAAGTATTTGCTGCTTTTTTCATTTTTTTTTTTTCATAGTTTTCCACCATTGTAATGTTTTAACATTGCTTCTGTGCTTTCAGAATGATTTAGGTGCAGGACTTAAACTAGTTAATTGGCAAATATTTATGATCTGGGCAGTAAAGGTTCAGACTACAGATCATAATCCATAATTCTAGTGGCTATTGGAGAACAAATTGTTCCAGAGACCCCTTGTCTCTGCATTTGGACCCCTAGTTTACCCCCCGGTGGCCTATCTGCCTCCATCCATGTAAGCAAGGCACACTTTTGACACTAATGAGCAACGCAATTTTAAACATGTGCAAAACTAAACTAAAGACTGATTGCAGTTATGCTGAGTGAATCCATTTAAGGAGTTGTCTAGTCCCATTATGTGCACTGTAGTTAAAAGGGATATAATTATATCCAGTAAATTTATACCTGGATGATCCTAAACCAATTTGATACCTGGAAGCTAAAACTGCAGCTAAAGGTCATATAGAAAAATGAGCCCTACAGGGGACGCTCCCTGCAAAATATTCCTTTTGCTCTTTGATAGCGGACTTCTGCATTGGGATTGAGTTTTTGGCAATATGGATATATCCACCTTATGAGTATTTCCCCATTCAACGAGAAACATATTTGAACCTGAGTTGTCACTCTTTCTCTATCAATTATTTTTTTTTTCTAAATAAAAGTGCTTTGTTTATTTAAAAAGGTACAGCAGAAAATCTCTGGTCAAAACAGTTGCTGACCTACTGATTTACAAACCGGAAAAATAAAATTCTCTTTAAATGTAGGGCATACCCGAAAGTTTTAGAACGTATGTCTTTAAACCAGATGACAGTCCTCCACTTTTTTTTTTTTTTAAAAAAAAAAGATGCCCAAGTCGTTTTTTGCAGTTAATTATAGGGAGTCCATTTGTTATCCCAATAAACTGCAACAAGTCTTAATAGCTGCATGAATTGAATAGTCAGTGTAAACCAGCGCTTCAGCCATGATGCTGTATAAAACCACCAGACCTACTGCACCTTCTCATCCATCTCATCATCTAGTTCCTTTAAAAAAGTATAGAAATGACTGCTTCATCTTGGATGATAAGTTGAAGCAACTCATCATTGACCTAACCAGTTCCCCACAATAACACAATGTTTTGCAGATGCATAGTGTGAATTGCTGGACAAATGTAAAATTGAAGTTCTACTTTATATATTCGTCTGGTAATCTTTAGGTAGAAACCAGACAACTATGACATTTAGGGGCATATTTATTAACTTTGGAGACCAACATCACCAGTAAAGCTCCCCATAAACGCAACGATTCTTCTTGCCGAATGACCGATTTTAGGGAAGCCCGACCAATCCTTCGAAATTATCGTGCGGTTAGTGGTATTCGAACGATCGTGCATCTTACGATTTTTCGGCCGACATCTGTCAGGAAATTGATCGGCCAGGTCAAAAAATCTTTGTCGGTCCCAGTGCAATCTATCTATGTTTGCAGGGCCAAGCAGGCAGCTCCCCTTTGTTTTCCTGGCAAATTGGTCTTTTTAGTTGATGGTAAATTCGTACGATCGTTCTGAGAAGATCGTGGTCTCACGATCAGGATCTGATCTTTTAAAAATCTCAACATCTATGGCCAGCTTAATGTTGCTCATAGCAACCAATCCGATATTTGCTTTTGTTTTCTGACTATTGAAATCTAATGTGCAACATTGTTGGCAGAGGTGGTCTCTATGATGATCGCACAGGGAACACTCGGTACAGCAACTTTTCAGAAGATTTACTTGTGAATCACTCAGGGATAACACAGAGCACATTTAACAGCGTGGAACACCAAGAACAATATGGTAGAAGGAAGAGGAAACCGAAAACAGAGTGCATTAATATGCCATTGAAAACACCATTAACAAAATTCACATTGCCACCTTGTGACCGTTTTAGCAAAGCACACATAGTTTAAAGGAGAAAGAACGGATAAAACGAAGTAAGCTTTATCAGAAAGCTCTATATAAATACACCAGTAAATCCTCAAAGTAATGCTGCTCAGTCATCTGTCAAAAGAAACACCACATTACTTTCCTTCTTTTGTGTACACATGGGCTTCTGTATCAGACTTCCTGTTTTCAGATTAAACCTCCAGGGTTTGGGCTTGAGCATGCTCAGTTTGCTCCTCTCCCCCCTCCCTTCTGTAATCTGAGCTCAGAGCAAGCAAGGAGAGACTAAGGCAGGAAGTGATGTCACAGCAAGCTAAGATGGTAGCTCCTATCCTAAACAGACCATGTCTAGAGCTGTTTACTCAGGTTTGGAAGAGCATTCTAAAGAAGAAAAATGCCATTCTAGCTTGCACTGTTGTGGCTAATCTATTGGTAATAAACTGCCTTGGTAGCTTTCCTTCTCCTTTAAGCATACATGCTGTTGCATATATTCCAAACAACATCACCAGTGATGTTTTTCTGCAATGTTCATTAATACTCTCATTAGAGTCCATTTAAGCTACTGAATACTTGTCAGTACCTCTACCAAATGACCACATTCTAGCATTGACTATTCATGTCACTGCAAACTTAAAGGGATACTGTCATGGGGAAAAAAAAATTTTTTCAAAATGAATCTGTTAATTGTGCTACTCCAGCAGATTTCTGCGCTGAAATCCATTTCTCAAAAGAGCAAACTGATTTTTTTTATATTCAATTTTGAAATCTGACATGGGGCTGACATTTCCCAGCTGCCCCTGGTCATGTGACTTGTGCCTGCACTTTAGGAGAGAAATGCTTTCTGGCAGGCTGCTGTTTTTCCTTCTCAATGTAACTGAATGTGTCTCAATGGACCATGGGTTTTTACTATTGAGTGCTGTTCTTAGATCTACCAAGCAGCTGTTATCTTGTGTTAGGGAGCTGTTATCTGGTTACCTTGCAGTACAGCAGTAAAGAGTGATTGAAGTTTATCAGAGCACAAGTCACATGACTTTGGGCAGCTGGGAAATTGACAATATGTCTAGCCCCATGTCAGATTTCAAAATTGAATATAAAAAAATCAGTTTGCTCTTTTGAGAAATGGATTTCAGTGCAGAATTCTGCTGGAGAAGCACTATTAACATTCATTTTGAAAAAAAAAATTTCCCATGACAGTAACTTCACTAAGGTGTTCTTACAAGTTATAAAAAAACAAAATGGTGGTATAAAGGTGATACCTTTATTGGCAAACTAAGATAATCATAGAAAGCTTTCAGAAGATTTTATTTTTTCAAGCTGAATATAATGAAGCTGTGGTGTTATCTAATTATACAAATGGATGAAATGGATTCCTACTGGTCTGTCAATTTTTTTTGTTATTGGTTATGGTGAAGGGGGGGGGGTGTATTTCTATCTCTCAGACTTTGACTTTTTCTCCTATATACAGTCCTCCTCCTCTAATGTGTCCAGAATCTGTATTTTGTCTGAGATCAGGATGTGTGGGCAGGTTTTGCATTGTTTTTTGACACAGGATTATGTTCCATTTTTGGTGGGTTGTGATAAGGCACTTCTTGTTACAGGTATAGGATCCCTTATCCGGAAACCCGATATCAGGAAGCTCCGAATTATGGAATAGCTGCCTCCCATAGACTCCATTTTATCCAAATAATCCACATTTTTACAAATGATTTCCTTTTTCTCTGTAATAATAAAACAGTAGCTTGTACTTGATCCCAACTAAGATATAATTAATCCTTATTGGAAGCAAACCCAGCCTATTGGGTTTATTTAATGTTTAAATGAATTTCTAGTAGGCTTAAGGCATGAAGACCCAAATTACGGAAAAAGATCCATTATCCGGAAAACCCCAGGTCCCGAGCATTCTGGATAACAGGTCCCATACCTGTATAAGGTTTTTTATAGGGTTTGTCTAAATGGTAGAATTGGTGGGTCTGGGAATATGCTTTTGAGCATCTCATCCTTGTGAAGTCTACCTTGTAGATCCCTGGCTATTTTTCTAGGGTCTTTAGTTGAGGATTGTTGTTTTAGTTGTGGATTTAGTAGAGGCATCTGGTTAGTTTCAGGGTTTTCTAAAGCAGACTTAATTGATGGGCTACAATCCGAGGATTGAGGATCAATACATTCATAGTCGCCAGTATTCTCAGGAGTCAACTTCTACCGTCTAAAGAAAAACCTGAAATAAATTGGGTGCCTAACTTTAACTGTAATTACAAGTTCAAGAGATTACAAAGTAATTCAAACCAGTTATTGCTGATATTGACTTTCCTCAGCATTGTCTTTATAATGTGTATGACAGACCAGATGAAAACCATCTAGTTCTAAACTTAAATATAGTATAGGTATGGGACTTGGTATGCAGACTGTGCGGGACCTGATATCTCTAATGCTCGGGACCTGGGGTTTTCCTGATAACGGATCTTGCTGTAATTTGGATCTTCATACCTTAAATCTACTATAAAATCATGTAAACCTTAAACCCTATAAACTGGTCTTGCTTCCAATAAGAAAATATTATATCTTAGTTGGCATCAAGTACAAGCTACTGTCTTATTACAGAGAAAAAGGAAATAATTTCTAAATATATGTATTATTTAGATAAAATTGAGTCTTTGGGAGCCTTTCCGTAATTTGGAGCTTTCTGGATAACAGGTTTCCGGATATCTGATCCCATATCTGTACCTATATTTTTAAATTATACCATTTGATGATTTATAGTTTTAGTTTACCCTCAGAAACCAGGTAAAGGAAGATAAGGAGAAGGTAGTAAAAGAAAGGTAAAGACTGATGAACCTACCCATGCATTTAATTATTTTTTCACTTGTCCGCGTAACTGACCATAACAATGTGATAACATTTCATAATAAAGAGTGACTGAGAAGAGTGACACGCCAAGAAGTATATGAACTGGTGCAATTAAGGATAATGATCAGTTATAACATGAGGGTGACTAATTGAGTAATTGAACTTGGATTATGCTGAATATTATATGCTATGGGTAGAGGTGAACTAGCAAAATTGAGGAGTGGAGATAAAGTAAAGATAAAGTAAAGAAATGTGAATTAGTAGGAAGAGAGGAGGGATATCAATTGAGGAACTAAGCATGAATAAAAAGGGCAAGAATTATATATTTGGGTGAATACATTCATTGAGAGCATAAAGTGTGATGGGGATGTAAAAGAAAATAAAGCTATCAAGTGAATTTACCCAAAAAAAAACATAAAATGAAATTGTCTCAGAATAGCTCAAATTATTGTAAAGGTGAACTCAAAGGGCTTCCTCTGCACGGTCCTGTTGCTGGGATCTCTGTTAGCATTTCTCCCTACTTCCTCAGGGATCTGAAAGTCTTAAAGGAGAAGGAAAGTCTTCTTCCACTTGGGGGTGCCAAACGTTAACTAAAAAGTTGAATATTTCGTTCTACTGCGCATGTATCTGCCCCGGGAAATTTGAAAAAAGAAGATACCAGAAGAGGATAGCTCCGTGGTGCTCACTGGAATAAACCCGAGCCGGTGGAGGTTTTCTGCTGATAGGAGCACCATCCTGGGGTTTCAGGTAAGTCAATACAATCACTTGGCACCACCAAGTGGAAGAAGACTTTCCTTTAAAGCTTTGGCCTTTACCAACAGCTGCAAAAGAGATGGGGGGGGGGTAATCTCACAGGAGACGCAGAGGTTCAAAATTGTTTTGACAGTTATGGCACATGAAAATCTCAAAACCCCTTAGAAAAAAATAAGCACAAACATATGCGTTAGAAAAAATAGCCAAACAGAACAAAAGGATGAACTTCCCCTATTGAATCTGTAATAACATTGTGCAGCTGGGGTGTAATATTGTCAGCATGTAAGCATTAAAGGAATTGTTTAGTGTAAAAATAAAAACTGGGTAAATAGGCTGTGCAAAATAAAAAATGTTTCTAATATAGTTAGTTAGCCAAAAATGTAATGTATAAAGGCTGGAGTGATTTGATTTATAACATGTCAGTCTGAACACTACTTCCTGTTTTTCAGCTCTCTTGGTTTACACTGACTAGTTACCCTGGTTACCAGGCAGTAACCAATCAGTGACCTGAGGGGGGCCACATGGGTCATACCTGTTGCTTTTGAATCTGAGCTGAATGCTGAGGATCAATTACAAACTCACTGAACAGAAATGTACCATGTGGCCCCCCTTCAAGTCGCTGACTAGCTCAGAGTTATAGAGCTGAAAAGCAGGAAGTTGGATTCTGGCTGTTTTATTAGACATCTGTTCACTCCAGCCTTTATATATTACATTTTTGGCTAACTAACTATATTAGAAACATTTTTTATTTTGCACAGCCTATCTATTTACACAGTTTTTATTTTCACACTGAACTGTTCCTTTAATATAGCTGCTGTAGGAGTTAGTTTGGACAAGCTCAGGATTACATGCCAGCTAGACACAAGTTTGGCAATTACAGTGCCCATTATCTGAGCTGCTCAGTCTGATATAATTCTTGTCTCCACATTCTTTTCTTGCATGCATTATTATGGAAATAGTCACTAGGAAATGTAATCAAATAGTACTTAACAGTCCATCCAGCCATCACATTACTGTCAGCTTTAATAATGACACTGCCAATATAAAAAAAAAAAAAACACTTGCAGAAGCCGCAATGCGCAACATCTCTTTTTTTTTTGTGCTCTTTCAACTGTTTACCATATACCCATAAAGAGAATGTGAAATGTCCTGAACTTAATTTCTTGCTGTAGGGGGATTAAACTGGCACCTAAATTATATACAGTTTAAAGTAAAGATAGACACATGGTTGGTTGATGCTTTTGTAAACAGGTTTTAACTGCATATATTTCTGGATTATGTTTCATAAGAAGAACATCCCACATCTATAGTACATCGTTAAAATTCATGCACTTCATACTGGCCCTTTGTACCTGTCCACAACATTAGAACATAACCTTCTAATGTTGAAAAATACATGTATGTATGTATAAATTTATTTATAAAGCACTACAAGAAGACGCAGAGGTTTACATTCTTAAAATGTAAAAAAAGTACACACAGGGAGGACAAGTATTCTAATAAATACAATTAATAAGTAGAAATATTCACAGATTAAGTGCCATTTGGTAAGAGACACGGTAGGAAAGATGTCCTTGCTCTGTATAGTTTACATTGTAAGTAGGTGAATAATATACAGGCACATACTGGAGCAAAAAGGTTCACGAGGTTTGGCCATTGGCCCTTTAATGACTAGACTAAATCATGTTCTAGTGCTCCAACATGTCGTTTTTTTCTTGAAACCATTGAGAGAGTGTTACGGAGGAATTCAGGGATGGAGACACAAGTTAGAAAGGTTTAAGATGAGAGATAGCAGTGGGAGTGGATGGTGTAAAAGATTGTGGTTCTAAGAATCAGAGGAGACGGCCAGGAACGAACAGGGAGAAAAGTGAAGAAATGTAGTGCAGAGCAGAAGAGGCTTTGAACGTTCGCAAAAGGGTTTTATATACTATCCTTTGCTTTACAGGCAACCAAGGACAGAGATTAACCTGTGGATGAACAGGTTCCCTCTTAGGAGAGCGCAGGACAATGCCAGTATCAGATTTTAAAATTGATTGCTGGGGAGAGATTTGGGAGTATGGCAGACCGGTTAGTAGGAGATTGCAATAGTCTAAAAGGGATAGGATAAGGGAATTTTTAGCTGTGGAAGAATGGGATGTCTTTTAGCAATATTGCATGGGAATAAGTGGCAGGTTTTGGCAGTGGTATTAATATGATTAGAGAAGGAAAACCCCAGTCAGTGTGCCCAGTTAACAGGGTTACCCATCAATAGTAATGGTGAAAGGAGGAGAAGGGCCAGGTTCAGCCAGGAACACCAGGGGCTCTGGTTTAGCTAGGTTGAGTTTGAGGTACCATTGGTTCATCTGGGAGGAGTTAGAAGGCACTTGCAATCTGGGTCTGAACAGCAAGGGTTAGTGAAGTGGTTTCTAAATATATCTGGATGCCATCTGCATATAAGTGATATTTGAGGCAAATAAAAGATTGGCCTTAAATATAATGGAGTCCATTAGATAGTGTCCATATTCCAAATGGGACAATATTTTACCTAATGATTTTGTATGTACTATGGACACTATCTAATGGATTCCTTAATATGATGGTTGCTTTCCAAGCCTCAGTATGGAATGGTACACATCTGTTAACCAAACCTCACTTTGCTTTAGGGGTGGGCCTATGGTACTGTTTTAAGCACTATTTCTTCACTGTTGTATTATCCTGTCGTAGGGAGGGAGTACCCCAGAAACATTGATCTGAATGGTTACACTGGCATAATAAATATTATAAACTCCCCGGCAAGTATCCAGGGATGTCCTCATACATCTAGGTGACCATGCACTACAGTATAATTGAAGGGTATGTGCAACTGTGAATCAGTTTGGTTGTATCTGTCAATAGAGGACAGAATTGAGTTATAGTCATTTACAAATGAATCAGGATCAGAGGAAGCACTGAAGGAGGAAAGGCTAGAACTGAGAGAAATAGCAGTTATATCGTCAGTTCCAGTTATAAATTTGCCATTCCTCCAATAATACTGCTAGTGGCAGGTGCTCACTTTGCTTCATGACCCACAGCCAATTAGCTGTAAACATTGTAAAAGATCTGATGTCCCTACGCTTAGTTTGTCAGAAGAACAAGCTAAAGATGAATCCCAGAAAGACATAATGATGCATATAGAATGCTGCCTTCAACATGAGGCGCAGGACAGCATAATTCTGTTCAAAAGTGAGGAAGGAGTTGTCTAAATAGTATCTGAACATTTACAGTATCTCATATCACAGGATATGCATACCATATGGAGTCATTTAGGTGTCCAATCCACACTTCATTGGAAAGTCTTTTTACTAGCCCAACATGATTGATATGGTAACTAAAGTCAGTAAGAAGTAAGAAGAATGCCTAATATGTGTACAGAAACATCCAAGACCAAAAGGACAAAAGTCTATCTTACAATGGTTTGACTTGGCTAGGGACCATGGTATGCTATACAGATTGATTGTATTGGTCATATGGCATCAGCTCCATCAGGTTTGAGATATGCTTTGGTTGCTGTAGACATTTTTTCAAAATGGGTCAAATTTATAACCCTTTGTTCTAACACATCTTTGGCTACAGCCAAGGCCCGATGGGGACATGTGTTCTCTAGGTGGAAATTTACAAGAATTATTGAAAGTGATCAAGGCCTGCACTTTACAGGTGAATAAGTGTAACTTATGCAATAAGTTAAATATACAACAAATATTGCACATTCCCAGTCAGCAGGTATAATTGAACGGATGAATCACACAAGTCTCGTATTAGAAAAATGTTACAAGATGCAGGAGACATATGGGTACAACACCTGCCTGCCATCCTCATGGCCATTAGAGCTTTACACTCTGCTACAACCATAACCATAAACTTTTATGTTCATAAATTACCAAAGTCCTTTAGATGCTATCACAGGTATAGAAATATATGCTGGTTCAAAGCCTGACAGATTATAGTCTGAAGCCCAGCATTTAGGGGGCTTTTTACACATTGCATGGTCCTCTATTAACATGTGGGACTAAAACGCTTTCAGTCAAGTAGAGATCAGCAGGTAATCTATGCATAACTAGGCATATAGTCAGTAAGGGTAAGTCCACACAGGGCATTTTGGGGAGATTTGGTCGCCTGGCGACTAATCGCCTCGTTTTTGCGGTGACCAATCTCCCCAAATGCCTTTCCTATTCCTGCGTCGGTTAAGATTAAAAAAACGCCGGCGCTAATCACACACGGTGGTTCGTTTTCCGAAGTTTCCTCATGAATTGCCACATGTGATTAGCGCCGGCGTTTTTTCAATGAGGCCCTGTGTGGCCTGACCCTAAGGGGTGACAGTGAGATAGTTTAATTTATTTTAGAGCATCCCATAAAGTTAATGATGCTGTAAGAGTAGTTTTCCCAACCATGTCATTCAATTTGCGTATATGTTGTCACATTATACCAGATCTGCTTCTTTTATCAATGGCTGAAAAAATTAATTGCCAGGGTCTCTGGCTGCATGTGACCATCTTACATGTGTACTATAACGAATGGGAAGGAAATGGTTTTGTATCAGGGCCATCATTGGGGGACAAACAGGAGCACTGAAAGTGTCCTGGTCTGTGAGGGGGGCCAGACAGAAACATACTTTTCAATGGTTCTGGCATCTTTGGGGCAATGCTGAATTGTCAATGTCAGAGGCATGGGGTGCGTCAGAAATTGGGCAGACCAGTCTTGCATTTAGGTGAAAAGTGGCATGACCAGTCAGATCAGGAGTGTGGTCTATTTATACGACCTTTTTAAATAACTTGACCCGGGTTATTAGAGCACTGGCCCCTTGATCGGGCTTCTCATGGCAATCCCATCATAGTGTGATAATGTAAATATATCAGTGGCATGGTTGAGTTATAGTTATAAGCAGCTATTTCTTTGTAAAGTATATACATATATACTATGTACAGTGTGTGTGTATATACTGTATATATATAGATGGATGAATAGATAGATGATATAAAGACAACAGACAGATAGATTTATATGTTGCATACCATTATTTTTGCAAATATTTTTGTATACAATACTCATATTTTATGCGCATGGTATAAAAATGTTGGTATTCCAATCTATATACAGTATGTATACAACGTGTAATGATATTTTGCAGCAAAACATAATTATTAAAGCATCCCCCCCCGCATGCCAGTCATGTGAAACCATTCTTTGCCAGTTAGACAGCACTGAATTAAAGATAAACACGGTCACCATTGTATTGAAGTGGTTTGTGATAAGGGAAAGTCTGACATCCCCTTCAGTGCATATTTAGCTCTGTGTTTTTGTTGCATGTGATTTGGAAAACAATTTCTTAATTCCATTAGGTCATATACCAACAATGAAGCCAAGCAGCAAACAAATGAGTGATAAAACACAGCCCTTTAAAATTATAGGCATATTATCTTTATCTTGCCTTCCCTGCCCACCCTTTATAAACCTGGAGAGTGTGATACTCAGGCTCAGTGACCTTCAAGACCTGCTACAAGAGTCTGGACTTTGAACTCGAAAGAGAACCATTTACTTCATACGGTAAATATCAAGTTATGGCTTGGTTTTGCATACATTTTCTTTTTGCATAATGATTCTTCTCATTTCGGAAAATCATACATTTATTCATTTTCATCATTACCTGCTGTGCCACAAATACTTCCCATGATCCTGTGAAAACATGAAAATGTATTTTACGTTTTATCTACTTTTCACTTGGGTTAAAACCTTTATGAAGGGACCATGATACAAAAAAAAAAGATACTGCAATACAAAACAATACTAAAAGCTTCCAATGAGTGCAAGCATATCTTCTTATTTAATTGATGTATGGACAAAAATACAATTAGAGATCACTAATCTGTACAAACTACATTTTCTTAGTGGTGACTGTGGCACCTACAGAACATGGCTATCTCCTAGCTCTTGGATAAATGGTACCCGAAATCAAACAGCGATTGGAAACGGGGACTAGCCCCTGTGGTTTATTTTGTAAAAATTTTGCTCCAAACGAGCTCCTAGCACTATAAACTAATAAAATTCATTTCAAATGATAAGTTAGTTTATTAAATGCATAAATTATTCAAAGGAAATAAACCAGACAATTTCTCATTTTGCATTTTACCATCAGATTTATTCTCTTTGCAGTGATTGGGACGGTGCTCAGAATTAATCTGCCAAAATGATGGACATGTCTGACTTCGGGGAGGCAGCTTCCTTCCTTAGAAAAAGTGACAAAGAGTTAATGATTCAGCAAACGGTGGCCTTCGATGGTATGTTGGTTAATTAGCTTCTGTTATCAACAATTATTGTTGTACTAAACTAGTTCAGCAGTGTGCTACTTTCTTATTTAACTTACTTGCCTCTCCCTCTTCACACTTCCCATGTGCAGTAGAGTTAATTTTTTGGGGGATTTCCCTCTAGTGTACATGCACAAGTCTTAGCCCACTAAAGTGAAATTTCGCCACTCTCCATTCATCGCTGTGTATTTATCAATTTATTTCGCTGTGTATTTATCAAGGGTATTTATCAATAGGTGAAAGTGAAATTTCACTCTTTGATAAATATGCCTTTAAAAATCCCATAGAAATGAATGGAGAGTTCCAGCATTTACCTCTAGTGGACTGTGGTGATCTCTAACTTCACTCTTTGATAAATATGATGCCTGGGAAAGATAAATCATATGGCAGTGTGGCGCTGCATTAATTTTTTTCCTTTGGGTCAGTGCCTTTTTTTTCTGAAAAAAAAAAGCTTGGGAATAAAACTGAAAGATTGGGTTAAATGGTCATAAATGATCATATATACAGGGAAACTCTCATTCTTAGTACATTGTGATAAAAAAATATTGTTTTATAACAGGAAAGAAAAAATGTTGGATACCGGATGATAAGGAAGCTTATCTTGAGGCTGAAATAAAAGAGAATGGAGGAGGAAAAGTAACTGTTGAAGTTGCAGATGGAAAGGTAAAAAAAGTACTTCTATTGCTCCTTTATTTTACCATATTTCCATTGACATTATATTCACGTCCATGGGAAGTGATCTCAAGCACTTAGTACCTTGTTTGCCATAGACCTTAAGGATCCTTCCAGCGTTGTCAGTCTAAGACAGTGGTCCCCAACCAGTGGCTCTTGAGCAACATGTTGTTCACCAATCCACCGGATGTTGCTCCCTTTGGCCTCAAAGCAGATGTTATTTTTGAATTCTTGGCTTGTAGGCAAATTATAGTTGCATAAAAACCATGTGCACTGCCAAACAGAGCATCCTGCAGGCTGCCAGTCCACATAGGGGGCTAACAAATAGCAAATCACAGCTCTAATTTTGCACCTCCAGGAATGTTTTCATGCTTGTGATGCTCCCCAGCTCTTTTTACATAGTTACATAGTTAGTTACATAGTTAAATTGGGTTGAAAAAAGACAAAGTCCATCAAGTTCAACCCCTCCAAATGAAAACCCAGCATCCATACACACCCCCCTCCCTACTTTTAATTAAAATTCTATATACCCATACCTATACTAACTATAGAGTTTAGTATCACAATAGCCTTTTATATTATGTCTCTCCAAAAAATCATCCAAGCCATTCTTAAAGGCATTAACTGAATCAGCCATCACAACATCACCCGGCAGTGCATTCCACAACCTCACTGTCCTGACTGTGAAGAACCCTCTACGTTGCTTCAAAAGAAAGTTCTTTTCTTCTAGTCTAAAGGGGTGGCCTCTGGTACGGTAATCCTCTTTATGGGTAAAAAGGTCCCCTGCTATTTGTCTATAATGTCCTCTAATGTACTTGTAAAGTATAATCATGTCCCCTCGCAAGCGCCTTTTTTCCAGAGAAAACAATCCCAACCTTGACAGTCTACCCTCATAATTTATGTCTTCCGTCCCTGTAACCAATTTAGTTGCACGTCTCTGCACTCTCTCCAGCTCATTTATATCCCTCTTAAGAACTGGAGTCCAAAACTGAACTGCATACTCCAGATGAGGCCTTACCAGGGACCTATAAAGAGGCATAATTATGTTTTCATCCCTTGAGTTAATGCCCTTTTTTATGCAAGACAGAACTTTATTTGCTTTAGTAGCCACAGAATGACACTGCCCAGAATTAGACAACGTGTTATCTACAAAGACCCCTAGATCCTTTTCATTTAAGGAAACTCCCAACACATTGCCATTTAGTGTATAACTTGCATTTATATTATTTTTGCCAAAGTGTATTACCTTGCATTTATCAACATTGAACCTCATTTTCCAGTTTGCTGCCCAGTTTTCCAGTTTAGACAAATCACTTTGCAAAGTGGCAGCATCCTGCATGGAACCTATAGTTCTGCACAATTTAGTATCATCTGCAAAAATAGAAACAGTACTTTCAATGCCCACCTCCAGGTCATTAATAAACAAGTTGAAAAGCAAGGGACCTAGTACAGAGCCCTGCGGTACTCCACTAACAACACTGGTCCAATTAGAAAATGTTCCATTTACCACCACTCTTTGTAGTCTATCTTTTAGCCAGTTCTCTATCCAGGTACAAATACTATGTTCTAGGCCAACATTCCTTAATTTAACCAGTAACCTTTTGTGTGGCACTGTATCAAATGCTTTAGCAAAGTCTTAAGTAAATCACATCCACTGCCATCCCAGAATCGAGGTCTCTACTTACCTTCTCATAAAAAGAAATTAAGTTAGTCTGGCAAGATCTATTACGCATAAAACCATGCTGGCACAAACTCATAGTATTATGATTTGCTATGAAGTCCAGTATCTTATCCTTTATTAACCCTTCGAAAAGCTTTCCTACCACTGACGTCAGACTAACTGGCCTATAGTTTTGAGGCTGAGAACGGGATCCTTTTTTGAATAGAGGCACCACATTAGCAATTCGCCAGTCTCTCGGCACTATGCCAGATCTCAATGAATCCTGAAAAATTAAGTAAAGAGGTTTGGCAATCACAGAGCTAAGCTCGCTAATTACCCTGGGATGAATACCATCCGGCCCATGGGTAAAAGCGGTTTGGTCGAAGACAATCCTCCTTTCAACTCATACAAAATAAAACATTGAAATGTTAATCTAAGAAATCAATAGTAAGGCATAATCAAGGGATCAGAGGACCTGATTTAGTTTTTTTTTTTCAAAAGTATTTTATAAATCTCCATGTCACTTCCTTAAATCAATTATTCTAGTTATCACTTTTTGACTGAATGAGGATTATAAAATGCACAATGAAATGAATTGGTAATGGGCATCTAGACATCTTTCCACCATAGCATTCTAATCTGAAACAAATATTCGTATCACTGTAGCCTTAGGAAGTCGGGTTGTGGAAATAAGAGGAGGGCTTAAGTTGAACCTTAAGGTTCTATTTTACTGAGCTGGATTTCCTGGTGATCAAAGAAATGTTTGAATGCAACTTCTTGCGTCATTACTGTGCAGTCACTTATTGTAGAAGAAAACATTGCATTTGATATTGCATCTCTTCATATAGACAGTTGTTGTGAAGGAGGGTGATATCCAACAGATGAACCCTCCAAAGTTTGATATGATAGAAGATATGGCTATGCTGACACACTTGAATGAGGCATCTGTGTTAAGTAATCTACGCAAGCGATATGCCAACTGGATGATCTATGTAAGTTACCATCAATGTTTTTGCTTTTAGTACTTTGTTTCTTTGATGTAGTTTTTTGGAATAGTTTACGTTTGTCTGTTTTTAGACTTATTCTGGCCTTTTCTGTGTGACTGTGAATCCATACAAATCGCTTCCTGTCTACAAAACTGAGGTGGTCACGGCTTACAAGGGCAAGAGACGTTCTGAAGCCCCACCTCATATTTTCTCCATTGCTGACAACGCTTACCATGACATGTTACGCAGTAAGTGCCCATGTTCATAGCCGTCTTTGTTACATTTCTTGGGTACATTGTTTCTGAATATCATATTTTGGCTTATGATTCTCTATGTACTGTACATACAAGCATTAAGAATTGTGTGTCCTATAAATAAATGTTTGAGAAACCCTCCTTACTTGTGTTTATGGGTAAGAGCACAAGCTGTCTTATTGCTGTCATTCTTTATAGACTTTATAAAAATTACACCATCTGGTAGTTAAAATCTGTTTGCACTGTTTAAATTGATTTTTAAACAGAATGTTTCTTCCAAGTTAAGCAATACATTATTGTATAGAGTTTAAGCTCACAACACTCCTGGTTCTTTTCTTCTACCATCTAAAAGCAGTGCTTCAGTTACAAAACTTCATGTCTCTTTGATAACATTTGTGCAATACTTTATCATCATTCCTCTTAATACATTGTTTGTAAAACATCACTTATGTAACCCACCTCAAACAGTTTCTATATTTATATAAATGTGTTTATTTTAGTTACATGGGTGTTATTTTGTGTCCTGCAGGTGACACATGGGGGGTATACACATACAATAGAGATATTGGCTAGTCTGTATTATGGCCCTGCATGAGATGGGGGCAAGATGCTGTTTGCCACAATTTATATGGTTCAAGACCCATGTTCAACCTCCACTATATGCTTGCAAAAATGTGTTGGGTGATTGACACAGTCTATGATGGCAGTGTAGTTGAGTCTTAAGCAATAGCCATCATGGAAAGTAAATTGTCAGGCTTATTAAACTCCAGCTGTTCACAGAGTAAACACTATCATTTCTTTGCTAGATCGAGAAAACCAGTCCATGTTGATCACGTAAGTACAGTCTTCATGATGTGGAAACACTGTACAATTAATGTCTTTTTGTGGTATATACAGCTATGAGGCAGAGTTAAATCGAACTACAGTATTAGCAGGCTGCAATTACTAGTCACATCATTTAAGTAAACATTTGATTAGTTGTTGTGTATTATTAGACCTGGTGCAACCTATGTGATTATTATTACAGTATAACATTATCTCTGGTGTCATATATACGTTAGATTATAGCTTTGCATAATCCATGGACAAAGATGACCAATCCTAAAACTATTTTATTATATATAAAATTACAGGATACTGGACCATTTCTCATTGCTGATGTCATAGCCCATTATATATTACAGGTATGGGACATGTTATCCAGAATGCTCTGGACCTGGGGTTTTCCGGAAAATGGATCTTTCCATAATCCGGATTGCCATACCTTAATTTTCAAAACATTTTATGGTCAAAACTGTCAAATTTGACTAGGGAATTATCCAAACTCAATTCGAGTTTTTTAAAAAAAAAATGTATTTAATTTTCAAGATTTATCATACTCTGTCCCTTTAAGAATTCAAATTTGGCTATTCACCATCTAAAACCTGCCAAATTCATGTATAAGTCAATAGGAAAGGTCCAGAGATCAATTTGGAGATGTTTGTAGCCTTCCTGACATTCAAGTTTTTTTCAGGAAAAAAACTTGAAAAGCGTTTTTATCATTCAAATCAAATTCGAATCGGGTCTTCGAATCGGTAAAATTAGTCAGAGTTTAAAAAATTTGATTTTATTAATACTTTTCGCCTAGTCGAATTTCGAATTCAATTGAATTTAAGGGAGTTTAAAAAAACTCACATGAATTCAAAATTCTTTGATAAATGTGCCTCTAAATCTACTAGAAAATCATGTAAACATTAAATACACCCAATAGGCTTGTTTTGCTGCCAATAAGGTTTAATTATATGTTAGCTTGGATCAAGTATAAGGTACTGTTTTATTATTTATAGTTTTGATTATTTGGATAAAATGGAGTCTACGGGATATAGCCTTTCCATAATTAGGAGCTTTCTGGATAACAGGTTTCCAGATAATGGAGCCCATACCTGTAAAAGCATGCATAAGTATTTAATAAGTCATGTTTTTGTATATGATTTTGTATATGCTTTGGAGTATAAGTAATACATTAACATTGAATAGGGCTTCACCATTACTGCAGCTGCAAGCCAAAACAGTATGGTCCACACTGCTATTTCTGCTGCTGCAATGGCTGGCATTTCTCGCATTGGATGGGCCACCAAATAATAATAAACTATTTCAGGGTACATTGTATAGTTTTTTTTCTCCTTAAATCACACTGTTAATAATATTTGAAGCATCTTTTCACCACTGAAAAATGTATTCGATGCAAAAAAAAAAAAAAATCCTGATCTTTCATAATATCTCTTTCAATCAGTGGAGAATCTGGTGCTGGCAAGACTGTGAACACGAAACGTGTTATTCAGTACTTTGCCACAGTCGCTGCTATTGGTGATCCCATGGGGAAGAAGAATGTAAGTTAATCTACTAATCATTTTTTATCCATTCAAAGTAATTTACTCCTTTTGCTTGTGTCTATCTTGTTATCTCTTGCACATTCTCTCTATTTGCCTCAAATCTTATTTATGAACACTGGGCTAATTGTTGCACGTGGGCAGTAACCCATGGTAACCAATCAAATTTTTGCTTCCCTTGTTCAACCTGTAGCTGGTTGCAAAAAAGCCAATCTTTTACTATTGGTATTACCCATGTGCAAAATGTGCCTAATGTTTATAAATGAGCCCCTTTAACTATATGTATTTTTTAGTGTGTATAAAACTTTAAGCATATTTAAAGGTATTGATTTTTTTTATTGTCTCCTTTCACATCCATATTAATACTGTATCCTTTGTTCTTTGTTTGCAGCAACCAGCTACCAAGACTGGGGTAAGGGAGTATTTCCACATTATTATTCTTGGGGTTTTTAGATTTATTCTGTATAGATATTCACTACCTAGGGTTCCTACTCATGCTGATAATCATTGCGCTGACAAATGCAGTACTCAGGGGTGTGCTGAAATCTGGGTAGCCCTGCATTATTATATTTCATAGTACACATATGGGATCCGTTACCCGGAATCCCATTATCCATAAAGCTCCGAATTATGGAAAGGCCATCTCCCACAGACTCCGTTTTATCCAAATAATCCAGATTATTAAACATGATATCCCTTTTCTCTGTAATAATAAAACAGTACCTTGTACTTAATCCCAACTAAAATATAATTAATCCTTATTGGAGGCAAAACCAGCCTATTGGGTTTATTTAATGTTGAAATGATTTTCTAGTAGACTTAACGTATCGGGACCTGGGGTTTTCCGTTATCCAGAAAACCCCAGGTCCCGAGCCTTCTGGATAACAGGTCCCATACCTGTAGTAATTATAAAATTACGTCCCCACAATTTATATACTTTTAATTTTTTTCTGGAAACAGCCTAGATTATCTAAAATGAATAATAAATTTTAATTAGTATAATAAACGTAGTTGTGGGACCCTCATCAATAGCTCAGTACAATCTATTTATGCTTTTCTGCTTCTTTCTTTTAAAAAGGGGCACTATCACTGTTATAATATAATACTGTATAATAACTATACAAATTTCCACAACACTAATTTACATAAGGAAAGACTAAACTTTTTTTATGTTAACATTCTGGAGTGATCGCAGCCTAGCAGTAACAGCATCACCAAAAAAAACAAATTTTCATGCTTTATTTTCTTATATATATTCTACCCAGGCATGTGAACTGAGGAATATATATATATATATATATATATATATATATATATATATATATTAATGTAAGGGTGATTAACTGTAGTGTATACACAGAATATACATTGTGTATTAATTTACATTTAAACATTGCAGTGGGAGTTATATGCTGAGGTCTATTGTGAATTTCCCAGTTCTATTCAACCTACCTGCAATTAAAGCATGTGAATCAAAGCAAATATAAAGAGAATGGATGTTATGCAGGCACATAAATACACTGTGAGGCTTTACTGTCAAAACAAAAACAACAGTTTTATTGTGTTTTAGGGAACATTGGAAGATCAAATCATCCAAGCCAACCCAGCTTTGGAAGCTTTTGGAAATGCTAAGACACTGAGAAATGATAACTCATCCCGTTTTGTAAGTTAGTTTTTGCTCCATTGCTTTTTTTTTATTTAACAGAAATAAAAGGTTTTTTCCAATAGCTTTTAGTGTAATTAATAATTTTATGAGTGCCAGGCATTATTTACATGATTGTTGTATTGCAAGTTTAACATATTTACTTTCTACTTCTGCTAAATTGTTGGATTATAGAAATGGATTCATTTTGGCACTTCTGCTTGTGAAGGTGCAATAAACTGACCCAGCAGGTACATACAGAATAACTAAGTATATAAAGGGTCATTTAGTAAAGCAGTCGCAAGTACAGCCACACTAAAATAGACGCAAATGTTGCCTATGTTGATGCCATTCATCAATGGGCCTCTGTCCTGCCTCTTATGCTGCATAGTGAGCAAGTATGAACTATTGATACTCGGGAACCCAGAAACTACCGCAATTTTGAATGTAGCAGTACTTTCCAGGGTTCCCAAACTTGGTTGTGTCAATATGCAGAGCAGCACTTAAAACATTGAAGAATAGGATGGAACACATGATCCGCAGACTCTGCTGCAAACAACTTTATTTGGTTGCAACATGTTTTGGATCACATGGTTCCTTTTTACACTCGAAAAAGGATTCATGTGATCCGAAACATGTTTTGACCAAATAAAGTAGTTTCCAGCAGAGTCTGTGGATCGTGTGCTCCATCCTATTCTTCAATGTTTTAAGTATTACTGTAGACAATTTGGTGAATCAGCGCACAGTCTCTTACCACATGTAGTGAATGCATCTATCCTTTATTAATGGATGTACCGCCATCCAAAATATCAGCATATAGATGAGAGAAAGGAGGGCACTCCAATGCAGATTAACTGCTTGTGATTTTCATTTATTGCAAACTGCTATACACAACATGTTTCAGGCCTTCAATGCCCTTTCTCAAGTGTGGGTGACACTTGAGAAAGGGCATTGAATGCCCGAAACATGTTGTGTATAGCAGTTTGCAATTAATGAAAATCACAAGCAGTTAATCTGCATTGGAGTGCCCTCCTTTCTCTCATCTATATGCTGATATTTTAAGTATTACTGTTGGTCCACTGGTGTGACCTAAATGGAAAGAGAGCGCATACACAGGTGAAAGGTGTTTGAGCAAATTTGTTTTATCCAATATGCAGAGCAGACTCATGTCAAAAGAATTATACACCAATGTATTTTTAATGGTATACACCAGAAATGACATGATCCCCAAATGTTAGGCACAACTTGCAAAAAACATTTGAAAATATGAAATTTTTCCAGAAAAGCATTCAAAAATTAGACTTATAGATGCAACTTACTGTTGTACAAGCTAGCCTGCCAGAGCCACTGTCACCACATAACTGACTCCTTTATATAATTAAATATTTTTTTTTTTAAAGTCGAGTTGCAAATTTACTCCAGAGGGTAATAAACACGGGTATCGCTTTGTAAGATAAAGCATTTATATCTGCACATCTTTGGGGTGAAAAGTGCCAGGACTATTTGCAAATTATACTCTACAGAAGTCAGTCTTTTAAAAAGTCATTGCAAACTTTTTGCACCTTAAAGCCAGGTAATACTCACATTTAAAAATGCATTTGCTGCAATATATTAAAAATCATACTATTTAAGGTCAGAAAAGCTGGAGGCAACATGAAATCATAAGTTAAGTACAGCATATTTAAGGAACAGTAACATCATAAAATAGATGCTTTTGTTTTTTACATTTAGGGGCACATTTACCTAGGGTCTAATATCGAGGGTTAATTAACCCTCGATATTCGGCAGTCAAAGTAAAATCCTTCGACTTCGAATATCGAAGTCAAAGGATTTACCGATATTCCTACGATCGAACGATCCGAAGGATTTTAATCCATCGATCGAATGATACTCCTTCGATCAGAAAATTGTTAGGAAGCCTATGGGGACCTTCCCCATAGGCTAACATTGGCCTCGGTAGGTTTTAGGTGGCGAACTAGGGGGTCAAAGTATTTTTTAAAGAGACAGTACTTCGACTATCGAATGGTCGAATAGTCAAACGATTTTTACTTCGAATCGAAGGTCGAAGTAGCCCATTCGATGGTCAAAGTATTCGACCATTCGAAATTCGAACTATTTTTCCTCTATTCCTTCACTCGAGCTAAGTAAATGGGCCCCTTAAACTTTGTTTCCAGCATCTACATATAAACCCTTTCTTTTCAACAAATGTTCTTTTTATATATAACAATAGTTTTTATTCTATGGTTCTGTAGAGAGTCACAAATGGCATTTCACTTCCGTTTCTTTTCCTGGTTAACAACTAAAAATCTTGTATCCTACACAGCATATCTGTGCCCTTTAACCTCTTTCTGCTGTAACTGATCTCCCATGGCAACACAACAGCTCATTTGTATAAACTTTAGTGGAACTTTTCGAACCAGGGCAAATATGAATTTTGTTAACCAGTGTAGATAACACATTATATTATACAAAACAATCAAAAACGTATTGTTAATAGTCCTTTAATGACCTGCAATAATTCTTAGTATTTTTTTTAGTTCTGTTTGTTACACATTTAGCATTTTAACAGTTAAAAAAACCCTTAATGTTTATTTTTCTTCTGCAAAGGGTAAATTCATCCGGATCCATTTTGGAACCACAGGCAAATTGTCATCTGCTGATATTGAAATTTGTAAGTATTTAGCTGCTGAGCTCTGCTACTTGAATGCCTGTTGAGTTTGGGGGTATATTGTTAATTTTTATGTATAATCAGTAAGGACTTGGGAGTATTACAGATATCAATAATAATAACAACAACACACAATATAGTTCTACAACAGCAAGGAAAGCCATATATATGAAAAGTGGTAACATGGAAGGAGAATGTCATTTAGCAAGCCTGCACAAATATCCAGATTGTGTATAAATAACAAAGGGGAATAGTACATTTGTTATGAATAAAGTCTAAATATTTGTGGTTACACTGTTATAAAGTACTTTAACTGACTGCCAATGTCTTTAAAGATGATTTACAGACGAGACATCAACTAAGATTACAGGAAAAGAGGTTTCACCGGCAAATATTGTGTCTTACAGGGAAATTGCAGCTTCCCCTTGAGGGCTTAGCTAATCAATGTCTGGTGAATGCTCTTAATAATACTATTGGTTAATACAGTCCAGAATTCTCAGGACCTGGAGTTTTCCAGATAAGGGATCTTTCCGTAATTTACATCTCCATACTTTGTCTACTAAAAACAATTTAAACTTTAAATAAACCCATTAGGATTGTTGCCTTCAATAAGGATGAATTATATTATAGCTGGAATCAAGTATTATTATATTTTTATTATTACAGACAAAAAGGAAATATTTTTTTAAGATTTATCATTCTTTTATTAAAATGGAGTCTATGGGAGATGGCCTTTGCATAATTTGGAACTTTCAGGATAACGGGTTTCCGGATAACAGATCATATACACTGTTTATAACTGAAAGATATTTTTAGTACTTACAGCAGCAATGTTCAGCCTGGGGCCCTTGTTCAGTTACTGTATATTGCATTCTTTGAAAGTAGAACGCTATAAGTTGTTTCTAATGGGAATGCTGAAGGGGCACAATAGCTATTCCTGATCAAGTAGTTTTTTTTCCCCTCAAGTTGAAATTCCCATCTTCCAGAGTCCTGACTGATGAAGCAGGTCGGCCTAATGTGGTGTTATAAAACTGTAATACGTTTTATAGTGTGGTATTAGAAGTTTTTGCATTTCTCTAACTCTAAACCTTAAATTAAACATTGGTTTTCTAAAATCAAGGGGTTAATGAAAATCAAACAACTACGTGTGTCCTTTTACTCATACTTTTTCCCTACCAGTGTAGCTGATGTACATATTTTTGTTCATAATCTTCCTCCAGATTTGCTGGAAAAATCCAGGGTAATTTTTCAGCAGCCAGGTGAAAGAAGTTACCACATTTTCTACCAGATTACAAGTGGGAAAATGAGTGAGTTGCAAGGTAAGTGTAAATGAGTACATGGTATAAGACATGTAGGACTGGTAGTGGGAGGATTATTTGTCAATCTGCATATTCAAGGGCTGGATAATATTGTTTGTATGATATTATAGAAAAAAGTTTGTGGAGCCTTGAGAAAAATGGGCATCCCATGATGGAACACATTCGACCTAGAAGCCTTTAGTTGGACAACCTTGATGTAGCCAATCAAGAGGTTCATAAATTGTCTTTAAACAGAGAGGAAACAGGTTCAGCAGATGGAGCCCTGATCATTCTACCTGTGACAGCTATACCTGATGAAGGGGCCTGCCTTTATGTTGGTCAATTTGTTAGTTAATTTCTTTAAAACAGAAAAACTTTAGATAATATTCCTGAAATTGTAAATGTAGAATACTCTGCAGGTATAAATTGTCCTTGTTTGTTTTTATATAACTACCATCAGCTATGGAAATACAGTTGACCTATGCATTTATTGTACTGCAGTTATTTGCACGACATGAGACAAACTTATAGGAAGCAACATGAGTATCATTGTAGGAGAGAGCTTAAAGTTTGGCTTCCCTGGAAAACATTTACATCGACAATGGGAAGTTGCTAAAAAAGCTGTCCGACATCCTCAATAAGAAGCAGTAGTCTAAATAGACAAAGTTCCTGCACACAACCAAGTATTACTCTGGCATTAGTTGCATATACATGCATGTGCAGCTGAAAACAGAAATTCTTAAAATAATATGAGAATATTAGTTTGCAAAGAGCTTCTCTGCTTATCTGATTAATGCACATCCACAAACCACTTGAGCAAGCTACACCAGACAGGGTGATGAGGGCCAGTTAGTCATTATCCATATGACATTATTTTAGTTATTATTCAAGACTTTATAAATTTGTTGCTGAAATCGGTTTTGAAGCATAAAGAATAATATTATAACTGTAGATCAAATGTCCTTGGAGATCAGACCAGGTTTAAATGAGGCACTCTGAATGGGATAATGTAAAGTATCTGAGAACACTGGATACAAGGCTTGTTATGTTGTGATCGCAAGGAAAAGAATAGAAAGTGATTTTTATTTTATTACATAAGAATAATTTATTGTAAAATATGACTTCCATTTCAGAGATACTCTGAAAGCAGGAGTGCATAGCCTTCTAACTATAAATGAACTACATTTAACGCAAAAATAAATCATACTGATTTTCAGAAAGATCCATCCCAGGGTGGCAAGCTATATAGTCAGTCACTCTGTCCTGGGTGGTCCATATGTACAAATGAACACATGCAGTGTTGGGGAAAAATGTGTGAATATATGCAACAGCTGATAAATGTGCTGTGTGTTATTCCTGAGTGATTCACAAGTAAATCTTCTCACAAGTTGCTGTGCTCAGTGTTCTCTATGTGATCATCATAAAGACCACCTCTGCTAACAAAATGAATTAAACCTTTTCTTTCTTTCAGACATGCTACTTGTTAGTACAAATCCTTACGACTTTCACTTCAGCTCTCAAGGTGTAGTAACAGTGGACAACCTTGATGATTGTGAAGAATTAATGGCGACAGATGTAAGGCTTGACTTTAATTAGTATATATATATATATATCTTTATAAGCCTATAAAAAAAATATATACTGTAACGTGTGGCATAAAGGAGACATATTGGGAGAAATGTAATAACATTCACAAAGAGAACAAATTTGCAAATAAAAAATCACGTTGCAATGTAAAAATCTTCGGCTTTTATTGCATTGCGACTCTTAGGGGCACATTTACTATTGGTCGATTATCGAGGGTTAATTAACCCTCGATATTCGACCATCGAAGTTAAATCCTTCGACTTTGAATATCGAAGTCGAAGGATTTACCGCAATTCGTTTGATCGAACTTCGAAGGAATAATCGTTCGATCAAACGATTAAACCCTTTGAATCGAATCGATAATCCATCGATCGACCGATTTTGCTTCGATCAAAAAATGCTTAGAAGGCCTATGGGGACCTTCCCCATAGGCTAACATTGGTACTTGGTAGGTTTTAGGTGGCGAAGTAGGTGGTTGAAGTTTTTTTTGAAAGAGACAATACTTAGACTATCGAATGGTCGAATAGTCGAACTATTTTTAGTTTGAATCGTTCAATTCAAAGTCATAGTCGAAGGTTGAAGAAGCCAATTCGATGGTCGAAGTAGCCAAAAAAATACTTCGAAATTCGAAGAATTTTTTATTCTAATCCTTCACTCGAGCTAAGTAAATGTGCCCCTTAATTGCACATTACGAACCTTTAAGACCTGCTTGAAGGTGTCGTAAACTTTTGGAGTAAATGTAACAACTTTTTTATTACATACACTGCACTCTAGTGAAAACTATTAAATTTGCAATTGCTATTCTACTGAAGGGCAAATTCTTCACAAAGACAAAATTTTTCACTTTGCTAAAATTTATTCGCATTGCGAACTAATTGAGAATGATTTTTGCATTAAGGACCAATTATACACTCTACCAATAGTGTGAGAAACAAGAATGTGCCAGTGCATTATACCATTTTTAATATAAAGGGAATGTGCTGAAAAATTTGTGTTTCTGTTTGATTTATTGTAAAAAACTCTAATAGTCCTGCCCTTCCAGTTCCTTTTGCCGGCTTTTCCAGGCTTTGCCGGGAGCTGGAGGCACTCAGCACACTGCACTGTAGGATAGAATTCAATCAGCAGATAGGCTGACCTGATAGGGAACTAAAACCTGTATTTGCTTGTGTGACTACAGGGCTATGATTGGCTGTCCCCCTCCTACTGTGCTTTTAGCTATTCTGACATCTATTTAGTTCTATTTTCGTCTCCCTTCTTTCCCGTTACTAACATTTTATGCAGGTCAGAAGTAATTCCCTAGCATTGACTGAGCATAGCGGTTAGAGACAGACAGACGTTAGCGCTCATTCACACTCTATCGCTAGGCGAATTTTCGCTCTGGTGAATGAACGTTACTGCGCAAATTCACTGATTTTACTGAAAGTTACCTCTTTCGCCAGACTTGCCTTCGCCAGCTCAGACCAGCGAAGTGCACTGGAGTGCATCGATCTTCCTCATTCTTCTGTTAGTTAAATCATATTTTTAGTGGAAAAAGTTTCCAAAAAACTCTGGCGTCTTTTCCTTTTTTCAGAGTGATAGGCTTCAAAGTCCTTAAATTTTTTGCTGAAACATATACGTCCATTCAATGTCATAATTTCCCGCCGTATGCAAATTAGCCTGAGCGAAGACTTGTAACAAAGTTGCGCTAGTCATAATTGAGCGCTAGCGCATCTTCGCTTTAATCGCCGAAGTAACGCTAGCGAAAATTAGCCAGCGCTCGGCGCCCTGGTTGCAACTTTGTATTTTAGTAAATTAGCGTTCTCTGAGTGAATTTTCGGCTGGTGAAGAGTTGCAATGGCTGCGAAGCCGTCACTGGCGAAAAATGGTTATCCAATGGTTTATCATGGTGAAAACTCACGGACTAGATTCAATTCGAGGAGAAAAAACTTTTCTCCTAATTCATTTCCAGTTTTTTCTCATAGAATTCAATAGAGTGTTCATGTGAGATAAGTTTTTCTGAATAGAATCTCAAACCGAATCACATGACAAACCTTTTTATCACTAAATTCTAAATATGGTCTAACAATTAAGCTACTTATGCCCATTTATGGGTATATATAGAGCTAATTTCGAGTTTTTTTTGTGAAACCATCAAATTAATTTTGAAAAGATTTTGCTATGAGTAGACTAAGCAGTTCACAAAGTAAGTTCAAAAACGGGGAGCATATCACCTCTCCAACACTATCTTACGTTCTGCACATACCTTCTGTCCCCCGTCGGAGAATATTAATACACCACAGAGCAAATCACGGAGCATCAGGAGTAGTGTGAAAAAAATGTGTAAACTTTAATAGTCCATTTTATAAGATTTTTACCAGCATGTCAGCATATCTCATCATGGATCATACGCTTTACACGTTTTGTGGCGTCTCTCCACTTCAAAAGCGATCAGTTCACAAAGGTTTGACATTGGTCTCCAGAATATTTAACATTTTAATTCAATATAATGCCACAAAGGTGATTATTTTTGGACAAAAGCTTTAAAAGTCCACTGAAAACACTAGTGATTTTTTTCTTTCACAGCAAGCTTTCGATATATTGGGATTTATTTCAGATGAAAAGTATGGTGCTTATAAACTGACTGGTGCAATAATGCATTTTGGAAATATGAAATTTAAGCAAAAGCAACGAGAAGAACAAGCAGAGACTGATGGCACAGAAAGTAAGTCAGTAACATCTTTTATATACATTTGCCTTAAGTATTGGAATGATATACAGTAATATTTTACTGGTGGGGCTTTTTTTCCTTTTTTCTTTGTTTATAAATTAAATTTTAGAGAGAGAAAAACTACTGCTAATGGAAGAATGTCTGCCAGCATGATTCAAATAAATTTTTCCTGATTCCCTGAGTTTCTACTAAAGGAATACTGTAATATTTTGCTACACTACTGGTTAACCCACCTATAGTTGGCCAAGGCACAACAAGCATAACTGTGTTTTATTTAGCAACGTCAATAATGAAACCACTTGAATCACTTTAGTTAATCTTACTTTAGCCATATCAATGTTATAACCCTAATCCAGCAAGATGTAAATCTGTGACATCAGTGTTTCAGGTTGTTTTCATAGTCTTCTTGTAACTGGCACCTGTATCTAGGCAATATGGAGCTTTTAGAAGTGCCCTCTGGTTCTATTTATTGGACCCCTTGTAGCCATCCATTCAAGACCCCAGTAAGGTCACACACCACAACTCTAAAACTGTGCCTGTTTTTTTATATTTCTGTAAACAGATACAGATAAGGCTGCTTATCTGATGGGCATCAGTTCCTCTGACCTTGTAAAAGGCTTAATGCACCCACGAGTAAAGGTTGGCAATGAATATGTGACCAAAGGTCAGACTGTAGCCCAGGTAGGTTCTTTTGGCTCCAGAAGTGCTTACTGTATGTGAACTTATGATAATTAACAACAATTTTGCAGCATGCAACAACCTGCCAAAAAATATGATCATTGCCCACTATGGAGCCATACTGTTTTGGTATTGTATAATAATAATTTTTCATTATGAGGGTATTATGCCTCACCTTTGTTCATTTACTCAAATCCTAAAAACAAAATAATATTAGAAATCGTTTTGAACTGAATTAAAAATCCATATATCTAACAAAGTATATATTATATAGTATAAATAAAGAAAGTTTAATGCTAAAAATGTGATCGTGTCACCAATATATCTTCAGACTATGGGGTCCGTTTACTAAAGTGCGGTAAATCTGACTTTAAGTTTCCGCATGTTATCGTTGAGAATATTTTTACGCCAGAATATTCGCAGCGACTAAGTTTACTAAACAGCGATACGCTCAGAAGTCATTGCGATCACTTGCGGTAACTACGTTAAGGAACCAGCTTACGTTAGCGGTAATATTAGCGAGTTGCGAATTTTCTGGCGAAAAATTAAGTTTTTGCGAATATTTATGCTATAAAATAGTCTTGTTTTATGGCGGTTATTATGGCAAATTTTTACTGTGACATTTATGGCCAGAAATGCACCATCAAAACTCTAAACTTTATTGACTGATGATTATCCCATCCAACAACATCACCAGAGTAACACCAATCAAACATGTCTGCATCATATAAACCCTTCTGCCAATAGAATAATAGGAACAAGAAATGATACCAGTCAATCTCTTTGCTTCATAGAAACGCACAGTTTAATGTAGCCAATCACAATGAAACCACAAAAGTGTAGAGGCTGACGAATCCTTGGACTGTGATGCCGCTGCCAATAATACGACTCTGAGCTGAAACTGCTGCTGTTGCACCAGATAGAAGCAGAAGCCAAAACATCCTGTCAGCAATAGCTACAAATATGTCTCTCCTGTCAGCAAAGAATGATGGGTTAAAAAAAACAGTATTATGGGATATTTCCTGCCCCTTGAGAATTTTCTGGCGAAAAAAATACTTTTACGCCACTACATAGGTGGCGGTAAAAGTTTGCGAATATTCTGGCTTTAATTTTGTCTTTAGCACATTTCGCTGTTTAGTAAACCATGCGTTAATGTGTACGTAGCGTTATTTTCAGCGAATTCGATAACTGGCGAATAATTATTCTTGCGCAAGAAAATTCGCAAATTTATATTTACCGCAGGTTAGTAAACTGGCGATAACATATTTGGCGAAAATTCTGTCTATATATTGTGCGAATATTTTTAACGCACTTTAGTAAACGGACCCCTAAGTCTCGGCTATGTCCAAAGAATAAAAATAATTATCCTCTTTTAGGCTCCATCACTACACGTGCATTTTGTTTTGTTTTAAATAATCTGACATATTTTAAGTAAAATATTTTTCCAACATTTGTATTTTTAGGTTGTCTATGCGGTTGGTGCATTGGCCAAAGGCATTTATGACCGTATGTTTAAATGGCTGGTGGTTCGCATTAACAAGACACTGGATACAAAACTATCAAGGCAGTTCTTTATCGGTGTCCTCGATATTGCAGGTTTTGAAATTTTTGATGTAAGTTTTCTGGGTATATAAATTGCATTACATTGCACAACTAGTAAGATATTTAGTAACACCTAGGAGCACATTTACTAAGGGTCGAATATCGAGGGTTAATTAACCCTCGATATTCGACCATCGAAGTAAAATCCTTCGACTTCGAATATCGAACGATTAAATCCTTCGAACCGAACGATCAAAGGATTTTAATCCATCAATCGAACGATTTTCCTTCGATCAGAAATAGCTTGCAAAACTTATGGGGAAGGTCCCCATAGGCAAACATTGGTGCTCGGTAGATTTAAAGTGGCGAAGTATGTAGTCGAAGTTTTTTTAAAGAGACAGTACTTCAACTATCGAATGGTCGAATAGTTGAACGATTTTTAGTTCGAAACGTTCGAATCGAAGTCGTAGTCGAAGGTCGAAGTAGCCTATTCGATGGTCGAAGTACCCAAAAAAAACCTTTGAAATTCAAAGTTTTTTATATTCGAATCCTTCACTCGAGCTTAGTAAATGTGCCACCTAGACTTCTTGGGTTTTAACGCTGCCCTTGTGGCTCAGCATATTGTTGGAACCCACTTGGTTGATAATCAAGTTCATGAAGTGAAAACATGGCTTTAACAACAACCCTGACAAGGATCTCCAACACAGCATTTGCCATAAATCACACCCTAATTGTCCTGCCATTGCGTTAAAATCTTTGGCTAAATCCATAAGTGCAAAATAAGACTCTCTGAGTAGAAGTCCAAACCAGAAATGTGTAAAGCAAAAAGGCAATCTTCCACCAGGCAATTGAATTGAGTAAACATTATATTTATGTTAGATCATTATAACTTTACACAGTTTGTGTTCCACACACTTAGGGGTTATTTACTAAACTCTGAATGCAAAAATCACCAAAAGTTTTTGATATTTTGTTTTATATATATGTCTTTTAAAAAATCACGGATTTTTCATATTTATTAAACCTTGAGCATGGAAAAGTCAGAATCTGAAAATCCTGCATCTCAGACCTGTCTAGGTAACATATAAGTCAATGGGAGAAGTCCCAATGATTTTTTGATGGGTTTTTGTGCAATACTCAAAGTTTTTGTCGTTTTCGGGGGAAAATTCTGAAAAAAATTCTGAAATTCGGATCAAAAAATCTGAAAAAATCATGAAAATCTGATTTTTTTTTCCCGCATTTTTTTTCCCGCAAAGCTAATTTTCGGGAAAATGTAACAATAAATAAGCGTAAAAAAACCTGAGCAGATTTTTTCGGAGTTTGTAACAGAAAATATTGAGATAAATTTGGACTTTGATAAATAACCCCCTTAGACTAAGTGACTTCCATTACTTGGTGAGTCACTACTTGATGTTGCACTGCCATTCTTTGTCTCTCTAAGAAGAAGCGCCAATGTTTTGCTGACTTCATCAATGTAGAATGGTGTGTGGTTTGACAAAGATTCATTTTTTAAACATTGGCATGAACAAAAGCTTTTTTGCATTTTACTCCTATGACAATGCACTGTTTTATAAAACATTTTAGAATGTACAGTGCAGCTAGTACAGGACTGGCGGAGCCCCAGGTTGACATATCAGACAAACACACAAATGAATCACATTTTATTTTTAAATTTCGTTCAAACAAAATTGCAGTTTGCCTGTCTTTGATTAGTAATTAGATATTATTATTTATTTATTTATTTATGTATTTATATCACGTCTGTTGTTTTTAGTTAAACAGCTTTGAACAGCTCTGCATCAATTTTACAAATGAAAAACTGCAACAGTTTTTTAATCACCACATGTTTGTATTGGAACAAGAGGAATATAAGAAGGAAGGCATTGACTGGGAATTTATTGATTTCGGATTGGACTTGCAGGCCTGTATTGATTTAATTGAAAAGGTAAAAAGAAATATAATCTTAGGTAGCTGTTTATGCTACTGATTACATAAGCAGTGGTGACTGTTATGGTTGGAATTTAGGGTAGGACTCCACGAGCGATTTTGTCGCGATCCGATCTGCTGCGACAAAACGCATGCAAATTGTCGCATGCAACAAAAATAAGGTGAGAGATAGAATTGTCGCATGGTGTCGCAGCATTGATCTGACGCGACAATTCGCATGTGTTTTGTCGCAGCGCGTTGGATCGTGACAAAATCGCTCGGGGAGTCCTACCCACCTGTATGCAATTCTTGCAAAAAAAAATCTTTTAAATCTACACTAGACATCACCAGTGAGCTCAGTGGCCATATAAAGGCACATTTAATCTAACATTATGATTAAATATGCAGGTTTTTGCATGCAGTTGAGCTTCCAGGTTAACTATTTATGAAGAAAAAAATTGTGACTGCATTTAGCTTAATAAAGCCATTTTGTTCTAGCCTCTCGGTATTATGTCAATCCTAGAAGAGGAGTGCATGTTTCCCAAGGCAACTGATATGACATTTAAATCTAAGCTTTATGACAACCATCTTGGAAAGTCACCTAACCTCCAAAAACCTCGGCTTGACAAGAAAAGGAAGTATGAAGCACATTTTGAACTTGTGCATTATGCTGGTGTGGTAAGTAGTCTTATACCTATTTATTAATGCTGTTGCTTGTATTATTATTATTTTTATTAAGTATTAAGCACTGCACAACAGGTGTTTACATAGAATATACACGTTACATGCAGGTGCTGAGGAAAAGATTGCTAGAAGATTGTGATATGTGGTTTGGTGAGATGAAGGGAAAGCAGAGTTGTCAAATGCTGTGAATGGCAGGCTCAGTTAGAATTTTCTTCTGTATCAGAAACCAGTACAGAGACTGGCAGAGTGGCATGCTAAAGGAGTGGTTGATAAGGTGTATGAGCCTGGAGGCAGCATCTATTATGAACTGGAGAGGTGACAGTCTAAAGGTGGCCATACACGGGCCGATAAAAGCTGCCGACAGACCGTGTCGGCAGCTTATTGGCCCGTGTATGGGGGCCCCCGACGGGCTTCCCCGATCGAGATCTGGCCGAAAGTCGGCCAGATCTCGATCGGATGGGATTAAAAATCCCGTCGGATCGCGGCCGCATCTGTTCGTTGATGCGGTCCCGCGATCCGACCGCCCGTTTGGCGAACGCTAGGATCCGATCGGATCAGCCCGATATTGCCCACCTCAAGGTGGGCATATCGGAGGGAGATCCGCTCGTTTGGCGACATCGCCAAACGAGCGGATCTATCCGTGTATGGCCACCTTAACAGAGAGTTGCAGTATTGTAGTCAATATGTGGCACAATGAGAAAGTGAATCAGCATATTGGTAGCATCCTATGTGGTAAATTATCAAATCAGGCCTGGGGAGAGTAGGTAATAAACACTTTTGTAATGTTATGGGTGTTGGATGGTGGCTGTGAGAACCATTTCTGTTTTACAGAGGTTTCATTTCAGCCTCTCTCCTTCTCTGCCACATACTGTATGAAGTATATAAAATTCTCTGTTTTGCTGTTTCAAGTAACTCATTTACGTCGTACAAACTTTGAACTTACAAATCCTGCTCTCACCTAGCTTTTTTTTTAACATTTACTCCATCCCTGGCCCTTACCCCATCCCAGTAATATCACAGCCATGGTATCCTTCCCTTCAGTGTAAATTCCAATGTTGCAGAAATATTATCTCTATACCCAGTTAATCTTTCCTGTGCTCTCTGGAATGCCCCATCCATTTGCAACAAACTCACCACTATACATGACCAGTTCATCATCAATTCCTTTCCTTCTCACACTTACTGAAACTTGGCTGTCTCCTACTGACACTGCTTCACCTGCTGGATGTCACAACACTAATGACTTAAGGTGGCCATACACGGATAGATCCGCTCGTTTGGCGATGTCGCCAAACGAGCGGATCTCCCTCCGATATGCCCACCTTGAGGTGGGCAATATCGGGCTGATCCGATCGTGGGCCCTAGGGCCCAACGATCGGATCCTAGCGTTCGCCAAACGGGCGGTCGGATCGCGGGACCGCATCAACGAACAGATGCGGCCGCGATCCGACGGGATTTTTAACCCCATCCGATCGAGATCTGGCCGACTTTCGGCCAGATCTCGATCGGGGAAGCCCGTCGGGGGCCCCCATACACGGGCCAATAAGCTGCCGACTTGGTCTGTCGGCAGCTTTTATCGGCCCGTGTATGGCCACCTTAACACGATTCTTCTCTGAAAATAACTTGCTGGACCCCCTACAATCTGGTTTTAGGCAACAACACCCCACTGAGACTGCCTAACCCGACTAACTAATGACCTTGTAACAGCAAAAGCCACAACCACATCTGACTACTAATACTTCTTGATCTCTCAGCTACATTTGACACTGTGGATCATCCTCTCCTCCTCCAGTCCCTCCATTCGATTGGCCTTCGTGACATTGCCCTGTCCTGGTTACCTTTCCAGAAGTATCTATTGTAGTTAACAGTTCCATTATCACCCCGCCTCCCCAGGCTTGGTGCCTTGGATATTCTAGATCCTGTCCTGTCCTTCACTCCTCATACCCGGTCACTTATTAAACCATGTCAATTTCACCTAAGGAACATATCCAAAATACGATCATTTATCACCCAAGATGCCGCCAAACTCTTATTAATTCTCTCGTCATATAACGTCTAGGCTGCTGTAACTCTTTAATAATTGGCCTTCCCTGCCAGAGACACCATACACCTCAGCAACTGCTCCTCCTCTACCATGCTACTGCCAATCCCTGCACTGGCTTCCGCTACCTTTCAGAATAAAATTCAAACTAATCACCCTGACACTTAAACCACTTCATAACTCTGTCCCACCCTACATCTCTGAACTCATCTCGAGATACTCACCCAACCACTAACTATGCTCCTCTGCTGACTTGCTCCTCAACTCTTCTCTCATTACCTCCTCATATGCTTGCATTCAAAACTTTGTAAGGGCTGCAGCCCTTCTCTAATATTCTCTCCCTCGGTCTATCCGACTTTCTCCCAACCTTTCTGCTTTCAAAAGATCTCTTAAAACGCACTTATTTAGAGAAGCATACCCTCACTCTGTTTAGCTACCAAGTGATACCATATGCTACATCTCTCACCTTGCTTATTTCTGATCTTGCCCACTCCCACACTTTGTGTCTCATTCCCTTCCCCTTAAGGTTGTAAGCTCTTTTGCACAGGGCCTTTCTCACCTTTTGTACTGGTACTGGTTGTTATATATGTTATATGTATGTAATGCATGTGATTTATTGGAAAAGCATATTCATTTTTCAGCACTGCACAATATGTTGGCGCTCTAAAAATACATGTTAATAATAATAATAATAATAATAATAATAATAATAAAGGCAGTGTTAAGACATTCAAGTAGAACAGCTTTCGAACAGCATAAGGCATAACAGCCAATAAATACTGCTAAAACATCACATCTGTTACCTACAGTATATCAGTATAGTAGTTCACAGTGCACAATTTGTACACTAACCAGTTCTTCATTTTGGCATTTGTCAATAGATCTTGTCAACGACAGCACTCCAGGTTTCTTTTCTTTTAAAATGCCTTTAATGGTCACATGTCAGGGTAGCAAATGCAAAGATGCAACGTTTCGAGTGGCACCCCACTCGAAAAAGCTGACCTAAGTATTCAGTCATGTTGGATGACTGTACTATATACCATACCAATATAATCTTTAAAAGGTGGGTTTAAACTTGACCCCAACATTTTCTTCAAACTATTTTTAGCATTGTTGAATCAAAGGGGAAGCTCACCTTAACCTTTAATTCATAATTATAATACTAATAAAGATATTGTCTGTTCCCGTATCTGACAGGTTCCATACAACATTATAGGCTGGCTGCAAAAGAACAAGGATCCGCTAAATGAAACCGTTGTAGGTCTCTTCCAAAAATCTTCCAACAAACTCCTTGGGTGTTTGTTTGAAAACTATGTCAGTTCAGACAGTGGTGAGTGACTTACTGGAGTAGAAATGTTTAAAACAGAGCTCTGTACACATATTTTATCACCCCAAGAGACAACTGGATCTTTTTCTACTGTTCAGTTTTTAACTGTTAGCACAAGTTTCCCCTGTCCTAAGTGCATCACCCCAACTACACCCAAATTTAGTGTTTGCCTGGACCAGTTTTGGAAATTCAGAGCTATGCAGAAATGTTGGCAGGTGCCATGCTTGGCTCAGTCACTTCTGTTCCTAGGTTGTATAGCAGTAATTGGTAAGCAGGACCACTGGGCCAGGATCATGGGTTGACTTCCATTCTGTTTCTTCCTGGACACCAATCACTGCCATGCAACCTGGGTAAAAAGTTAAAAAAACGAGGGAAGTTTTAGTTCCCTTTAAAAGCTAATCAAATACATGTTAGCAAATGTATATACATTTACAGTGCACTTGTATTTAAAGAGGACCGACAATATGAATGCACAATTCATGGTACCATATACATGAGCAGGAATAGAGAAGGTGTTGCTCATTTTGGTTGCTTTGGGCTCATTTTTTTCACTCTTTTGGTTTGCAGCTGACCATGGTGGAGAAAAGAAACGCAAGAAAGGTGCCTCGTTCCAAACTGTGTCCTCTTTGCACAAAGTAATGTACTATTTTATTGTAAAAAATTTTCTTTAAAGGAACCTTAAAACCACTAGGGATGTTACACTCCATATGTTAATGAAACATTTTACATAGCTTATCTGAATGCAACGCTTCCTCTAATCGAAAGTGCAGGACAGGGTGCAAAGTGCAAACAGGTACATGTTTTAGAAGAGTCGGTTTTTGCTCTCCTGTGGCAGGTTGTAAATTTTGTGCCCTGCACCTTGCATAGGTGCTTTAAGAGACACAATGTTGTTCTTTGGAGTGCTCTAGTACATCTGCCCAGAGCCTTTGTTATATATATAATTCTTATAGATGGACCCACACTCCAAATTCATGTGAAAAAAAAGGTTTTTATTTGTTCATCAATACATCACTCGTGCATCCAACGTTTCGACCCACTGTGGGGCCTTTATCAAGGATAAAGTGCTAATGATACAAAGGTAGTTTAAATACACATTTCCTGTTTCAAAAAGAGGCGCCGGAATGACGTCATCATCCTAATCATGTTTCAATTGGTGCTTACATTTTACATTGAATTAGGTTAAGTGAACATATATAGTGAAGAGTTTAGAAGAGTGAATGCTAACACACATCTGTCTCTGACCTTTACCCCATTTTTGTTTCTCAATTCATGTTCGCTCCCTTTAATTACCGTACACTCATTATCATCTTTACTTTCAGGAGAATCTGAATAAACTGATGACAAATCTTAGATCAACATCACCACATTTTGTACGATGCATTATTCCTAATGAAACAAAAACTCCAGGTACATTTCTAAAATTTAGTCCAGGGTTAAATGGAAATGATTCTCTCAGAAAGAGGGTCACATCCCTGTCTCACTTCTGACTTCCCATCCTCTGAATAGGAAAGGAATGATTCTGATTGAATGATTTTTGGTTAATCTGATACATTACTAAACATATTTTGATTGTAACATAGGATTATACTATTTTTAACTAGGTGCCATGGATCCTTTTCTGGTACTACACCAACTTCGCTGTAATGGTGTACTAGAGGGCATTCGTATTTGCCGAAAAGGGTTTCCAAACAGGGTTTTATATGCTGACTTCAAGCAGAGGTAACCATAAATCAAAAATCATTTTAACATTCAGCACTATGTATTACTGGTGCGAAGCAGACTGCACTGGGTTCTACATATCTATGCAGTATATACCAATTGAAACACAGACAAAGGGTTAAATTTACTTACCTTCGAAGTTGCGCCAGCTTTGGGTTCGCTGCACTTTGCCACACTTCGCCAGGGCGCCGCTAATTCACTAAAATACAAGGTTGTGCTCAGGGAGGCGAAAGGTAGCGAAGTTGCGCTAGCGTTAATTCGTCAAGCAAAGCGATGTTACGCTATCGATGCCTAATTTGCATACGGCGCCAAGTTAAAATACAATGGACGTATATGTAGCAGCAAATACATTACACTACACAAGCCTGGGTATGCTTCATAAAATAAAATAGAGTTGTTATTTTGCCCTATACATGTGCCCACTGTATAGTTTAGGTGCCATATGTTAGGAAATGTAGGGGGGAAGTAGGGTACCCCCCAAAAAAATTACGATCTTTTTCAGCCTATCTACTCTATTGCACTTCGCCTGGTCTGAGGTGGTCGAAGGCAAGTCTGGCGCAAGAGGTAACATTCATGAAAATCCGCAACTTACTGAATTAGCGTAGTTACGTCACTTCGCCAAAGTGCAAATTTGCCTGTCGTTAGTGTGCGAAGTAGCGCTAGAGGTCATTTTGTCATTTGCGAAGTGGACCTAAGTTCATATACAGTTCATATACAGAATTATTTATTCTAGAACAGTCTAAAAAGTGGAAAAATTACGTGACGCTGACGAATTTTCACTTTGCCCTTTAGTAAATTTGCCCCAAATTGTCCCTTTGATTACAGATGTTTATGAAATGTAACTAATACAGAACTGCTTTGGTTTCTACACAAGCCAAAAATCCTAGAAATTCCATTGTGTTGATCATTAAAGGGATGAGCTTCCCTTGTGAATATATCAGCACAACTCTTCAAATTGCATTTTAAGGGAGAATGTAATAAAAATGTGCAATGTTAATAGAAATTCGCAAAAATATAAGAGAAAGATAAGAGAAATAAGATCAAAAATATGCATTTCGCAATACAGTATAATATTCTTTGTTAGTCTTTTATTTCATTGCGCACCATTAGTGCTTGAAGGTGGCATAAACTTTTGGAGAAAACATAACTTTGTCAGTATGAAGTTTAATTGCATACACTGCACACTGTCGCAAATTATAAAATTCGCAATCCTTCTTCCACTGTCGCAAAAGAATTTCCAGGTTCACAAAAGCTATGTTAAATTCACACAAAGGAAAGAGGCATACATTTTTGCCACTTTTTTTGCCATTACATTTCCCATTAAAGAATAAATAAATGGATTTAAGATTATAGATTAAATCGTTTATGAAATATTTCCCACCATGATTTTATGATAAAATGCAAACATAGAGAGGATTAGGGATGTAGCGAACGGCGGAAAAAATGTTCGCGAACATATTCGCGAACTTGCGTCCAAAAATGCGAACGGTTCGCGAACGTCGCGAACCCCATAGACTTTAATGGGAAGGCGAATTTTAAAAGCTAGAAAAGACATTTCTGGCCAGAAAAATGATTTTAAAGTTGTTTAAAGGGTGCAACGACCTGGACAGTGGCATGCCAGAGGGGGATCAAGGGCAAAAATGTATCTGAAAAATACATTGTTGACACAGCGCTGCGTTTTGTGCTGTAAAGGGCAGAAATCACACTACGTCACTCAGGTGATGTTTCTGGACACGGAATGTGAAAAAGCTCACACAGCTAGGTGGCACTTGGTTAAAGACTGGGCAAACAATGCCTGCAAGGGCAACGTATACAGTAGTGGATACGGAATATATTATTGCTGCTATAAAAACATCACTCAGGTGATGTTTACGGACACGGAATTATTTTTGTTATTTAGACAGAATGTGAAAAAGCTCACACAGCTAGGTGGCACTTGCATACCTCCCAACTGTCCCTCTTTTGACCACTCAACCCCCTGTCCCTCTTTTGTACTGGAAAGTCCCTCTTTTCTCTGCACTGAACAGCCAGAAAAAAAACAGTTTCTAACTTAATTGGCTTTTGGCAGAGAGCTCAGAACAGCTAACAGGTGCAAATAAGATACTTTGTAACAATTTTGACTCTGGTTGGTGCTGGTAGTGGTGAACTACTAGGAGGAGCAGCACACCAGTCCCACTCCCCAACACAGCTAGACTAATAGCACTGGGCTCTTATAGTAGCAAAGTAAAAAAACAAAAAAGAAAATAAAGCAGTCCTTACAAGGACTATTGGGTTATTACAGCAGTCAGCAGATGAGATCAGAAGCAGTGCCCACAGCAGCTACATACAGAGCACTGCAGTAGAAGGTAGATTACTAGTCAGCAAAGCTAACTAACCTAAACTCACTGTCCCTCAAATCCCTGCAGAGTTCTGTCCCTACAATACAGAGCAGTATCAAGTAGATTACTAGCCAGCAAAGTTACTATCAACTGTCCCTCAAATCACTAAACAGCTCTCTCCCTACACTAGCTCTTCCAAGCACACACAGGCAGAATGAAAAAACGCTGCAGGGCTTCAGTTTATATATGGAAGGGGAGTGGTCCAGGGGGTGTGGGGGTGGTCCAGGAGGGAGAGCTTCCTGATTGGCTGACATGTATCTGCTGGTCTGGGGTGAGAGGTCAAAAAAAAGTGCCAGGTAAGGCGAACCCAAAATGGCGAACGTCGCGCGACGTTCGCGAACATTCGGCGAGCGCGAACAGTCGATGTTCGCGCGAACAAGTTCGCCGGCGAACAGTCCGCGACATCCCTAGAGAGGATAATTAGGTAATCAGCAAATAGAATGCATGCTGCAGGCTATATTAGAATGCACTGGAATTGATCATTCATACAGCATATGTATTCTATTAGGGACTGGTACTAAAGGGTAGAGGTACAATTATACAAAAGTAGAATATAGTTCCCCTGACAGTCTCTTTAATATAGAGAATTGTATCATGTTGGGAAAGACTTAAAAATCAATGCAAGGCAATGGGATGCAACATTTTCCCATGATTCGCTGGGGAGGGGGGTGTAAATATATTAGACTCCTCTCTGTGAATCAAATTCAAGCCAACTTTCCCCTTCAGAAATAATATATTGTGAGAATGTTAAAATATATGCAGCCCTACATTAGGGAAATCCAGTTTTTCTTTTTCATTTATGTTTTAACCTTAATGATATAAACATTACTATGTTACTGTTTACTTACAAATACTTTGGAGTAGTTGGGTGAGCTATTGCTCTTCCTGTTCTACCTCCACTAATGATGCATCTAAATGGAGGCCTAGTAAATCTCCAGTTTGAAGGGATCATTTTTTTTATTCTGTTCAGGAGCAAAAGTAGTACCGTGATCAGACTTTGTGAATGGGCATTGAAAGTGAGATGGTGTTTATAGAAGGCTAGCATACAATTTATATAAATATTAGGCCTCAAGTGCTCCCGATAAAGGGGGTAGATTCCCCTAAAACAATACATGAAACAATAAATTTATGTACCAACCTTGATTTCTGGCAGGTACCGAATTCTGAATCCAAGTGCCATTCCAGAGGATAAGTTTGTAGATAGCAGAAAAGCATCTGAAAAGCTTTTGGGCACATTGGAAATTGATCATACCCAGTATCGGTTTGGGCACACAAAGGTAACTATCAATGTGTTTATAGTTGCTATTCTCCTTGTAATACATGCAGGTTGTGTGTAACCAGCTTTAAAGTTGCTTGAGTTAGATTCAACCTGAAGTCAACTTTTAAATCAGAGCTGTGCAATATGTTTGTGCTTTAAAAATACATGTTATTAATAATAATAATAAAAACAAGTAGCCAAGTTTACAAATACAGCTATGGAATATATGTGTCCTCTGCCTAAAGTGGGTTGCAAAGTGAAAGAAAATGTTTAAACTTATTTAAAATGTATTTGCTATTAAAATCAGTAGATTCATTTATACTGGAAAGTTGTTAAAATAATTTTTTTCCATTATGCAAAAAAAAAAAAAATCAGTTTTGGAGTGGAAGATCCCTTTAAATGTACATCTTTATGAAATATTGTTGATACATCCAGAGTCTCTCTGTCTCTATATTTTAGAACATGAAAACCAAAAGGCAACTGGTGGCATCAAATATACAGTAATAATGATTGTATATGTTCTAGGTGTTTTTCAAAGCTGGTCTCCTAGGAAATCTTGAAGAAATGAGAGATGGAAGACTATCTAAGATTCTTACATTGATTCAAGCAAGAGCCAGAGGCAAACTTATGCGAATTGAATTCCAGAAAATTTTGGAAAGAAGGTAGAAAATTCAGGATTTTGTGCAAAAAAAAAAAATTACAACTGATTTTATTTTTATTGATCTTTAAACCTATTTACATTTCTTTGGTGTTTAAGTATCTCTGTACTTAGGTTTATTTCTTATTGTAGATCATATCCAAATTTTTTTAGAAAAGCTATTTGTTTTTTTTATTGTCAGGGATGCATTGCTGGTTATCCAGTGGAACATTCGTGGATTTATGACTGTCAAGAACTGGCCATGGATGAAGCTGTTCTTCAAGATCAAACCATTGCTGAAGTCTGCAGAAACTGAAAAAGAAATGGCAAACATGAAAGACGAGTTCCAAAAGCTGAAAGAAGCTTTGGAAAAATCTGAAGCTAGAAGAAAAGAACTTGAAGAAAAACAAGTGACCTTGGTGCAGGAAAAAAATGATCTAACTCTTCAACTGCAGGCTGTGAGTAAAATGAAGACTATTACAATTCTATAAATTATTAATTTGCAGTATCTCAAGTCAGTGTCATAATGGATCTGTAAGAGAACCAGACATTGTAGACCCCCCCTCTCAAACCTAATAGATATACAGGAAGTGTTAAATGATATATGTGTCATAAAGGCCTAGGCTGGGAAACCTAAGGGCCTGGACCGACTAAATAGATGTTAGTTATATTCCAAAATGGTAAAGTCTAAGTTCTAAATTAGCTGAATAATATGTATGGGCATTTAGAACAATTTCATTCCAGTTTCCTAATTATCACTCAATGTACCCATTGGAAGCAACTGGTCTATCAACTAGTTGGTTGGTCTGTCCAGATAAATGATCTTATCATGCCTCCAAACAAACTGTAAGTGAGAGGCACCACATCGACTTCCTTCTTCCTTTGATGTCTCATGTTCGAAACAGAGGAGCAGAGTATTTTTTCCAATATAAGGCCATGTCAAAGACTTATATTGGTAAATATATTCTGTACAACATGTAATATAACATTGTTATATCTGTTGTTAAAAGTCTTACAAATTTAACTTACAAGGAGAAAATAGTATTCAAAGTGATTTATTTCAGGAGCAAGATATGTTTGCTGATGCAGAAGAACGGTGTGACCTACTAATTAAAAATAAGATTCAGATGGAATCTAAAGTTAAGGATCTCACTGAACGCATAGAAGATGAGGAAGAAATGAACTCAGAGCTAACTGCTAAGAAAAGAAAATTGGAGGATGAGTGCTCAGAACTCAAGAAAGATATTGACGACCTTGAAATAACTTTGGCTAAAGCAGAAAAAGAAAAACATGCAACTGAAAATAAGGTATGGATTTGTATAAATACACATACATTTTATGTTTTTATTTTCAGTTTGTCTAGGGGTTGGGGTTGATGAGTAGCTATTCTACTAACATAATTTTTTTTTGATAGGTGAAAAACTTAACTGAGGAAATGGCATCTTTGGATGACACTATCAATAAGTTGACAAAGGAGAAGAAAGCATTGCAGGAAGCACACCAGCAGACTCTGGATGACCTTCAGGCTGAAGAAGACAAAGTTAACTCACTAACGAAAATGAAAACTAAACTGGAACAGCAAGTAGATGATGTAAGAAACATTTTTAATGTTTCCATTTATACAGATTGTATGTGTGCACATTTAACTTCCAACACACAGATCTTTGCTTGGGAGCATAGCCTACTCAGTGAAATTAAAGCAATACATCCTGTAGTAGCTATGGAATAAAAGGAGAAGTGAAGATATCAGCAAAAAAATAAGATACTCACATCAGAGCAGGCAACAGTTTCTTAGTTTGTACAATTTAAGATACAATTAGTAATGTATAACATTACATTGGTCGTTTACACACAAGTGCAAAGTGCAATTTTGGGGACACAAAACCAGTGTTTTTGCCATAATTCCAGCATAATTGCAGGATGCATCAAAACAGATGCAAACGTGCTTGCATTTTAACAGAATTCTGTGCAAATTGCGTCTGGCGTTTTAAGAGTGGTTGTGTGCGACTTCAGATGCATGCATTTAAAATAGTTGTTGTATCAAAATCACTGGGTGCAAGTGTGGTGAGAAAACTGACTACCCGCTGTGGGGACCCTGGAGTTGCTGCCAGGTCCAGGGTGGCAGAGGAGGTTGGATGGACTCATTGGCACAAAGTGGGCTTGTGACTACTTGTTATTCACCCAGAGATAATTAGGCAATAAACTCATAACATTCATTACATGTTACAACAGATAAAATTTCATTTACAACTTTTTTGGTAATACTAAATAAAAATGTTTTATCTATTTTTTGTGTTTTTTTAATTAGCTTGAAGGATCTTTGGAACAAGAAAAGAAGGTCAGGATGGATCTGGAAAGGGCCAAGAGAAAGTTAGAAGGAGACCTAAAGCTGACACAGGAAAGCTTAATGGATGCTGAAAATGATAAACAGCAGCTGGAAGAGAAATTAAAGAAGTAAGATCATCTCAGCAAGTCTTTGCTGGTTTCAGCTTAATACAAACTTTTATATTAAAACTACACCAGTTGGCCATGAGCTGCCTGGTTGGAATGGTTATAATCATAAAGATCATTTATATAGCAAGCAAGTTAAGTAACACTTAGGGGCAGATTTATTAAGGGTCAAATTGAAAATTTGAATATCCGAATATTTTTCGGATAAAATAAATTTAATACATTTAAATTGTGAATTATTGAAATGCGATTCTAATTTTAAATCGAATTAGAATTTTAATCATACTCTGGCCCTTTAAGAACTCAAATTCGACAATTCGCCACCTAAAACCTGCCAAGTTCATGTATAAGTCAGTGGGAGATGTCCAGGGACCAATTTGGACATCTTAGTAACCTTTCGGACATTTGATGGTTATTTTCGTGAAAAAACTTGAATCGAGTTAAGTCTAATTCCATTCAGATTCGATTTGATTTTTCAAATGGGTAAAATTTGTCTGAGTTTTAGATATTCGATTTTTTTTATAAATAACCCCCCAGTCAAATTTTGCGTATATTTGAATTTAATGGAGTTTAAAAAAACTCACATAAATTCGAAATTCGACCTTTAATAAATGAACCTCTATATAAAAATCTTATGACAAATAGGGTATAATAGAATATAATAAAAGGAATAAAAGACCATGCTCACAATAATTAAAATGGGATAAGGAACAAATGAGAGAATGCTGTTGGAAAGACTTGCTAATAATTCAGGGTGCTTTAAAAAGACTTCTTTACATAGTGAGCAAACTTCTGGAGACTTTAGAAAACGAAGTGCTCCAAGTGCCATCCCGCTGGCGATTTACATTCTAGCTGGCCGGAAGGCTTTTCTGGGAGATTAGTCACCCGAAGAAGAGGAGATTTGTCGCTGGGCGACTAACCTCCCCAGAATCTTAGAGTGTGTCACCAACCTAATAGCATGGTGAGTGGTAGTTCTGTGATATCCAGGAACAGCTAACAAAAAGGCAGCAGTACAGAAGATAGGGGCAATACAGAAGAAGAAAGATCTGAGTAGACAGTAGATAATTTGCTAAATGATGGTACTGGAATATAGATCACTAAATCAGTTATCCTAGAGACAGGATGTCAAAATGAAACAAAACCCTTCTTAATAGTTTGGCCCACTCCAACGCTCTTCCTTCCCCCTACTGAACTGCATTGCTGAAGATCCTCTAAATGTCCTGCCATCTCGTGCACCTTCAGGTCCTCTTCTCTGTGATTGTTGACCCTGAGTATGCACAGTTAAAGTCAGTTTCAAATCGGCTTCAATTGCACATGTTCCTGCCAGGAGATCACAAAGAAGAGGACCTGAATTCTTGCAATATGGTGTCTACCATCCCCTGTGCTACTTTGATTTTAAGAACCAGGTACAGTGAACAAGGAGTTTGGGAGTCCCAAGTGGTGTAGATCAGGTAGAGGGAGGGCTCTGGAGGAGGCCAAGTTGACCAGGGTTTTGTTCTCCTTAAGAGACTGGACATTAGTTTATTTAGTAATAAAACTGTAGATTTACAATAACTTATCTGACTAACTAGGGTTCTTGCTGAATAACCAGAAAAATTACATAACGTAAAGCCTACCATTATTGTTTTGTAATTCAACTTTGTAACTATTTCTCTATTTTTTATATTAATTAGTTAATTAATTACAGTGGTCCTGCCATAATGTTTGTGTTGCTGTCTTTCTACGTTTAACTTCATTTGACAACTTTTATGATTCAATAGAAAAGAATTTGAAATCAGTCAGATGTCTTCAAAAATTGAAGATGAGCAAGCAATTGTGATACAGCTCCAGAAGAAAATCAAAGAGTTACAGGTAATCCAAATTTTTCCTAAATCTTTTTGGCAGATTTAGCAATATACTGACAGTTTTACATCTCCTAAACTGTCGTCCAAATTGAAGCTTTTCAGAATCAGTAATCCTCAACCCCTTCTTAAAGTGAACCGTGTTCATTTTCAATCACTGCTTATTTATTTTCCTGGTTTATAGATTTCATGGTGCAGTAGAGCACAACACTGCCACTGAGCATTATATTCTAACACTTTAGAACACCACAGAATGCTGTTTGATTGTTCAAAGTAAATTGACAAATTAAAACATTTCTACATATCCCCTATTGTCATTTTGGTGTATGTTATGTGTAGGCTCGAATAGAAGAATTAGAAGAAGAGTTGGAAGCTGAAAGAGCTGCCCGAGCAAAGGTGGAGAAACAAAGATCCGATCTAGCTAGAGAATTAGAAGAACTAAGTGAAAGATTAGAAGAAGCGGGAGGAGCTTCTTCTGCTCAGATCGAAATGAACAAGAAGCGTGAGTCTGAATACCTTAAGCTCAGAAGAGATCTAGAAGAAGCGACTCTACACCATGAGGCCACAGCCGCCTCTCTCAGAAAGAAACATGCAGACACAGTGGCTGAACTTGGGGAGCAAATTGACAATTTGCAGAGAGTTAAACAGAAACTTGAAAAGGAAAAAAGTGAACTAAAACTGGAAGCAGATGATCTCTCATCCAGCATGGAACAGCTGGTCAAAGCAAAGGTAAGCACATATCAAAACATGAGGGTCAGCATTCCAGTATTTTATACTGTAATGAAATGCGCCAATAGGATGTCTTTAAATCTTTACTTGTATATGGTTCTGGGAAGTGGAAAGGCAGATTTTCTGTGTCACAAAGTTTGTTTAGTTTAGTAATTAGTTATTGTCATTGATAAACAATGACCACCCCCAGTGCTTTTCTTACTCTGATTATGAAGCAAAAATCACAAGGACCTGATGCAGGAATCATCCTAGCCTAGCCTTTCTTGGGTTAATAAAATGGCATCCATCTAATTAGAAAAAGATTCCCAGGCCACATACCACTAGTTTATCCTTCTAAAATGCCACCTCCTCAAATGTTTAAAGCTGGTCATAGACGTGCAGATTTTATTCTCTGCATGACAAAAGATTGTTCATTTCAATGTAGTGATCTAGCGCTAACCGATCAGATTAAATAAAAAATAACAAATCAGACGATGTTCTGGCCATTAGTTGACAGACAGCAATCGTATAAAAGTCCAGCAAATAGTAGTGACAGTCACCCACTGATTATCATCATACAAAAGACAAACAAGATCAGATATATCTAATTCTCACTACTATGAGTGTACCAATATTTCCTCCTCTGAAAATGGCTATAAACCACTATTGTCATTTGATTCCACAAGATGGCTAAGTAGCATCTGTGTTTCAGGGAATATCAGATAAACTCTGCCGCACATATGAGGATCAGCTGAATGAAACAAAAACAAAACTAGATGAGATGATACGTCAAGTAAATGATCTCACAACCCAGAAAGGGAGACTTCAGACTGAAAATGGTAAGCCGTCCTTCATGTTGTAATTAAAAGACACAATTACTATAGTGCTTTGCATAAATTAATAGTCACTTGTTGTGGATATTATAAGGAACAGTAAAACTTTTTTTAAAATTTCATTTTTAAAATTATTTTCCTGTTTCTAGCATGGAATGTACATTTTTCCAAGGGTCTATGAGCTTGGCAACCAGAATGTATATTAAAGGGTGGATTTTTCTCTGCACATTTTACACGGAATCTCAAAACAGTTTTATAGCTTTTTTTATTAGATGGTATTTAATATTTGTGACTTGAATTTTCTCAATTTATGTTGGTTTGTATCATTCTCAAAAGCTTATATTTCAATTCATGTAGAAAAAAAACAGTTTTTCAAATGAAATCTAACTATGGATTCAACGTTTTTTTTTGTCTCAGACATTAATAATTTGGTTCCTAAAGGCAAGATTTGATATTATATTGACTGGTAGTATTTTATTTCAATGTTTAGGGGAATTTGGAAGACTTCTTGAAGAAAAGGAGTCTTTAATCAGTCAGCTGTCTCGGGGGAAATCTTCCTTCACTCAACAAATTGAAGACCTTAGAAAGCAACTTGATGAGGAAACAAAAGTAATATATACATGTGTATAGCTGCCTAAAATGTGGCCATTTCCAGCACTTGTACTGGCCTCTAGGATATTCAGAGCAAGGAAAGGAAGTACTGAAAAGAATATGTACAAAAGGCTAAGTAATAGTATATTTAAGTATAATGGAAGTGCTAGTTTTAATGCACATTCCCTGGGCCCCTGTCTCAAAAGTAAGTTTACAAAACAGGGGTTTTTCTGGAGATTCTCCTCTCTGCCTCTGTTGTACGCTCTCTCACCGCCTGCAGATCCGCCCTCAGGAGTGATAAATCAGTTTTCACTTCCTCTATTTTCGAGGATAATGCTGCTCGGCAGTCCGTGATTGCTGTGAGCAGCAGTTGCACTGATGGGTCTTGGATCACATTAGGTGGCTGCGTGTTCTCTGCATCGTGTGGAGGAGACTCACCGCCATCTTGTGGAGGAGTTCTAGCATATTTTTCCAGCCTTGCTGACACCTCCGAGCGCGCTCTCTGGGTTTTACTGCCTTTCATCATGTGTCGGAATGCTAAGAATGTCTTTATCACTGGGGTACAGCTTGTTAAATTGGTATCCACCGAGGAATTCAGGATTTTCCAGACAGAGCTCCGCACTGCACGTCTGCTCAGAACGCCATGCAGACCACGCCCCCAAAACAGGGGTTTTTAGTTACAAAGTTATGATCATAAAGTTGAAAAGCCACCATACCACGTCAAGGTAAACCCCACATGGCGGTCCCTAACTTGTTTGCCTTTCGGCCATAGTATAAAAAGTCTTCAGTGTAATCAGTGTCTGTTGAACCTTGGTTTCAGTGAAAAGGATCTATCCTCCCCCGCCAGTATGCGGCTTTTAAGGGAGAGGAATTGTCCAACCAACGCCCATTTTTAAAAGTATAGGGCCCCATTAGTTTAAGGGTGGGTATGGGGTGCTATTAAAAACCACATGAAGCTCAGCCACAGCTTCTGTGGGGTTTACCTTGACGTGGTATGGTGGCTTTTCAACTTTATGATCATAGCTTTGTAACTAAAAACCCCTGTTTTGTAAACTTACTTTTGAGACAGGGGCCCAGGGAATGTGCATTAAAACTAGCACTTCCACTATACTTAAATATACTATTACTTAGCCTTTAGAGTGCTTCCACACCCCTATTTTGTATACTGAAAAGAATAGTAGCTTACATTATAATCACAGGTTTTCTGCTTGTCAAAATGGCTTACAATGGCCTGAGACACATTTTGCAGCGATAACAGTTTTTTGTCTTTTGGGGTATTCTTGTATCAGCTGTGCACATTGTTCAGGGGTTATTTTGTCCCATACCTCCACATAGATTTATTACAGGTTGTGCAGGTTAGTCAAATAATGCTTGTGCTGCTGAAGGTATGCACAGATTCTCAACTGGATTGAGATCAGGGGGCTGATTTAGAAAGTGCTTTAGAAATAGCACCCCATTAGCAACAATTTGGAAAATGAAAGGAAAGGCCTGATTGGTGGCTACTGACAAGTGCACTTGTTCAATTTAGCACCTATGAGTTTTGACTGGGCCATTGTTGGACCTGCTTTGGTCTTGAGACACTCCAGAGTTACTTTGACCTTGTGTTTGTAATTATTGCCTGATGAACATAACTTTCACCCAACCCCTTTTTTTTTTACAGACAAAAAGGGTTCTCTCAGTATTTTCCTGTATTTTCCACTTTCGTTCTCCGAATATAAAAAGATACCCCACCCTTGCTGATGGAAAACAGCCACTCAGTACGATACTACCGCCGATTTAACTACAAACATGATGTTTGGCGTTTTTTGAAGTGTAAAACACTTATTAAATACTCTTCTCTAAAGCACTCACATGACCTTAAAAGTTGTCCAGTTTTGCAGCACGATCACTCTCATGCCATTTGGTTAACTCCATGTGTTTTCCCGTGGTGGTAAGATCCTGCTGTGCGGCTGCTTTACATAAGCAAGGATTGAGCGTATAAGGCGAATATAAGTCACAGATCAAGACTAGTTAGTCTGTGGACAGATTTATGAAAGTCTGCCACTGGCAACCTTGCAAGAGCAGTTAATCACAGTCCAATGGCTATTTGTGCATTGTTGTTTTAAAGCATGCATTACAACCTCCATCTGCTGTGGATTTACCCGCCACAATTTTTCCTGTCTGTCTAGGGATGTTGGGCTGTTAATTATCTTTTCCCTGCTCTGTTTCCTTGCTTCATCCTAGATTCAGACAATGATATTTGTTACATGCATTCTTCTAGTTGTCCAATAGAAGAAAAGATGTAACCATTTTGTATGTTTTCCTAGGCTAAAAATGCACTAGCTCATGCATTGCAATCTGCCAGGCATGACTGTGATCTCCTTAGGGAACAGTTCGATGAAGAACAAGAAGCTAAAGCAGAGCTACAGCGAAGTCTTTCCAAGGGCAATGCTGAAGTGGCAATGTGGAGGAATAAATATGAGACAGATGCTATTCAGAGGACAGAAGAATTAGAAGAAGCAAAGTAAGTTGTCACTTATGCTGCAATTATTTCAGCTATTTACATTTGGGGGCAGATTTACTTATGGTCGAACATCGAGGGTTAATTAACCCTCGATATTCGACTGTCGAAGTTAAATCCTTCGACTTCGAATATCAAAGTTGAAGGATTTAGCGCTATTCGTTCGATCGAACGATCGGACGAAAAATCGTTCGATCGTTCGATCGTTCGATCGTTCAATTAAATCCTTCGAAACGTTCGATTCGAAGGATTTTAATCCATCGATCGAATGTTTTTTCTTCGACCAAAAAATACTTAGAAAGCCTATGGGGACCTTCCCCATAGGCTAACATTGACTTCGGTGGCTTTTAGGTGGCGAACTAGGGGGTCGAAATTTTTTCTTAAAGAGACAGTACTTCGACTATCGAATGGTCGAACGATTTTTAGTTCGATTCAAAGTCGTAGTTGAAGGTCGAAGTAGCCAAAAAAAACATTCGAAATTCAAAGTTTTTTTTCCTCTATTCCTTCACTCGAGCTAAGTAAATTGGCCCCCAAGTGTGATTTTACTTTCATTTTTTCAAATGTTCTTGCAAATCTTACACCACTATATACCCGGTGTAACCCATTGAGTCAATCATACACATTTAGGTAGCAAAGACATTCTGGTGAAAAGAGCTCGACACCACTCAACACTGGTTTTTACAAAGCTTTTTTCAAACTATCCCCTCGTTTATGCCACAGTTCAACACCCAGTGTTGCCAAAATTGTGGCTTCCAGTAATATCTAGCCTCCAGACCTTTTTCTTAGGTTTTTGCAATTATGTGCAGTCTGTCAACCAAGAATAAAATATTGTTGGCATAAAAATAGTATAAGAAAAACAAAACTCAGTATAACTGTCCTTTAAAAATCTATAGCATATCTGTAAGGCATTATATTTATCCCCCCACAATCGTATGATAAAACATAACATACAAAAATATACAACACCAGGTATATATATTGGCATAAAATAGACAACTCAATACACATGATTTTATGTGTACGGTGCCATTAAAATGATGATGTTTAGTGTATTTGAACACTGTTTTATAAATGCGCCCTTTGTGTTAGAAGAGGCTTGTAAAGTTCACAGATGACGCATAATTGCTCATCCCTTTAAAGAATAGCAATCTGAAATAGAACAACAATAATGTCTGTACCACTGTTTTTATACCAATTTTGTGTTTTTTCTTTTCTAGGAAAAAGCTTGCTGCACGCCTTCAGGAAGCAGAAGAAGCTGTTGAGGCTGCTAATGCAAAATGTGCTTCTTTAGAAAAGACGAAGCATCGATTGCAGAGCGAGCTGGAGGACATGATGATTGATCTGGAACGCTCCAATGCTGCAGCTGCTGCAATGGACAAAAAGCAGCGCAACTTTGACAAAATTATTGCTGATTGGAAGCAAAAGTATGAAGAGGCACAGGCAGAGCTTGAATCCTCCCAGAAGGAAGCCCGTAGCCTCAGTACTGAACTGTTCAAGTTAAAAAATGCCTATGAGGAAGTCTTGGATATCTTGGAGACAGTCAAGAGAGAAAACAAAAATCTGCAAGGTAATTTTTTCATTTCAGCAGTATGCCGAAGACTGGTACAAATGATAAGCACTGGGCCAAAAAAATTTGAATGGGTCCCCATCCCCCAAATATTTTCACACATCTTTTGGAATTGGTTAAGTGGTCAAGACCCCCTGCAAAAAATTACCTCCTTAACTGAATATGTTTTTTTTTAAACTAATTGAAAAGCTAATGATACATTGCTTCTATAGAAATCCTATAACAACTGGGCTGATATTTAAGGAAGAATTTTGACTTGACTACATATTACTGCCCAGTCTACACCTCCAAAGTCAACTGCAGATACTTACCAAACCTCTTGATATTTACCAAACCTCTTGTTACGCTCCTCTAATGACTTGCTCCTCAAATCCTCTCTCATTACTTCCTCACATACTTTCATTCAAGACTCAAGTGCTGCCCCATCTCTGAAATTCACTCCCACTGTCTGTCCATCTTTCTCCCAAACCAGGGCAGAATTTACCTCTTGTATAAGTTATTGGTTGTTTTGTATGTTTTCTTGTATACTTAATGTTTGCACCCGTTGATTGTACAGCGCTGCAGAATATTTTGGAGCTTTATATATACATGTTAACAATAACAATAATAATATTCAGAAAGGCTTAATTAACTATATTGCTATAGATTTCCATTCCAGCTTCCAGTGTTTAAAGAAGAAGGAGATAAAAAAATGATTTTAAACATTGCTTTTCAGAGGAGATTTCAGACTTGACTGACCAGATAAGTGAAGGAAATAAAAGCCTCCATGAAATTGAAAAAGTAAAGAAGCAGGTAGAGCAAGAGAAATCTGAGGTTCAGGTAGCACTGGAGGAAGCAGAGGTGAGCCTTAACAACTTGAAATACAGTTATGGAGTATATCCATAAATCAGAAAACATCCAAGTATTGCAATGTAATTTTCTACAGAGTCCTATTTAAACAAATAATTCATGACTGATTTTTTGACTGATTTGATTTTTTCTATTTAAAAACAGTACAGTGTATGTGATGTTAACAGAGGTCAACAGAAATCTATGTTGTCATAGTATTCAGAATGCTTAAATGTTTATACTTAGCCTTAAAGGATAAGTAAAACTTTAAAAAAATTATGTAAAACCACCCACTGTGCCTTTTTTAGCACTTTTGCAATTTACATCAATTATTTTTTCTTTAGTTTCAGAGCTATTTAAGTTTTTATGAACTGCTAATGTAATGAATTTAACATCACTACCTGCTGTTCTCTTCCTGTAATTGTTCAGTTAAACAGATATACCTTCAGAAGGAAAACATAGATGTGTTCTGATGTTGCTCTGCTCAGGAAGGAATAGAAAAGAGCATCTGAGGCTTCTGATCTTTTTCCTGAGCAGAGCAACATCAGAACACATCTATGTTTTCCTTCTGAAGGTATATCAGTTTGATTGTACAGTTACAGGAATTGACCAACATGTGGTGTTGTTAAATTCATTATAATAGCAGTTAATAAAAACTTAAAAAGAAAACCACCCAGAGCAATTTACATTCAATTTTATAAAAGGTTTACCTATGCTTTAAGGCCTGGAAAATTAGATATCACACTTGTGATTTCTATATATATATATATATATATATATATATATATATATATATATATATATATATATATATATATATATATATATATATATATATATATATATATAGATAAAAATATGTATTTGGACATATAGCCTTGGCTTTTTCATCAGTACTAAACTAACCTGCCTTTATAACTACATTGTCGCATTCGCCCAATATACTGATCAGGTCAGTGACTACTGAAGTACTTATGAACTTGTTAATTATGCTTGATGTTCTAAGTTGTACTTACAGGTATTAGATATATTTTAACAGATTCTCTGTTCCCCAAATTCTGTTTAAGAAACCTTATATAGTCTCACTAGTGCTCAGCAATATATTGTGTAGGTATGAATTGCACACTAATAATATACTTCCTCAGAAATAATGAAGGACCTAACTTAAGTGCAAAGAGCCTGGGATGTAAGCCACATTCCTAAATGAGCAATACATGGAGCATATGGGTGATTTAAAGAAATTAAAAGATGAGTAGTGAATATAGTGTTGTTACATTTATGATTTCTGTTCATTTAAGGGTGCTTTGGAGCATGAAGAAAGTAAAACACTTCGCTTCCAGCTAGAACTAGCTCAGATTAAGGCAGAATTTGATAGGAAGCTTGCAGAAAAAGATGAAGAAACAGAAAATGTCAGGTATGGATAATTGTGCTTCAAGGCTGATGGCAGCGATTATATTTCAGCTGTCGAAAAACTGCCCAAAGTCGTGTGTGTTATATCTCAAAAATGCTGGCAGTCTGTTAAGTAGAAAAGGGAGTCTGTACCTGTTTAATTGCAAAAATGGGGTGTTCCCAGTATTTATTCTCTGTGTAGTTACATTCACATTGTTTCGGAACTAGTTCAGCCCTTCCTCAAGGATGAGAAACTATATGTAAATTCAAGGAGAGCAATTTGACACAAGTACCTTTCATGAATGGGGTTTTACACTCAACTGACTTGGGGAAATTTGCATGAACACAGCTGCAGTATCAGGCATACATGATCCCTTATTACTTTTGACCAATTATGGTACAAATATAGGATTTAAGTAATTAAGTTAAGCATTTTTTTTTATGTTTTAGTGTGCCTGGTCCTTAACGCTAGGCCTACAAAATAAACACATGTGACACCATTTGTTTCAGAGAGGCAAGTACAAAAAAACAAGTGCAAACCACTTTGTTTTTTGCACTTTGCACCCCATACCAGAAGTGCTTTGTAACTGAGTAACAGTCCTTGTGGTACCAATATTCTCCACATTTACAGAAGTCTCTAGCTGCAAGGGTTTTCGGATATGCTCTAACCCTGCAGCCAATAATTTTAATACAATGCGGTAACACACAAAAAAATCCTCCTTAAAATTGCTCACCCTGAAACTGGGTGGGTCCAGGTGCAAATGCCCCGGACCAGTCGCTTAAATTGTTACTCTCATATGCATTCAAGTCAGGTTACTCACCGCTCCATGACTCTGGCTCGGGTGCGACGCCCCGAACCCTTGCTTAGGGAGGTCTAGCCGACAATCACTTCAAAACTGCTGCGTGCACTTTCACAAACCAGAGTTCAGCGGTGGATTAAAACGTAACTCCTAGGAGGAGAACTGTTGGGGAAATAAAGTTACGTTTTAATCCACCGCTGACCTCTGGTTTGTGAAAGTGCATGCAGCAGTTTAGTAATCCAATCCTCTATATTCCGCCAATGAGCAGATGACCTTGAGTCAATATAGCTCTCTCTCCTGACTCTATTTTTAACTCTTTGTTTTCTGGGCATATTTTTAACTACCAATTATTAAAAGTTAAATTTTAAATCTTGCTCACATGGTGGGTTTCTCTAATATAGATTGTGGGGTGGTGCAATTTTATGGGTCATTCTCTCTCTTTTTTGTGTTTTTACTTACAGTATTGTGTTTCTTCCAAACTTAGGAGAAACCTGCAACGCATTATTGAATCTCTTCAGTCAAATCTGGAATCTGAGGCTAAAAGCAGAAATGAGGCTGTTCGCCTCAAGAAAAAGATGGAAGGGGACCTGAATGAAATGGAAATCCAATTAAGTCATTCTACCCGGCAGGCTACAGAAGCTACTAAAGCCTTGAGAAATCTCCAGGCGCAATATAAGGTATTTGTTTTGCTATTTATTGTGATCTAAATGGTTAATTACAGTAGACTCCCTCAACATAATTTTTTTTTTTAAATGGCAAGAAATTTTTTTATTTTGTTTGAGAAAGATTAATAAAAAAATGTAGTTTAGTTTAGTGGGCTTTTATTATTTTATTTTAACAGTTACCGCCTAAGGAAATAGGGATTGGATTATCGCAATGGTCTTTCCAACAATTAGTCATACAGCACTGAAAACACATGAAAAAAGCTGCTTTCAGATACACTGAAAGTGTACGACTTCTGCTTTAGAAAGTAGCATATATATATATATATATATATATATATATATATATATATATGTATGTATATATATATGTATATATATATATATATGTATATATATATATATATATATATATATATATATGTATATATATATATATATGTGTATATATATATATATATATATATATATATATATGTATATGTATGAATGTGTATAAGATCATGTGAAAAATTAAAGAGGTGTTTCACCTTTAAATTAACTTTAAGTATGTAGAAGATGAAATATTGAGCCAATTTGTAGTTGGTTTTCATTTTTTCTTATTTGTGCTTTTTGAGTTATTTTGCTTTTTATTCAGCAGCTCTCTAGTTTGCGATTTCAGCATTCTGGTTGCTATGGCCCAAATTACTTTAGCAAGCATGCATTGATTTGAATAAGAGACTGGAATATTAATAGGAAAGGGTCTGAATAGAAATATGAGTAATAAAAAGTAGCAATAACAATACATGTGTAACCTTACGGAGCATTTTTTTTTAGATGGGGTCAGTGACCCCCATTTGAATGCTGGAAAAAGTCAGAAGAAAAAGGCAAATCATTTAAAAACTATATAAAAGAAAAAATGAAGGCCAACTGAAAAGTTGGATAGAATAATCCATTCTATAACATTTCCTTTCAAGTTCATTTTAAGACGAACCAACCTTTTAAGTGAAAAGCAGAATATATAGTGAATAAAGTACCCCCTTTTGTAAAATATAAGGATATTATAAGTTACCGAGGAGTTCCATGAACCTAAAAAAGCATGAGGTCGAGGTGACTTCTAATATCCTCATTTTTTACAACAGGGGGTACTTTATTTATTATAATACACAAGTTTTAGTGAGTCATATGACAGAAATGACATCTCTAAGGTCCGATTATAAACAATGACATCACTAAGTACTGATTATAAGGATATCATTTACAGGATGGCTCTTGTGTATTTTAAGCAAATACAGTCTTCTATTTTATCAGCTATGTAGACACACAAAAATTAACCCAGTTCAATACATCTCAACAATAACTGGATATTTGTACACTATATGTGGATGTTTGTATCAATTAAAATTTAAACCAAAGTTCAAACTCACTTTTGAAAAACAATAAAGGGAAGCTTTTTTTGTTAATAGGATCTACAAGTGCAGTACGATGATACTTTACACTTGTCAGAGGATCTGAAGGAACAGGCCGCTGTCATTGAGAGAAGAAATAATCTCCTTCAGTCAGAGCTTGATGAACTGAGAGCAGCACTAGACCAGACAGAAAGGGCCCGGAAACTGTCAGAGCAGGAACTTTTGGAATCTACAGAAAGAGTCAATCTGCTCCATTCTCAGGTATTGTTTTCCATGATTTATTACTACATGTAGTGTGCCAAGTGTACTATTATAGATATAGTAATTACAACCATGTACAACTACTAGGGGGTTATTTATTAAAATTATATTTTTTCTGGTCAGCCCTTTAAATGAGAAAATCATATTTTTTTCTTTAAAAAAAATACAATTTTTTGAGATTTATTAAACCCTGATGGTGTAAGTCCCAATAAAAAAGTACTCCAACTCAGGCCTACCGAGTTAATGTAGAAGTCAAAGGCAGATGTCTTATTGACATTTTGAAGATACTGTATCTTGATCTGTGCTAGGTTTCGTTCAATAATCGGAAGAATTTATGGTTTTAGGCGTCAAATCAAAAAAGTCGAAGGTTTGTTTCCAGTGTCAAATCTGAAAAAGTTGCAGTTTTTGTGGAAAATTTGGTCGGAGTGGTTTTCAGAAAATAGTGAGAAAATTTTGTATTTTGATAAATAACCCCCCCCCCCCAAGTGTTAGAGGGGGAGAGATGGGAATTACACACCAATGTGTTATTTGCAACCGTAGTAAATCACATTATTATTGTACACACAAACCTATTACTACAGATTTCACTATTATCCAATTCCTATTACTCTTTTCTTGTGGCAAGCTCATCCACCTGCTCCCATCCCTTCCTATATTTATAGGGGAAAGGGGGAACTAAATCCCTGTATTAAGTGACTCTTCATACCCACCAGTCATGATTCACTGCTACTGCAGCTTTGACAGTTCCAAAAGTATAAATTATGTTTGGGAAAAACATGATGGCAGCATTAGAAAATAATACATAGGCTGTGTTTACAAATAGCTAAATAATAATTTTGAAAATTGTATTACATTGAACGGATTATTAGCTGAAATGTATTGCGAATTTCTAATTTTTAGTAACCCTTGGGCTATTTTTCAAGTGTAAAAGTGAAATTGAAAAAGCAGTACAAATTCATTATTTTTTCCACTAGCAAGTATGTAGAAGTGTAAACATATTCCGGACCATTCTAGAATTACAATAAAAATTGAATTCAAAGGTTAATATATTTGAAGTGAACATTAAAAGGACACAATATTCTCTTTGTACAGAACACAAGCCTGATCAACCAGAAAAAGAAGCTAGAGAACGATATCAACCACATGCAGAATGAAGTGGAAGAGTCCGTTCAGGAATGCAGGAATGCAGAAGACAAAGCTAAGAAAGCAATCACCGATGTAACTTTATAGTGTTGAGAAACTTGCATTTTGTTTAACCTGTGTCCTGCTTATATACCTCCACACCTTCATAATGTAAGGTGTTAAAATTTAAGCAGAATTGTGATTATCTATACGTGTGTAAATATTCCTGTTGAACCTACTTTGGGGGCCCTGTACTTAACATCTGCCTTGCCCTGGCATTAAGTACTTTGTGTAGGTCTTGTAAATTAATGCCTATGCCCAGTCCACAAACCCTCCTTTGCCTCCCCTCAGCCAAATTTTTTGGCTCCTGACTCTGGTGCAATATTTTTATTGGTTTGCAGTGGGGGCAACTACACTAATATTCTGGCAAATAATGTCGCATCGAGGGAAAATCCATATTTGTGGTTTTATACTGCCATAGGCAACTGATGGCAAGAACACAATTTTATGATGTTTCTGAGAAACCTCAGAACACATCTCTGTTTTTCATCTGAAGGTATATCCCTTTGTCTGTAAACTTCCAGGAACTGACCAGCAGGTGCTACATTTGCTACAAAGTTCATTATATAATTTGTTAATAAGAACTTAAACAGCTGAAACTGAAAAAGAACAATTTTGCAAATTGCAAAAGCGCTTAGAAAAGCACCCTACACTATTTTACATGGATTATTTAAGTGTTAATTACATGAATATTGTGCCATTAAGAGTAATTGTAGATGGATATATTGTGGCATTATTTTAGGCTGCTATGATGGCAGAGGAGCTAAAGAAAGAGCAGGATACCAGCGCCCACCTGGAGAGAATGAAAAAGAATATGGAGCAGACAATAAAGGACCTTCAAAAAAGACTGGATGAAGCTGAGCAGATTGCCATGAAAGGAGGCAAAAAACAGATACAAAAGCTAGAAAGCAGGGTATGATCAATCTGTTTCATTAAGTATTTATGTAAGTTCATTAGGCTATATATATGAAGGTTGTGAACTCCACACAAATTAAATCAAAAAAAGTTCCATTAAAGGAAAAGGTGGATCATTTATATATCACTTTTCTCCCATGGGATTCAAAGCATTTTACAAAGTTTTTTTTAACAGCACTTTTTTTACTGTAATCAAGACATAATAGACTTACTGGGAATGCTGGCACACCATGAGATTACATGACTTGTCTGAATAACAAGGAATATAAATTAGATATTAATTCTGAATGTAGTACAACTAATATTTTGCAATAGGTACGTGAACTGGAAAATGAACTAGAAGGAGAGCAGCGTCGGAATGCCGAGTCGCTGAAAGGCTTTCGCAAGTTTGAAAGACGAATCAAAGAACTCACTTACCAGGTGCTTATCATGAAATGATTTTCTGAATGATAATTTTTAGAAAAATAAATATTTGTATAGTAAAAGCATATACAGTCAAAACACCAAATACATCATTAAAAAAAATATGCATATAGAATACGGAAAGCCAATATTATCAGCTTCATTATCATTTATTTATATAGTATTGCTTTGCAATAATGTATGAGAATACATTGTGGAATTCTCAAAAGTTGTATAATGTATTGTGGACTATTTGTAACAGGGGGAGGAAGATAAGAAGAATCTTATCCGGATGCAAGATCTGATTGATAAGTTGCAGCTAAAAGTAAAGAGCTACAAGCATCAAGCTGAAGAAGCAGTGAGTGCCACACCAAACATTGTTTTTCTGTTATTGTCTTCGCACTATTTTGCTACTGATCTTTCTGAGTGATTGCAGCTATCACCATGTGCTTTAAAGGCTTTAAGCTCCCTTAACTACTCCTGCTTTTATGTGTATTTCCCTCTACCCCAGGACTAGTTCTAGAGATTTGGTTAACCAAAAATATAATACTTTTCATACTGGTGCTCTCTATGCCCAAAAGTCTCTACTTCTCCAAGCAGAAGTCTGTAAGGGTAGAACTACATGGGCAATTTAGGTCTTATGCGACGCCTTGCGACAACATGCTGGCGTCAAGTCGGATGTGACGAAGATAAGATTAGTCTTAGGAATGTCAGATGTAGTCTCAGCACGCATCCAATACGACACGACTGTCAGATGCAGATGCTGCTGTGCTGAGACTACATCTGACATTCCTACCCAGCATTCCTATGCAGCATCTGCATCCGACAGTCGTGTCGTATCGGATGCATGCTGCGACTACATCTGACATTCCTACAACTAACTTTATCTTCAGCGCATCCGACTTGACGCCAGCGTGTCGTCGCGTTGTGTCAGTTCGGACCTAAATCGCACATGTAGTTTTACCCTTAAAGCACATAAATAGAAGGAAGCATGCAACCCACACAGATTGCTTTTGTTGGTTCCAGGGCCCTACATGTTTTATTAGTTTACTACAATGACAACCACATAGGGCCCTTCTCTCAATGCTTGTGTGGTTTTCCTTGCACCCAACAAATAAAACATGTAGGGCCTTATTTGGCCTACCAAAGGGAATCTGTGTTTCAGTGTCCACTAGCAACCATGCATTGATTTGAATAAGAGACTGGAATATGAATAGGAGAGGCATTAATAGAAAGATGAGCAATAAAACTTAGCAATAACAGTACATTTGTAGCCTTACAGAGCATTTGTTTTTTTATGTGGTCAGTGACCCCCATTTGAAGCTGCAAAGAGTCAGAAGATGAAGGCAAATAATTCAAAAAACATACAAAAGAAAAAATGAAGGCCAGTTGAAAAGTTTCTTAGAATAAGCCATTCTATAACATACTAAATTTGTAACTAAGCTGAATTCTTAGCATCCAAAAGTACAGGCACAACTGCCTAAAGAAGGCTTAGGCAGTCAGGTACTTGTGTGCTCCCATATAGAATAAACAAAAATCTGACTCCCTATGCCTTGGACAGTAGTGTCTGTATTTTATGACTGCTGATGTAGCACAGAAAATACAGCCTTTAAAAAACTATGCCACATAACTAGGATATTAGCTTCTGGGGTGAGCACTACTGAATTATATACATATCCAATTTTCTGTCAGTGTCACTGTAAGCACACAATACATGATGTTTTATAGTTAACCAAAACAATATAATAGATTTTCTATAGGGATCAGTGATTAAATTAAACCACTGATGGATAAAGGGTGTTGGTTTGATTGTTGACAAATGTTATTTCTTATTTTTAGCTGAGGAATATGTGAAATAAAAATGAAATATAAACATTTATGTCTTTCCTTCGACAGTCGGAACAAGCGAATCAGTATTTGTCAAAGTACAAAAAACTGCAGCATGAGCTGGATGATGCTCAGGAGCGAGCAGATATTGCTGAATCTCAAGTGAACAAGCTAAGGAGCAAAACAAGGGATGTTGCTGGAAAGGTAAATTGCTACATGATATACAGGGTGGCATAATAATATCTGTTTTACAAAAAGTAATATAATATAGATTTATGTCATAAAAAGACTGTAGTGCCTAGGCCGTAGAATCCATGTTTCCAGATGGACCTTTGATCTGTATTTTGTGTTTGTTGCAATACCACTGTCACAGAAAGGTTAAACCCACCAAATTAAGATTTAAAACAGCATAATAATATACTATTGCATAATACTTAGCATATACATTTTAAAGACAAAGACAAAAGATCCTATGCACTCGCCCATATCAATATATTAATTGTATGCATTGTGGGCACAATTTTCCCTTCCGCATGTAAATTACCCATTTTAGCATATTCTGAGCCTGCAAAAGGATCTTGAATGATTCTACAATGGGTAAATAAAATATCTCTAGCCACTATCTCAGGATGGGTGGACAAAAACGTCTGTTTCCCATGTAGGAGTATACAAACAGAGAACCACAATTCTAAATTTACCAATAAACCTTTTTTTCTTCTAATAGCTTTTTATCTCTCTGTACAGGTCCGTGAAGAAGAATAAACAGTCCAAAGAGGCATCTGAAAGCTTCTAAACGCTGCACTGGTTCATGTTACATGGAAATAAAAATAATTAAATATTAATGAAAATCATCTGATTTTGTATTGCATTTTTTTATGACATTAATTGTTCAGCTTTTATTTTACTTCTGTGGCACAAAATACTGATTGACCTCCTAGTTCTTGATTAGAAAAAAAGCTTATTTTAATTGTTGGTTATGTAGCACCTACTTGGCTGTATTTAGACAAATATATGATAGAGAATTGGCTACATGTGACTTACAAAACAGGGTCAGGGCCTTTGCCAGGTGGAAGCTATCCTTTTAAGATGTAGTAGAACTACAAAACACAGGCTACTGCATATAAAAGATAGGAATTGGATGCCAGGAGGTTCTTGATGCAAACAAAGTGGATGGTTTATTAGCATAAGCAATGACCACAGGTTTACTCACAGTTGGTTTGCAGGTATAGCATATCACAGAGGAGGGAGGATAGCAGAAGATGATACAGCACAATGAAGACTGTTACTCCCATAAGGCATAGTAGTCAAGTGTACATCAATTCCCAGAAGACAGATATACCTCTGTGGGGATCGGGATCACCAATGGAGTAGTTAGGGAGATGAAGTCTAAAGCCTAACACCCTATCCACTGAGTCCCTGCACTAAAGGCAAACAAAGAAGCTTTTGGGAAGCTACTCCCTGCTACTATCCTTGATGGAGCACACAGCTTCTCATGCTATATAAAGCTGACTATCTCACTCTCCTAGAGAGTCTATTAAAGATCTGCCCTAATGATAGCTAACCTCGTTCACAAGGTTTCCTGGTCCCTGACCTAATCACCAAAGGTACAGGTCCCTTTGGGGCGAATGGCTTTACTGGAGCCTTGGTGAACCAAGGCTCAATAGGAAACACCTAGCAGCACAGAAACCAGGAGCCAAAGAGGAAGAGGCCACTCCCTACACACACTATATAGCAGTGTGGCAGGAAGTGGTATTACACCCTTTGACCAATAACTAATGGTGTAATTAATAGGATGTTACAGGGGCTTAATCCAATAACAAAGGAGTAAAGAAAGGGTAGGGATTTAATTCTATAGGATCCTAACAGATCCTATAGGTCCCTACAGTTATATTATTGAAAGATAGTGGTCAGAATGTTTTAATAGTAATGTAGATTTGTACATATCTACAAAGAGATTAGATATGAGCAGAAAAATATTCTTGAATATTAATGTTGCAAATGTGAAACTTGGCGGGGCTCATTCATCAATACTGGGCAGTAAGCCATAGCAACCAATCAGTAATGAGCTTTTTTCAGACAGCTGCAGGTAGAGCATTGATGTATATATGATTGGTTGCTATGGGTTACTGCCCAGGTACAAATTTGCCCAATGTTGATAAATTAGTCTCTGCGGTGAGTCGAGTTTAATCAATGTGCAGAAATAAGGAAATGATTGAAACATATACAGGCCCAGACTGGGCTGGCGTGACACCAGGAAAAAAAACCGGTGGGCACCCCGCCTATCCTTCTAGAGCATACGAGTCTCCTCTGTCTTTTTTTACACTCTGGTGGGGGGGAATCTGATCCTACCTGTCATATGGGACAGTAAGACATTTGTGTTGAGGATATGCCATAAACATTAGTAGAGAGTGTATGAAAGTGTATGGTATAGTTTTTCTCTGCTGCTACATCCAAGAAACATCACCAATGCCTAATTGGACGCAATTATAGTGGGACATCCAGCTGCTGAGAAGATAGAATTAGTAATCCTGTGTACCACGATTTAATCCAGCACTGGGTGCTGTTCTGGACATCCAAAGAGAACCATATATTTGTTGCAAAATGGCTTTATTTCAACACACTCAGTGTTGCAGGTATATACAGTTGGTGCTTTCGGACTTACTTGTTTCTTGCCTAAAAATATGGCACTTCCTTAGTGTTGAAATAAAGCCGTTTTGCAACAAATATATGTTTCTCTTTGGATGTCCGGAACAGCTTCCAGTTGTGCGGGATTAAATCGTGGTACTAAAGTATACCGGCTGGAAGTGGCCTATATCTTGCAAGGGCAGCGTCTGGTTGAGAGGACAACTGAACAGATGAGCACCGATGCGGACCGCATCTCATTCTTTCTTCTTAGTAATCCTGTGGGCACCCACCAAAGCAGAGCCCCACTTGTGTTGGAAAGTGATGTCTAATATGCCCTTCAGAGATTAAGCATTTAGCAGGTTATTATTTATGGCTGGGACTGAAGTTTTTATTATACTCTGATGCTGCAAAAAGCCCATTCTGAAAACCCGGCATCTCAAACCTGTCAAGGTCATGTATAAGGCAATGGCAGATGTCCCTATTCCTATCTGATTATATTGTGGTCTGTGCTGGGTTTAGCCCGATAATCTGAAAAATTCTGGCTTTTCGGGTGACAACCAGAAAAAAAAACGAGCAATTGAGGCAATTGAATGAACTTTTGCTCATATTGAGTATTTTCCTAACCGACTTTTTCGAGTTATTTAATTGATACATTGCAGATAGGAGTTTGGTTGATCTTGGTTTAATTAAAATAAGAGGTAATTCAAGTTTTAGTAAACAACCCCCCCCTGTGCCCGTATTTCTGCCTTTCAGCTGTATTGCGGCTGTTCTGACTGCTACCAGATTATTCATAAATTGTTAGTTTGTTTATGAAACACACCAGCCCTGTAAAATTTGTATTATTAGTGATCCTACAGACCTATGCAGGAGACTATTCTTTGTGTAACAGGTGTGTGTGTGACACAAGCACATATGTTGCTGAAGGGATTTTATAGTACCCTTCATATCTTGTACCTAGTATGGGGCTGGATGCTTAGAATAGTGGCCTTCAGTAACAGGTAATACAAAGTCACATGATGCAGTTCTGGCTTTTGTTGTTAATAGCTGGGGTGCACTATAGACTGAAAGCAGACACTGATTGGGAGAGTTGTATTTCTTATTAGCCTTATTTCTAATCACCACATCAGCTGTTGTCAGGGAAATGGGTGGTGGTGGTCCTTCCAGGTGTTTAGGCATGACACCATCAGTGGGTGTTCTTGGATGTTGAAAGAGATCAAGCCAGGGAGAATTAATTTATAAACTGCCCAACTGCAAGACAGAATTTCCTTCTCTACAGCAGAAAATATTCAGACTTCTGTCTTCATAAGGACACCTGCAAATAGTGTTTGCTCACCACTAATTGTATTGGGACTGCCACCTTTGGCTTCAGCAATAGATGGAGGAGAGATGGCAAGTTGACATTTAGGGGGCAGGCTGATGACATTGGTGATGAAACAGTGTTGGTGGAGCAAATTGGTGATGTATGGGGGTCTTGCTGTGTGGGGGGCATGTTCAAAGTATATGGGGGTAGGCCTGTGACATCAGAGGCAAGTATTGGCTACAATTTTGCTTGGATTTTTCACATTGTTTAAACCTGGACAGTTTAAGCCAAGCACCCCTGAAAAAAATGTTCTGTTCAAACTGGACAGGTGGCAACTATAAAATGTATGAACGTGATCAGTGCCCCCGGAAACCCAGACTGCCACTTTAGCCCCCACTGCGGCAGTGCGCAACCAAGGACGCGCGTGCGCAACCGCACTTGTGCACAAAGCACTTGATTTCAGAGAGCGCACCCATTTCTCTGAGGTAATGCTTGCCTGACTAGGGGTAGGCTGGATATGAGGTATGTGCCTGGAGCCTCCCGAGCTTTGCACCCTAGACACGTGCCTCTTCTGCCTACCCCTAGTTCCGCCCCTGAACGTGATGTACCCCTATCCCTAAAGGACTAGGATGTGTCACTTACAAGGGTCCTACATACAACTGCTCTTCATGTTTCAAAAATACGCACCACTGTGCCATTATTCTGTAAGAGCCCTTAGCTGTGCCTGGGGTGATGATATAGGGATCTATGATGCCCATCTGTATATTATACACCAGGAAAGCCATACCTCCCAACTGTCCCTTTTTCGGAGGGACAGTCCCTCTTTTGACAGCTCAACCCGCAGTCCCTCATTTGTACTGGAAAGTCCCTCTTTTCTCTGCACTGAACAGCCAGAAAAAGAAACAAAGTTTCTCACTTAATTGGCTTTTAGCAGAGAGCCCAGAACAACTAACAGGTGCAAATAAGATACTTTGTAACAATTTTGAGACACAAAAACACAGTTTAGATAAGGAGAAATATTTTCAAACTTTCATAACCTGCCAAATTTTGTAAAACAAACATGGTAATTAGGGGGTGTGGCAAAAAATGTTGTCCCTCCTTTTACTTCCAAAATGTTGGGAGGTATGGGAAAGCTGCTCCCAGAATCCAATTACTCCCGCACTACTAGCTTGTCTATAATATTTGCTTGTCTCCGTCTACTGGCAGGAAGTGATGTCACAGAAGTGCCTAGTGCTAGCGTAGAACGAATGGTTGGCACAGTAGGCATGGCAACAAGAGGCATGGCAACAAGAGGCATGTGCCTGGGCCGCAGATCTTGGGGGGCGCCAGGCACTTTCCTCATATGCAGCCTACCCCTAGTCCGGCAAGTGTTACCACATTGAAAAGTGGACGCACTCAGTAAAGTCGAAGTGCTTTGCGCACGACCACGCACGCGCGCCCTCGGATACGCGCCGTTGCGCACGGTTACGCTCAAATACGCACGTGCGTCCTCGGTTGCGCACAAATACGCACGTGCGTCCTCGGTTACGCACAAATACGCACGTGCGTTCCCGGTTACGCACAAATACGCACGTGCGTTCTCGGTTACGCACGCGCGTCCTCGGTTGCGCACGGTTACGCACAAATACGCACGTGCGTCCTCGGTTACGCACGCGCGTCCTCGGTTGCGCACGGTTACGCACAGCTGCATCGGGGACCGAAGTTGCCAGCTTGGTTGCCTGGGGCAACTGACAGATCTGGCCCGGCACTGCATACACCTATAGCCATTCTCATATTAAACGCACAGTTAAGTGAACATTTTCTAAAGTCCTGATCTGTTATTCATGTGATGTGTTAAATAAAACTACTTTCATAATATTGGCAAAAAATGTGATATGAAGGACAACGTATATTTCCATAGCAGTCACAAGTCAGACTGAGGAGCAACAATGTGAAATATGAATACAGAATAAAGGCAATGGTGTTTTGACCTAAACCACAAGATGATCTGTGTTTTTAAATCAGAAAGGCTGGGGTCTAAGCCACTTGCACAATAAACAAGAATTTAGGAAAAAGTTTAAAGAAAATTGTATTGCAGAACTGTCCCATTGATTTTAAGAGAGAATAATGGAGTGAATTTCACAGAGACCACAAGCTGGTTTGCTAAGTCTGATATGACAGTAATAAAATATACTGTAGATACATTTTTTGCACATAATAATAAAAAACAAAACATTATAAATACACAAACTGGTGCTGTAACTGTTAGTAACTGAAATATAAAAAAAATGTTTTCTTCCAGAATGGGTAATTTGGAGCTTTATAAATGCCTCCTTAGTCCCAGTCACATTATTGGTCTGCTCTGAGATTTAAAAACTATCTATATTGAGAAAATGAGAGCAGAAACCAAAAAAAAAAACAGTTTTCTGCAGTAGTGAAAGTAACATGATTTCGAAAATGGATTTCACTGAAGATTTTAGCTTTTTAAAAAGTTACTAGCAATCCATTAAAACAATATATTGGGTAGAATGAAAGTTGCTGACACTTTAAAACTGACACACAGGGCTAGGGATCCACTCTTATTCACTCCCTTTCACTCCTTTGTGTATCTGTACTGATATTCATTTTTGGGAATGAATTTTTTGTGGAAAAATATAGAAAAAATATGTCTAGAACAGCAAAGGTGTATATTGCCAAGAAACCAGGACAGTCACTTTGGCCACAGCAGTGTGCAACCGAGGACGCACGTGCGCAACCGCGTGCAATCAAGGACGCACGTGCACAACCGATAACGCACATGCGCAATTAAGAACGTACGTGCGCAACCTTGCGCAACGCTCTTGATTTCAGACAGCACGCACACTTCACTGAGGTAACGCTTGCCGGACTAGGGGTAGGCTGGATATGAGGTACGTGCCTGGAGACTCCCAAGCTTTGCGCCCTAGGCACGTGCCTCTTCTGCCTACCCCTAGTTCAGCCCTGAACTTGATGCACCCCTATCCCTAAAGGACTAGGATGTGTCACTTATGCCAACGGATAGGAAGTCATTTTTCTGCCAGAACTGCTAATTTTCCATTCACAAAGGCCACAGGATTACCAATCTAAACTGGCCACTCGTGGTTATCTTGATATTCCCAGATGAAGAGAAATGATTATTATTATTATTAAAGGGGTTGTTCACCTTCCAACACTTTTTACAGTTCAGTTGGTTTGAGAAAGTTCACCAAAAATAAAAACTTTTTCCAATTACTTTCTATTGTCTATCTGTGAATGCTCAAATATTGAAGTGTAAATCAAAATGTTCACCTTTCTAAAGCAGCTCTTGGGGGTCGCCGACCCTGTAAACTGATTTAAATTGATACATTTAGTTGATATATTTCTTATCATTCTCTCTGCTGAACCGAATCCCTGAGTTTCATTACAGGCAGCCGTTAGAATTGATACAAAAGTTACTAATACTCCAGAGATGCTGCTGAGAAATGTATCAACTAAATTTTGCAAAATTGTAACAGTTCAGAATCTGCACCTGAATTATTGAGCTGCCAGACTGAAAACACAGAGACAGGAACATTTAACTTTAAACTTAGATTTTCTAAAAAGCAGTAATTGAAAAATGTCTTCATTTCTGGAGAACAATTTGAAAACAATGGAACTAAAAAAGTGTTTGGAAGCAGAACAACCCCTTTAATGAAACTAAGGGAATCTGATTAGCAGGGCCAAATATAAGATATGTATCAATTTAAAACAGTTTACAGAGGCAGTGTTCCCCCCCTCCCAGAGCTGCTTTAGAAAGACGTTGAAAGTGAAAAGTGAAAAATAAAACTTAACACTTCAATATTAGAAAAACGGTCAAAAATAGAAAATCAAAAAATTAATTGCAGAAGTTACTGAAATTTATTAGGAATAATCCTAAAGAACTAGGAAAAACATGAATCACTGCTTTTTTATGACAAAGGTTTAATGTGGAAATTATTTTAAAAAAATGTACACCTATTTATTTTTTAGATATAACTTTACTGCTGTATTAAGGGCTCATAAGTCAGAACAGTGGAGGACGATGATCGCGGTCCCGGTGCTACATATCAGGCATTTCTAATGATGGAGGATCTATTGGACAAGTAAAAGTTACTCTGTTATGAAGAGGAGGTTCTAAGAAAGCAAAACATGAAACCACTTTCCAGGTAAGACAGAAACATTGAAAGTCGTGGGCATGTTTATATCTCTGTGTGCATGATCTATAAGGTCTACAAACCATAGGTCTCTTATTTATTTCTATCCATGAAGGCCAAACCATTATCCAGGGCCCTATGTCCAGCCCCTACGTTATCTCATAAAATGACTACAGACGTAGGGAAACATGCATGCATCAGTCATTCCAAAATTTCCAATATGTAGTTCAGCAAACATAATTGATTTTCAAGCTGGATCTGTCATCGTCTCACTATTGATGCTGTTTATTTCTGCTCAGCTGCAGGGAGACTTTATATATTTAATTTCAAGCTGAAGAAGGAGTGAGTACCACACCGAACATTGTTTTTCTGTTTTTGTCTTCGCACTATTTTGCTACTGATCTGAGTGATTGCAGCTATCACCACATGTCTTAAAGGCTTTAAGCCCCCTTAACTACTCCTGCTGTTATTTCTATTCCCCTCTACCCCAGGACTAGTTCTAGAGATTTGGTTAACCAAAATATAATACTTTTCTTACTGGTGTTCTCTATGCCCAACAGTTCTCCAAGCAGAATTCTATTAAAGCACATAAAAGGAAGGAAACATGCAACCCGAGGCACACAGATTGCTTTTGTTGGTTCCAGGGCCCTACATGTTTTATTAGTTTACTGCAATGACAACCACATAGGGCCCTTCTCTCAATGCTTGTGTGGTTTTCCTTGCACCCAACAAATAAAACATGTAGGGCCTTATTTGGCCTACCAAAGGGAATCTGTGTTTCAGTGTGCTGATTTGGTTAACCGAAAATCATATGTAAAATTCATGTTCAGTCATGGTTTTTGAGTTATTTAGCTTTTGATTCAGCAACTCTCCAGTTAGCAATTTCAGTCATCTGGCAGCTAGGGTACAAATTACCCTAACAACCATGCTTTGATTTGAATAAGAGACTGGAATATGAATGGGAGAGGGCTTGAATAGAAAGATGAGCAATAACAAGTAGTAATAACAATATATTTGTAGCCTTACAGAGCATTTGTTTTTAGATGTGATCAGTGACCCCCATTTGAAAGCTGCAAAGAGTCAGAAGATGAAGGCAAATAATTCAAAAAACATACAAAAGAAAAATTGAAGGCCAGTTGAAAACTTTCTAAGAATTAGCCATTCTATAACATACTAAAAGTGTACATAAGCTGAATTCTTTAGCATCCAAAATACAGGCACAACTGCCTAAAGAAGGCTTAGGCAGTCAGGTACTTGTGTGCTCCCATATAGAATAAACAAAAATCCGACTCCCTATGCCTTGGACAGTAGTGTCTATATTTTAGGACTCAATCATAGGATATGGAAATCAAAGGGAAACAACAGAATACCTGAACAATAAAGCACTGATTAGCAGGTATTCTGTTGTTTGCTTTTGATTTCCATATCTTATGATTGAATCAATTCCAGTGGTGGTTTGACAGAACACCAGAGGGAATCAAGGCTTTCCAATAACACAATTTCTGTGAGTTATATTTTAGGACTGCTGATGTAGCACAGAAAAACACCCCTTCAGAAAACTACGCCACGTAACTAAGATATAAGGTTCTGGGATGAGCACTACTGAATTATATACATATCCAATTTTCTGTCAGTGTCACTGTAAGCACACAATACATGATGTTTTATAGTTAACCAAAACAAGATTTTCTATAGGGATCAGTGATTAAATTAAACCACTGATGGATAAAGGGTGTTGGTTTGATTGTTGACAAATGTTATTTCTTATTTTTAGCTGAGGAATATGTGAAATAAAAATGAAATATAAACATTTATGTCTTTCCTTCGACAGTCGGAACAAGCGAATCAGTATTTGTCAAAGTACAAAAAACTGCAGCATGAGCTGGATGATGCTCAGGAGCGAGCAGATATTGCTGAATCTCAAGTGAACAAGCTAAGGAGCAAAACAAGGGATGTGGCTGGAAAGGTAAAATACTATACATGATATACAGGGTGGCATAATAATAGCTTTGCTGAGGGCAAAATTTTCCCATCTTAGCATCCTCTGAGACTGCAAAAGGAGCTTGAAGGATTCTACAATGGGTAAATAAAATATCTCTAGCCACTATCTCAGGATGGGTGGACAAAAACGTCTATTTCCCATGTAGGAGTATACAAACAGAGCAGCACAATTCTAAATTTCCCAATAAACCTTTTTTTCTGCTAATAGCTTTTTATCTCTCTGTACATTTCCGTGAGGAAGAATAAACAGTCCAAAGATGCATCTGGAAGCTTCTAAACTGGTTCATGTTACATGGAAATAAAAATCATTATCATAATCATCTGATTATGCATTGCATTTTTTTATGACATTAAGGGGCACATTTACTAAGCTCTAGTGAAGGATTAGAAGTAAAAAACCTTCGAATTTTGGAAAAAAAATTTTTTGGGTACTTCGACCATCGCATAGACTACTACGACCTTCGACTATGACTTTGAATCGAACAATTCGAACTAAAAATCGTTCGACTATTCGATAGCCAAAGTACTGTCTCTTTATAAAAAAACTTAGACTACATACTTCTGTAGTTTAAACCTACCGAGGTACGACGTTAGCCTATGGGGACCTTCCCCATTACTTTTCTAAGATTTTTTTGATCGAAGGAAAATCCTTCGATCGATTAAAATCCTTTGAATCGTTCGATTCAAAGGATTTCATTGTTCGCTCGAATGATTTTTCCTTTGATCGTTCGTTCGTAGGATTTGCGGTAAATCCTACAAATTTGATATTCGAATTCGTAGGATTTTACCTCGAGAGTCGAATTCGAGGGTTTATTAACCCTCGATATTCGACCCTTAGTAAATGTGCCCCTAATTGTTCAGCTTTTATTTTACTTCTGTGTCACAAAATACTCATAGACCTCCTAGTTTTAATTGTTGGTTATATTATATTATTGAAAGATAGTGGTCAGAAATGTTTTAATAGTAATGTAGATTTGTACAAAGAGATTAGATATGAGCAGAGAAATATTCTTGAATATTAATGCTGCAAATGTGAAACTTGGCGGTGCTCATTCATCAATACTGGGCAGTAAGCCATAGCAACCAATCAGTAATTAGCTTTTTTTTCAGACAGCTGCAGGTAGAGCATTGATGTATATATGATTGGTTGTTATGGGTTACTGCCCAGGTACAAATTTGCCCAATGTTGATAAATTAGTCTCTGCGGTATGATGGGTACAACCTAAAAGCTTTTAAGAGTTTAATCAATGTGCAGAAATAAGGAAATGATTGAAGCATATACAGGACCGGACTTGGGAGTAAAGTACAAAACATTTGCACGATTCGAATTTTTGCTCAATTTTATTGAGTTTTTTCCTAACCCAACTTTTTCTAGTTATTTAATTGATAAATGAGATTAAATTGCAGACAGAAGTTTGGTTAATCTTGGTTTAATAAAAATAAGAGATAAATTCAAGTTTTAGTAAACAACCCCCGTCCCCGTATTTCTGCCTTTCAGCTGTACTGTGGCTGTTCTGACTGCTACCAGATTGTTCATAAATTGTTAGTTTGTTTATGAAACACACAAGCCCTGTAAATCTTGAGTTATTAGTGTCCTATTGTGATCCTACAGACCTATGCAGGAGACTATTCTTTGTGTGTGTGACTCATACACAAGCACATATGTAGCTGAAGGGATTTTATAGCCTTCATGTCTTGTACCTTGTATGGGGCTGGATGCTTAGAATAGTGGCCTTCAAAGACTTTGTAACAGGCGATACAAAGTCACATGATGCAGTTCTGGATTCTGTTGTTAATAGCTGGGGGGCACTATAGACTGAAAGCAGACACTGATTGGGAGAGATGTATTTCTTATTAGCCTTATTTCTAATCACCACATCAGCTGTTGTCAGGGAAATGGGTGGTGGTGGTCCTTCCAGGTGTTTAGGCATGACACCAATAGTGGGTGTTCTTGGATGTTAAAAGAGATCAAGCCAGGGAGAATTAATTTATAAACTGCCCAACTGCAAGACAGAATTTCCTTCTCTACAACAGAAAATATTCTTCTGTCTTCATAAGGACACCTGCAAATAGTGTTTGCGCACCACTAATTGTATTGGGACTGCCACCTTTGGCTTCAGCAATAGATGGACAAGAGATGGCAAGTTGACATTTAGGGGGCAGGCTGATGACATTGGTGATGAAACAGTGTTGGTGGGGCAAATTGGTGATGTATGGGGGTCTTGCCGTGTGGGGGCACTACTAGCTTGTCTATAATATTTGCTTGTCTCCGTCTACTGGCAGGAAGTGATGTCACAGAAGTGCCTAGTGCTAGCGTAGAACGAATGGTTGGCACAGTAGGCATGGCAACAAGAGGCATGGCAACAAGAGGCATGTGCCTGGGCCGCAGATCTTGGGGGGCGCCAGGCACTTTCCTCATATGCAGCCTACCCCTAGTCTGGCAAGTGTTACCACATTGAAAAGTGGACGCACTCAGTAAAGTCGAAGTTCTTTGCGCACGACCACGCACGCGCTCGCCTACGCGCCGTTGCGCACGGTTACGCTCAAATACGCACGTGCGTCCTCGGTTGTGCACGGTTACGCACAAATACGCACGTGCGTCCTCGGTTACGCACGCGCGTCCTCGGTTGCGCACGGTTACGCACAAATACGCACGTGCGTCCTCGGTTGCGCACGGTTACGCACGCGAGTCGTCGGTTGCACGCCTGTGCGCACAGCTGCATCGGGGACCGAAGTTGCCAGCTTGGTTGCCTCGGGCAACTGACAGATCTGGCCCGACACTTCATGCACCTATAGCCATTCTCATATTAAACGCACAGTTAAGTGAACATTTTCTAAAGTCCTGATCTGTTATTCATGTGATGTGTTAAATAAAACTACTTTCATAATATTGGCAAAAAATGTGATATGAAGGACAACGTATATTTCCATAGCAGTCACAAGTCAGACTGAGGAGCAACAATGTGAAATATGAATACAGAATAAAGGCAATTTTGTTTTGACCTAAACCACAAGATGATCTGTGTTACTTAGATCAGAAAGGCTGGGGCCTAAGCCTCTGCACAATAAACAAGAATTTAAGAAACATTTTAAAGAAAATTGTATTGCAGAACTGTCCCATTGATTTTAAGAGAGAACAATGGAGTGAATTTCACAGAGACCACAAGGCGGTTCGCTAAGTCTGATATGACAGTAATAAAATATACTGTAGATACATTTTTTGCACATAATAATAAAAACGAAACATTATAAATACACAAACTGGTGCTGTAACTGTTAGTAACTGAAATATAAAAAAAAAATGTTTTCTTCCAGTAATTTGGAGCGCCTCCGTAGTCCCATTCACATTATTTGCCTGCTCTGAGATTTAAAAACTATCTTTAGCCAAAAAAATAAATTCTCTATATGAAAATGAGAGCAGAAACCAAAAAAAAACTGTTTTCCGCAGTAGTGAAAGTAACATGATTTTGAAAATGGATTTCACTGAAGATTTTAGATTTTTAAAAAGTTACTAGCAATCCATTAAAACAATATATTGGGTAGAATGAAAGTTGCAGACACTTTAAAACTGACACACAGGGCTAGGGATCCACTCTTATTCACTCCCTTTCACTCCTTTGTGTATCTGTACTGTTATTCATTTTTGGGAATGAATTTTTTGAATGGCACAGTTGTGGAAAAATATAGAAAAAATATGTCTAGAACAGCAAAGGTGTATATTGCCATTTTCATGGATATTTTTAAAATTTATGACAATGCTTTTTTCAAGATTATTTCAATGTTTTCTATATATTCTAAATTTCAATTTAGAACAATAGTAATCTTGGGGTGTGTTGCTCACTATACGTTTTACCTTCTAAAAATGCAACATCAAAGCATCCAAGTTAAAAATGTGCATCCAAGTAAAAAAACTGACAAATGGACTTAAAATGACCCATGTGCCATTACCCTTAAACAGTTACAGGTATACTAAAGGACAGATTTATGTGAGTTTGTGAGAAAATGTGAGTTTAGTGCATAATAAATAAAAACTCAACCAGGGTTTATTCATTCCTATGGGATTTTTAGAATTGTATGTATCAAGTATTAACTCATTATTTAATAACTACCGTTCTAAAACTCCCATAGGAATAAATAGAACGTGGGCAAGTTTTTATTTAATAAGCTCTAAACTCACACTTTGATAAATCTGCCCCTAAGAGTATTTAAAAAAATCCTAGCCTTATCATCGATCTCCACAACCTAATGTCTTGGTGTATGGAGGTGGATATAGTGGATTATTGGCAGTATAGCCACTCAGGGGGTTATTAATCAATGGTCGAGTTGTGTTTTTCCTGAAAAATTCTAGTTTCCAATGGTAGCTTCAGTAAAAACTACCCTCAAAAAAATGTATTATGCCCTGAAGCAATACTCCAGCTAAAACCTGTTGAGCTTATGTAGAAGTCAAAAGCAGAGGTCCCTTGAATCCTTTGAAGATGTTTTTAGCCTTTATGGTTTTCAGTTTCTTTTAGTTGGTTTGCGCTCCAAAACCCAATCAATTCTAGGTATTCAAGGTTTTTCCACCAGTAACTTAATCAAATTGAGTATTCCAGTTTTTCCCCCAATTGCATTCGAGTTCTTCATAAATAAGCAAACATTCAAGTTGTGAGTTTATTCGTGGTGGAAAAAAACCTCACAAACCTCACTCGACCTTTGATAAATAACCCCCTTAATCTTCCAGTACTTAATTGCTTGTAAGTGTGGTGGCCACGTTACCAATATAAAAGAGTGCTACATCTTGCCTTTCTAAACCTCCTGTGTGTCTTGGGCCTAGAAGTTTGACCAGTTGTATGGCTAAATATTGGAAGTTCTGATACACATTGCATTGTCATCCCCAGCATATAGGGTCCTTGGGATGACATGGATTAATGTTTTTAAATACTGCCAGCAGAGCTTGTAATTATTATTCCATTAAAGGACCAGTAACATCAAAAATGTAACCTGTGATTTGTATTTGGTGGAGAGAAGCAGGACACTCCTATTTGCTACTTTGAGGAGCTAAATGCACCCAGGCTGATGTCGTGCCTGTAAGTGGAGCTGCACAAAGGAATGGATAGGAGCAGATCAGTTTCTCTCTGCTTGCATACAAAATGCAGGCGGAGAGAAGAAGCAGGCATATGTCCAGTGTGCCCTTAGCCTAAGGCTCTGTTTGTGGTTTTTTTTGCAGGCTGAGAGAAGCAGATCCACTCTGGGCCCCAGCTCCATTGACATGCACTGCTTCCACTTGCATGCAGGCTCACGCAGCAGAGTGGAACCTGCCTGTATTTTATTGGCTTACCAGGTAAAATACCACCCAAGGCCAGGGCCGGTATTACAAATTTACCAGCAATGTAGTAGCCGGTAAATTTGTGTTACATTTAAAGGAGAAACAAACACTTTACCAAAAAAAAACCCTACCCCCCCACATAGACCCCCTCCCTCCTCCCCCCCAGCCTAGCTTCCCCCCTGGAAATGCCCGATTAATTGAGCGGCGATTGATTTCTCCTCCCTGGCTATCTGCTGCTGGATCCTTTAGCTGCCACTGTCCATGCTACTGCAGGTTTAAGAGAGAGAGAGAGGCTGTGTAAGTTTTGGATCGGGAGGCCAGCCTAATGTTTTCTTCACTGTCTCAACACTGTGCTTTCCTGTCCTGGGCAGCAGCAGGCTTGGCGCCGGCCTGTGTGAACTAAAAGGAGAAAGAGTCAGGCCATTGCGGAACGTGGGTGTAAAGTGCAGCGGCGCTTCCAGCATGGACTCTCTACGAATCGTGGCAACCGGGCCGATCGTGAATAGCATGCCACAGAGGCATGTCAGGCAAGGCAGTGTTCATGACATTTGGCCTCCAAACCAGCAGATGCCTCCTTCCCTCACGTCTCACAGGCATTACTCCACTTCGTACAGCGGCACCTCTTCCTTCTCCATAGCCCTGGACTGCCCATATGTGAACTTGGTAAGCAGCCATTCCTCTAGCCCCTACATTAGTACCGCGCAGTCCCATCCCAACAGCTCCAGCCTCAGCCAGACCCGCTTAGAGGAGCCAGGTACAGTACTGTGTGTCTCTCTCTCTCTATATATGGAACAAACCTGGTGCCATTCACTAAGTCCTCTGCCTGCCCTGCTCCATGGGAAGCATAGTAAACAGCTGTTACTCAGCCCCAGAGATGCAACCAGCAGCACTAGCAAGCTTGCCCTAATCCGCAGAGAGTCTATGCTGGAAGCGCCGCTGCACTGTACACCACTATTCCACAGAGGCCCTACTCCTTCTCCTCTTACTTCACACAGGCCAACGCCAAGCCTGCTGCTGCCCAGGATGGCTATGGTCGCTCTGTCGCCTTTTGTCGCTTGTCTCTGTGTAGATGGATTTAATGCACTGCTGCGGGTAACAAGAATTTTATATCACCCACAGGTAATGAAAGCTGCACGGAAACTGGCTGTTTACTCGTTAGATTTAGGAGACCGTGACATTGTTTGGTCACAATCCAAATACCATTCTGTCACAATTTGTAGTCACACATGTGCCTTATAATGTGGAATCGCCTTACACTGGTCCATTCACAGTTCAAATTGGGCCTCTATCAGGGCTGCCACAGAGATCACAGGGCCTCATACTGGCGCCCCAGTTTTGTAACCCATTGACCACCTGTGCCCTGTCAGCTGCTTAATGCCATTTTTGTAGTGTTCTGTTCAGGCAAAAAAAAAACTCCCTTTCAAACAGCAGGAAGCAAAAAGCAGCCAATGTGATCAGTGTCCCAGGAAACCGGGAAAGTCACTTTGGCCACCGCCGCAGCAGTGCACAACCGAGGGCGGACGTGCGCAACCACCCGCAATCAAGGACACACGTGCACAACCGATAACGCACATGCACAATTCAGAACGCACGTGCACCACAGCGCGCAACCTTGCGCAACGCACTTGATTTCAGACAGCGCGCACACTTCACTGAGGTAACGCTTGCCGGACTAGGGGTAGGCTGGATATGAGGTACGTGCCTGGAGCCTCCCAAGCTTTGCGCCCTAGGCACGTGTCTCTTCTGCCTACCCCTAGTCCGGCCCTGAACGTGATGTACACCTATCCCTAAAGGACTAGGATGTGTCACTTATGCCAACGGATAGGAAGTCATTTTTTTTGCCAGAACTGCTAATTCTCCATTCACAAAGGCCACGGGATTATCAATCTAAACTGGCCACTTCACCTTCCAACACTTTTTTCAGTTCAGTTGGTTGAGAAAGTTCACCAAAAATAAAAACTTTTTCCCAATTACTTTCTATTCTCTTATCTGTGATTGCTCCAATATTGAGGTGTAAATCAAAATGTTCACCTTTCTAAAGCAGCTCTGGGGGGTCGCCGACCCTGTAAACTGATTTAAATTGATACATTTAGTTGATATATTTCTTATCTTTCTCTCTGCTGAACCGAATCCCTGAGTTTCATTACAAGCAGCTGTTAGAATTGATACAATAGTTAGTAATACTCCAGAGATGCTGCTGAGAAATGTATCAACTAAATGTTGCAAATTTGTAACAGTTCAGAATCTGCACCTGAATTACTGAGCTGTCAGACTGACATAACCGAGACAGGAACATTTAACTTTAAACTTAGATTTTGTAAAAAGCAGTATTTGAAAAATGTCTTAATTTCTGGAGAACAATTTGAAAACAATGGAACTAAAAAAGTGTTTGGAAGCTGAACAACCCCTTTAATGACCCCCCCCCCTGCTTTAGAAAGACATAAGAAAGTGAAAAATTAAACTTAAACACTTCAATATTAGCAAAACGGTCAAAAATAGAAAATCAAAAGTAATTGACAAAGTCACTTAAGTTTAGGAATAGACCTAAAGAACTGGGAAAAACCATGAATTACTGCTTTTTTATGACAAAGTTTTAATGTGGAAATTATTTAATTTTTTTTACACTTATTTATTTTTAGATATCACTTCACTGCTGTATTAAAGGAAAACTATACCCCCAAAATGAATACTTAAGCAACAGATAGTTTATATCAAATTTAATGACATATTAAAGAATCCTTACCAAACTGGAATATATATTTACATAACTATTTGCCCTTTTACATCTCTTGCCTTGAACCACCATTTCGTGACTCTATCTGTGCTGCCTCAGAGATCACCTGACCAGAAATACTACAACACTTACTGTAACAGGAAGAAGTGAGGAAGCAAAAGGCAGAACTCTGTCTGTTAATTGGCTCATGTGACCTTACATGTGGTTTGTATGTGTGCACAGTGAATCTTACGATCTCAGGGGCGGCCCTTATTTTTTTTAAAATGGCAATTTTCTAGTTATGATTACCCAATGGCACATACTACTAAAAAAAGTATATTATTATGATAATGGTTCATTTACATGAAGCAGGGTTTTACACATGAGCTGTTTTACTCAGTATCTTTTAATAGAGACCTACATTTGTTTTGGGGGTATAGTTTTCCTTTAAGGGCTCTTAAGCGCACTTTAATTTGAAGTTGAACTCTTCTACTAGCACATCTATTAACAATGTCAGAGGACAGCAAAAGAGTGGAGGACGATGATCGCGGTTCCTGGTGCTGCCATATCAGGCATTTCTAATGATGGAAGATCTATTGGTCAAGTAAAAGTTACTCTGTTATGAAGAGGAGGTTCTCAGAAAGCAAAACATGAAACCACTTTCCAGGTAAGACAGAAACATTGAAAGTCGTGGGCTTGTTTATATATCTGTGTGCATGACTTGTAAGGTCTATAAACCATAGGACTCATGTTTATTTCTATACATGAAGGCCAAACCATTGTCCAGGGCCCTATATCCAGCCTTTGGTCAGGCCTTACTTTATCTCATGAAATGACTACAGACACATAGTAAAATGTGCATGCATCAGTCATTCCAAAATTTCCAGAATAAGTAGGCCAGCAAATATAAGTGATCTTCAAGCTGGATCTGACATTGTCTCTCTCACTATTGATGTTGCTTATTTCTGCTAAGCTGCAGGGAGAGTCGCCTCCTTTAAAAAATACAAAATAAATAAAGTCTATCACCATATGCCTTAAAGGCTTAAAACCCCCTTTACTACTCATGCTTTTATGTATATTCCCCTCTACCCCAGGGCTAGTTCTAGAGATTTGGTTAACCAAAATATAATACTTTTCGTACTGGTGCTCTCTATGACCAAAAGTCTCTACTTCTCGAAGCAAGAAGTCTATTAAAAGCACATAAAAGGAAGGGAAGCATGCAACCCAAAGCACACAGATTGCTTTTGTTGGTTTCCAGGGCCCTACATGTTTTATTAGTTTACTGCAATGACAACCACATAGGGCCCTTCCTCTCAATGCTTGTGTGGTTTTCTTGCACCCAACAAATAAAACATGTAGGGCCTTATTTGGCCTACCAAAGGGAATCGGTTGTTTCAGTGTCCTATGTGCTGATTGGTTAACCAAAAATCATTTGTAAAATTCATGTTCAATCATGGTTTTTGAGTTATTTGCTTTGATTCAGCAACTCTCCATTTAGCTATTTCAGTCATCTGGCTGCTAAGGTTCCAAATTACCCTAGCAACCATGCTTTGATTTGAATAAGAGGCTGGAATATGAATAGGAGTGGCCTGAATAGAAATATGAGCAATGACAAGTAGCAATAACAATATATTTGTGGCCTTACAGAGCAGGGCCAGGTAGGGCAGGGCCAGGCAGTCATGGTAATCCCATATAGAATAAACAAAATCTGATCCCTATGCCTTGGACAGTAGTGTCTTTTCAAATGTAATAGGTTTAATGGAGATTCTTCATTGAGAACTATTAGCTGCATAGTAGCAATAGATGAAAATGACATTAAAATAAATTAATATAAGTAAAAGTTTTGGTTGGTGATTTCTTTATTTGTAAAAATAAAGAAATCACCTCCAAAATGTTATTGATGTTACAATTGAAAAGACAACTGGCCAGTGTCGGACTGGGACACCAGAGCCCCACCAAAAACCCTTAGACCAGGGGCCCATCCCAAACACGTTTAGACGAGGGGCCCACTCTAAGTATTTTTTCTTCCTTTCCTTACTCAACCTCTATTCTTCTTTTTTTACATACTATAAGCTATATTCCATCTATTTAGCCTCTTTATGGCCATGAAATAAGCCAAATGTTTAGAAGCAGGAGGGCCCACCGGAGTTTTCCTGGTATCCCAGTGGGCCAGTCCGACACTGCAACTGGCAACAGGAACACAATGCAACATTGTGTCCAGTGATTTCATGTGAGGAAACACATGTGCTCTGTTAGATTTTGTATTATTGTAATTTTTATTATTTGTAACTTGAGTACTACATGCTGTGTCCTATGTGATCCTACAGACCTATGCAGGAGACCATTCTTTGTGTAAACAGGTGTGTGTGACTCATACAAAAGCACATATATGTAACTGAAGAATTTTATAGTCCCCTTCATGTCTGTACATAGTATGGGGCTGGATGCTTAGAAAGACTTTGTAACAGGTGAATACAAAGTCACAGGCATTCTGGCTTCTGTTGTTAATAGCTGGGGGGCACTATAGACTGAAAGCAGACACTGATTGGGAGAGTTGTATTTCTTATTAGCCTTATTTCTAATCACCACATCAGCTGTTGTCAGGGAAATGGGTGGTGGTGGTCCTTCCAGGTGTTTAGGCATGGACACCAATAGTGGGTGTTCTTGGATGTGAAAGAGATCAAGCCAGGGAGAATTAATTTATAAACCGCCCAACTGCAAGACAGAATTTCCTTCTCTACAACAGAAAATATTCAGACTTTTGTCTTCATAAGGACACCTGAAAATAGTGTTTTGCACCACTAATTGCATTGGGACTGCCACCTTTGGCTTCAGCAATAGATGGACAAGAAATGGCAAGTTGACATTTAGGGGGCAGGCTGATGACATTGGTGATGAAACAGTGTTGGTGGGGCAAACTGGTGATGTATGGGGGTCTTGCCATGTGGGGCATGTTTGAAGCTTATGGGAGTAGGACTGTGACATCAGAAGTAAGTATTGACTAAAATTTTGTTTGGATTTCACATTGCATAAAACTGAACAAACTGGACAGGTGGCAACTATGAAATGTATGAACTTGATTGGTGCCCCAGAAAACCCGGACTGCCACTTCAGCCCCCGTCGACGCTTCTGCGCAACCGAGCACAATCAAGGACGCACATGCGCAAGCGCGCGCAATCAAGGACCACATGCGCAACCTTGCTCAAAGCACTTGATTTCGGGACAACGCACCCACTTCACTGAGCTAGAGCTTGGCAGGACTAGGGGTAGGCTGGATATGAGGTACGTGCCTGGAGTCTCCCAAAGCTTTGCTCCCTGGGCACATGCCTCTTCTGCCTACCCCCAGTCCGGCCCTGAGTGTGATGTACCCCTATCCCTAAAGGACTAGGATGTGTCACTTATGCCAACGGATAGGAAATCATTTTTCTGCCTGAACTGCTAATTTTGATACATTTCGACACATTTAGTTAATACATTTCTTATCTTTGTCTCTGCTGAGCAGAATCTCTGGGTTTCATTACAGGCAGCTGTTGGAGTTGATACAATAGTTGCTTAATACTCCAGAAATGCTGCTGAGAAATGTATCAACTACATGTTGCAAAATTGGAACAGTTTAGAGTTTTATTAGTTTACTGCAGTGTCAACCATATAGGGCCCTTCTCTCAATGCTTGTGTGGTTTTCCTTGCACCCAACAAATAAAACATGTCTATTTCCCATGTAGGAGTATACAAGTAGAGCTGCACAATTCTAAATTTACCAACAAACCTTTTTTTCTGCTAATAGCTTTTTATCTCTCTGTACAGGTCCGTGAGGAAGAATAAACAGTCCAAAGATGCATCTGAAAGCTTCTAAACGCTGCACTGGTTCATGTTACATGGAAATAAAAAGAATTAAATATTAATGAAAATCATGTGATTTTGCATTGCATTTTTTATGACATTAATTGTTCAGCTTTTATTTTACTTCTGTGGAACAAAATACTGATTGACCTCCTAGTTGTTGATTAGAAAAAAAGCTCATTTTAATTGTTGGTTATATTATTGAAAGATAGTGATCATAAATGTTTTAATAGTAATGTAGATTTGTACAAAGAGATTAGATATGAGCAGAGAAATATTCTTGAATATTAATGTTGCAAATGTGAAACTTGGCGGGGCTCATTCATCAATACTGGGCAATGAGCCATAGCAACCAAACAGTAATTAGATTTTTTTTCAGCCAGCTACAGGTAGAGCATTGATGTATATATGATTGGTCGCTATGGGTTACTGCCCAGGTACAAATTTTCCCAATGTCACCAGTATGATGGGTGCAACCTAAAAGCTCTTAAGAGTTGTGCAGAAATAAGGAAATGATTGAAACATATAAAGTGCTGGACTGGCTGGCCGGAAACCAGGAGAAAAACTGGGTGTGGGTGGGTGCTGGGGTGGGTGGGCCCAGGCCCTCATGGACCCCCGCCTATCCTACTAGAGCATATGACCAAAAATAAACAAAATGGTCTCCTTTTCTTTTTTACATTCTATTGAGAGGGGGGAGGGGATCTGATCCTACCTGTCATATGGACAGTAAGAATTTATGTTGAGGATATGCCATAAACATTAGTAGAAAGTGTATGGTATAGTTTTTCTCTGGTGGCTACATCCAAGAAAAAGCATTTAGGGGGTTATTTCCTAAAACTTCGATTTTTTATGGTCTGGCTTTTTGGAGCAAAAACTAACATTTTTCATGGAAAAAAACATAAATTGTTTTCGAGATTTATTATAATCTGATGCTGTAAAAAGCCCATTCTGAAAACCCGGCATCTCAAACCAGTTGAGGTCATGTATAAGGCAATGGCAGATGTCACTATCCCAATTGAAGATGTGCACTACCTAATAATCTGAAAAAAACAGGCTTTTTCAGGTGATTCACACACTCTCTGTCATCGCTGTATAGCGCTGTTCAAAGCATTATCGGAGTCTGGCTTGTTAGTATCAAATAAATGGCTTATTGAGCGCTTTAACATAGCTGAGGAGGGGGATTCACATCTAACGCGTTTCGT